>NC_058114.1:20437427-21081802 GCF_914725855.1 Thunnus albacares | reverse complement strand
TTTTGCTCTATAGATGGACAAAACAACTGACAGCTACAAAGGCTGTTAATTGATCATCTATGTTAAATTTGTTGATGCAGATTTAAAGGAGAATTTGGTTTTTATTTCTGTGAAAGAAGCTGATATGAATTTGGAGAACTTAGTGAGGATCTGCACAGACAGGACAGGACTCCTACAGTGAAGTCAGTGTGTGATGCACAAAAAGGTGCTTATATCCAAACAGCTTAATCCTGAGCTGAGCAATGTAGTGACAAACAATATTACCAAAGAAAAGTATATGAAAGTGTTTTGTGAATGTGAATTGAATGTGGGTTTTTTTTTTAAATGGGAACTGATGAAATTGCTTTTTATTCCAAAGCAAGTCATGATGACTGTCACGGAGGAAGTTGCGATCCAGGGTGTTTAAACTGCATGCAGATGACATTATAATCTTCATGGAAAAAGAAGGGAACGAGTTTGCCCTCAAGTTTAAAGATAACAACTTCCTCATGAAGTGACACGTTTCTGAAACTTAGTGAACTAAATCTGCAGTTGCGGGTTTGCACCAGCACACACTTTCCACAGATTCAGCAGATACAAAATCACATCCATCACAAGAAAACTGGTGAAGGGAAGGTAAACTCGTTTGAATGCCTGAACACATTAATTGAAGTCAATGTAGTGCAGAACACATTAACAGCCACATCTGAGCCCAATAAAAACATTTTCTGTGGAGGATACTGCAAAATATGACCATCTTCAATACCATCTGAGTGTAACACAGCTGCTGACTTCAGCACTGCAGAAGAGTAACAGCCTTGTGGCCTCTGATTCAGCAGTGAGGCTCCAGTTTGATGTATATCCAAGACCATGGCTGCAGTTTGGATTATGTGGGGGAAAAAACTACAAAATGGAAACAAAGATCTTACTTTTCAAACTAATAAATACATAAAATGGAACCCCAATTGTTTTTAGTTGTACTTTTTTGAAACTTGCCATATTGTTTTGTGTATTGGTTTATGTCAGTTTAATCACAACCTCACTTCATGTACTGTAGCCATAATTGCATCCATTAATTAAAAATAATTTAAAGTGAAAATTATACTCTTCTCACTCTTTAGAAGAGCTGTGTGCCTGGAGTGAGGAGGAGTGTAGGAACTTTGAACATGGCTATAGAGTTTACGGGAAAAACTTCCACCTCATTCAGGCTAATAAGGTGAGTGCTCTGGAGAGTGTTGACATTTTTCTGTTGAATCTGTTGAATTCTGTTGAAGTTTGTTGTCTAAACCCTACAGATGATTTACCCTCTAAGCAAACAAGCAAAGAAAAAGTTTTCCTTCTCCTCAGGTACGAACCCGCTCTGTGGGGGAGTGTGTGGAGTATTACTACATGTGGAAGAAGTCTGACCGTCACGAGTACTTTACCCAACAAACCACCAGGCTAAGCCGCAAAAAATACAGCCTGCAATCAGGGAGCACGTGAGTACTGCTGGGAAAGGGACAGAAAAACTCATATACACACACATACATATATAGAGAGGGAAAACAGGCAAATGGGCAATAGATTCCAACCACTGACTGTACATAAAGATGGATGATGCGCCTCCACATCCTGCGGCTTTGCAAAAGTGAAGCCAAAATATCTCCTTTCCGGGAGATGCAATCTTGCGTGTGTGATATCATTTGGAGCCAGAGTCTGTGCAGTAGTCAGGCAGCAAGATGATGCCCCGCGAGACTTGTCTCCCTCAGCTGTCCTGCCATCTGATGGAGGTTTGAGAGCGGCTGTCAATGTCATGACGTCACACCCCCTTTTTATATCGTCACATAACTAATTAAAAACAAACTTATCAGAAAAATGAGCATTTGGACAAACATCAGCTACCTAAAACAACAGAAATCCTCTTTGGGAAAAAATTTATTTGACATGTACTTTGATTTTGTTTAGTTAGGCTCATGTCCCATCCGCTAACATGAAGGCGGCGGGATTTATGACCTATACTGCATCCAGCCACAAGGGGGCGATCAAGATGTTTTGGCTTCACTTTTGGGGAGCTGTCATGATGTCTGTATTTATATACAGTCAGTGATTCCAACTGATCATCATATAATATGCGTCTGACCTTGGTGATCTCATAGAAGAACTCATCTATTCAATATACCACAATGCCGAAGGAGAATATGAATCATGGAAAGCTGAGTCATCTCCAACTATGACTTAGACTATGACTTAAAGATTTTTGCACCTGCAGTGCTCTTATGAACTTCCCATTAAATCTATAACAGTGGTGTTCTGAGAACCTCTTTCAGTGCTTTTTTGTTTTCTGTCTGTTTATTTATTAATTCCCATTAGTAGCTTCACATAATCATAACTATTCCAACAGTAAACCACTTGGCATCTTGTCATTAAAAAAATCCCTCCTCATCTTTTGAAGGTTTGTTTTCTTCTGTTATCCTGTGGAAGCAAAGCCTCTTAACTGGAATTCATACTTATGTTTGTATAATAAGTGCACTTCTGCCAGTCACCTTAAAGGGTCAGTTCACCCAAATTACAAAAAAACAAGTAGAACAGCTTTCTACTGCGTCAGAAGCCCCTTTGGAAAAAAACAGGATGCAGAGGGGGGACTTGTAATGCTTATTGCTTGGAATTTTGAGCCCAAGTAATAGTAACTTCACCTATGTGTTATTCCTCTGCACTTTATGTTTTCAATCTGAAACTGTGTCTTGATAACTTAAAGTTCTGTCACCCATAACAGCCTCCAACTGTTAACATGCTTTCATGTGCTGATAGCAGTTGTGTTATGTGTTGCAGGGAGGATGGAGACCAGGATGGGGAGGTTGGGGAGATGGAGGGAAGAAATAATTCCCCTGGCTTGTTGTCTCATGGCTCCATGGGCCCTGGAAAGCTGGAGTCCCCGTTACCTCCACAGTCGAGCCTGGACCTGGACAAACAAGGTAAAACTGTGATCAAGTAACAGTAATAGTCTCTGTAGGCACCTCCTGTGGTGGCTCAGATACTGGAATCTGTTGCCAAAATTGACTCTGATCAGCATTAAAGTGACTTGTCACAGTAGAATAATTTGCCTCTCTTATCAGTCACTGACATAACAAGCAATCAATAAAAGAGCAAAGGTGACCGGAAATATTATTCCTATGACCTCATGTTCACAGTAAGACCTGACTAACTAAAAGAGGCACATAAACAGTAAAGGCTAAGAGCATTTCCACATATTTAATCACAGTTCCATTTGAAGAAGAAGCTGGTCATACTGTAGAGCGCTGAGCTTTGTTTTCTCTCAGTGTGCCTCAAGGGTTTAGTTTGAAGGGCAAAATAATTGTGGGGAAATCAGTCAGGAAGTTGTGATCTTCACCCATCATTCTATGTATAAACCATATATACCATGTCAGGCACATTTTCCAAATCGTATCATTTTCTGCTATCCATCATGTTACACATACATCACTATGAATTTTATTTTTGTCTATTTAATTTCTTATTTTGATCACATAGTTTGCATTTTTTAAATCAAGTATTCATTATCTTACGTTATGAATCATTTTTATGTGTTATCTCCCCTCTTTTGTTTCCCCCCATTATTTTCTTGCTTCTTGTGTGTCTTGTTTCGTGTTTGTGTTTGTGTGTGTGTGTTTTGTGTGTGTGTGTGTGTGTGTGTATGTGTGGGTGTGTGGTGCACAACTGTTGACATGGTGCTCCAGAGGAGGAGGGCCGCCCCCGGCGCAGACGAACTCCCCGCTTTCTCTTAAAGCCATGACCTCGGTCCAGACAGGCCACAGAAAGCAGGCTGGGCCTGCAGGTAAAGAGGGCTGGAAGAGAGAATGGGCCTCATGCAAGAACTCAGGTCAAGGTCACTGTGACCTCCCAAAACACGTTTTTGGCCATATTTCAAGAATTCATACGTTAATTATGAGTTTCACACAAATGTCTATTAGAATAAAATGATGAAGTGATATTTTATATCTAAAAGGTCAAAGGTCAACTTCACTATGACATCATAATGTTCTGCAAAAACACTTTTCTGGCCATTATTTAACGCTATAACTCAGGAACAGAAGGGGAGATTGTGATTATATTTCACATTTGGTCAGATACTGAATTGGTGACACTAATCTTGGTGCCCACCTTGAAACTGGTGATTGTATAGATCTTCTGTGCTGCTGGGTTGAAGATGTGTGTGAAGCATCCACATTTTAGAATTTGGCCAACATCCATATCTGAAGCATCGTCTACTGTCATGAGTACAACTTTGTGTTCTATCAGAATCAGCTTTATTGGCCAAACATGTGAACACTTACAAGGAAAATGCAATTAATACCTTTTATTGCATACAACCACGAGGCGGTATTTCTAGTTTTCTTGCTATTTTTTTTCCTCGAACTAGAATATTAACTGGACAAACTAGTTAATATTTTTGTCTAGTTATACTAGATGAACCAGTGTAACTAGACAAACTTAATGCAAAATTAACATCATGTTCATTTCATCATCATCATGAGTTTTTTTAAATTTTTTAAGTTTTTATCATTTTTTATTGGCATCTTTCAGCACAGCAACTTATAAATTTAAGTAGATGTGAGGAAACTTTGACAGCTTCCTCAGGGTCTGCAGGTCTCTGTCCAGTGTCATGTGTTGCACCTGATGGTAACATCACCTACTGTAGACTTCCCTTTGACTCCCTCTCATATTAGCCATGGAACGCTTCACTACAGCAAGATGTTTTTCAGCATCTGACTTCATGTCAGACTGTATTTTCCCCTTTTATTTCTGTCACAGTGCTCTTATAAAATGTTGTTGTCAGCTCTACTTCTAATATTTTCTTTAACTAATATTTTAGGGTTTACTTATACCAATACCCGCACTGCTAAATTCGACATCTTACCAACAATCAACACTTAACCTTATATGGCATTGTTATGCTAATGATAAAATCTTACAAACATGGACCTACTCATGAACAGGTGGCATTCATCAGGCTGAAACAAACAATTTATGATAACTTTGTCCAGTTAAGAGAGTTGAGTAAATCCGACTTGGAACACTCGTATGAGAAAGTCTCACAGAATAAAAGTAAGACTGATTTAGGATAAGATTACGACAAAGTTCTTGCATGACACCCAATGAGAGAGAAAATAATGTTGTGACTGGGAACAAATCTCATTAACTTTCAGTGGAAGATAATCAAACTCTCAATAGTGCGACATCTCTATATAATTCATTATCAAATCTGGATTTCAGTGCTTTGATCTCAATAGCAAAAGTGATGAAATACTTTCTGAATGAACAGTGTGCACTGGGTATACACGAGTTTAAGTGCACTTAAAAACATGTTATTGTAAACGCCTACATGAAATACGCAATGTGTTAACATTACTGGAACAAATAAAGCAGGAGTATGTTATATGACTTAAGTTACAGACATTTTGTTAATCTGTCATGCTATGAACTCTTCTACATCTGTCCAGATGGTGAGCTGGTGACGGGGCTGTCAGAGCTGTGTGGTGACAGATGTCCTCAGCAGTTGTTTGGCTGTCCCTTCTCTCTGCCACCCATGGACGACCTGCGGGATCCTGACTCAGGCAGTTGTTGTCCCTCAGCTCGAGCCCGACTCCAGTCCCAGCCCTCCCCACAGAGCTCCCAGTGTACCTGCGGGGGCCCTCCGTCCTGCCATGACGACCACTGCCTCCGGGGCCCCTGCTTCTTCCAGCTACACATGCGTGGTGGACCTTTTGTTTCAGAGGGCCCTGACTGCGGTGCAGCAGGTGGTGTGACTGACTCCCCCCACAGGCTGCAGGTGGAATTTAGCCTGCCGTGTTCCTCTCCTCCCTCATCTGCTGTCCTCCCGTCACACCTCCAGGCATTTGGCAGCCTGCTGCACCCCTCTCCCATCCAGCATCCTCGCTCTCTCACACAATGAAGGGAGGGACATGGGAAAATCAAAACTGAGTGGTGCTCTTCGTGGTTTGCTCTGAGTAGAGATTACGATTGGTGTCAGTCTTTACACCGGGGTGAAAGACACCAGGACAAAAAGTACATTTACCTAATTTTGTGAAAAAGGATGGACCTACTACCTTAGGGGGTTACTTGTCTGTCTGACCCCTCTTTTTAAATTGGGACACTTAAACATTCTGTCTATTATGGAATGATGAGTGTGTTAATCACTTTCAGGTGTTGATTATGTGTTTATTAACAGTTTATTACCACAACCTGCACCAGGGCAGCAATATTGATTGGCTATAATGAATACTAAAAGCTCAGTGCAGGTGATGAGAGCCGCGGTGACCATGCAAACAAACCAGAAGTTGCTACAGTAGGAGTCCCTTTTTTCTAAAACAGAAGAAAGTTGGACAACGTTAACCACTGTTAACTGTTAACCACTTTTTCTCATTCATCATTTGAGAAAGTTTCGCTGCAGTTAATTTTTTTTTCCAGCTTCATCCAGCAAAATAGTTTATTTTAACGTCCTCTTCTGAGTCTGTAATGGACTCTCCTTTGTCAGTATGTGTCTGCACTTCCATGCACTTCTGTCTGTGGCAGAAGTCAATCTGCCTGAAGAATTCTGCTTAAATATAAAGAGCTGAAACTAAAGAGTATTTTCTAAGCTTGAGATTTGAACATGGATCGGTGTCGGAACACAAAGGAGCACAATATTTTTGCAGGTTTTATTTGTACTTTTGCTTTAGTGGACGTTTTCATCCTTGTTCTTACCTGAGGATTTATATAGAGATTTATAAAGGTGCAGTGCTTTGTCATGATCACAGTTTCTATCATGTTGAATATTTAGTACCATTGAGAGCCTGTTTGACATGCAGAATAGGCATGAAATAAAGCATGTAAATGTAAAATGTACATGCTAAGATAGGTAAGTCACTGAATGCAAACACAGTTTCTCAGGTTTTTACAACTTTGATGATCTCCAGGACCTGCTGTCACTCTGGACAGGTGTCATAAATACAAACAGTTAGAAAAATGATATTGTTAATTGTGTTTGTTGGTCTAAAGGTAATGACAGATGTTGGGGTCCAAAGATCATCCTAACATGGAAATGAACTATTCTTTGCTTTTGCTTGCCTCTTGAAGCTTCTAGTTTATTTGAGCAAATCCCCCCCCTTTTGAGCTGCAGTACAGACACCACATCATCCACTTCCAGCCACAACTGTTTGGTGTATTTGTGTTGCGTTCTGGGTTTTTACTCTGTAAACCTGTTTCTTGCAACAGGCCCCATTGAGCTGGTTTGTGTTTTGAAAACCCAAAATTAAAGCAACAACACGGAAGCAACATCCAAGTAACGTTCAATCAGTGAAGATGTGTGAAGAAAGGTACAATTGTATTATTTTTAGTGTCAAAGTGGGACATATTCAAACTATAATGCATATTAAACAAACGCAGGAGATCTTTTTCCTCTACAATGTTTCCTTGAGCATCTTAACTGACCTCTGCCAGATATTGTGTACTGTAATATACTGAAAAAGTCACATACTGTATCTGTATGCATTTGCATTTCTAATTATTTTTTATTTTATAGTCCAAATCTCCTGATTGGATACTGCATAACATATCAACCTTCTGATCAGCTTTCTCGTTAGTTCCACAATGGAGCCCATCAATAAGAGACATTTCAAGTTAGCTTATGCATTTTGGGAATTTTATAGTTTCACAGTATTTTCAGGAGCACAGAGGTACTTTCAGATGAATGAGTACATATGTTATCTGTTTACTTGATCTGAAAAATGAGAAATTTGGTCTATGTAGACTAAACCGTGATGTGATGATAAATAGAAACAGTAGATATGGGTGGACAAAGTTTATAATAAAAGATGTTTTAGTATCATTTGATGATTCAAAATTATGTTGTACAGAACAAATGGATAAACCTTAGGACGACTCTCTTTAGGAACATTTTCATGTTTTCATACAATCCATATCTTGATTTGGGTATTTATTCATATCTACATACCTATGTTCTTATACATGTCAGTATATTTTAGTCACTCTGTCTCTAAAGAGGTAAAGCAAAAGTGTCAGGGAAGGGAGGGATTTTGTTGGTTGTTTAAATCTAGCCTCATGTTGTTCCTTCCATCTGTCCTTCTATTTATTCCTTTTTTTTCTGTCTGTAAATATGCAAGCTCTTCCTGTGATATCTGCTTAAAACCAAGCTGGTTTCAGATCAATGTTTATTTTGTCTTTTGAATGTTTACATGAGGGGGGTTCAGGACAAGACCATGAAGGCAGGAAAAGGAGTAGAGTCACTGCCTTTTTGTTAATTCTTTATTTTTCTTTTTATTTTAGCAATTTATATATTGTACTGCTCCCGTTATGTTTGTTTATAATTATTATATTTTGTAAAAACGAAATGATTTAAAAATGAACAATGGTGAAATATTAACATGTTTTGCTTTTGTATTTGTTATTTTGAAGGCCAATGCAACCACTGCACTTGTTAATGAGACACAAAGTGAAGTTTGAGCAGGGACGTATTGTGAATAATTAAATGCTGTGTTAGTGTTGGCAAGATGAAATTGTGAAATATTGGTAATTAATGCTTAAGCTTGAGGGAAGTGAGGTCCAGAAAACATGCCTGTGCCTCAGTGTGCACATTAATCTGTTCAAATAGTTGTGGTTTCATCCCATTACCATGATAAGTGTTTTCAAAATATTTGTCTGAAAAAGTAATTTATTTGAATTTATGTGCAATCATGTCTCTAATGTCAGAAATGTTCAAATCAGGGCTTTAACATTCAGTCACGAGTACTATGGATGGTTTAAATATAGCTCTTAAAAACGTAAACACAACCTCGTTTGAAGGTATCATTACTGACCTAATGTAGCTCTTATACCATTGACACACTCCAACCAACCTGGGGGATCACATCTGAGAGGTCACAAGATAAATGTCAAGAATAGATTAACAGTAGGTAAGAAATGAAAAAAACACATTTCAGCTACACCCAATTACATAATGTTTTTCTGACCTTTATTTATTCTTTGCCTTTTTCCTGTGAAGCACCGGATATGTTTTCTTCTTCAGGCCTCCAAACTATTCAAAGGAAATCGTCTGAAAAGAGAAAATCACTCTCAGGTTATATGACTAGTAGAGTAGTCATAAATAGATGTTGCTTAAAAAAGTCAATATCATGAACAAATAAAAAACAAAAGCTAAAACAAATTAATTAGTTAATTATTAATTATTTTGAATCTTGTATTCTGTGACTTTTGTCACTTTTGGGACTCCATATAAAGCCAGTTTTGTTGCATCCATCCATCTGTTCGGCGTTTTCTCAGCAGCAGCTACAGTATGTGGCGCCGTCACTCTGCTGACAGAAGCTGCAGTGGTCTGACAAAGTTTCTTGGGACATATTAATGCTTTTGTTAGGTTATTAAAACTCTTTACTGCTGACGGGAATACATGCACCACTTTTCCCAGTGGAGTAGAAAACTTTTACAGCAAGTGAGATTTTCAAGTTTTTATATAAAGCCTGATGGGTGTCAAATCAGAGTTCTGTAAATTAAGTCAATGTGATGTCCTCTGAAGTGATGGCATGTATGTAACAAACTTGCTTGCAGTTCACTGAAAGACACTCCTTGCACCATCAAAGCCCCACTGATGTTTGTCCTCATGCAGACAGAGGCCAGCAACAGGCAGACAGTCATGTACTTCTCCAAGACCAGACTGCTTCCTCCAACGTCTGCAGTCCAGCAGATTCAGAATGGACAGAGCTCACCTGAACCAAATGGCACTTAACTTTGGCTTTTGCTGTGCTGCTGCTAAAGGTAGAGATCTGTCTCTTCACTATGTTTTGGATGTGTTGATCTCATCAGACATGGATCTTATATCTGCTAATGATATACGACATACAGGATGGTTTGATGTGACCTTTTAAATGTCACCTAAAACGTGTGATTGTGATTTATTCAAATATAATAATGTGTTATATTATCCCTTACGGGTTTTACTTAAGAGATATGTTAACTTTTTTAGAAATATTTCATGTTAAACAAACTCTTGTTGTGATTTCATCTGGTCCTCAATTCAAATTCTATTTCTGTCCCTGCCTCGTCCCCTGCAGAGTTACTACCAAGCCCCAGTCAGCCCTGCTGTGTCTTCATCGCCTATGATGAAGTGACATGCCACTGGGCAACAGGAAAGAATTCTCCTGTGAACACCGTCTATTCTTTAGAGGCTGATGTGTAAGATCTGTGAAACACAACTGTAGTAATACTTTGTGTGCTTTGTGTTGAAGGTAAAATGATAAAAAGATATAAAAAGATATTTGCTTGCACATCCACAAAAGCATCTGTAGGACTCTGTGGTAGACATAAACATCATTACAATGAAATGGAAGAGTACACACTCCACACTGGAATCAGTGCTCTTTTTCACTTCATTGCTTTCCAGCCCAGCATCTGGTTTTACAGTAATTAGCTAGCTCCAGTGCATTCAAATTAAATGCAAATGTGTACATAACATGATAATGTACTGATGAGACTGAAAACTGAGGAAATGCAGTCATTTTTCATTCCAGGAATCCTCAAGAGGCTTCAATATGTGTGTCAGAGGTGTGCTTGATCACGTGAAAATGAAAAAAATGGTGTCTCAGCCTACTGGATTACAGACTTGTATGCAAGCAGGAACAATAGCCTTAAAAGACAGACAGGGCCACTTGTCATGACAGGGTTTTGTCATGCCTTTTCATGTCCATATTTCAGGCGGTAGTCCAATTATTTAGGCAGGGAGGCACTTTTCCTGTTTCTCTGTTATGTTATTATGTAAATATGTGTTTTTTCCTTTGTTCAAGTGTTGAAATTCAGCTTTCTTAGTCATATCCTCTCAGCTGGAAATTGCAAAACCATTTTGCTAGTTTTGTGTGAAGCCATGAATTTATATTGTTATGTTTGGTAATAACTGATCCCAGATGGGAATGTTTGGCTGAGTAACCTACAGAGAACAATAACAAAATCCTGAATGGTCCCACATGATTCATTTTGTGTATTATCTTGCCTTGAAAAAACAACAAAAAAAGTGTTAAGCAACCCTTAGTTACCCACAGTCAGTGTCTGTATGTCATAACTTATTGATAATGAACAGTCCAGATGTTTATAGTTAATAATAAGTAATTGTTACTCTCCACATGCCTTTTAATGGCATGCTGCAGTACATCCATATGAGAACCACTGAGTGCAGTAAGAAAGTTGAAACAAATCTTTTAAGGCAATTAAAAGTTCATGCCCTGCTACAGTTTATAAGGTCAAGACATGCAGTTTTTACCTCATTAGTTGATGGAAATGGTGTAAAATATGACAACACTGTTTGGCCTGAAAGATGTTTAGACAGATTTGGTAACTGTCCAGTCTTATTCCCAGGACACAGTCAGTAATGGAGGAAAAAACATTTTGCTGTGTCTTCAACATCAGGACTGCATTTCACACTGCTGAGTGAAATTGTAATCAGTAATATTTTGTAAATGCACTTAGCCACAGTTGTCATCAACATGTGTTGTATGTGACATCAACAGGAGAGGAGACTGTCGGTTAATGTATCTTTAGAAAATACTAGCTACATAAATTTGTGCTCAGTGTTACATGGACATACACTGACACATATTTGTCTTCAAATACTACTAGTATAGTCTTCTACTGTTGGCCACTGACCAGCTACATCACAGCATTTTGGAGTTTAATGTCTTTTCCAAAAGCACTACACAAAAAGACAATAAAATAGTCTTGAGTGATCACTTCCCCTTCCAGTGGTTTCCAGCTGGCTTCCTGTGCCTTTTTAACAGGTTGTTTACAAGGCTGTCCTTCAGAACAACAGCGTAACTGCTGATGTTGATGTTAGATATAATGTAATATATACAATATAGTTTTTTGAGGGCCATTGTTGTATTTGTTTGAAATGCTGCCAAAAGTGCTGCTGTGTCCTCATCAATGTAACTGCAGGAAGGAATTCATTTCTTACCATTTCTCAAAACTTCCCTAAAGGTTACTGTAAATTCTTGAGCACAGTATTCTTTTTACTGAACCGTGACTTGGTATTCAGCTTAATTCTAGTCCCAAACTCACAAAACATGGTACTTAAAGGGAAGTTCAATTTTGTTGTCCCTAAAGTAGACACAGTATGCTGGAGTATGGTTAATTTAATCACACTCACAATGTCAAGTGCAAATGTGAGGATGGAAATGTCATGAACAAAGGCAATTTCTCTTTGGGGAGGGTTACATTTGTGATGTAAATTGACATGTGCATGTGTGTATATACTGTATACATGGACTGTTTGCTAATGCATCCATGTTATGTGTGTATGCAGGACAAATGTGGACCCACCTGTTTTGAATAATGATTGTTTACTATGTCATGATACAGTCCTGCACTCTCGGGCAGCTCACTCAAAAAAAAGAGAATTTGCTTCCTGAAATTATACTGTCTGTCTGTTTTTCATCATTTCTCCCAGGCCCAATTACTGCCCCACAACTGCGGAGAGCATTAAAACTTACAGATGATCTTCAGCAGAGACGTGCAGTGACTCTACTTTGCAAGGTCAGGAAACTATGAAATTAAAATTTAATTAAAAAAAAAAAAAATGATCGGTTCATCAGTAATTTACACTTACTTTTTCCTTACTTATTTTTCCATGTGTGGAAAGACACAAATTAATACATATTATTCTAATTGTATATGCTAGAGTTAAATTAGGACCAACTGCTCCCTAATCTAATCTGGTAAATGATAAATGCAACCATTTCTTATAATTTGCTTACTTGCATACAGAATTTTAGTTTTCAGTGTGAATTAGAACATAGCAGGACCAACCTGTGCCATGTTGCAAACTAAGCAACTTCTGCATCCTCTGGCTCTTTATCTGTGATTGTGCACTCGTACACTTTCATGCCAATAGCAGTGCACAAGTACATAGACCATGGACAATTCAAAAATGTTTGAGTTTATGCTGTCTGAGTGACATTCGATGGTTAAGATGCCGAGGGGTCCCCCTAAAGCAAAATCTCAATGGCCGTCTAAAGATGGCTCAGGCATGCCCTAATTGAGAGTCGGTCACACTTAATCCCAGTGTTAATCTCAATGTTAATCCCATCTCCCATGCAGTCCCCTGCAAAGAGACAGACAGCCTGCACCGGGCTGTGGTTTGATGTGTGCTGTCAGTCAGAAGAATCCCACAGAGTACTGCAAACTAAGAACTGCCTGAGCATGACAGACACTTCCTGTCAACTAACGGTGCCAGTGGAGCGCTCCTCCTGCTTTCTGACTATGTCCAACTCTGCTGGGAGCTCCCCTGCAGCCCGGCTCGTCCTCCCAGCACCCACAGACACACATCGGCACTGCTAGGTCTTCATTCACTCATTAATAATTCAAAAATACAGATATTCTGTTCACAAAAATACTTTTTAAATCATATTTTTAACCATAACTCATATTGTTAATGTGTTATTATTTAGAGCATGTGCCAGTGTTAAATTGTGTTTTAATAGTATGATATTCTCTGTAGCACTTTGAGCCATGAAAACAGTCAGTGCAAAAGCATTGAATGACTTCAGTCTGGAGGTTACATGGTCAGCATTCACACATGACTCACTCACTGGCTTCCTGTTGTCACCAATTCCCAAAAGAATTGGTGACAGTTAATATCTAGACTGAGAGAGACTGAGCCATAACGCCAGCAGCATCATCACCACTGGTAAGTTTATTTTTTGGCCACTGTTAAAGTGAATGCAAAAAAACCACTAGAAGTTTATTAAAACAGGATGTTAGCTAATACAAGCTCCAACAGCTAAATTTAAAAATATCACTCAGCTCTGCATAAGTGATGTACAATTACTCTTATTTTATTTCATAGCTTTTTTTAATATAATGGGTGAGAGGGTAAATCGGGGCAATAAGGCTTTGACTCTTTCCCTCTTTACTATTGTTTGTTTTTACTAATTCTCTGATACCACTATAGTCATATTTATTGTAAAGCAGCCTTGAGAAATTGCTGCTAAATGCAACATGAATACAATGAACGTGGTTTTTGATCTGATTTCTATATGAATCGATTAAGTATCAGGAAAAATATAGTTTGAATTCTCAAAGTTTGTTTCAGTCAGTCTTACAATTTATTCTCCAAACTAAGGGTTTGAAAATCCTGATTTTCCTTCTTAGGGCTAAAAGAACAAAAATCCAAAGCTAATCTGCATTTCAACCTTGATAACTGTTTATGCCAGTAAGCTGGTAAATTTGTTACAATGTCTGTTGTTGATTGATCTATGTACCAGGACAGTTTTGTGTTCAAAATGTTACATGTTCTCACAGTTATTCTGATTACAGAATTGTTGTCAGAGGTGCAATTTACTGTATTGTGACTGTAAGGCCTGGGTTTGGCAGTGAGCACAGTGAAGCAGTTTCAATGCAGATTTACACCAGACAAGGAGGTAATGTGCTTGTAGTCATATGATGAACATAACTTTAACACCACCTCAGTGTGGCCTATATAAGTTTGATCCATGGAATCAAATATAATTGCTAATGTACTTAAACATCTAATCAGACTTTGTGGTGTGTGTTCAAGTGTTGAAGCAGAAGTGATGCATACAGAGTCTAGTGGAATATATTCATAAACTAACATGATTAGCATTTGTTCTGCCTTTATTGAAGAACAAGGAACAGAAAATAGACAAATTATCTTTCAAGAGACCGTGTGGCATGCTCTGGTTAGTTAATTTGCAGCGTAGTTATTTCTCTCTCACTTCCTGTTAACTATCCACCACCTCCTCTCACCCACTCTGCTTTCTGTCCTGTTTTCCTCTCTTCCCGGGTCTCTAGTGTCCTCTACTGGCCCCAGACTGCAGGTGAAGGAGCAGAGCAACAATGCAGCTCTCCTAGTATGGGAGCCTCTGCCTGTGGATGAGCAGCATCACACAATACAGCCTATATTGTCAGAAGGAGAACAACACAACAAGTAGGTTCAAACAAACACACACACATTCTGTGTTGTGCCATACATCTCACAGAGACACAATCTTCAGAAACTAACACTGATACACTCTGTTGCTTGATAAAATATAAAGAATGCTGAAAATTATTTAATGAATGCTTTGGATATACGCAGTGATACTAGTACATGGTGTACAAATATTTTAAAAATGAACAGTCATACATGCATATTTATGGTAATAATACACTTCATTTAAATCTCTGCAAGACTTTTATTTAACACATTTCAATAAACAGCAGATGAGTGGAACATATCTGGAAATAAGCATTTTAAAAATGTGTTGTGGTGCAGGTGAAGTAAACACATCGTCAGGTAAGAAGCTGCACTTCCAACTGACTGGTCTGTCTGGAGTGTATCTGATCTACATGTCGGCTCACACAGAGGAAGGAGAGGGACGAGCCAGCCTACTTATGTGGGTCACGGTAGGTAAGAAACAACAGAGTTATGGTTGAGCTCATAACACTGTGATCGCTTTGAAGAATTTTCAGTGATGTGAACAATGTGGTCTTTGTATGTCTGTGCGTAAATGCATCTGTGTGTTTTGTCAGAGGACAAATATTCAGACCATGCTGGTTTGTGTCCTCCCTCCGGTGTTCATGGCGGTTTTGCTCCTGATCATAACTGCATGCAGGCAAAGGTGAGATTATCTACCAGATTAATACAATACCAGCAGTAATGTAATGCTAAACAGAAGTTGTATAGTCTATGACTTTCTAAAAGTGTTAAGTTCCTTGAGAAAAAGGCAGAGCAAGTCAACTGACTCAACATATAGCAAGAAAAAATGAGCTATTTTGCATAGGAAACACCAGAACTAATCTCACCCTTGGCTATTAGTATTTAAAATAAAATGAGAATAATTAGTAATTTTCATGTAACTATGGAGGTTTATCAAACATGTAGACAACTGTGGGAAGTGTCCGGTGTTGTTGATCACTGAACAGCTCTAATGGAACAGTCAGGTGTTAAATTCCTTAATTTTCATATGAGGTATAATTTTAAAAGACTTACATTACTTAGCATTACTCGATCCGGTTGTTCATTACCTCTAGATGCTTCCAGACATGCAGATGTCTCCAGATGTTCAAAGGAATGAAACATTGTAAACACGCTTCACAATCAATGTTCAAAGACTATGTGGATTTTTAGCAGCAGAGCACACAGTTCAGTTTTCAGCTGTAGGGTGAAGGGTACCACAAGTGGTCCAGTGTGCCTTGAAAAAACTACAATGAAGACAGTGAGCTACAGAAAGTAAAAAGAGAGGCTGAGTTTCAGTTTAGTTCATGTTTTTTTGTGGAGCGTAGCACAGCAGGAAAAGCCCTTGTGTAATGTAACTGTAACTGTCTCTCTATCTCTTCTGACCCCCTGTTCTCCAGACCAGCTTTCACTGGCTGATTAGAGCCACACTGTAAGTATGTAGACAAATTATTGGAAGAAAACACGTAAAGATGTTTCTTGGAGAGCATGTCAATAAAGTTAACATGTTTTTAATATTCTACAGTCACTGAGAAACAGAAGATAGCATACAGTCCTTATGAGACAGTATATCTGAATTACACTAGATTTTACTCATTCTGTTTAAATGAAAGTGTGATCTGCAAAAGGGACCTAGATACCTGCTTAGCCAACCTTTCATCTGTATAAAACATATAGTATATGAGGGCAGCTCAGCAGAGTCTCCACTAAGTATGTAAATTTGTACTGTCTGTCATGAGGAGAAATGTTCTTTATTTGCATTTCAGTTAAACCAACACAGGTCTAGCAGTGTGATAGGCAGCCATCACTGGCTAAACAAGGAACATTAACAATACTGTTCTCTTGAGCATAGCTTGAAGAAATGGTGACACATAAAAAAAATGCCAAAACCTCAGCAATGGCCATTTGTTCCAAAGGTTACCGACAAATGTAGAAACCTTTTTTTTTCTGGTCAAAATGCAATTAACAGCCTGTTGTGTAAAATTGAAAATGTCAAGAGTACTCTTTACAGTGTCTGTTTTCTTGTTGCCAGGATAAAGCAGAATATCCGTCCTCCAGCTCCAGACACTGCACTCAGCAGTCTGAACACCTGGAGGTCCGACTCTGAATGCACCACGAAAAAGTTCTACTCTGAGGGAGTCATTCATACTTCATGTTATAAATAGTCACAAATAAAAGATTGATGAAACACCATGCCAAACTAAAACATATTCAGAATTGCTGTATATCAACCCTCAGCAGCTTCAGTCCAAAATATATTTACTTGAAATGACCCTCAAAAACCCAGGTCAGCTCTCCCTAGTGTGGGAATGTTGACACTGGTTTATGGCGATGGCATCAGTGCAGAACCAAGAATTGTGTTCTTTTCTTATTTCAATGTGAACTATTGCAGTCATCACCACCCATCCCCATCTTTTCCACCACATCGTCTGCTGTGCTGCGATGCAACTTTGTGAAATTAATGGACCAGAGACCATTCTCCTCCTGCCTGTGAGCATATACAGGACAGTAGTGTGTGCTCACTAGACTGTACTGACTTATAGGGCATGTGCTTAACATAAACTCCACAAGCTATTTACTGGAAGATTTTTTTTTTAGATTGTATTTCACAAAGAAAGTGAATTTGCAAAAACAAGGTGGCTAAAATAACAAACATGAAATTCAGAGGCATTTCTCTATGGATGAAGACCATATTTAAGAAGCTTTTCGCTGAAGAATATCTGAAAGATTCTTAGTATCTCTCTTTCTACGTTCAATTTTGTAAATTGGAGGAAAAAAAAGGGAAGGTCAAATCTAAAAGACATTTTTACTGGAGAATTTGAAGGCCCCAAAAGAAGCTTCTTACTGTTAAAAACAACCAGAAGGGGGCAGAGACATCTCAGTTTTAAATTTTTACACTACAATCTCAATGCCTTAAGTCATGTACTCTCCTGTATGTTATCAATGTTTTAATCGCATACTATCAAGCTTTAATTGGCAGCTGTACATGTGGAATGTAAATGTATTTTAATTCATTTAATTCTATTGTTTGCAAGTATGCAGAAAGTCAAATAAAGCTGCAATACAGAGAGTGTGCAATGTAAGATTATCTGCTTAACTCAAGGATGCTGAACTAATAGACTTGGGTGTAAATGTGTTGTTTGTCATGCAAACAGAAGGAACTGCTAATAACGCAGCCATGAGTCTGCCCTGCCGTACACACGGCTGGAAGCAGCCAGAAATAGGCGGCCTGCTGGTGGGGAAACATCCTGACTGCCTGGAGCAAAAAGCAGTGTAACCTGGAGTCAAGCTGATGTTAAGTCATGCTAATTCTACAGTCCCAGCAGGGCTTATAAAAAGCCCCCGTGCTTTTTCAGGACTGGAAGTTTTGTCTGCTTTATATGTACTACATATTTTCAAAACACCCTCCCATTGTGCTCAGATGGCTCCCAGTGACATGAAGATGTTGACTAATATATTTGGACCTTATTTAGAGCTTGTTTGCTTTTTAGTCAGCTTCAATCTCTCATGTATGGCAGAGGAGAGTCCTTAGGGAGATGTTAAAAGATACAGTTTTTCAAGTCTGTCTTAAAACAACAGACAGGTGCACATATGAACATTGAAAGAGGTTTTCCTCGCTGTAATCATTCCTCCTGTTCATATTGGCAATTAAAAGATCCCCTTCAAATGTGCTTTCAATGTAAGTGATGGGGGCCAAAATCCACAGTCATTTTATGAAAAAAAGGATTTTGATGCTTATATGAGGCTTCAGCAGACTGAGTTAGTCATATCAAGTGGATATCTGCCATATTTAGTCTTTTTAGCATCAAATTCCATCTTTGTGTCTTGATGGACAGTGTTTCCCTGTTTAAAGGATCATAACAAAAGGACTCAAATTAAAAAATCAACTTAATTTGACAAATTTGAACAGCTGAAGCTTCATATTAACTTCAGATAAACTTTTAAATACATATTTGCACAGAGGGAGGCTTGTGGATTTTTTCCCCCGTCACTTACATTTTAAGTGCATTATGAAGGGATCTTCTAATGGTCAGTATGAACAGGAGGAATGATTACAGCGACCTGTTTCGAAGTTCATTTGGGCACCTGACTTATTGTTTTAAGACAGACTTGAAAAATTGTGAACCCATTCTTTAAGTTCTCCACAAAACTGAGCAGTTGAAGTCCTGTGGGGGCTTTTATGGAAAGTGCATGATGGGATAAGACCCTGTGGGGCTTTTTTGTAGGGCTCTCGTCTATGTGAGGATTTCAGAAACGGGAACAGCTGAGTCCTCAATTAAAGCCTTATTGTAGTGCTTTAAAAAGCTTTTTCCTTAATTTCAAGTTCTTCATTAACCCCACATCACTTCACTTACAGTATTTTGTTTTAAGATATGACTTTTTTTTTTCCTTTAAAAATAGTCTCCAAGGGTATTTATGACCTGATGGTACAGTTTGTATCTGTTTCACCGCTCTCAGGCACCTCCTCCTGGTCTCAGTTCTCTTCACTCAACAAACCTAAAAAGTTGGTTTGCAAAGCAGGGAAAGAAAAAAAAAGTCAAGCAAACCGCCGAGAGATTGTCTTTCTCTCTTTCCCTTCGCACGCCTGTGCGTAAACGCTGCGAGGCAGGCGATGATCAGATAGCCAGAAAGGAGCCAGACGACGAGGAAGTTTGGAGGAGGGACCAGTGTGGTGGCGTGGTGTGTACGGAGAAAAAGAGTTAACATTGGATTCTCCGGACCCCTCCAGCGCTGTGAAATCGGAGGATTTCTCCAGTTGAGATTTTTGTACCCAAAGCAGTAATGCGCGCAAAAGTGCGCAGGACTCTAGTGCTGCCGCGTATTTACTGGGAAACGAGTTTTTAACTGGCTGTCGTTTTAAGGAAGCTACACACACCTTTGCTGTCGATGTCAGCACAGGTAGTGAAGAGGATCCCGGAAGAACTCGTAGTGCAGGTTGTGTTTGCATAGCCTGTACTTTTATTCCATTGCAAGCGAGCGCCGATGGACTTGTTTACCTTGTTGTAAAAGTAGTTATTATCTATAAAAAAAAAAAAAAGTATTGATTGAACTAAATGAACGGAAAGAAGATGGAGGAGCTGAGGAAGAAGAAGCTGTACGTGGTGATGGACGTGCTGTGCGTTTTAGTGGGTATGTTTATGGTCACTATTACTAAACTGTACGTCAGCATAATCTTTATCTAGGAATAGCACCTAAAAGTTGTCAGCAAGTATTTGCGATTATATCTTTGTGGTGTCGGGAGTTTCTTGCTGATAACTTAAGAGAGTTTGTGTATTTTGCACCCATGACTGGAGTTTCTTTAGTAAGGGGAATTTTGTAATATAAATTATAAGGGAACTTATGGTTTGTTATCTGCACGTTAAAATGTCATGAAAAGGCAAGACAAGAAGCTGTTTAATCCCAGGCTGTCTTTAAAAGGCAAATGAAGCAGCTGGCTTTCCATGCATGAGTCCAACACTAAATTGGAGCAGGCTGTCATCCAGTTTGTTTATGCAGACCCTAACTGGAGTATTGTTCAGGCTGAAATGTGACATTGAGGAAATATTATTCTCCTCAGAGGTGTGCTGCATGCTCCGACCTACTCACTAAAAAACTGTGCCGGACTTTACAGAGCCTCAGGAAGCTGAATGTTTGTTTATGGAAATATGATATGAATGTGTGTGCCCCGCTTATTTCTCATTTTTGTCTGCCAGGAATCCTCCCAAGAATGTCCCACTTCCTACATTCGGTGCATTTCTCAAGATATACTTGCACTTGTGCTTTACAGGTCATTGTGGTGCACTTTGGAAGGAACACCGTGGCCTCTTAAAAAAAAATTCATCGCTCTAGCAGCCAAAGCACATAATTTCTTTCTTAATTGTTGTCTCCTGCCCAAAAGCAATGTGCCAATAATGAGCTTTTGTAAAGGGAGTCATATCAGTTACACATATTGTGGTTTATCTTTGTCAACATCTGGTCTTCCTTTGACTTCTTTTGCCATTAATCTTTAATGAATGGAACTTAATAGTATATGATAATGACATCACAAAAATCCACAAATGTGAGTGCTCCATCACCTCCATCCTCTGATGAAGTTGTTTTTAGATACAGCCTCAGAGAAAATGTATAGTAGTAGTATGTGGAATGTACCACTGTGGTGGGACATTTGTTTTCTGTGTTAATGCCCAAGCCCTTGACACATGCATATTTTATAATGGCCTGGTGTTCAGGTGGCGTGTTCATCCGTTGTTGTTGTTTCTGCACTGGCGTTGGTGTTGAAGTTGGAGGGAGGACAGAGATGGGGGGGGGGGTGATGGCTCGGCCAGTGCAGATCTGCTCTGCTGTACGGTTTCAGTTCCCCTTGGTTTAGGGGTATTTTTTTTCCATTTGTGGGAGAATCCACAGACTGCTGGAATTGATAAGCTTCACCATTTCACTATCACAAGCCTGGGATTAACGTCTGGGTTAGGGTTGAGTCAGTCAGGTCTTGATGGTCTGCAACCCACCCTTTGCTTCTCCCTTCCCTTTTGCCACCCACATCACCCACCCAAATAATCATCAAGTCAACCCCAAGCTTATGCGAGGTTGCCCCAGCCATGTAATAACTACATGGTACAGCTTGTAATTATGCTGACCATTAGCCTATATGGAAACATAGTTGGGTTAGGAGTTTTGTCTGCATTTCTATTTGCATTTCTTACATCAAACCAAAAAATTCACATGTGATTTGGACATAGCCTCAGCTTTTCCACTCACTGCTCTTCCCCTGATGCCATTTTTATTGCATTAATTCCATTTTATTTTTGCTACATAAACCTCTGACTCCATATATTAATCTCCTGTTCTCCATTTTTACAGCACACATCAGCTGTATTTTGATAAACAATTCAAAGGCTGAACAAAAGTAGCAGATACAATCAAAGAGTGATTGCTTTGGCGAGCTTTCTGTCATTCACGCCCTGCCCTGCCCAGGTCAAACTAACAACTGTTGGTGCAATATGAATAGATGTGCCTTCTCACAATATTTTCTTACAACATGAATAAAGAAGATAAAGAAATCTGATGCTAAATGGCTGCCTGGAGCAAAGAAGTGGTTTACTAATTCTGTATACACAAAGTTTGTTGTGTTTTCTGTCTTGTTTATAGCTAAGAAACCTGAGAAACACTCTTCAAATATGTGTATGAGACTTGAATTTGTTGTTCACTGCAAGTTTTTAACTTCTCTATCTCCCTCCCTCTTTCTTCTCCTTTCTTTCTTTGGTGTATCCCTCCCTTCCGCTCGCCTCCTCTGCCTGTGTAAGTCTACACTCAGCACAAATAGACGGTGGGTGTTGGCTCAGAGTACAGAGAGGAAAGGCCAGGGTTAACCTCTCACTGCCTGCAGCTCACATTTGTAGGTGCAATAGGTGTACAGTAGGTTGTGTGGGGAGTCAGAGGAGCACAGCTCACATTGCCGCATGAATCAGGTGCTGCTAAAGGTGATATGAATGGCAATGAGCTGTGAGTCATGAGTAATGTGCTTGATACTCTAAGTAGTGTGTGACTCAATGGCCTTGAGGCAAGGCATTGGTGTACATGCATGTTTTTCCTGTGTGTACGCTCTTTATTGTGCTGTAAAGTACATTTTGCCAAACCAGTTCTGTTAAAAAGTAATTTATGTCTTTGATTACAGGCATGCACGCACACAAATGTCTACTGTAAGCAGAGGGATCAGTTAGAAGTTTAATTGTCACATCACGTGATTTTTTTTTGTAGTGACACAGCTGGGCTAAAAAAATGACACTGGGTTATAATATTTCATCAGTTTGTGTATTGTACCCCTGTTAACTTCATTTCTTAACAAGAGATTCCTGCACTTCTTAATTTGTAGTATATGATGTCCTTTAGTAGTCATAGTTTTGGGCGTTTTAGTGTTTTCCACCAACTCACACATAAAGAATTAGGCAACAGAGTTTCTGATTCTCCACCAGCAGTTAATTATTAAATTCTTCCCAAGCCCAATGGCAGTAAAACAAGCAAATAGCTGCTGCATATTTCCTCACATTATTTTCATCTTATTAGACTTTCGTAATATCTAAATATCCCTCCATGTTCTGTTCTTTGACCTTGTGGGATGTTGGTTAGAGTTTGTTGGTGAAGCCGCGCTGAAGCATCTCTGGGGAGCCGGGCCTCTTGTGTGGTTGTGTTGGGAAGACTGATTGTCCTTAGTTCTCAGAGAGAGGCAGTGAAGATGTTTGATGGGAATGGTTTTCCTCAGGAGAGCTCTGTCATGGAAACTGAAGCCCTGTTAACAAACACACATGTCCCTCTGAGACATATGATCCTATTTTTTTTAATCTTTATTGTATTTTCTTTTTAATTATTTTAGGAATTTTTGGTAGAAATGTGAAGTCTTTGATCAGAAATACTCTAAAGTAGATAAAGATCTTTTGTCTTTTGCAGGATCAACATTAACTTTGAGACATAAAACCACATTTCTGAAAGTTTGGATTAAAAAAAACAAACAAATTGTGTACTGGAAGAAAAATATGAATTGTTGGGGAGCTGTTAGGTACAATTGTGAAATCAGGAAGAGTACCTTTTGATATAATTATCAAAAGACAGATGATTAGAATGCTGGGGAAATCACTTCCAACGTGTTAATATATCTCTGTAAAGTAAGAAAGAAGAAAGAAGCCTGAGTGGGTGAGGAGGAGCAAGTAGCATTTTACACTTTTTGACAGACAACAGAATTATGAGAAATATGGTGCTAATATGAACTCTATCACTAACAATATCACTGGTGTGATACCGCAGATAAACATAGTCTCATTTGCATATAGTAATCATACTGAGGAATCACTATATATTTAGTAATAATGTGCAGATGTTTGAAGATGTAACACACAGCAACACACTTCTTGAACTTTTAGAGAAGCTCAGCGCCAGTCATGATAGTTGTAGACATCAGGCTGACTTTAACTCCACCCGCAGACCTTAATGGTTTAGGTTTAAAAACCTGTGTGGCCTCTTTCTTTGATCCCCTCCAAACCCAGACTCTTTGATTGCCAACCCAGATTTAGCTGCCCTCCCACCACTTTACTCATACGACCTTGCCTGCCACCCTGTCTCCTTCTGCGCTGCTTGGAGCTAAGCATGCGTAAATGATGGACGGAGCGAAGCAGTGGGATTAAAAATAAAGAATGGGCAGCAGCAGCAGGATTTGGTGTGACTGGTGAAGTTGGGCGTTCCTCATATGAATTAGAATTCCAGAGGCTAACGCCGGCAGAGGTTGTAGGCTCAGCACATACCTTCCACATTAGTCAGTCCAGCTTGGAGTGAGACAGTCAGAATGAGGGAGCGTTAAGTTGTTTTGTCACTACAAGCCGTCTTTTAAAGATCTGTAACGTCACCTACAGTATGTTGATACATCATACAGCTTTGCCTCTGTAGTTTTCTTGCTGTCGTTCCAACAAAGCATGTTTGAATTGGAGCGAGGAAACAAAAGAGAGAGAGAGAGAGAGAGAGAGGAAAAGAAAAAAAGTGGAAACACTGACTAAAAGAAGAAAATGCCTGCCTCTGTGCTCGTCCACAGTGGGAGGGGATGAGTGTTAGAGGCATAGTCAGAGACGGAGTGACTGACTAGAGAGAGGAAAAATAAAGAAGCGGGGAACTGTATTAATGCAAGAGGAAACTAGAGCTATCAACAGAAGGAAGAGATGGATAGGAAAGAGGAGGGAGAGATACGAAAAGAAGGAACCTGGGTGACCTTCAAGCTGGAGAGCGAGAGAGGAAGAAATTAGATGGAGGAGAGATCTAGCAAATGTTCCAGCTGTGACCCTGAAGGAAAGTTGTAGACCAAGCAGGGCAGCCCAGGGGCATGAGAACACCCCTCTCTCACACACCCACACACACACAGACTTTACACGCCTTGAAAATATGCATAATGAAAATCCAGACTGTATGTTTTTCAAATTGACGTGGTTTTGCAGGTGCAGCAGGTTATGTTAGAGAAACCAGGGCAAGTAGGTGTTAGGTTCTCTCGAACCTGTTGAGGAACTCTGCCGTCCAGATGATGGCGGCAGTTTGAGCCAAGGCGTCAACCTTTCTGTTGTGGAAAAAATGGAGCAGGAGAAGGACAAAGGCAGAAAAACCGAAATGAAAAAAAAAAAAAAAAAAAAAACAGGGCAGAGAGAGGATACAACAAGCCTAGAATCTCAGCTCCAGAGTGCGATTGTGGTCCAAATGGTCCTGTGTAATTGCACATCTGCCAGCTAAATAAAGCACCATCCCATTGAGGCCTCTATATTTACAACAGAAGAAGTGTGTGGGAGGACGCTGCGATCAAGAGAATGACAGACAGCAAGATGGAGTCGCAGAGAGAGAAGAATGAATGACTTTGAGTAAGAGACAAAAAAAAAAAAAAAACAGAATGGAGGATGTGAATCAGCAGTGGTTGAAGGGATGTAGGAAAGAGTGCAAATCTCTTCCCGTACTGACTGCTTTATTTGTCAGCGGGGCATCAATGAATACTAACTTTTTCCCGGATGTTCCTCTTGACTGCCGCTGACTGTGTTATACTTTTCAGACCCTCTTGACACGCAGTCATTGTCAATTACTCAGCTCTCTGTTGCACTAATACCCATTTCAGCAGGGGGAGACACCAAGGTGCCACTGCGCATGAATGCTAATTTGCGGCCAGGTAAATGAGAAGCCTTAAACTTCCCAGAATGGAACCAAAGCCTCTAAAATGGGCCTTCCTTAATCTGAGACAGGAAAGCTGGAGCTCTGCATCCTGCAACTTCAAACAGACTCCCATTAGAGGCTCAGACAGGAGATTTCTGAGTGGCAGATTAACTTCCTGGCAACATTCCAGACTGTCAGCATTTCTCTCCCTCCGTCTATCAAGGCAGGTGTCTAGTAAGATGGTTCTCCTGTATCCTAAATAAGTAAATCCACCTCCCCTATACCTTCCCATGGTCCTTTGAATGTTCCCGATAGAAAAATCTGCTGTAGATGTCTGAGTTTAGCTCAAGTCAGCCGGTCTTTAAGTGGATGTAGCTTTGGAGTGGTGTTAGTTTTGGTTGTGGGGTTGTCTCGTGGTATCCCAGGGACCTATTTTGTCTGGCGATGCGTCTATTTTTGCCTGTGAGCAATGTATGTGTATCTGCTTTTCAACAGAGTGGCTGCTTTGTTTCTTGCAGATGTTATCCACAGGGGCTCTGCTCATGAGATACACACCTCAGAATGTACCATTTGGTCTTCCCATGACGCCAGACCAGACCCTTTACATCATTTTATTTGAGAGCTTTTATATTAATCCAAACTTGTAATTTGTGACTAACAAGTTGAAGTCAGGTGTGAGCTGAATCAGTGCTTCATTATGAATACAGAAATAAAAATTCATTTTTTTTTTTTTTTACAAGCCAGGAAAGGGTTGGGTGAGGCCCTGACTTCACTCCATCCATGAACTGTTGGCACATTGCAAAGCTCCCGGGGCCTAAAAATCCATGTTTGGC
Source organism: Thunnus albacares (assembly GCF_914725855.1). NCBI lineage: Eukaryota > Metazoa > Chordata > Actinopteri > Scombriformes > Scombridae > Thunnus > Thunnus albacares. The sequence continues at coordinate 21,055,378 of NC_058114.1, read as the reverse complement.
TCAGAGGATTTAGTAAGCACAAAGAAACTCATAAAAACATAGCTAAACAGATAAATGCACACAATACTTGATCATGGACATGCAAAAGTGATTTAGCCTTTTGTGTGCTTCTTAGGCGGAAGAAGGTAGTATATTTCATTAACTGCTGGTACTTCTCTTTGAAGCTTTTCACTTTAATTTTTCTCCCGCTCCACTGTGATTAATGGCCCAACTCTGGCAACTGTTAAAAGCTTCATAAAACAGTTTGAAGTTACAGTACCATGTGACTTCAATATAGAAATAATTATGTCCTTCTGCTGTTTTAAAAGTGACATTTACCATGCTATATTAAGTAAATAAACATTCTCCTGACTTTGTCCAGTCCCATCTCACACAAACATTTAAAATCTGCCGTTTTATATAGTTGTAATGTGTGTCAAACAAGCCTTTATTTTGGATTTGTTTGCAGGTCCAATTTGTCTTTAATGCTGTGCTAAATGCAAACATTCCACATTGCATAAAAGAGTTGGTATTGGCTGATGTTTTATGTTGAGTGGAAACAGATTTCATGTCACCATGTTCCCCCAACATCTATCTCAGCAAACCATGAATTCTGCCACCCCCCCCAACCCACAAAGAAAGTTTGATTTCATGCCTGGCAATGCAAATACTCTGATAATATTATGTTTTCAAACAATATTTAAGGTATTTGACAGGCTGTGTAAATTTCAATCCAGTCCATGTCATACGTCAGGAATCTGGACATGGCTGAAATAATATTTTGATAAGATTGTGGTCGTTGAATGAACCTGTGCTGTGAATTCTGAATTTCATAGCTTTCTCTTTTTGTTTTTTGTTTCTTTTTACTGAGATTAAATATTTTTTTAAAACAAGCAGTGGCATGGAGATAATTAATGTATAACTCCTGTAATGGAACTCGATCCAGTCCAACCGTATGTCAGTGATGAGGAGGAGGAAAGGCAAACTAGCAGCAGTTGTTTCTTGACATGCTGCTCTGTTTCTTGCCAGCTGGAAGCAGGATGCAGGATACAGATGCAGACACTGCCATCCAAAAGCCACATCAGTAAATCCATATCAGGGTGCTCCCCTGAGACACTTGAGACAGGATGTTAGTTAAATACAAGGGACTCTATATTGTGTTGTGGTTGTCATAAACAGGATTTTGGTGGCACTAAGAGGAAAATATGTGGAATAAGACTTTACCACGTCCTGACATAGATGGTAGATGTGTAAACTGGGATTCAATAGATGTTTGGTGGTTGGTGGCTAGTGGGAAGCTGCCACGCAGGAACAGGTGTCATCCAGCTGCTGCTGCTCACAAAGAGATGGTGGTGTAGACAAAGGGGTAGAAAGGTGGAATAGATGCATTGGACAGGTGTTGCCCACACGCATGGAAATTTGTTCTGTGTTATTTATTTATAGTTGCAACATGAGTTGGTTAAAGCAATAGTAGTTTGACATTTTGGACAATACGCTTATTCACTAGCTAGCTTAGCTTAGCATAAAGACTGGAAACAGGGAAACAGTTGGCCTGGCAGATGTAAATGTACTGATGAAAGAAACAAGATATGGCATGTTAGTGAGCTTTAGTGGTGCTGGTAGGCAGATTTGGTACCTTTGGACAGAATTAGGCTAGCTGTTTCTGGTCTTTATGCTAAGCTAAGCTAACCAGCTGCCAGAGCCTCCTATTTAACAAACAAACCTGAGAGTGGTATCAATCTTCTCATCTAAAAAAAAATATAAACATAAAGTGAATAGGTGTGCTTCCCAAAATGTCAAACTATTCCTCTGAAGCTACAAATGGGAGCTTTGCATGTTGGTAGTTTCAAACAGCAGCAAAAGGTAACAATTAAAATATTATATCCAGCTAGTGATCACATTGCTTAAGGCACAAGAGAGTCAAAAGTTGTAATGCTGGAGAGTAATCTCTCTCTGAACAAAGTGTTCCTTTATTGATGCACAAGATTTACAAGACATATTATATTTCACTTGCATTTGCAGAATTATCGAAACCTGCCTGCAGCGCCTTTTGGCTGATAAGACCGGTGTATTTTTACTAAAACATCTTGTGTTGAAATATTGTAACTGGGAGTGGTGATTACTCCCTATTCTAAAGAACTTTTTGTGTAAGGAGGTTGCACTGTCATCTGGTATCTCTATTTTTTCTTTTTCCTTCGTTGTTTGTCTAGTCTAAACCCAGCTACTCCAAGGTTGGGTTAACAGGAGTCGATATGCAATGATGTGTTTATCCTATAGAGGACTATTGTTTATTCTCCTCTCAACACAAAACTTCTCTTTTGTTTCAGCCCTTCCTCACTGAGCCAACAAGACTCTTTGTCTTCATAGCATCTGTGAGGAACATGTGGCAGTTGGCATGCCTCTAAACAATGTCATCACTTATCTCTTGTCACCTTGGAAACAAGCTTTGTCCGAAAACATTAAGGCTAAGACACTGAGGGTTTGTCAGGGGTATTTCTTGACTTAATTTAATTTTAATTCAAAATGAAAGAGTTATCTGCCAACAAACAAAGTTTTTAGCGTTCAAAATGTGAATAATTAAAATGTTATATAACTCCCTTCACAACCTTGCCCAAATGTATCACAGCACTATCACATCACTATCACATACTATTACTCAGTATGCATACATTTACAATAAGCTGTTGCTCCATATCCATCAGGTTTCTGGGTGGAGTGTTCACCTCAGCTGAATCCTGATCCACCACCTACTTGTATATTTTCCTTTAGTCTCAGTCTTATGGACTTTTGGTCTCTCATCAGTCTCCCCTGCAAGTCCTCCTGGAATTATGTCAGCTAGTGGCTTTTTTTTTGGAAAGAATAGGAGGGGTGCGCTGCTCATTTACACAGAAATATAATACTATTGGTGAGTGCACTTTTCAAGAGTGTGCAGTGCTTTTTCACGACTGTTTTTCTTGCATTTAGTATGCGGCCGTATGGCATTTCCATAGTGGCCCCAAGACTGTCTGTCCAGTAGTGGTGGATATCAGGGTGGAGAGTGCATTCCTCACTAGGGCTGTAACTACGGATTGTTTTCTTGTATCAGTTAATTGTTTACAACATGTATCAAATGTCAGAAGTAATGACACATACCCATCATAAGCTACTCCCTGTGACACAAACCACAAGTATTCAGTTTACAATATGGAAAAGTGCAAGTAAGTCTTGACTAAAATGATAAATTAGCAATTTCTATCTATCAAATAAGGTCTTTCCAACATACTGTATTTGCTTAAAGTCTTACTCCATCCAAAATATCAAGAATACAAAACACTCATCTATGTAAGCTTAAAAAAAGGTAGTAAAAAGTTATGGTCAATTACAATGGATTCCAATGGTGAGAAGTTTTCACTGTAGTGGAAAAACAAACTACCTTTTTTTGCCAGAATATGTCATAAATATTACTTCAGTTTCCTTCATTCCTGGCAGTGCGGGTGGAGAAAAAGCAAGAGCCAAATGTTATTCATTAGCCTGTTTATCAGTACAACCTTGTGATGAACACACATCTTAACATTCCAAGTTTTAAGTTTGGTGCACAGATTTCTTCATCTACAAAGTGCAGTGAAGTGAGTCTGTATGTACATGAGAGGGATAGAAGGAAGAGGGTGGGTGAATATTTCTGGGATGGATGTTTCCGAACATCTCAAGGACATCATTCGTGCACTCAGGAGCCTTGAGCAGCTATATTTGGTCTCATTTTTGCACACAGCCACATCATTCAAAAGACATGCAGTTGTGTGTGTGTGCGCAGTAATTTATGTACAGTCTTTTACATGTTTGTACACTCTTATGTCTGTACGTGTGATGTGTGATTTCTCGTACTGAACTCGCCTGCCTATGTATATAAAAACTATTTTCCACTGTTTATTTTTGTAATTCCTTGCTGTGCATTTCTACCCTGACATTCAACCAAATGTTTTTTTTCTCTCCTTGTGGGTTGTTTCATCATTGTGACTTTAGAACTCGAGGTCCTCGGGGCAAGAGAAAACAATTTAGCTATCCGTAAAGAAATGTTTTCACTTCCCAGCTTAGGATATGATGTAACGTCTGAAAACTTGTTGAAAAAGAGATAAATATGTTATTCCAAAACATTTTTTCTCAAATGTTGAAGTCCATGAACTTGGATTAACCTAGTCTTCTGGTCTGAATGGCCAGTCATAATCTTTACTATGACTAGGTTTCATATATCACATTCAAACACCAATGAATTGATCTCATTTCAGCAACAGCACTATTTCTCCAAATAAAGTGAGAACTGATAAACTGATTCTCTCCCATTATCTAATCCATTCTTATCACACTGTTATTCTTCTGGTTTGTTTTTGCTACAGCGGCACTGCCCTTCATCATTATGAACATTGTGTTCAAGCCATATCAAAGGGGGGTTTACTGTGACGATGAGAGCATCATGTACCCCCTCAAACCGGATACCATCACCCACGGCATGCTGGCAGCAGTCACCATCTCCTGCACTGTCATCATTGTAAGTTTTACTCAGAACATCAGTCCAATTCCAGTTTTATGACTTATAAAATCATGGCAAGTTTACAGGAATTTACTCATTTAACAACATCCTGTGCTGTTTGCTCCATTACTAAATGGCAACAGGAATCAGGCAAAGTGTTGATGTGTAAGGAGGAAAAGTAATTTCCTTCTAATGATGTGAAAAATGTAAAAAAGTTAGCCTAAAAAAACTCTTTTCACTGTTTGCTTCTTTTCCTCAGATCTCCTCCGGCGAGGCTTATCTGGTCTACAGCAAGAGGATTTACTCTAATTCAGACTTCAACCAGTATGTAGCTGCACTCTACAAGGTAGTGGGTACCTTTTTGTTCGGAGCAGCTGTCAGCCAGTCGCTGACCGAACTTGCCAAGTTCACCATTGGCCGCCCGAGACCTAACTTCATGGCCATATGTGCCCCCAAGGTGTGCACAGGATACATGCAGGTGATCAACTGCACTGGCAGGCTTGAGGACGTCACAGAGTCCAGGTAGGAGGAGAAGAATTGGGTATTATACTTGAGCCTAGAGAGGAAAATCTGCTTAAATTTAAAAAAAAATACTAGAATTAAATCGACACCTCAAAACAACACCTGCATGAGTTTTTACTCTTCGTCTTTTCCAGATTGTCCTTCTACTCTGGTCACTCTTCTTTCGGGATGTACTGCATGCTTTTCCTAGCGGTAAGTACAACACATCCATCAATCCAACATGAAATGTTCTAAAACACAGCATAAGCAAATCTGTATCTTTATGTATAATAAATATGGAAATCTCCATGTGAGATCCATGCAAATATCTCACTGTGACTCAGGCATAATAATCCCCAGATGGGCTCATCCAAAAACAGGCTTACGCACTTGGATCCCTACTCAAGGGCTAATTGTTGAGAAGGAGAAAAGACTCATAGAGCCAGCTTGTGCCTGTGGACATAAAAGGACAAGGCAAGAGTTCAGGGAAAGAATGTGGATACTGAGAGAAATGATCTGGAGGCCTCTGCTGCCTTTTTCCCAGCAATGATGAAGGCAAAGCATGTGCTGTGTTCTTCCAGGCCTATCCTGTTCATTACCCTTGGCCTCATCTCTTTGTGTTAAAAGCCAGGCACCAGCGCTAGACAGCAAGCTGCAAGAGGCCAAGCAAAGCAATACTGCTCAGTTTAAAGAAAATCTGAAAGAAAAGACAGAATATTTTCAGCTAGTGTCCGTTGCTGTCAGTCCTGTTTTGCCAGGCAAATGATGCAAACAAATAGATCTAAACTGTGATATGGAGCCTGTGTGCTGTATTACTGAAAAACTTCCCTGTAGTGTTCAGTGAGTCTGGCTGTGTGGCTATGTGGCAAGGGGACTGTAGTGCAATGCCAATTTTTGCACCTTCAACAGCAGCCCAGCAGAAGCCCGGCGAAGTCTGTTCTGTTGCCAGGTTCATAATTTTTTGGCGTCGGCTTCTTTCCTGCAAAAAAGAGGTTTCAGTCAACGGTGGACATAAATTTGATTCGTACTCAACACCTTTTTGCAGTTAAATCTAACTGGAGGCACAGCAGTGAATATTTTTGCATTAGAGCAACACAAACTCATATCTCTCAGATATTATCAACCCTGAAACCTGATGGTACGGCAGTTTATCTATTTAAGTAGATACAGAGACAACTTTTGCAAAACAGACATTTAACTTACTTCACTGCTTTGTCAGCTTATTGCATTACATTTATATAACATTATGTCAATGCAAATAGATGTTGGTCCAGACACATAATTACATTATCCTAACCTTATTCGGTGTGATAACTTTTCGGGGGGCAATATCACTAATGATTTTTTTTTTTGCACCATAATATGAAGTTTACAGTGTAAACAGAAAGGAATGCCTACATAAACATGCAGTCTTTCCCCGCTGATCTCTCTTTTCTCTTCCTTTCTCTCATTTTCCCCTCGACACCCCCTCACCCCTCCTCCCGATCTACCACCCTCTGCTCTCCTTCCTCTCCATTTCCCACTCCAGCTTTACGTGCAGGCGAGACTGGTGGCTAAGTGGGCCAGACTTCTTCGGCCCACCATCCAGTTCTTCCTGGTGGCCTTCGCGGTGTATGTGGGTTACACCCGAGTCTCTGATTACAAGCACCACTGGAGCGACGTGCTGGTGGGGCTGCTGCAGGGAGCGCTCATTGCTGTACTCAATGTGAGTCACCAAGACAACGTCTGTCAAGGGAAACATTGCCAAATTAAGAATGCCTACCTGATATTTCCATGACATAAGATATCGAATGCTTGTGTGAATGTTCAGCAACTCTTGTGAAGCCACAAACAATTGAATAATGTTCAGAAACTTCTGTTGTGATCCGGGGTCAAGATACTGAGCTGCTGAAACCACAGTGAATCATTTTTAACATACAGAAAGTTTGGGATTTTGTGTTGCTGTCATCAGCTTCAAGCAATTTTTTTTTATTTTTGACACTGTGAAGTAACTCCAGCCTTCAAACTGATGACATCTCAGCTTTAAGTCTTGTGGTTTCTGGCTTTAGAGAAAAGCATATATAGGTGGGACTGTCCAGATCATAAGAATGACATTTAATGGAAATCTTACTGTTAGTGGTACTCCCTTCAAAGCAGCACAGCCACTGATGAAACCATATTTCAGCTTTATTTCACAGTAAGTAAGAGGGGAGTGAAGTGTGACAGCAGCAGCGTGTGATTTGATATAAACCCCCACACACACACTGGCAGGTTCTCAGGCAATCGTCCACTCTCCTCACTTCATCCAGCTGTGTGTCTTTATTGTTTGGCCACTTCCCTGTTTTGATTGAACCACTGTCAGCACCGCCTTGTGGAAATTCTGGAGTGGCAGAGTGTGTATGTGTGTCCATGTATGATTAATTGGGAAGTGAGCCCGTGCCTTTTGACTTCACAGTGCTGTGTGCAATTACAGAGCCTCCTGGGCATAGTGTTTTATAGCCGGCAGGGGTTGTGGCTGCTCTCTGTGTGTTCCCCTTAGATGTGTGCGTGTGTGTGTGTGTGTGTCACTTCACAGCTGTGCACAGACCTGTCCAGACATATGTAATCACAGTTTCCAGCCTTACCTCTTCTACATCCCTTACACGATCACACACACCAAACTCTGTGAGAAAAATATTCCTAAGTGACCAACACTCTGCTCTCCCCTGCAGGTGCGCTTTGTGTCAGACTTCTTTAAGAAGCGTCCTCCACGTTGCACTAGGGCAGACACAGCTGACAGCGAAGAGCCAGAGAGGAAACCCAGTCTTCAGATTGCAGACTCCGATCACAGCAACCATTACAACTATCACCACAACCCTGGCCCTGTGTGATAGGGGCTGAAGCTGGGGAACAAAGGCTGCAGTCTGCAGACCCCTAACCTGTGTGATAGGGTCCAATCCAGGTGTTGAACCTTGATTGCGCAGTCAACAGTGTTTAGTTCAGGGAATAGCCTGGGTCACCTACAGTTATGCAGGCTGCCTGCTGCAGACTCCTGATGCTACGTGAGGTGATATGCTATGCTATGTGAGAAGTCCCATGCATGTGAGATGTTAAATTTTAGAGTATCTATTTGAGTTCTGCAACTAATTCTGTTTGAAAGGAGTAAAGCTAGGGATCTGGTCTGTAGCTTGCAGCCTCAATGCCCCTAGCACCCTCTATGTCAACCACTCACACCCCACCTGCTCCCCAACCACTGGACTGACTGACGGGGCTGCATCCCATTGCCAGGTGCCTGAGCCCCTTCTCAAAGACACCATGTTGACCTCCTGTGCTCCTGTAAGAGAGAGAGGAGCATATTGTTTTTAAGACATCATTGTTGATGTTTAAGTGTATGTGCTTAAAACTACATTAAGTGAAAAGACTCCAAAGCCACAGCAACAGAGCTATGATATGCAATTGCCTTATTAAGTGCTTATGGCTAATGTGTTAGCAAACAAACAACATAATAACACCTAACAGAAAGAGTTCAACATTGTTTTTCTGGCCACCTTATGAATGTAAGTATGATATTCACTTACCTTTAAGCCACCACCTCCTGAGAAACACATCTTTCTCTCTTTGGCTTTATAGAGGTTCCACTTTTTTAACACCCACTTTTTCCATTAAGATCACCATTCTGCAGTGAACTGGAAGCGTGCAATCCGTTTCTAATGTCACATTTGCAGGATACAGCTGTTTTTATATAGCGGAACAGTGTGAGCAATTGGATTACAACAGTAAAGATTGGTGAACCAAAACAATAACTGCAGAGATTTGAGGTGGGAAGATCTGGGTGTTGATTTTCACTGGGATTTGAAGTACTAGCAACTCATCCACTTACAAGGGGTCATTTGATTTAATGTTAATATCAAATATATCGCTTAATGGAGCTTTAATGTTTTTAATTTCTTATTGTAGAGAACCAAATTTGTTGGCAGTGATAAAAGAAATGAGAGGAAGAAAGACAAGAATGTTTGTAAATGTTAGTAAAGGCACAGTTTGTTGATTAGCCCAAATATTAGTGCACCTTAAACTGACAACACACTAGAAGACTGTTGCAAATCATAACTAATTGTAGCTGAGCAAATATTCTCAATATATAATGTCCCCCTTGTTGGTAAAAAGGCAATGATTGGACTTAAAACATCAACCACAGGACATCTTGATGCTGCTTTGAAACATCCACAAAGCTGTTTCACACCACGAGGCAGTAAGGAGATTTAGAGTACATCAACTTAACCAACAGGCCGAACTAGAAGCAACATTCAGAGACCTGAAATTAGGTGACTAGATGTTTGTAACTGCTCTCTTAACTGCCACACAAACAGGTTTGGGCAACAGCTCTGACAAACAAAAAGTTTATAAAGGTCATTCTGCAGGCTTGTCAGGCCTGGTGACCCAATTTTAATCAACTCATCTCCCAGTGCAACTGCCAAGTGATATCAGCTTTCAGAGTTATCTTATCATGTCTAGATAATTATAAATCATTGGGCCAAGTAGTCTGAATATGTATTTGGGAAGAGGGCAAGTGCCAAGTCTTAACCTTTTTTGACAGGCTTTATGTCCAGACTGGGTCAGACTCTACATCAACAGCTGTGATCTGACCAAGAAGTGGGCCCATTTAAGAGGAGTCATATTTATATTTTGAACAGAGAAACAATACTGCTTCTCGAAATGTATAAACTTAATCATGGAGTCAATGATTGATTCATGTTTCCCCTGTGTAAAATGGACTGCAGAGGTAGAAACCATTGATATTGATAGATTTCATTTCTGTTGGACTTTAAAAGTGACATACCACTATTATACTGCCAGTCAAATATTGATTAATTTGGCCTTTTTCTTTTTTTGTTTCTTTTTTTGTCTTTTTTTTAATTTGTCAAATATAAATAATCAAAGAAGGATGAGACAGCCATTTTGAAAATGGTGTTTTAATTTATTTTAAATATAAGAAGTTCTTAATTTACTCTTAAAAGGGTGTAAATGCCAGCGCTGTTGAGGTTTTTGTGCAATCACCCCTGCTTGCCACTATGAGCCACAAATACTGTATCTACTAATGCCATGAGACACGTTTCATGTTGCGTGAAGGATGTATATATATGCTTGTATGTTTTTATTTCTTATGTAGGTAAGTTTAGATTTCACCTGTACAGTGTGCCTTGGCCAGTGCCTTCTCAGACTGGTGCCTGATCCAATTCCAGGTCTAAACATAAGCCAGATGCCTTGGCATGGCTTTTAAAAGGTCTGTTGTAATGATAAAGGCTTACATACCCAACTGTGTTTTTGAAGCTAGTAACATTGCGCCGTTTCCACTTCAAAGATATTTCTATGTTCCTTTTCCCCTTCCTGTGTTGATAGATGAGGTTAATTTGTGAATGAGGTCTCCTGTACAGTTCTTGTACAGCATGCAGACCCCTGGAGGACTGACAACAGATCAGACAGACCACAAACTTGATAGGGGGGAGACAGGAAGATGGAGAGAATCTCACCTGGTAGTGATTGTGAGGCCCTAAAGCTGAGCTGGGACTAGGGAAAGACTGGGTACTTTAAAGGGCGGGGTGAGGGCTATCCCATGGTGAACCTTGGTCCCTGAGGACGTCTACACATTTAAAACAGATTTACAACAAGAAACAGCTGGAGCTGGTTGTGGTGAAGTGCTGTGCAAGACCCTCCCCTGCTCCCTACATCTAATTCGTCTGTGTGTTACTGCAGCCACACTAATAGGGCAAATGAGGATGAGGATGTAGAAACGTCATGGTGTTTGATTCCCCTCCAGCTTTGTGGAAATTAAGGTTCTCAGCTGGTAATGTGTCTCCATGTGTTATTACGCTTTATTGAATTAGTGCCTGGGCACTGGTTGGCCAAATGTCCTGTTTATATGTCAACATGTAGGTATGATTCATATTGTGTTTTCTGTTGTATAAAGATTATAGGTTCTAAACCAGAGAATTTTAAATAAAGATATAATCCACATTCAGTTATATTGTTTTGTTTTAATGCATGCATTTAATGTCACTGATGTTATGATTGAATTAGACCAGGCTTTCTTAACTGTTGATACAGAGATTTGCAGCATACTATATTTCATGGCTTCAGTACTTGACAGGTGGTGATGATAAACACATGTCCTACAGAAAGTAACTTTTCCCCTTTTGAGCCACAGATAAATCATTGGCATGAAATGTGATAAACTACATTATTGCGGCATCAAGATTTCGAGATGTTCTTGGTGAGCTCACTCTAATCTTGATTTTGGGCAATTTTTCCATTGAAATGATGCGAAATAGAAATTCTTCAGCTCATGACTCAGGAGGTCAGCTCAGTTGAAAAGGGCGTTGTAACAGGGAACGGAAGGTACGTCCAGTTTAATTTAGTTATGGGAAACGATATTGTTCATAGTGAATCCAAGGATAAAGCACAGCGTGTGCTCCCAGAAACATGCTGAAGGGTTGGTTCACCTAAGTATATTTTTCCCTTAAACCACCATAGTAATATTAATATTATCTAGTGGTATTTGCCCAGGTTTTTAGGATAATCTCTTACTGCTGCCATCCCAGTGCAGTAGAAAACTGATTGTGGTGCTCAAAACATTAAAAATTTATATTTAAAAGTCCGCAGTAAAATTACTGTCCAGAGACAACTTCTGTGTTACTCTGGGTGATCCACACAACATTTTTTTTTAATTTGGGGTAAATGTGTCCTTTAATATTATAAATCTGCAATTTACTTCTTCCTAATCTAATCTATTTTTCTTGTGGGCAATACTTTTCAGAACAGGCAAACAAAATTCACCAACATTTTCTATGTGAATGTGAAAATGGAAACAATTTTTTGTTAGTGCTCCATAAGAAAGCAACTTGATGACAGTTAGCCAGAGCATCATGCTTCATTTAAAATGGAAATCCTTAACTCAATAGGTTTATCTCATTTGAATTAGAGCAGGTGGTTGTGTGTGTTGTAAGGCAATCAAAGTCCACCATTGCAATATGAGTAATACAAGCCAAAAAAAAAAATACTAGTAACATTATTATTATTATTATAAGATTATAAACATGATCAGTGATACCTTGATTGGTATTTACAATATTAAAAGCACATGGTTTGAGCGCTTATGCGCTGCAATGCTGAGAGATTTACAGTTTTACCTCTGGAGACTTGTTGTCAAGTGATTGATTCATGTCATGACTTTCCTCATCATTAGACATTTAATTGCAACAAGAATAGTTTAAACCAAGTGCTGAGGGTTCAGAAGGAGTTAATCAAGTCTCCCCTGCTGCCTCAGTGCATCCAGGCCGGAGGATGGAACGCTCCACAAAAATAAACACATGTATTTATAACGAAATAAACACCGGGCCCATGGGAACATTTGTGGAAGTTTCGTTGGCAGAGGTATTGAAAACCACTGTCATCCCTCATTTAAAACAATATTACTCACTTGCATGTTGTGAAAGTGGTGCGTGCACAGGGTTTTTTTTTTTTTCACTGTGGTGTCAAAACAACTGGAAATGGAAGACATTAAGGTATTTTATTTACATGAATATCTAATCTCTTCTACTTCAGGGTGACTTACAATACCGAGTTCACAGCTATGTCATAAATTTCTCCAGAGATGCATAATATATTATCTTTAAGGCCTGATGTAGACCTGATGAAAAATGTAACGGTAATGGTCTCCATGGTAACCAGGGCATTTTTTTTTGAGTTGGTAAACAGTACGGCGTTATCTATCTAAAGGCAATATCTAACACATACATCAGATATGTGCCTGAGGGGTTAATGAGGCAAGGGGAAAAGTAGATTCTCTACTTGGATGGATACCTGTGGCTTAATATCATCATCATAACCGGTCACCAAACCATCCCAGCATGCTATGAATATTTTTGGATCTTTGGAATAGCTAGTAAATGCTATCGTGAAATATTGTTCAGCACATAATGATAGTGGTCTTTCATGAAAGACTATATATGGTGAAAAACCTTTCTTCAAGCCAGCATACAGACACGTTTATATCAGAGTAATGTGGTGTGATCTGCAGTCTGATCTGCTGACAAAAGTGACCACAGAAACACAGCAAATAGATCATTCCTTAGAAACCATCACAAATCATGAATGGTCCGCTCAACAGGACATGAAATTCTATGAATGACCGAGAGCCTAGTGAGAAGTGGCTATTGAGATGAGCGGTTTGGGGAAAAACCTCAGCACTGGACGCAGTAAAGCATGACAGAAAAGACTTTTGTTGCTGCCAGTATTTTGATGCTGCGGTAAGACGACGCTGGATGTTATATACTTGACCGTTCAGCCCACTTTGGTCCGTGTCCCTGTGGGCGACAGCCAGATGGTTTCAAGCTGGAATTTCAGGACCAGAAACAGAAGTGAAGAATATATGTGGGACAGTGGTGCTGCTAGAAGTTCTGTATCACTGAAATCATACTCTTTGAAAGCTGATCTAGGACCCTGAAACTATAAATATTTGCAATGTTCCAACTTTTTTTTTTTACCAATTCAGCAACCTTGATGTGGCATACACACCTCCTCCATTTTCTCTTGGTCTCACTGTGCCCTCTTAACTATCAACAAGTGTGTCCTTGACAATATAAATTCTTCAATAATATATGATGAATGAATCAGGAAACTCTGAGTAAAGAGACTCAAGCTCATTGAGTCTCATTGAAGTCCGTTAATTGGACAAAGAGGGAGAGAGAATATAGAGGAGACAGGAAAAAGCAAAGGGAATTAGGAAGGAATGTGCAACTTCAAAACAGAAATAAAGGAGAGTTGAAATGGTCAGAAGCGGAGGCACAGGCCCCGTCTTGTTCTTAAAACCTGTGTTGAATTTAACTTTGTTATTTTGTGGCTTCCATTGAGCTGGAACTGTTTGCATCCCGTTTTCAGCACTTTAAGGGGGAAACTGCCTCTGAGAAAGTCACCTTGTGCTCCACAGTCACACAACCGCTGTGACACAGGCAGGCAATACAGCAGTGTAAGAAACTACTGCTGCTATGGTGCTTCTGAACATCTGTGTCTTGTAGGATATATTTTAATTGAATGGAAAAAAAGTCTAAGTTTGTGTTGGTGAGTCAGGAGGTTGTCATACTGGTGTATCACAACTTAGTGATTTTTTTTACAGGAGGAGACTTTGAGTTAAGTACTCTCAGAACTGCAGTGTAGTCATTTTTTCTGTTTTCAGGTGATGAACTGAGTGAGGGAGAAAAGGCTTTGTATTCCTGGAAGCAGACCATCCACCTCACAATAGTAACTTTTATGACAGTTTAAGTTAAAATTGTCAAAAGGCTTATTTTTGTTCAAGTGCATTTTTGAGAATTAATATTATTGTGCAGCATTGATTCAGAGGTGTTACACTGTTCAGCTTCTGTTACTTTCTCATGCTGGAGGCCAGTAGAGACCTTTTTTAGCTTGGCGCTGTATTCTAGCAATTAAAATGCCTTCAGAAATGAGCAGCTAGTCTCTGTTGTTTTTCTCTTCCTATTATAGACAGCAGCTGCTCTTCTTGCTTGCAGCCTCTTTGGTCAAAAGTATTGCTTCTGCACAGAAGCACATTAATTAACCCCTTTTCTATTTCACACACACACACACACACACACACACACACACACACACACACACACACACACACACACACACACACACACACACACAATAACCATAATATAAATACAGGTTCATCAGCAAGTGTCATGCTCTTGTGTAATTTGAAATAACTGTCTGAATATGTTATTTCATAATTGAGCCCACAAGACTCAAATCTGATGAACTGTCTGCTCTAACCATTATGTGCAGAGGGAATTATTTTATTATCAGAGTCTTAGCATTTTTCCCACGAAAGCCTACTGAGGTTTCATGTGTTATTGAGCATTTGAATAAGGCCGCTACTATTGACCTTACATATTTTTCCACAGTTAGAGTGCTGTCATTTAGACTGTTTCCATTCAACAGTACCAGGAAGTTTATTCCTCTAGTACATCTATTTTCCTTTTCATTTGCAATTTACTCACTGAGAGCATTTGTTTTAATGTTTTCCAGCTCACTAACCTGCAGATGTTTGCCTTTGAAACATCCATCTTATTTTTCCTTTTTTTTTCGTGTCTGGTTTGCGTGCAAGTCTTTATTTCTGTAGTTAATTTGGGTTTAATTGTCCTTGCATGTTTTTCCTGATTTTATTATGAATGTTTTTTTCTTTTATAAACAAGGAAGAAAGACCAGAATGACCCTGCCAATGTGATTAATTTAAAGATGGATTTTGATCAGGGGTCAAAAGTACATAGGCCCAAAAGTTCCCAGGCGGTGTGGTCAGCCAAAAGAGACTCGGCTTGTGACAAAGTCAAAGTAATAATAGAACAAGAGAAAGGCCCAATTCTAATCTACAATCTCTAGTTCCATCTCACACAGTTCACTGCAGCTTCTTCATCCTCTTTGTGTGCTAATTTATGAGAAGGAAATAAAGAAAATATTACTCTTAATCCATAAAATGTTATTATTGTTCTTAAAAGCTGTGGTCAATATTCAAGAGCTTATTAGGGGTATAGTTCTGCAATCATGAGTTACCCAAATGTCCATAGATAGGGCACTAAAGCCTTAACTTTTCAAATGGTTTATCTTCCCTCTGACTAATGATCTGACTGATCTAATTGCAGCTCTTGTGGTTACCAAGTACAAGTCAGCAGACACTACTCCCAGGCCTGGCTCACCAGTGTCAATTACGGTTCTCTGGAATCATTTAGAAATCAATCAGAGCAGTCCTCCTGAAGACCTCAATGCTGACCAAAGACATGATGAAAGGATCACATCACCCTGCTACCCTCAGAGTATGCAAAACATGTCTAGGAGAAATATGTAAGGAAAAAAACTTTAATGAAATAATAATAATTTTCTCAAATTTATGATGACATCAGGCTTTGTGTGATGCATTATTGAGATCAATTCAGATCAAATTCAGACTTAGCGTTTCTGACATTTAACTAATGCTCCTATCTCAAGCTTCTTGCCAATATAAGCAAGTAATATTTTGTATGAAGAACAGTTAATCTGAGTGAATGGCTGTGGGAAAGATTTTTAACCACTAGCTGATACATCACATTACTGTCTGTCATTTATGTAAAACCAGACGTTATAATGATCACGTCTCTTACATTTTTTTTTTTATCTCAGAAAGGAAAACTGCAGTCAGAGGACACCTTTGGTTGGAGTGACGAAGCCATGCACTCTCAAGAATTTCATTTTCATCTGTCTAGATCAGTCTAGTTCCAACTCAGCAATACCTACACAGCCTGTGTGCTTCTGTGGACATTTCACTCTCACTGGCAATGACCTACTGGAAAGAAAGAAGCAGTGAGGAAAAGGTAGCGGGGCAGGAGCAGCTTTTGGCTATAGTCGAGGTGGTCATAAACAGTCTGAGGAGGTATCTAAAGCTCTCTCGTCTCCAGCTCCCAGTCTCCAGTCTCTTGGCCTTTGCATGTTGTCTTGGACAGCAGTTCTGTGCTCAGGGGCCTCACTGGATAATGGCACATTTCTTTTAGGCAGCCTAGGGAAAGAGAGCGCGAACCAGAGAGCGAGCAGAAGCAGCTTAACTGGCTGTTAGCCATCCTCACCACTACCACCAGTGACCCTGATGAGAGATTTATATATTTATATATTTACACACACACGCACCATTCCTCTCGCCTCGGCCAGGGGGCTTCACATCGTTCCCCCTCGACGCTACAAGTCATGTGAGACTTTATAGATTTATGGTCAAGGGGAAAACGTGTCCTGCTGTGGAATAGTAGCGACATGGAGAGGTAAACAAACGTTGGGAGCATCGCTAGAGGCCTTGTGTGACAGGACCTCTGTTGGGAAACAGCTCAAGGTCCTGTTTCAGGCTGCCATGATGTCATTGCAAAGGTAACAGCACCGAGTAGCTGAGGCCACGTGGATGAATACAGGCTGTAGTTATTAACGCACAAGAACGATAATCGGGAAAGGGGGAGTTTTGTTTCTGTGTCGTATGTTTACACAAGAGAATGACACACTAATATACAGTGACATACTGTAAAGCACTCATGCATGGACTCATGCAGAGACCACCCATCTCATCAGCCAAGAACGATATGTGTCTCACACAACTAAGTTACAGTATTTAAGACATTTTTATGAAGCTGTTATGTTATGTTTAAGTTTCCAGATTTAGATTGCAGAAAGTTATGTATTATCTTATGGGGTCAGAGGGGAGAATCAGGCCTAGTATAACGTGTGAGTGTGGATTTAACCCATCAGCAAGCTCAACATTCACAATTCAAACTCACTAACTCAGCATTTGCTTTGTAGAGAGATGGTAATTCACAAATACCAACATATTTTCCTAAATGACACTTTAAGTACTTTTTTGTGGAACCCAAACTAAACGGTCTGACTTGTTACTAAATCAGCTGCATTGAGTACACACTCACTTACCCCCAGTGGGTTATGAGAGTGTTGTATGTCATTCTGAACTTGTCATTTAACACTCACTATTTACATAATTAATCAAAATGTGGTCCGTCTTTGTGAAAACATGTTCTTCTGCTGATAATAAATCCAATAGCTGTGCAGGAAATTGCCTTAGGACTCTGAGATGTCCTTAGTTGGACTTTCTTCAACATTATAATATCTATTAACACAATAGTGCCAGACTCCACTTACACAAAATTACTCTGACTTATGACTCTTGGAACCGATCTCATTCTTGCTATAAATTACATTGAATCAGATTTTTTTTTTCAGTAATTGTTCTTTAATATTAACATGGATTTAAAATATGCCTTTTCTCTTATTGTGCAGCTGTAGAAGCAGAGAGTGAAGGACCTCAAGGCAAGGTGGGAGGCCTGGGTCCGCTAAACAGCCAGCTGATCTCCCCTGGAAAATAGAGGATGCCTTCCTGTGCCAGAAATCTGCAGAGCGAGAGGGAATAGTGAATGAAAGAAGGGAAAATGTTAGTGTAGATGCTGCTGGCCAAGAAGGAGAACTGGAGGGAAAGTACGGTTCATTTTACTCAAATTCAACAAAGAGGGGAAAGTGCTGGCAAAAAAGAACTAGAGGGGGGAAAGGATGAAAGAAACTTGCCTCAATTATGAGAAGGTAAAGTATGTATTGAAAGACAAGCAAAAACTTGCAGTATGTGGCTGAGTTTTCAGATATAGTGTAAATAAAGCATGTAATACTGAATGTTTTGCTTTCTTGTATTGCCATGACTTTATGACTTGTTTAATTTCTGCAGTATTATTGAAATGCCCTCGACTTGAACTTATGATATACAGGAAGCACTTAGGAATTAAAAAAAAACTGGATATGAGAAAGTAAAACCACATGAAGCAAACCAACAGAAATACAGGTTCTCCATTAATTACAGAATATGGGGCCCAGGCATGTCACTAATTAGATCATTCCCATTGTTGGAAAGTGACCAAGCATCTCAAGGTGCTTATCCTCTAATTTCCTGTTTTTCTGCAGCTGAACTTGGAATAGTGGTTGAATAAAAGACACTTTTTGAACTGCAAGCATGTGTTCATCCTGAAAGATACTATAAGTGAAGAAATATCCTGATGCTGTCAGCTCAATAAAATCTCAAGTGATTAAATGAGTTATTAAAAATCAGTGGGAGATTTCTGGTAAAACCTGACTGTTCTGGGAGCAATTAAAAGTCAGGAAAAATATACTGGAGACACCTGAGTGAAACAGAGAGTTAAAAGTCGTGTCAAAAATAACATTCCTGCTTTTTTGTCTGCTTAAGTAACTGTGTAATGTGTCTTTTAAACTGTTACTCTCTGTCTGTTTCTCTCTGCTATGGTCTCTCTAGCCCTCTGTGTATGTCCTCAAACAAAGTATAGTGACCATTTAGTTTACAAAGAGTTAGTTTTTTTATAGTTTACATTGACATGCTATTTGATATATAAGTATTTAGTTCACAGTGAACTCACAGTGATTGGTTATATCAGCTGGATATTTGTTTATAGTGAAGTACATGATGACTGTAAACTAAGAGTTCACTATAAGTAACATTTCACTGCAAACTAAATTTTCAACTGCCAATTCCTTGTAAACAAACATATCACTGTAACTGCAGTGAAAAGTCAGTTTACAGTGATCAGTTAAGTTAACTTACAGTGAGAAGTTAGTTTACAGTGTACAGTTAGTTTAGGTGAATACTGACTGTATTACAGTTTACACTTGTTTCACTGTGAAGTAACCTTTCGCTGCAAACTAACACCTCACAAGTTGACAATTCTCTGTTAACATATGATCACTGTAAATTTAATCCTCTTATTGCAACAAAAACGCGATCCTGGTAATGATACACAAATAATTTGTCTTTTGGGACACAACTATAAAATTTAACTTAAACAATCCCTATCATTTTGCTCATCACAGCCAAACATCTACATGTATCATGTTTAAAAATTCAGAGCTTCATAAGGTACTCTGGCCAGACCTTTAAAACAATGACACATGCAGTATTTGCCTGTTACCCCACTGCTTTGGATAGAGACAGATGTGCCATGACAGTACGCAACATCACTTCAATCAGAGACTGCAGATGGAACTGATACCTGCTGCCTTCAGATGGCTGTAAAGAGAGTCACCAGGGTGAAGAAGAGGTTAAGTGTTAAGAATAGGCTGTAAGTGGTCATGGATGACACAGCTGGTCAAGGTGATGATCACTTAATAATCTTTATTCTGTCTCACTGGCATTAATGCCATAATTGGAGCAGAGTGACAAATGAACAACAGCTGCCAAATACCTACCCAAACCACTTATATACCTTATTACTTAACCCCCCTCCTGAGTAATTAGGGTGGACATCAGCAGGGAGGTTCACTACACACATGCACATACAGTATATACACATTATTTTGCCAAACCAATATCTACATATTATACAATTCCCTCCATACATTAATAAAAAATGACACTATTCAATATAATATGTGACTTCTAGAAACACATTTTACAGACAAGACACATAACCCTCCCGTCTGCTCCTCCTCACACATGGTGCAATCATGAAATATAAATTGCCTTGAGTCCCACAGCAGACAGGAAACAGGTAAATAACTCAGGTAAGACAACCCACATTGCAAATGTGCTAGCAGTGCTAAGTGTACCATCAAACAACAGAGAGCTGCATGCCTGCTTGGTGTACTGGCCCACATGATTTATGTGTCATGCTTTGTGTAAGACTGACTTCCCAACATTAATATACACATTGCATGACATACAACAATATGAGATGAAGGAGTATCTCCATCACACAGCTGGTTCAAGAATGTTTAATGAGAGTGGGAAGACAAGCAAAACATGAATAAAGGGATTCGTGTGATTTTAGAGAGGTTTATGCACTTTCACCAAATAAAGGGACCAAAATATGATGGCACAGAAGTGTGCTGAACTGTCAACCTGATCAGAGCACGCAGGCTGTGATCAGCATTAGGCACACTCATTCTTGGCAACCAGGTTGACTTCTATTATCTGACGAAACCTCGTCTGGAACTCCATGCCTGGCAAAGACTGATTTTTGTCCTGTGATCACATGCTTGTCTGTGGTTCCATTCGGTGTTTTGATTTCTGGGTATTCAAAGTAGTAATCCACACACATCAGGTAGTCAGCATAATTGAACTGAAATAAATCTATGCCCACTTTGGCTCTTTCTGGAACTGGGTGTGGGATAAGTGGCTCTTTGGGGTTGTTATTACTGAAGGTGGTACAGGTTGTACACTTTTCTTCTTTTTCTTTTGTCTGCCTAGCCAATCCTGGCCTGTAAAGGACACATCTGGTCTTTTCTTTGCACTTCACAACGCCAAAATGTTATTCATGGATTTTTCTTCTTAGACTATGAGGAACAGGTAATTTAGAGCCATTGAATATTAGTCCATCCATATTTCACAGTTCCTCTCTGAATGTCTGGTATATTGTTTGATGTTGTTTGGTAGCTAACTCTGTGTATCAGGCCGCCCTTGCTGGACTGTGTCAGTGACCACCTGCAACTCCTTCCTTCCCTGGTTGCTGCTTTGAATTGCGGCAGTTTTTTCTGTGATACTGACAGTTAGTGAGTGATATAATAAACCTCAAGTTCATCCTGGCGGAGTTCCTTTTTGCTTTCTTTTAAGTGTGCTTGACTCGGTGCATCTATACATCTATGTGGATCGCTTTTTATATTTTATACTGATTCATATTTTACTTCAAGGCTATACTTTTGTATACTCTTGGTTTTTCTTTGCAACCTAGCAGGTTCAATAAGAAGTGGCGTCTTAAACATTACCTCTAAGGACTTGTGATAACTCTCGACATCAAACATGTGTCTTCCATTTAGGTACTGGTGAAACTTCTCATAACCATATACAATTGCAAGCAGCTCTTTTTCTATCTGAGCATACCGCTTTTAATACTCTGTGAGTGTCTGGAGCCATAGGCTACTGGCTGCCCCTCTAGAAGTATTACAGTCCTCAGGCCTTCTGAACTCACATAAACGGACAGTAGGACCAGTTTGGTTAGTACCTTAGTAACAGTGCTTTGGTAACAAGAAATTTCAATTGCCATTCCCATTGCCAACTTACATCAACTCCCAATAGTTTTCTCAGTGGAGAACTAACCTCTGCCAGATTAAGAACAAACTTGGAGAGCTATTGAAGCCTTCAACAAGTGCTGCTTTGTCCTGAGGAGCTGGCAGCACTTTAACTTTTTCAGGATCTGGTTTCAGACCATCCTTACTCATCACGTGTATGTTCATTCAATACATTTGTATACGTGATGAGTGAAACCACACTTGCACGAAAATCACATTCTGTTTTGGTAACATGTGGCTATCAAACAGTCCCAACACATGGTCATAGTTGTTAACTTCCTCTTCGGCAAACAAATTGTTGTTCAACCTGTGGTTTCAGAGTACATCAGTTCCTTGTTGGCCTTCGTAATGACCCAGTTCCTTGAAAAACATTGTTGCCAACCCAGCCAGTCCTCTAGTTTGCCAAGTTGAACTGCTGCAGTGCGGAAAAGTTCACTTTTGGGGCTATTTCCCAACAAACTCTTGTCTGAATAAATGTACTGTTCCGGCTTAACTTCTGACACCATGTGGTGTGTTTATACTAACACTAACACTGTTGGATAGGGGAGGAATAGAGGCCAGAGGAGGTGTTCTGTGCACTTGTGTGTTAACTTTATTGACATTTTCTCAGCGGCCTGTAAACACTCCTGGACAAAGCAGAATGAATGATGAAAATTCCACCCCGACTTCAAACCAGATCAGACACTGCTGTATCAGCTGGGACCACCAGAAGCATCAAAGTGAGACTCCTTTATGTGGCTGGGCTGTCAGAGCATCTAGCCAGAGTCTTCAAGACACAACCAGTCAGAGCTTACCACAAACCACTCAACACATTAAGATCTCTGCTGGTACACCCTAAACCCAGGGGACCAAGAAGAGGACAGCTGGAGTGCTGTCATCATGTGCAGCAGCTGTGGGGAACACATCAGTAAAATGACCTAAGTTTTTTTGTTCATGTAATCACACTGGTTCTTAAAGTTATAAAATGCATATGATGTAATTTGATCAATAATAGTTTTATTACATTTGAATAGAAAAACAATGTGATTATGTTCTTATCTTGATTATATCAACAGGTAAAGGACGCCATATTGACTCTTTAGCAGACGTTGTGTGAGGTGCATTCTTGTGTTTGTATATTGATCACAGCGTGTTTGTATACAGTATATTGATCATCAACCCCCATGGTTTAGAGGAGGGATTCCAGGAGGCATTGATTTGGTGATTGGCAGCTAAAATGATGTCTAGACATCTATGTTAAATTTTGTTTGAAAGTGAAAGATTTTTAGACACAAAAGTTTCATATAATTGTTGTTTCAACAACACTTCAATAACTATATATCAATATTAAGGAGGTAGTAAATACTTGTTGAAACAACAGTTTTATGTAACCTAGACATTTAAAAATCACTTTTAAGGGACAGCTGTGGCTTAGGAGGTAGAGCAGGTCGTCCACCAATCAGAAGGTTGGTGGTTCAAAGTCCACATGTGGAACTGTCCTTGGGCACTGAACACCAAATTGCTCCTGATGGTTACGCCATCAGTGTGTGAGTGTGTGTGAGCATTAGAAACATTGTAAAGCACTATATCGGTTGAGGTTGCCATGCAAGGTTGGCACCAGCCATCAGTGTATAATTGTGTGTGTGAATGGGTGAATGTTGGCATGTGTTGTAGAGCACTTTGAGTGGTCGGTAGACTAGAAAAGCGCTACAGTCCATTTACCATTTCAACTACATTACTCCAATTAGTAACCAAGATGTCTAGACAACCTTTTATCTGCAAATCTCTAAATAAATGCTCACTGGGATATGGATGTGAATATGAATATGAATGAAAAAACAACACACCTTATGAGCTACTTTACTTCTATTATTATTGAAATGATAGGTCCACTATTGATTACATTTGCATTTTTTATCTCAGAGAAACAATGGAATTATTTTTTCGAGTTTTTTTCAGACTTTTCAACAACATCTCAAAATCATCACCAGATGGAATTTGCTTCATGTGACCTAATTATGGGGCTTTATTCATGTGATAACAGGTGGTCTTATATAAGATCTTTAGCGCTGGATGAAAATGGCCCTGGATATTTGTCCAGTTGTCCACTGACTGATTGAAGATTTTAACCTGTTCCTTGTCAATGTGACCAGTTTTCGTCTGACAGTTTTCCAGTTTTCCTTTCTTGATGGGTCCTACATACTAGCAGAGATGTTGAATAGTTTGTCCTAAGTTTACTTACTCCATTACATGGTAGAGCTAAGATAACATTCGATCTTAAGTTTCTGCCGCTGTATAACATCATGTGCAACAGTTGTGAGGAGCACTACATCGGTGACACAGCGAGGCCATGAACAAGAGACTGAATGAACCATAAACAGACAACATCAGCAAAAAATAACTTACTGCAAGAAATATATAATATAAAGCTATAAAGAATACATATATAGCACAAATTGAGAATGAATGAAACAAATCAAATATTTCATGAACTGATTCATGTGTTTGAGGTCCATAATACAAATAATATATTAAACTAAACCATTTACTGAAAAAAGCAAAGGAGTGTCAAAATAAGTACCATCATTAATGTAAGATGAAAAAATGTGAGTGAAAAGGGAAAAAATGGGGAAAAAAATAATGCAACGTTTTATGCTGAAAAACCAATAACCAAACAGGAGTCAGTGGTGGAGCAGAGAGAGACAGAGTAGACAAGCTTTTTAAGAGTTTCCAATCCAGAAACCTGGCTGAACCTCATTGTGCAAACACCCACCACTCTGCTGGCTCACTTCATTAACGCTGGTGAACACAGGAGAGAAGAAAACCAGTATTTTGTGTATGATAGTTTTTACCTTTTATTCTTACATCATGGTATATATTTATTATGCTTTACTTAAGTAAAGGATCTTAAAACTTCCTCTATCACTGATAACTCCTTTGTTCTCTTTTTCATTATGGCTTTAAACAGAAACTCTCACTACTCTATTCCTTGCATCTCACTTCCATCAACTCAAATCGCCTATTTTTCTTTCTTACTTATCAATCCAGCTGTTGTTTCCACTGATTATTTTCATGCATACTTTTGTTATCATGCTGTCTAAATCTGTGTATGATTTATAACTTCTTGGTGTCTGAATGAATAGAATTTGAGTTTATCACATATTTACCCAGCTACATTCATTAAGATAGATAGCCGAAATGTATACAACTCACTGATGATAAATGAGATAATCACGCAAACTGACTACACAGCTTGTTGACAATGAGCTGTTTTTGAATGTCAAAAATTAAAAAAGGGTGAAAGAAAATGTAGTCTAACCCTTTATGTCATAATAAATATTTGTGTGAATGTGTCAAATCCTAAGGAAAATACTGGGCTCTGACTGGGTGGTACAAGCTGTATAAATCACTTTTTGAAACCAGCCATCCATTTTAAATTTAGGCTCTATACTGTAGCTCTTCCAAAGACACCATATGGATGAAGGGCACCAGTAACCCAAGATTTACTTCTGTTTACTGCCATAATTGTTGGAGTACAATTCCTTTAGTAAACCCTGTGGAGTAAATCCCCCTTGTGGCCAAGGCTCCATATTTTTGGTGAAATCATATTCTCAAATATATTTGTTTGCATGTGAGAATAAGTAAATACTGTATATGCAATGCATGTATACACACACACACGGAGACACGCTTTTTAAGAATGTGCAGCTTTTTGAAGGAGGATTCCTGGCGCTTTAATAGTCGCCTCTACATTGACCCACTGACATCTCGACATTTACAGAGTATTTGCGACACCGTGTGGTACTAATGTATAATTACAGACTGCTGCCGGGAAATGGCGTCTTTTAATAGTACAGTAAAGGCTTTAACCCCCTGCATCAATGCTTTCCCCTAAACTTTTCCCCATCTTACAAAGAAGCTGATGGTAAGTCACTAAAACTAAACTGTTGCTTGTGACAAATGGATAATACGTTCAAATGATGGCCTCCTCTCTGTCAGAATTAGCCGGATGTTTGCCAACCTGATGATTTCCTGGAGTTTTCTGTAAATGCGGAACAGCAGGTGATTTAAAACGTTATCTTGAAAAGCAGGTCGCACCCAGATATGATATGCAAGATTGCTGCTTACAGTGCAAGCTATTCCCCCCCCCAATAAACCCATAAAACTAAATCAATGTTAACTATGATTTATTAATTAAACTGCAGGACTGTGCCCTGCAATTGCTAACTCAACACGAATCAAATCAACCTTATTCAACTGATGGGTCTGCAATGCTTCTACTGAACAGCAGGTGGCCTCTGTGGCTGCAGGTTAGCCCACAGCAAGCTGAATTTAGGTTTAGATATGAGATAGTGCAAGGCAAAATATTATATTATACTATAATGGCCCTGTTTATCACATGGTTTACTGCCTGTATCCAATATAACAATGATACTGTTGTTCCATTAATTTAACAATTCAATGCTTTCTCTTTACAATTTGTAATTAGGTCTATCTCAAAGTGCTACATATTAATTTTAGGGAGAGTTAAGTATCTCTTGTGTAATTTTGTCAACATTAACTGTGAGTAATCTGCTATCTTTTCTTAATTGCTGCTTGCTTTTTATTTAATAAGAGAGCCCATGTTTTTACTTTTGGCTGGTCTAATTTTGGAGCCAAACTCTGAAAATATCCAAGAGATAATTTTATATCTACGTCTCTCAACCTCCTCTTGCATAAAAATGATATATATATTTATATATTCTCCCACTTATCTAAGTCCATAAACATACATATTAAGACCTGACCTGCACTCTTCAGCTTGCCCAACACATGTAAAGTGGGAACCTGTGGACGTAACTGCTCACTTTTTTTTCAAGAGCGCATCCCTCCGCTGTGTGAGATGAGTGACAGCGCATGCAGAGTGCTGTCGGTAGCATTTGCAAGTCAATGCTCAGATTTAACCTCTTCACTCTCCCCTCAGTGCAGATCGACTGCCTGAATTCAAAATCAACCTTTGAAAAGATGCTCTTTTCTCACTTGGCCCTTTAAAAAAAAAAAAAAAAAGCAGCAGAATGTGAAAATATAAACCATCGCATTGGCCTTGTGTAGGAATTCCACTGGCACACATGAAGTTATCTTTTCTGCAACAAGGCATCACGAGGAAACTCTATTTTCTAAAAGTCTCCTTGCCTCATCGTTACCTCTGTGAGCATGCAGGGAAATTGTGCAAGCTGGTACATTCACAGATACTTGGAAAGTCGAAAGGAGATCTTATTGCACTTCACTGCGGAGAGACACAAATCACTCCATTGTTCTGTTTCATAAGGAAAAAAAATGCCAGTGAAAGGGAGAGGTATACAGTGCATTTCCCATTTCCCCAAGGTTACAACAGGTTATGGTGAAAACAGCGGTCCTATTTACAAAAAGAACAAAAAGTATTTAGACAAGACCATAGAAAAATATGGATCAGTATTGATCTCTTCAGTGTTGTGTTATGTGGTCCAAAGACTTGAGGAGACTTTTTAGCAGAGAAACAACGTTACAGCACAGCGCTGGAATTCCTGAGTTCCCAGATACACATGCCTGTGGGCGTAAATGTGTCAGCGTCTGTTTTATGTGTGCATACGTGTGCGTATGTGTGTCACAGAGGGTGTTTATTTGTATCTGCCTGCCTGAGGAGACGAGGTGTGTGTGTGTGTGTGTGCATCCGTCTGTGTATGTGTGTGACTACGTGTGTGCGTGTGCATGTGAGCATAGCTGCTGCTGATGTGGGTCATTACCCCTTCTTTCCCCCAGGGGCCATGCAGCAGGAGAGGACAGAAGGGGGGGTGGGGGTGGGGTGAAGGGGGTGCTTGGGGGCAGAGGGGGGGATGGGAAAAATGGAGGGTGGTAAAGGGAGTGTGAAGAGGGAGGGTTTGAGATTGTGTGTGTGTGTGTGTGTGTGTGTGTGTGTGTGTGTGTGTTTGTGTGTGTGTGTGTGTGTGCGTGTGTGTGATGTGGTGGGGGGTGGGGGTGGGGGGGTAGTCCCAGAGGAGCAGAGACCAATAAATCACTGTGCCGTCTCTGCGCTGACACCCAGCTTGTCTGATGAGGGACAGGGAGGGGTGGGGGCAAAGTGAGGCGGCGGTGAGTGGTGAAGGGGGGGGGTGAGAGGGGGAGTGGGGGGGGGGGGCACCACCATGACAACACTGTGGCCTTGTCTTTCTGTCATTCTCGAACCCCATCCTAAAGACACTGGGGAAATAGGGGGAGAGCTGGTGGAGCCGAGAAGGGTGCAGAGTAAATTAGGGATACCACAAAACCAAAAGTTTATGACCCAAACCAAAGCACCTTCCTCCAATATTTTCCTTTTTCCCTTGTGATGCCGTTTTGTAAAGCGAACATTTGAGTTGAATAGAGTTGAACTAAAGGAAAAATCCAATCTTTCACTTAGTGGTAACTGATTTGTATTCCAAGCCTAAAAATCTGCTGTGATTATTTAAGTTATTTGACTATGTCAGGACCAGTTAAAGATTTCATTTCCCAGAACTTTCAATGGTTTCAAGAAAAAGGGAGTGAACCTGTTGCATTCAGATGCATGTAGGACTTATTGTACATGATGAGAATGATAAAGATCAAAACAGAAACAGTGGTGCGTGAGCTTTTTCATGTTGGCACTTGTGAATCCATTGCATCCTGCTCCGTAGAGGCTATACTGCTATTGGAGAAATTGGTTTCCCTGCTGCGTCTATGATGTATTCCCACTGTTATGAATGTTGCAAAATTGTGAGTCTGGGAAGAAGGCCATGCTCTTCAATTGTGAAGGACTGTCTCCAAAACATGGATGTTTACCATTGATGTTTTACATAGCTCAACATTTCAGCAATCAAACTCTATTGTTCAAGGAGCTCTAGTGGAAATACACCTGAGTGATTTGAGGTCATCTAGATTAAACTTTTATCTCTAGAATTTAAAAAAAACAAGCACTCAAGAGAACCAGAAATGTCTTGTACTCTAGCAATACTGTCCATTCTGTTTATGTGTATTCCTCTTTTTTATCTTGAATTTTAGAGAGTTTCTAAGATAATCTAGAATCTCACAGTTATGTTTTTAGATGAGATTTTAGTATACAGTCCCACAATTGCCCCTGTCTATGGAGAAATCGCAAGTGAAACGTATTGATCCAAGCAAAGCATTGTAATAACAGCTGTCATCAAGCTGCCTTCCAATGAAAAAAGTGTAAAAAAAAAAAAGAAAAAGAAAAAGATGGCTCATCTTCTTGACAGGATGTGTGCCCAGTAGACCTTGTCCAGAGTTTCGGGGGTATCATTTACTGCTAATATCATAGTCACAGTTTGACACCGATATTGCTCCTGGCAACCACGAAGGAATGAAGTCGTTTCTGAAGTTTCGTGGGAAGTGAACTTGTTTTCATCACCTCATTCAAAGCCACTCCCTCCTGATGTTTTGCTGCTTGGTGATAATTTGCCCACTGTATGGAAAACCAATGGTTTAGCATGTCTTGGTGCTTTGCTTTAGGTTGTGATTATAATGGGATGCTGCTGCTGCTGCTGCTGCTGCTGCTGCTCCAGGCACTTTCCACTGTTTTGCCCTTTGATACAGGTGTGTGTAGGTGAGCCTGCGTTCACTTACACTCAGTATACATGTGCTTTGACAAAACTGTCTCTTTACAACCTCACGCGACTGAGCTAAAACCAAAAGCTCCCATAGTATTACCACCATTGTGTCCTTTTCCATTGTGGGGCCACTTTGATGTCCCGTTGCTCTGAGCCTGTGTGGAGGAGAGAAGGGCAATGTGGACTTGTGGTGTATTTAATCACTGGAGCTGAGCCAACACACACACACACATATACACAAACACACACCTAGCCCACTCCTTCATCTGACCTGCCAATAGCAATAATATGTGTCCTTCACTTATCATTTTCTATCATCTATATTATTATGCCTCCCCCCCAGCACAACGCTAACACAGACTCATACATCCTGTGCACCCCCCCGCCACCTTCCCCTGCCCCGCCCCGCCCCGCCCCACCACCCAGCCCAGGAAACACTTCCCTCCCAACACACACACACACACACACACACAAACATGAAACATCTCCCCGTGCAGCAGCAGACTGCAAAGCACTGCATTCCTCATGACTTTTTTTTTTTTTTTTTCTAATAAATGTGATCCCAGAATCCGGGAGGGAGACCAGTGCTGTGCATTAAAATTCATGGAAAAAATGGCAATAAAATCTTTCTTTCTCTCTCTCTCTCTCTCTTCCTCTCTTTCTCTCCTTCCCTCTCCACTCTCCCCACTTGCTCCCCTCACCCTTCTCTCTTTTTCATTCCCTCACTTGTCTGTTCAACACACACACAGGAGCACACAATCTGCACACCTACGCAGGCACATGCACAAGCCACACACACACACACACAAGCCACACACACACACACACACATTTTTTTCATCACCGGTGTGCACTAACCCTCCTACTGGCTCGTCTTTCTCAGCATCCCCCCTGCTGTCCTTCATCCTTTATTCTCTTCCTCCTCCCTCCCTCCCCCTCTGCCTTTCCTCTCTCTGTCTGTTTCACACACACACACACACACACACACACACACACACACACACACACACACACACACACATATATACTCTCACACAAACACACACACCCATCTATATTTTCCAACTCCACCTCTGGCAGGTTGTGATTTCCACTGTCAGAAATTGCTTTTTCAATATCTCTCTCTCTAATTATGAGCCCCGCTAAAGGGGTCGTGCCACCAGAATACCAATTTTTTCCACCATTTTTTCCCTCTTCTCCAGAATAATTCTCCTTTTCCATGTAACAACAATGCTCATGTTCAATATATAGCCGTGCAAGCGTTGCAGCATTATCACTATTGCGTTTCTGTGGGGTTGTGATGCCTTCTCGGGATTTAGATTTGTTTGGTCCTCTCATGTTTGGTCAGTTCCCTTTGGTTGTGATTAATTTTTGACATCTCGCAATGAACAGGATGATGCAGACGTCAGAGCAAACTATTTATTTCCACATCAACAAGAATGAAATGAGAGAAATGTAAGATTTTTGAATGCACTGACGGCTTGTGGGGAGAAAAGGGGAAACCGCTGAATCTTGATACAGCCACACAACTCCTTGCATTCTCATTAATCACTCCCTGTACCCAGGAAAGGGTTAACCTCACTGAGCAGTTGTAGCCCGTTTGATTGACGTGCGGAGCATTGTGCTACCTATACCCTCCAATCAGTAAACGGTCAGCACGCCCCACGTGGGTGTTCTCAACACCCATTGGCTCATTTTACCAGTGTTTACTGTGCCGAGGCCGAGCCCCACGTGGAGATTTCATTCAATCAGTGAACAATTCCTCTGAACCTCTTCTTTCTGAAGAAAAATATGCACTTTTTATAAAAAAATAAAATAATAAAATTATTATTATTTTAATTGTGTGGATAGATTTTCAATTACGTGGCTATATGCGAATGAACCTAATTGCAATGCAACACTAACAAGAGAACCCAGCAATGGTTTCTTTGCAAATATCATCAGGCTATTTGAAGAGTAGCATTGTGTGAATGCTTGATGCTCGCATTTAACCAGCATTTATAACTTTATCCAATCTTTGAGGGGTAGATTGGATAAAATTATGGTTAACATCACAAACCCCTCATAAGGTTATTCATTCTGATAAAACAAACTGTGGGGGGAAAGCAGCAAACCATGTCTTTAGGTCCCCCCCCACCCCAACCCTCCTCTCCCCTCCACCCCCGCCTTTAAGAAAGCTACTCATATGTTATGTCCCATTGAGGATCAGAGAAGGGGGGAGTGAGAGAAGTGAGGGACTGGGAGTGTTGTGTGAAAAGAGTGCAGGCCAACGAGCGAGACAAAAGAGGCTGCGGCTGCATTGAATGTGCTGGTGGTGTGTCCGTCTCCGAAGCCACAAGCAAACCACATCCCCCCCCCACCCCTCTCCCCTCAACCCCTCCACCTCTCTGGTCTTTATGCTACGGACGGTGAAAATATACCGGAGAGGGAAACCAATTGCGATATCGTAATTGCTGGAAGCGCCAAGTTGAGGACTTGGACGAAGAGCTGTCTTGGACCGCCGGGTGTTTCTCCTCTCCTCTCCCCGTCCTTACTACACGTCGAGTGCGGTGCGGTGCGGGGTTGGAGATATAACCCAGAACAAAGGAGTCTTGAAGCAAGGAATGAGCGAGCCGAGACTAGCTTTGCCATTACCTCTGAAACCAGGCCAAATGCCTCTCTGAGACCAACAATAGTACATCGGCTGCTCGTATTTCTCGACGAAGCTTTCCGCCCCAAAAGGGAGAAAGAAGAAGGACAAAAAACGCACACAGAGACACAAGTCGGAGGCTACAATGTTTCCTCAAAACCGACCACCGGTAAGTAGGCTACGCGACAATGTAATAGTCCACACGCGATTAATGAGGTTAATGTCTTAAAACCGGAACCTCCATGAAATACAATGAATGTAATAACCGCCAGACTGTTTTTAAACCTTTAATGAGCCTCTGTAGGAAAGTGCAAGCCGGAATTGTTTGTCTTTGTCCTTATTGTGTATTTCCTGGGATTCCTCTGTAGGGGGGAATATGATACTCTTCAGGCTGTTAAATATATCGCATCACATCTTGTTTGTCTTTATATTAACGCCTGGTGTGATATTTGTCTCATGAAGGTCAGGCTGGCAGATAGTCGTCCACAGCAGTGAGTTGGGGTTTAGTGAGGCAAAGCCCCCCCCCCTCCTCCTCCTCCTCGTCCTCCTCCTCTCTGCCCCCCCCCCTCTCCTCTCAAACAATGTCCAACTTTACTGAGTGTCTTTGTGTGTGAATCCCATGTCCTTGGTGGCCACAACCATCAGCTCAGAAACATGGAGCCTCCTTCTATCTCCATACTATTGTGGAGTTGACCCAGATGATGAAGTGTGTGTTTGTTTGTCCCTTCCTCACGGGCTGGGAGGAGGAGGAGGAGGAGGAGGAAGAGGAGGAGGGGGGGGAAGTGAGTCAGCTTGGCTTGTTGACACCTTCTCTCAATGGTCTGCCCTTCTCAAGTGCCACTCATTGTTTAAAAAAAAAAATCTGCTCTTGCTTTTTTAAAAAAAATTCTTTTCAATCATATCAAGGGTGATTCATGCTTCTGCTTTACTGATTTGGTAGATTTAAACCCCTTGTTCAGGGAGCTAACCACTATTACCAGAAGTCCTCTATAACGGCTACTTTCGTGGTTGTAAAAAATGGAAAGAGAAATTGGCACGCTGTCTGTGTGTTGAGATGGATCTCTGTGAGGGTTAGGAGCGAAATTCATGCTGCATGGCTTTAATTTGTTTTAGTCGAGTTAGGTGGAGAGCTTTTGAGCAGACTGAAATACATAAACACTGGTCCTCCAGCTGTGTGAAGTATCAATTAAGACCTGCTCATTTGCCTAACCCTCATCTACATCCCTCAGCCATGCCACCCTGCAACCCACCCCTGACAGTGTTTTGACATTCATGTCCCATGCATTGAAACCAGATTAAGCACACTGTGAAGTATAACTTCATGTGAATGTGTGTGTATGCCACTTGAATTAATTCTTCCAACAAATTCATTCATGCAGTTGAAGACCCAGAGAGAGACATTGGTTTATTTTTTTGTAGCTTTTGTGTGTTGGCGGTAATGCTTCATTTACATTACCATGATGCATTGTGACCCGTATTTCAGCCCGTGCTGTCTTTTTGAGTGATCCCGTGAGTCTCCCATGCCTAAACATACAGCTCATACACAAACATCACACATACACACGCCAGCAGCTGTGTATGTAGTATAGCTGACTGCAGGAAGGCAGGGCAGGAGGCAGACTGTGGGTCTGTGGTTTGCACTGTAAACCCAATCCCTCTCATCCAGCCTCTCCTCACTGTGTTCTTGTGAGAGCTCCAAACCACATCTTAATGTATGGGCAGGCATCCCAGGGTGAGAGGAGCAGACTGCGGCGGGGCTGGGTGGAATGTTTAGACCAGCGGCCCTGTTTCTTTTCAACCCTCCGCACATCTCAACAGCACCACGTGAGGCACCCGTCCTCAGAAAGTCTCTGGCCATCAGTAACTCTTGTTTGCACCTCAGAGTGAAGGGCCACTCAACCCAGCAAACGGCTTAATCTCCAAAGCGCTGGGCTGGCAGTAACCTGTCACCACTGGATACTGGTCTGCTGTGAAGGATGTGACCCATATATATAAATATATATGTATGTGAAATTCATATTTTTATCCAATGATAATTGATACATTCAATTCACATTCAGGTGCATTCTGAATAAGAGACTTAGTAGCTGGTAACTGCCAGGTGACATATAATATAACCTGCGTGTTTATAGCTTCTTATAGCAGATCTTTCATGATTTTTCATGTAAAGTTTTAACTCGGTATTCACCTGCTGCTGGACTGTTTAAACCTTGAAGAGTCCACACATACAAGAAATGACCTTCAACACATATTGTGTACATAAAGGTAACTTCAATTACACATCTTGCACACCTTAAATGTACTGACTAAATACAGTTGAACACCTAACTTCTCCTCACCAGAGATAAAAAAAAAATCTAATCATATGCACAGATGTAATGACACTGTGGTGTCCAAATTACATAAACATGACATAGAGAGATTCTGGAAAAGGCTTCAGGCCCTTGCATGCGTTCAGATAATTTAGGGATTCAGCCTGACACCAAATACAGTAGACGAGCTGAGAGGAGTATAGGACATGGCAGCCATGGCTGGCTGTCTCAGATCCTTAGTGTTCTTTTAAATCTGCCACTGTGACAGAAACATACAAGCTATACTGTAGACGCAGAAAGGAGTGGCTACACCGGAGAAAGGGAAACATCAAAGTAGAATATAAAATTGTATTCAAATCAGAAGTGAACAGAAGGTTTGTAATATCTATGTTAACTTAATATATAATTCAGCCATGTCAAAATACAACAGAGCTGAGAGAATAAATATATTTATAAAGAGAAAATTGTGGCATTATTAGCAGGTTAGCTTCACCCCACAATGAAGAACACTAAATGTCCCATATGTATCTTTGCTTTGGGATAAAGGGGAGTTTGGAATATATTTCCATTTCCACAATAGGCCTCATCTGTAGAAGATAATAGAATTATTATAAGTGATCACAGACATCCAAACTCAAAGGTCACAATAAGATCGGTCATAATATTTCCAACAGCCCTCTACCTCCATTTTTTCCCCCTGAACAATGCCCTGAGATGGGGGAGGGGTTTATTGTGAGTGATCAGTTATTCAGTGTTCTCCTTACTCACCCTCTACAGACAAATATTCACAAAAACTGCTCTTAAAATAACTTTTTTGACCTTGGTTATTTGTTTGTAGTTTTGGCCATCATGATAAATGTTGCAAATGATAACATTTTCTTATCAATTGGAGCAAACAGTGATCAGACAGGTTTTTAACAAGTTCTCATGTTTGTCATATTATCTTAATCGCTGATTTGGTCACTACCGAAACTGTCCTGTGTAAAACATTCATTGTTCCTGGTTCAACTTAGTATGAGGAACTGCATTTGGTGCAGTTGTAGGCGCACACTCTTACACTTAGTATAGTAGACTATTCATAACAGACCGTTTGGGTGTGTTTAACTGCTTTATCTAATCCAACTTATTTGGAAGGGGAGATGAAGTCAAACTGGATTTGTTTATGACCTATTGCCTGAATGTTAGTGGACTATCCTAAAAAGCTCATGTTGTCCAGCACAGTTGCCATGGACATATAAACTCTACAAATTAAAACAATTCCAAAAATTCCAGAGACATTTTCTTGATAATGTCTTCAAATTAATCCTTTGACGCAACACACCACACCACAGACTCCATTACTTCAACCCTTTTCTTACTTTCATTAAGGGATAGCATCACCTAAGCTGAGTAATTAAAATATCTATGTCACATGTGCCAACTGGAAACCAAACATAGCATCAGTGGCATATTTCAAAATGAATGTTTATTATCCAACAAATGACAGCCAGTGTTTCCTAATGTGATGTTGCGATGTCGTACATGCTGTTAACTGCTGCAAATATGGTGATGCTAGCAGTATTTGGTGACATTACGTCAAACCAAAAGCCAGTGCTAAAAATAACGAGCACACTTATTCCCTTGACCTTGCAGTGCTTGCAGTTTTTGCCATTTCCACCAAGTGGTATTATGCAGTTTTTGTTTGCATTAAGAGTGGAAAGCACCAAAAACAAATCCTGGATAAGGTCACTATGAGATGTCACATGAGGATCACACATACCTTCAATATGCATCCATTTTGGATGTTTTTTTTTAATGATCCAATCTTCCCTTCAGAAATGCTACTTTGCTAATGATTTGGAGGTTCTGTAACAAAATCAGGAGGCATATTTTTCTGTGAAAGGGAGGCCAAATCTTTATGTACCTTTTCCACCCATTTACAGACGTGGCCTTTCTAAAGTAATACCTGATTGTTAGGAGGTTAGTTAGGATAAACTGTTCTAGGAAGAGTACTTTGAATGAGTGACTCCTCTCCATCATCAGAGGTAGCACAAAGCTAGCCTAACTTCCTTAGTCCTAGCATGCTTTTAGCTCTTTAACACCACTGTTGTCCAGCGGTGAGAGTGTGGCTATCGATCAGCAGTTCGTCTGCTTTGCTCAGCCAGCAATTAGATAGATAGAGAGAGAGAGAGAGAAAAGGCGGAGGAAAATTTTCTTTGTCATTTCTCAGCTCTTGCATACATTGAAATAAAATTTGTCCTCTGCATTTGACCCATCCTATACATTAGGAGCAGTGGGCAGCTGCAGTGCAGCACCAGGGGACCAACTCCAGTTCTTTTTGCCAGTGGTCAGGGGTACTGACAAGAGTATTAACCCTAACATACATGTATTTTATGGTGGGAGGAAACCAAAAACCCATGAAAAAATTGGGAGAAACTCCACACAGAAAGGACCTAGGACGGCCGGAGTTGGAACCCAGGACCTTCTTGCTGTGAGGCAGCAGCACTAACCACTGAGCCAAGGGATCTCTGGTTTACACAAGCTGTTGTGGAGGTGCGTCTCGGTGGAAGGAACAAACGAGCAGAGGGGGTTACCTAATAAAAGAAGGCACCTCCAGCAATTAAGCCAGCTGACAGGCAAACTGTGGCGCTTCGCTAATGTGGGCTGACAGCAGGGAAATTTGAATAACGAGGCTTGCGGGAGGAAGGAGAGAGGAATGAGGAGGTGGAGGGGGTTGGAGGTGGGTGGGGGAGAAAACTGAGAAAGAAAGATGTGTGGTACTAATGAAACAGGTGCCTGGCAGCCCCTCTCCTTTAAGTGCAGGAATCATTGAGAGATTACCAGCACGTTTCTCCAGCACAGAGCCGAGCAGATAGCAGCTACATGTAAGGTGGGGGATGGAGGTGGGGGCTATAGACCTGTGTCTTTTCTGCAAGCCGCTTTAACAATGCAAATCACTGCTGAATGTTGACAGTCATGTTGGAATAATTTGAAAGGAGGCTTAAACTTTTAAACGCATTTGAGAAAGGACAGTGTATTGACATGTTTCATGACTCTTGGAAATGCATGTGTGTGTGTGTGTGTGTGTGGGTGGGTGGATACACAGAAACACACATTCACAAAAGCTATTCTGGTTCAGACCTACTGTCACTGCGTCCTTGGTGGTAGTCTGATGACAGAGGGAGAGGGAGAGAGCGTGGTGGGTGTTTACTCTGATCGACTCTGTGGGTAAGCAGTGTAATTAGTGGCCTGACTAATGGGCCGAGCTATATGAAGGGAGGCAGCCGCACAGGATCTTCCCAGCTGAAGGAGACAGACAGAGATCAAGCTCTGATTAAACAAATAAAAAAAAAAAACAAATCTACATATGAGGCTTTGGAGAAGGCTTCGGCATAAAGTCGTTATTTATTTTTGTGAGCAGGCAAAATTTTATGTTGGATTTAAATCTGTTTTGCCACCAGTGTAATTTTGGTATAAGCTACACTCCTCAGTCAAAGCTGGACACAATCAGCGTCCAGGATTTGTAATGAGAAACACAAAAAAAGGAAGAACAGAAACAGTAGAGTGGCAACCGCACATGTCAAAGAAGCAAAAGCTGTGTGTATAGACAATCTTGGAAGAATTGTGTCTCTCTTTTTTTCTTTTTTTTTTCCCCTCTGATGCCAGATGTGAAAAGCGCATGTGAAAATTGCAAGGAGAATGTGAGAGGTCATCCAAGAGAAAACAGTTTCTCTCCTCATCCCCTGCAGCCTTTTGAAGAAAGCGCTGTTCTTTTGAGTGAACCTTTTATATTCCTATGGTCACACAACCACATCATAACAGCGATGGCCCCATTTCAGCTCCATTAGCAAATTATGTATCACTTGTGGGTCAGTGTGGGTAGCGAGGATTGAGACACACATCTTGCGGATTCCCATCGATATTGACGTGGGAGCTACAGTCATGTGTGAATACAATAAAGTGCATGTGTGCTTGTAAATACTTGTGGAGAACTGCATCGTGTGCACATACGCTTAGCGTTTTGTAGCGGGCATGTGTGGGCGTGTTGTCCCGTCTGTGTGTGTTGGTGTGTATATGTGTGCACATGCTTCTTTTTTTTTTTTTTTTTTGAGAGTGGGGGTTAGAGCAAGGATGTGAGATCATAGTGGTTTATTGCTTGCGGTGTAATTAGAGGTAACTCAAATGAAAACAGCGATGGTTTCATTCAGAGAATACCACACTGTTAACGGTCGCCTCACGTCAGAAATTTGATGTTTTTTTGTTTTATTTTTCATGTTTTTTTTTTTTTTCACTTTTTGTTTGTCTCCGTGCATGTTTGAACGTGTCTTTGCATTCATGGATTATCTTGCATGTGACCTTGGAAATGATGTGTGTGTGCAGAACATATAACCTGATCTGTTTTGTTGCAGGACCCGCTAGCACAGTGCTGTGGTTGGTGTTCAGCTGTTTCTCACCAGTTAGCATGTTTAAAACAGCCTTATTGGATTGTTTCCATTATCCAATCCCACAGAAGGGATGTGGGGTCTGATTTTAAATCATTTCTATCCCCATAGATGACTCATTCTCTTGCGCTAGCTCTCTCATCCACTCATCAGGTCCTCATTTAATCATTGCAATTGACTTAGGCCTTCCTGGGCTAAGAGCAAGATTAGCGTGAATGCGTGTGCGTGCGTGCCTGTACATCTGATGCGACGGGGTCATATCGAAGGTTTTCCTCTTTGTGCTTGTGCAATAGGTGGCCTTAAACCCTTGTATTTAGCCTATAGCTTTCTCAGCTGCCTTTCTGGAACGGAACAGATCACAGTGGCGCTGCTAACCACCATGGGCTGTAAACACCTCTCCACTGATTTATCTAAACAGTTGAGTAATCAGATGATCTCTAATCATATCAGAGAAAAAAGCTTTCCTCCTTCATGCCGTCCCACCTCATGCAATCCCTCCTCAGTATTACAGAACATGACTTTACGATTGTGCGAGCCACAGAAAGATCTAGCCTGTAATTGTGTAACAGTGATTTCAGTCTATGTAAGCTTTGTTCAAGGGCAGACGGCATGTCTCTTGTTTGCTTTTGAGCCAGGACACGGTGGAGAGGGAGGGAATAACTGACTGTGGGATTATCAGGTGAGGCTCCCAGCCTAGATCCATTCCCAGAGGTCACCAGGTCCACTTGATGACCTGACCTCTCACTTTTAAAGCCTGTTCAGCTGTTTTCCTAATCAGGACTTGGAGCAGACTAATAGCAGCACTTGACGGGAGAGAAGTTAGGAAAGAGATTATGTATGCTGGGGTAGGATCCATGCTTTGCCTGTGTTTCAGAGACAGCATCTGTCACGGTTGTCCAGTCTAGTCTGGTGTGAATCATCATGACAACAATCCTAACCAGCAGACAGGAGTTGTGCGTAAGGTCCTGAGTGGCTGAGCCAGCAGAGACACAGCGGTTTCCTCCATCTGAAAAAATATATTCCCCATCTTCTCTTAAACATCAAGAACTCTCTCTATCCTCATCCATGCCTCCATTTTTCAGGAAGACACTGCCTCTCCTCTCACCTGTGCTCTGGAGACATTATGAAGAAAAAAAGAAAACCCAGAAAATTGTTCAAAAGAAGAAGGGGGAGGAGGGGGGGGGGTGATTAAAAATGAGAGTGAGGAGAGAGAAGAAAGA
Organism: Thunnus albacares; assembly: GCF_914725855.1. NCBI lineage: Eukaryota > Metazoa > Chordata > Actinopteri > Scombriformes > Scombridae > Thunnus > Thunnus albacares. The sequence continues at coordinate 21,015,642 of NC_058114.1, read as the reverse complement.
TAGTCCACTCTTTCTTCCTCCTTCCATCCTCACATAAAATGGCCTTGGTGCTCTTTTTTTCCCCACCGTGAAGAGTAATTGCTCTGTGTGTGTGTGTGTGTGTGTGTGTGTGTGTTGTGTGAAAGAGGAGGGAGAGTGAGTGTGTGTGTGTGTGTGTGTGTGTGTGTGTGTGTGTGTGTTTAATCATGGGTTTTGTGTAAGAAAAGGGGAGTGTGTACGTGTGAGCAAGACTGACAAAATGTGTATGTGTATCTTTGTGAGGGTGAGTGTGTGCAGTAGTGGGTTTGTGCATGTAGAAAAAAAAAAGAGGAGTGTGTGTGTGTGTGTGTGTGTCTGTGCTCTAGGAGGGGGATCTGGCCGACAGATTGAGAGCAGCTTGTTAGAAAGAGGAACAATGAGGCCACAGCCCCTCTCCTATCTTCTTTTTTTCCCTTGCCTGGCTTTCCAGTGTTCCCTTTCTCTCTTTCCTTTTCCTCTTCTCTCTTGTTTCCATGTCCTTTCTGGAACAGACTCTTTGTTTCCTCCTCTTTTCTGTATTTCCAGTCTCACCAATCTTATCTGTCCATTTTTTTTTCTTTCCATCCGTCTGCTTTCTTTTCCTTCCACTCTCCTCCTTTTTTCAACTGCTCTCTCTCTCTCTCTCTCTCTCTCTCTCTCTGTCTCTCTCTCTCTGTGTCTCTCTCTCTCTCTCCTCACACCATCAGTCCCCCATCCTTCCTCTCCTCTGGTAATCTTTCACCTGCTGAAACACAATCCTGGCTTTCTTTCTCCCCCCCCCCTCCATATATCACATCACATCTACATACACTTGGAAATACATGTACATTGGTGCTGGCACACTCTACTCTCATCATGCCAACATGCAATTGCTTGTAACGTCTTTCATGAACTCCCTGGCATTCTTTTTGGCATTGGGGTTGAGTGATGTTGTGATTAGGTTGTTAATTAAACATCATTAATGTGTGACAGGCATCACTGATGTGTAGGACATCAAGATGTGAGATGTGTGTTGTTTTTTAAACTAAATGAATCATTACTGCTGTCATTCATGTCTACCCACATGTGTATTCCTACTGTTATTGAACATGGCTTGTAGGCTGTTTTGTGTATAGTGTTATTATGTATGATTTCCTTTGTTCAACATAAATTCAGAAAATCCTATACCCTTTATACATTTTTAGAATTAAGTCAGGTAGCATTAAAAGCCGATAGAGCTCCAATTAATTAATATTGTCACATTTTTAAAAACCTATTCTGTTAGACCTACCCAGATTCTTTGGATATAAGCTCTATAATAGTTGACATGGGAAGTAATTACTTGACTCAAGCATAAAAGGGACCAAAGTCATAAGACTAGGTGGGAAATTTAAGAAATACTACAGTGAAATCTTCATCCCATCGTGCTCGGTACCCACGCTTTCACCATCAAGTCTGGTCATCCTCATGTTAGTTTTCGGTAAATTACAAAAAGGCTCAGTTACATTTACTGGTTTGGCAAATAAGACTTGCTTAGTTGATTCTTCTTATATACTTTTTTAGGCTGCTGAAACAAATATATTTTTTTCCCTGAGATGACAATGTAAGACATTTATAGGGATGCACTAGACAAACGTTTGCTATCCCAGTTCTGTCCTTGTTGCTGAACATGAGGTTTGTCCTCTGAACATACCTGTTAGGAGGAATATTTAGAAAAATACAGACCCATTTCATGTCTCATCTTTATTCCATGTTGCACACATGAGTACATTATAATAATTCCTCGGGGGGCCGGCATGGCTGTCAGAAGAAGGCTCGCAAAGCAACATGACCACACTTACAGGACCTGAGCAAAGAGAAAAACGAGCAGCCTTTCTAGGGAAGAATATTGCTGCTGGGTAAAATACTAAAGTGCACTGGTTGGCAAGTTGTAACTGAGATCTGCTGGAATGTAAGAAAAGTTCAACTGGATGGTATCAATATCCTCTGACACATATTGTGAAGATGTTTTTTTGTAGAAATGCAACAGTATTTGTTTTAAAACAGGCTTATCCGGTTATAAAAAATGTTAGCATACGTCCTATTATTGGATGTACCTGCTACATTCTTTTAGCCAATTGCAATTTTTATGTTATATTCATGTAAAATTCTGACCTTTTTAACTCTTTCTTTACATGTCCATTAAAGGCTAAAAATAGAGCAAACCATGTTTATTAAGAGACTTTAGCCTGTAATACAGAAATAACAAAGGTTTATCAAAACTAGTCATTGCTTTCCTACATGAAATTATATGACTATCACTTGACCTCACTGTCATACTTGACCATCGTGAAGCTTGTGAACCGGCTGTCCCTGTTGGCTTCTGCACTCTGTTATTTTGACACAGAGCCAAATAGACAGACAGACGGACAGCCCCCACTACCCTCCTAGTCCAGCTCTCAGCCCCCTTTTGTCTGCCTGTCCTGCAGCATTACCCCTATGGTTGTAGTCTCCTAATTGCTCTGGACCCTGCAGAGAAGGGAGACTAAGCGCAGGGGTTGGGAGGGGTCTTCAGCCATGATGGGGTCTTCTCCCCTCCCTCTTTTCCTCCCTCCCACTGCTCTTATTTCTTTCTTTTATTTCTTTCTTCTACTCAGACTTGCAATTAAACAATGTGTGCTCATTTGGCAAAGAATCTGTTGTATTCTCCGCACCCCTGTCCAAGTCTGAGTGACCTATTCACATCTGGCTCTGCTGGCGATGACAGTGTCTTTGCAATACGCAGCAGCCCCTCACACACAGGCATGCTGGCATGCACGCACACACACACACACACAGGGCACTCATGTAGTATTGTAAGTAGACACAACTCCTTACAGTTTGGATTAAGGGACTGACTGTATGTGTGCGGCTGTTCTTTTACCACATTAAATCAGTTGTATTACACAATTACTTAGCCTTTTATTATTGACATTTTGAAATCGGACGCAAAGAATAATTTCATTTAACAACTATGCTGCACTTGTAAATATCCTAACTCTAACCTGTCTTTTCCTCTCTTCTCAGGCACCTCTGCAGCCGCCCCCGGGGTCCTCCGCCTCAGTGGTGGCAGCCGCAGCAGCAGCAGCGGCAGCATCAGGGGCACCCCAGTCACTGAAACTAACCTACCCAGAGACTCTCGACCGAATCAAGGAGGAGTTTCAGTTCCTCCAGACCCAGTACCACAGGTGGGTGTGTGGGACTTTTTAACATTGTGTGTGTTTGTTAGTGTGACTGGGCCTTTAGACCAAAAACAGCACTGTGTATTAGAAATGCTAGGGAGGCCGAATTCATGTGGGTATGTTGCTTCAGATACGACCCAAGAAAGGCCGGTTTTGAGTAATAGATCCATGAATTGGAAGGCTTATCGGACACCAAAATATTTCAGTTTTTATGATACCACGAGACAGGACTTTACAACTCTGGAAAGTTATCACGGCAATAATCATTTTATGCTCTGTCTGGACGACTGACAAGTAAACAGTAGAATTATCCATTTCATGTTACAAAGTAATGTACCAGGAATGTGCACTTGCATGAATTTGATTGACTATTGCAGTGTGTTGCCAGATGTTTTTGCATTGCGTTGTAGCACAAGTTGAGCCTGAACTTTTTTGCCAGATGACATATCGTTTTCCTTGTCCTCTCTTCTTCTGTATGCATACATTAGCACAGGTATAAGTATGCAGGCTTCTCTTTTTGCATGACTCTGTATGTATGTGTGTGTGTGTGCTTGGTGTGCAGGAATGTGTCCAGAATGCCTTTTGAATGTGGGATTTAGGCTGGCTGTGGAGTCCCAGCCTTCTCTCTCTCTGTCTCTCTCTCCTTTCTCTCTCTCTCTCTGTTCTCTTGGCACACCTTCACAGGGTCCCCACCTCCTCACTCTTCTCTTCTCATCCTGCTTTGATTTAGCCGGCCAGAATCTCCCCTCCCTCTCTTTCTGTCCCACTTCAAACTTCTTTTGCAAGGCCTCCCCCCCCCCCATGTCCACAGCCCCTCTAACCCCTGTGGCTACTGCTGCTTCCCTTGTACACACAAATGCCTGTGAGTGAGTGTGTGTGTGTGTCCATTCTGCTCACCACAAGCTTAAAACTAACAGTCCAAACAACAGTGGGACTGGGATGGCAGAATCCACACATACAGGTACTTTAGGATGAAATGATAAGTGTAACAATTATTTTATAATACATCTATGTGTATATTTTATAGCTCACTTTTGATATGTTTGTCCTGTTGAATAATAGTATGACCAGTTAATGATACTGGGTTGTTGGCTGACTGGTTGGTTGAACTTCTGGTGTCACCAGTTGTTGTAGCTATTGTCACTTTATTTATTAAAAGTACATATATAGGTTCATTTAGGGTGGTGAGAGAGTCATAATTTGATGACAATGGCAGTGTGCTAGCATTTTTTTTAATTTATTTATTTGTTTGCACAGTATTTTTACCCAGCACCTGGAAAAAAACGTATGGATGTGCATTTGCCTCCTGATGATTATTGTCCTGTCCTACTACATGAACCTCTGCCAGATCAGATCAAACTCTTTTTTTCCAGCGCCAACACTGGAGGCTTTTCTGAGTATCTGTTTGGTCAACTGGATGTACTATTAATTTAGTCTCGATGTGGAAGAATGTCTTAAAAAAGCATGTGTGCTCAACCAAGTGCAACCTTAAGGTTATCACCCTGTAACCATTTCTGAAAAAGGCTTTAAAAAAAGCCCCTGTGAACCACCTTTTGAGTAACACTGACCCAAACAAATCAAGCCATGCAGTGAACATGAGTCACCCCCGGATCTGTTGGTTGAAACAGTGTGATCAGCTCCTCTGGCAGCATTTCAGCGTTACACCTCGTGTTACAAAACACCTGGAGCATCGCCCTCTTTCCAAGCACTGGTACTGAGAACCAGCTTGCAGGATAAACAATAAATGAATGATGAGATTAAGAATACGATTGTGAGCAAGAGCGAGCTTGTGATTCCATCTGCATCTTGCAGTTTTGAGTCCACAGTGTACTGTTTTCGCAGACCTGCTTCGGGTTTCCAGGAAAGATTGTTTAAACCTCCTACAGGCTTCTCCAACAGCCCAGAGGCATAAAAACACAGCAGATTAATACACTGTGTATGACTACAGCTGAAAACTAATACTGTAACCATAGCCCATGAAAATGGCAACAAATTGCGCTATCAGACCACTCTTCACAGATCTGTCGGATGTATGTTTAATCTGGCAGGTGGGTATGAACCTGTTAATTGGAATGAGTGGTTTGGCTTGCTGATAATTGGCATACAAACAGCAGCGTACCTGAGCTGCTACTCATGTTGTTTTACAGACATGGCAAGGCAAAGCAAGGCATGGCAAGGCATGGCAAGGCAAGTCTATTTGTATAGCACATTTCAACAAGGCAATTCAAAGTGCTTTACATAAAACATAAAAGGCATCAAGACATAATGTAAAAGCAACACTAGGTAATATACAAAGACATTTAAATACAATTTTAAAGTGTTAAATTAGAAATAAAAATAAGCTAAAATAGAATAAGACAGAAAAAACAGAGTAAAAGTGCAGTTTAAGATATTAATCAGAAATTGCAACACCAATGTCATAATGTTACATGTTCTTTGCATATATTTGCCATAAGGTGGTATTAATATTGGACACATTTTCTCAGTAACATAATTTAAAATTAATTTCAGATGGTGGCCATGATGTTTAATTTAACTTGCAGCTCAAAGATGGATGAAAATGATGCTAACACTTAATTAAGCATTAACCTAAGGCTTTTTCTCTCTGTGTGTGTGTGTGTGTGTGTTAGTGGCAATCACCAAGACGCCCAGTCATGCATGTCAGCCTCTCTTGAGCCATATGCTACTTTCAAGTCATAAAACCACCATTATGTAGTAAAAGTAGCATTGAAAGCAGCACCAAAACCCCCCCCCCCCCCCACTTGATTCTTCGCATAATGTTGGAAGTCTTACAGGCTGTTATATGCCAGTTTGCTAACCAAAGGTAACCCTCACAAAAGTCAGTTTGGCAGCAGTTTTGGATCAGAGCAGACAGGCAGCAGTCAGCAGGATTATCAGTGTCCTTGTTTAGGCCATCAGCAGCCAGGTCGGGCCACAGATCCGCATCTGATTGCAGGTTACACCTCATGTAATCAAGCTCACTTGTACACTATTCACACTGCAGGGAAAACACGACCTGTACGCCCACAGAGATACACACACACACACAAACACACTGACCCATTCAGACAGACTCTCCATCTGATGCATGTGCTCAACTCACACTTACACATATGTGCAGGCTTCCCCAATTATCTTCACACACAACTAGATGTTGTCTAGAAATAGCAGGGCTTAGTTGTGTATTTTGGCTGCAGAGAAGGTGGCTGGATTCTGATAGATGTTGGATTAGACGGCAGGAAAGAGACGGAGGGAAGGGATTAGTGCTGATGAGCTGCAACTGTGTGTGTGTGTGTGTGTGTGTGTGTATGGGTGGAGGTATGGATGTGTGGGCGGGAGGGGATGTTTCTAAGTGTGTGTGTCGCTTGTCGGTTTTAGTGGCATGTGTGTGGGTGGTATGGAGGGACGAGAAAGATTAATAGGAAACTAAAGAAAGGGAAGGGTTAATTAATTAAAGGGTCATTGGTGGGTCAGCTGCTCTGATTTTTGCCGTGTGTGTGCACGTGTGAGCGTTTTTGTCGCCTCTTTTTTGGTATAAATACGAACCTTGTCAGCACCCGTAGTCATCACGGGGACCAAAGCCTAGTCCTAATGAGGCAAAATGTGGTTTCTGAGGTCCTGGTTAAGGTGAATGTTAAGGTGTGGATTGAGGTTAGGTTAAGGTTAGGGTTAGGCATGAATTGCTTATGGGAAGGTTTGGGTTTGGTTTAGGCTGCCCAAATTGAATAGAAGTAGATGTAATGTCCTAACAAGGATAGCTGCGCAAACGTGTGTGTGTGTGTGTGTGTGTGTGTTTGTGTGTGTGTGTTAACTATCTAAACAGGCTGTAATCAGCAGACTGAGGGGAGACAGGAGGAGCTGCTGACACAGAGCTCTCATTACCGTAATTCCCTCTCTACACACACACACACACACACACAAACACACACACACACACACACAGGTTGTTCTTAGTGAATGCAGACCTGCTTGCAATATTACTGATATGTGTGTGTGTGTGTGTGTGTGTGTGTGTGGTCTGTAGAGTGAGATAGGCTCTCCAGTAGCCACTAACATGCTGCCACTCATCCTTGAGCCCCTCCACTCATCTCTGCCCAAATACTACACAGCAATAGTAACTAATGACACACACACACACACATATGTTGAGTGAGTGAGTGAGTGTGTGTAACATTATGTCATCTTTAAAATATTTGGCTGTCATATCAAATATTAAGGATTGCAGCGGTAATGAGCAGAAAGAGGGAGACTGGTGATATCGGCCAGTAGCCCCATTTATATAAAACTGTAGGTCATCACTGTTAACGATAGAGTCAATTAATTGAGTAGTTGATAGATATAAAATAGATTGACAATTTTTTTTATTTTTTTTTTATGTGGCACCCCTCCCACTGTCTCGGAGGCTGCCTTCCTGGTATTGGCTGACAGTGGAGGGTGATCAGTGTAATACGGTTGACCTGGGCCTGCCAAGCTATAAAACCTGATCCATGTGGTCACTCTTCTCTCCCCTTCTCCTGCTGACCTGCTCCACATCACAACACTACATCATCTTCTTTTGGTTTTGCACTTTGTTCTAAACACCTTGTTTCGTTCGCTTTAGTTTTGATAAATAATATTAGTATACTGTTGCATGGATTCCTCCTTGTCAAATTCCTGAACCTTTTTGTGACAAATTGATTCTTTGGGGGGGTTTTTTTGGTTGTTTTTTATCATTCAAAAGTGTCAAACGTTGGCTGGTTGTAGATTCTCAGCTGTGAGGATTTGCTGATTTTCTCTGTTTATTATTGTAAATTGAACATCATTGAGTTTTGGTTGGACGACAATATAAGCAATAATCATAGCCCTAATTCAGAGTCCGTAGTCTGCAGCTATTGATCCACATATGACTTCTTAACCATAAAGTTTCACAAATATACAAGTATGAAATACATTTACAGTTTAATTCACTCCACAAGCTCACACTTTATCTCTTCGCTAACTTGTTGTGCCACAAATCAAAATCTCTTGACTTTTTACTACATTGTACATAGTAAAGAACTTCAAGGTCAAGAGGTTGTTTATATGTGGCACAACAAGCTAGAGAAGATCCGTAAACAGAAAACACAAAATACTGTTGTTGACTCTTGTCAACAATACTTGAGATTTGTTGACATATTGTTGGGATATCGATCAGTGACGGCGGCACTGTGCATTATGGCGGCGCCAAACTTGGTCGCTAAATAAGTAATAAACAAGAAATAAGTCAATATTTTTCTCTGTTCTAGCAGAGACACTGGAATTATAACATTTGTCTTTTTGTAATTCCAGTGTTGTGGTTTATGTCAATCTCCGCTTGGTGTAGTTTACTGTGTGGCATGCAGATTTGATCCGGGCTGGCCATACCAAAATTGGTGGTGTCTGTGTGTGTGGTAGTATGTGTGTGGCAGGGTGCGCCCCGGTGTCGGTGTGGACGGGGGAGGGGGGAGGGGGACGGGGTCGGCTTTTAAATCACAATGTTACACCGGTAGAAGGCTCTGTGGTCGACGACTGTCCGCCATCATCCGTCGGTGACCCGCACCGCGCCCAGATCTGGATGAGGTGGTGAAGCTGGTTAGAATGACGTGTATTGACACATTCAGATTAACTACCATCACGGGTTTAACCTGTAATGGTGTCAGACTGAATTGATTATATCTTTACACCAAATGTATCCAGATAGGCTGTGTGTATACAGATATAATTGGATAAAATAGTCAGTAATCCTCTGTTTAACTGCCTGTCTGTCACTCACTAAATGATAAAATTATATTTGCTTTAGGGAGGGTTGAGGGTTTGTGGTTTGTTTCTAGTTTTGTGTGCATTTATTTGTGGGTTGGTTTGTACGTTACAACCTCTCCTTGTGTGTGTGTGTGTGTGTGTGTGTGTGTGTGTGTGTGTGTGTGTGTGTGTGTGTGTGTGAAACATTTATGAAAGAGCAGCCCTTACAGTGAGTCTGGCAGCAGAGAGACGGCTGGCCTGCTATTGTGCGACAAGATCCCAGCTTTGTTTTGTGTGTGTGAGCGCGCATAGATGTGTGCGTGTTTGCTCTCGTACACGCCCTTGAGAGATGATGACAGAGTACACAGGCGAGTTGGGTGGGTCCCTGGTGTGTATGTTTGTGTGTGTGTGAGAGTGTGTGTTTGAAGAGAGAGAGAGAGACGGTGAGAGAAGCTAAAGGTTTTTTCCAGTGGAGCGGAGAGGAAAGGTTGATCAATAGTTAATGAGATGTAAAGCGAACAGTCACATACCTGGAGGCTGGGGGATAAATGGTCTTGACACTGTAAAGGCACGACACGGGTGCAGTCACTACATGTCTCCCATCAGTGTGTGTGTGTGTGTGTGTGTGTGTGTGTGTGTGTGTGTGTGTGTTCTTTACTGGCTGGTAGCTCTAGCTATATTTGTTTAGTACTTGTGTCAGTTATGATGCCTGTTTGCTGTATGACGGCCACTGGACTCTTCAGCCAGTTCAAGTTTTGAATTGATGGTGAAAACAGACTTAATAGCAGCATGTCACAATCAATAGTTTAAATGATTATTAAATTGGCAAACATGTAGTCTACAGCAGTTTTGATAACTGAATCATTGAAGTTATACATTGAGCAATAATATTCTCTGGTTCCAGCTTCTTTTCTCTGTTTTACATCATTGTAAAATGAACATCTTTAGGTTTTGAATGGTTGGTCAGACAAAACAAGCATGAAGATGGGCTCTGGGATATAAATACCAAACAGCATTTCAATTGGTTAATCATGAAAATAATCATCTGATGATGGAAATAAGCATTAGTTGCAGCCCTAGCTATTGTTTGAAACTTTTAGACATCAGGGTTGATACAATATCCAGGTTTGGTACGATGCCAAACAATTCTGTTTTTCAGTACCTTACTTAGGGAAATACAAACATGTTTTTCTACATTTTTTATATTTATCTAAGAAAATAAGAACTTCTCAGATTCATTAGTGTTTGATTTTGTCTTAGTACAGACTTTGCCTTAATAATAATCTAAAAGCACCAAATCTTGACACACATGAATATGGAAGTCAGCATGACTGAGAAGTCAAGGACAGCTTTCAGGACTTGACAGTCTTCGGCGCCACAGACACATTTCAGTCAGTTCTCGAAAACCTCTCAGGCTCAGGATTGTAACTAATGATTATTTTTATTAACAATTAATCTGCCCTTTATTGTCTCTGAATATTTTCTCTATATTGATCTATAAGATGTCGGAAAATATTCACATTTTCCCCAAAACCCAAGTTCACATTTAGATTGCTCGTTTTGTCAAACCAACTGTCCAAAACTCAAAAATATTCAGTGAACCATCATAAAAGGATAAAAAGAAATAAATAACTAAAATGATAAAAAAAAACATTATCAAAATTGTTTCTGATGCATTTTGTGTCGATCAGCTGATAACTCAACTAATATTAACTCTGAGGTTTGATACCCAGTCCAGTTATGGCAGGAAATGTTCTCACAATAAAATGTGCATTATAAGATAACAATGTTTTAACAGAGCGGTCATGTGCCGTTTCATAAAACCTTTATCTCCTTTACACTGTAGTGTATATGTGTTTATTAGCAGACACACAACCGGCTTGTGGAAAGAAGAGATTAAGATTTCCCTTTTAGTTGACTGTCTTTGTGGGATGCCTATTTGCCCAACGCTTGTAGAAAACGCACTTTAATTCGACTATCAAAAAATTATGTCGCTGATTATATTTCATCATCAAGAAAAAGGACGTAATATTTTTTATCAGCTGGTATAAACTCATTTAGAAATGCTTCCGTCCTTCTCACATTGAAAGAAAATCAGTGTTTACTTAAATTTTTATCTCTCTGAACACAGTTAAAAATACTCTCAAACAAAGCAATGGACAAGTCTTTTTTTTTTTTTATAGAAAAGAAAAATATGAAAAATGTCTTTTGTTCCTTTAGCAAGATAATCAATGAGGGAATAGCGAATGTAAAAGTATTAAGAAAAACAAACAGTGGAAGGGAAGGAGTTGACATTTTTACAATACCCAGTAGCCAGTTTCAAACATGGAGACTAAAAAAGCAGTCGGCACATTTCTACAAAGTGCAGGATCTTAATTAGATGCTTCGCTGTCTGTAGGTTCTTGTTAGAGAGAGAGAGAGAGAGTGTGTGTATATGTGTGTGTGTGTGTGTGTGTTCATTCCTGTTTTATTTAGCAGGCTTGTGTGTATGTGTGGGTGTATGTGCTCGTGCATGTGTAGCTTGTTTCTTTGTGGCTACCTACATGCAAGGTTAGTGTGTACATGCACGCACACGCACACACACACACACACACACACACTTCTAAATGCTTCCATGCTCCGAGTGGTATGTTTGTGTGTTTTTGTGTATGTGTGTGTGTGTGTGTGTGTGTGTGTGTGTGTGTGAGTGCGTTCACTAGCAGTGCAGCACTGACAGAGCTGTCTGAAGGCTGGCAGGCTGCAGATTTGTAGCGCATTCGGCTGATCATCTTATCTCCTGTCACCGCCAGTGAAAGATTGGAGGAACCGAGCCCACCGTGGCACACGCGCATGCACACACACACACACACACACACACACACACACACACACACACACAGTCATATCTCCATTTTTCTTGCTCGTTCCTTCGCTCATGCTGGCTCACTCAATCTTGTTTTCTCTCTGTGTTGCTGTGTCTTTCCCTCCATCCTCCAAACCTTTCCTCCCTCCCTCCCTCTCTCTCAGTAAATGCTGCTGAGCCAAAGACTAATTATTACAGGCAATCATTTCGACATGAAATACCCACTTCCTGCTCACCGCTCTCGTCCCCTCTTTCCCTCATTTTCTCCCCCCCCCGCCCCCCCAACTCTTTTATGCTCCTACAGTCACATAATGGCGCACACATACACACACACACACACACACACACACTGTAATTTCATTCCTTGAAGTCCATTTTGTGTGGAATGGTTATTGCTTTCTGAGTGCGACCTTGGGGTCTTCCCTGTAAGCACAAGAAGTGTCCGTCTGCACACTGTGTGTGTGTGAGTGTGTGTACTTGTGTACACATTTGCTATGCAACCTTGTAATGCAATTGTGCAGAGGGCAGATTTCATGGGTATAGACACTGGTTTTTCTTTCCTTTTTTTTTTGGTTCTTGACAATGTTTAGTGTATTTACCTGCATAGCTGACTTCATTCATATGCTTCAAGGTGGTTTTGTGTTGTGTGTTTTGTGAATGTGACATGCTGGAATTAGGGCTGCAACCAGCAATTATTTTCATTATTGATTAATCTCTAAGTTATTGTTTTGATGAAATGATTGAGGTTTGGTCTATGGAATATCAGGGAATATTTTTGTTTTGTTCAAATAGTTCAGGACCCAATGATATGTGACTGAGGGAAGCAGCAGATCATCACAATGGAGAAGTCAAAACGGGCACATTTTTAGGCATTTTTGCTTGATAAAGAACTTAAACGATTATCGATTATCAAAATTGTTGCAGATTGGGGTTTTTTTGTTGATCAACTAATCAATTAGTCGATGAACTGTTTCAGCTACAGATCTAATAGTATTAGAAAGCATGCATCCTTGAACCGTAAGTTGTCATTAATCATCAAGTGGAAATGATTAATCTATGAACTGATCAATCTACAAGAAATAATTGACAACAATTGTTTTTTAATGTATTTTTTGAGAGATAACAGGAAATGAGGGGAAAGAGACAGGTGGGAACAACATGCAACAAGAGCTCCAGCTGGACTCACACAGGGGAAACTGCTGTTCATGGTTGGCACCTTAAACCTCTAGGCCACCAGGGTGCCCCAAATGTTTTTAATTTTAACTTTTTAATGTTCTCAAATGTGAGGATTTGCTACTTTTCTCTGCTTTGTATAAACTGAATCTTTGGTGTTTTGGGAATGTTTGTTGGACAAAAAAGCAAGCACTTCACACACACACCCTCTAGTAAAGTTTTATGGGCTTTGTCACTATTTTTCAACATTTTATATTGTTGTTAAAAACAAGAATCAACAGATTAATTGCTAAAGAAAATCTTAAGTTACAGTCCGAATCACAGAAATGTATTTTAAATGCAGGAATTCCACACCAAACACTCATATTTGCACAGATAGATAACTGTCCCTATCATTACTTCACTTACGTATGTGCATGCACGCGTGTCTGGTCGTGGCTCTGCTTCTCCAAGCTCATCCTAAGTTTATGTCATGATGAACACACTCACAGCCATATACACAGACACACACACATACACACACACGCACGACAGTCGCATTAGTCCTCAGCTCAGCTGTGAGTGACTTCTGCCGAGAGGCAATTCCACTGTAATAAAATCTATAGGGTGGTGGGTGGGTAGGGGGGTTTAATCCTCACTACTCTCCCTCCACCACCACCACCACCACCACCCTTTCCCACCCTCCATCCCGCTTCTCTTCCTCTCCTCCCTCGTCCCTCTTCTCCTCAACTGGCTGGCAATGATAAATGAGTCAATTATGTGTGTGTGTGCACGCGGAGCTGGAGAAGGCGAGCGGATGGGGCCGTTATTACCTGTTGCGGCTGGGGGTAATGTTGCGGTATTAATCATATTCTAATTTTCCTCCGCCAAACGACCCTCTCACCACACCACCACCACCCCAAACCCCCCCACCCCCCGCCCCCCTATCAATATATCTGCCGCCCGCAAACAAGTCGGCATAAAATGCCGAGGGCCCAAATATACTACCTCTCTGGGGAGGGAGGGAAGGGGTAGGAGGGAGGGCAGAGTGTATTTCTGTGTGTGTGAGAGAGAGAGAGAGAGAGAGAGAGAGGGAGAGAGAGTTGCAGAGGTAACAAGGGAGGTGTTTGTGTGCTTTGACCTGTTACACAAACACATTTAGAGATGGAAATGTGTGTGTGTGTGCAAATCCAGCCATTGGCGTTATCCAATTTTAGAGGACGCCTGAGACTGGTTTGGGTGTGTAGAGAGACAGGCAGACACAGAGGAGAGACAGAAATATAGGACACATGGGAGAGGTGTTTGGCTGCTATCATCTCAGAGATGTGTGTGTGTGTGTTTGTGAGAGAGAGAGAGAGAGAGAGAGAGTCTCCATGCAAGGCCTGGTGGTAGCTGTGTGACTCATGGATCTAAACGTAGAAAGAGAGGAGTGATTGTTTAAACAGAATAAAGCAGAGTTTTTACATTTTCAGATAGAATCGGCACTTTTGACCCACTTAAAGCAGATGCTTCGACTTCAGTGAAACTTGCCAAAGTGCACTGTTGAATGTGAAAGAAGGGGTATCGGTTAGACAGGCAGATGGGCTGGCTGATAATTGGGGAAGCAACAAAATGAGGAGGAGTGAGAGGACACATGGATAGATTGAAAATTGTCCAGAGAGAGAGAGAGAGAGAGAGAGAAAGAGAGAGACACCTTGGATGTGCCTGCCTGCAGTCTTGGCTGGATTTCAGGCTCCAAGCGTGACTTTGTCTATTTCTGCTCTGCTCTGAGGTGATAATGGGCTGTCAGCACCCCAGTCACCCTGTTCCCTCCTCCCCCACTGAGTGTGAGAGAGGCAGAGAGAGAGGATGAAAGAGAGTGAGTGAGTGAGTAATTTGTTGTCATGTTGTTAATTCATGGTGTATTTTTATATGGAGTACAATGTTTTAAACTCTTCTCTCTGTTGCAGTTTGAAACTGGAATGTGAGAAACTGGCCACAGAGAAGACTGAGATCCAGAGACACTACGTTATGGTAAGAGACACACACACACACACACACACACACACACACACACACACACACACACACACACACAGACACACACACACACACACACACACACACACACACACAGAGCCCATGCCTCTCCGCATTCACCCACAGCAAGTGCATTGCCAAGTTCGCTGAATCCCTTTCATCTGTTAACAGCTGCCAAACAACACCCACCAAAAACCACACACAAGACCACACACACACACACACATTACCATACACACACATTATAGAGCTTATGAATAAACAGCATTTACACGGGTGTGCAATCTTATGCCTGTGTTTGCAAGTGTTTCTTTTCGTGTCAGAGATATGTACTCCTGCGCTGTGTGTCCACGTCCGTCCAGAGCTGTTTATCATCTTTTATTATTTATTTTATTTTTATTCTTTGACCACATTGTTTTTGAATGAAAATATTGACTGTTTCATTCAAGTTCTTGTGTGGCTGCTTATGTTCAGAGAACATTTAACATATGAGATCTTTGTTTCTTTTGTTAAACAGAAAAAATGGTTTATTGAAAAATCTGTTTATAGTTCTAAAAGTAGGTTTAAAAAAATGCATAATTTTGGGTTTGGTACCAAAACTGAGTAGTGTTACGTTTTGAAATAATGCCTAACTATATGGGTCTGTCTGATATTAATTCAAGCCTAAACAGATCATTTAAAAATGAAATATAAAAGAAAGAGTTTAATACTTTATTTAAATGTATATGATTCAGTATGTGAGTTATATTGCTGGTTGTTAATGTCAAAAAGTGAAGAATCTGATGTAGTTTTGATGCCTAGAATAATGATTAAATATATGTTTAATTGAGCCCAGTAGGAATCAAATCTTGAACCCTGGCAGAGTTGTTGCAGAACTCTACCAGAGCTGATACCATTAGTCAATGTATTGATTAGTTGAATGACCAAAAAACTGCAACAGTTAAGCCAAAAAGCCAAAAAATGTACTTGTTTCAGCTTCTTGAATGTAAATTTTGTTATTTTATGATGGACGAGTTAGACTGTTGGTTGTACAAAACAAGAAATTTTAATGTTATCTCGGGAAGTTCTGATGGTATTTTTTCATTATTCTATAACACATTGTAGATTAATTGATGATCAAAGTTGTCGCTGGTAGCAGCTCTGTATCCTACCCAGTGACCAACGCTGACTTCTTCTTATTTTATTACTGTGTCACTGGTTGTTATCTCCTCCCACTCTGCTCAGTTAGTGGTTTGTGTGATCACATGCTGTGTTCTCTGATCCTGCTGCTTCATTCGCTCACTATCAGTAGGTATTCCTCAAAGTTTGAAGTTTTTGCATCTCATCGCTGAGGACAGAAGTCACAGAACTAAGCATGTGACCACATGGTTTATGGTTTGAATCCGAGAATGATTTCTGAGAATCTGGGCAGAGAAACAAATGAAGCATGCTCACCTTTCTTCTCAGCAGATAACTCTGTTCATCTAAAGTCGTGCCATTCCGAGGCAGCGCTCTGTGAATATTTGGGGCAGTGTGATTGTAAAGGATACGTGATCAGCAGATCTTTTGTCTGGGTAAAGGAAAGGCTAAAACTCTGTGTCTTTCTTTTGTTTTAAGCCTGCAAACCTCCAGCCTTGATTTACCTGTGATCAGAGCCACACACAACCACAGCTGACTGAGTGTAGGCTGCCCAGATCCCACTGTGCCAAAAAAAGAGCTATGTGGCAATCTTGGCACAGAGTGGGGACTTGTGGGGGGATTGAAGTTTTAGTGACGGGGAGGGGGGTAGCTGGCATTGAGCACAGGCCAGGTCTCCTTTCCTGGCTGATGATTTGGGGGAGTTTGGATGTTGCTAAGCAACAGGCGAAACTTGGCACACCAACTGCCAAGCAGAGCTGCCAGCTGCCAGGAAAGGCGTCTTTTATGGAGGCACACAGACAAACATACACAGAGAGAGGAGCACACGTACCGAAAACACGCACATAGATACACACACACACACACACAGTTGCACTTGTGCTACAAACACACACACACACACACACACACACACACACACACACACACACACACACACACACACACACACATGCATGCTAACTGCCAGGAAAGATGTCTAGAGAGAGAGGACCCCTGCCATCTTCTCTCTCATCCTGCCAGGATGTTCTGGCTGCCCAACTGCCAATCTCCTCTCTCCACAACCAGCCACGCTGAAAAGCAAATGTCAGGCTGTCACTTTTCGAGGCATCTGACTTTAAAATGCTTTCCTTTTCGTCCACCTCTGAAGTTAGAGAGAGACAGAGCGGAAGAGAGAGACCCTCACCTGTCTCTTTCTATGGCATTCATCTCCTCCTGCGTTTCCTCACAGCTCCTTGTACTTTCGGATAAAAGCCAGGGTCAAATAGCTCACATTAGACATGATTATTGCAATAGTCTGTCACCTTCTTCTGCCAAGCGACAATTTCCCCGCCTCGCTACTGGATTTTGGCTTCCGAATCTCGCCTCAGGGTCATTTTTTGTGTCATTGACTTTCAGCAGAGTCAAGGTGGAATTAGTGGCAATGTGCTTTTAGGGACAAATGGAAACTTCAGAGTGCACATGCTCGGGCTGGCATCGTCTGAAACAAAAATTTTTCTTTTGGAGTTTTTTTTTTTTTTTTTTTAAATTGAATTTTCTTGTAAAAACAAGTTACCAGTTTATGTAAATATGACTTAACTTGCAAGTAATGGCAGGGATATTTGAAGTCAACAAATTTGTCATCGGTTCTAGTCTCAAACTTTTTATGTGTTCAGCAAAAGACAATTATGTTGTCATTTGTATCACTTCTGATTTTTATATTTGTGCAGATGAAACAAACTCGACAGTTTAACTTCATCAGTTTAAGCTTTTGGGATACAAATGACTCCAACAGTTATAGCAGATGAAGAATAATGTGTAGCAAATTCAATATGTCATTTTGAGACTCATCAGGTCTGATGATTCAACTTAAAATTTCCTATTTTGTAAGGAAATGATTGCAGAAGTTGTAATAAGGTGTGTTTTATGTACAGTATTTATTGAGTTAGGATTAATAATGCATAACCAGCCAGTTATTATTCAGTCTTTTACAATGTGCAAGTTTGTAGATATTCATATTCCTACTTTACACAGGAAATATTCAGATTATTATTAAATAAAGCCTTCTAGCTTCACCTACTGCACACTTTAAAGCTGACTGGCTGTCAGTCTCATATATTTGTTTGTGTACCATCATGTATATTAACTGATGTTCTCTGTGTTTCAGTATTATGAGATGTCCTACGGCCTTAACATTGAAATGCACAAACAGGTGAGTGAACTTGAGCCCTCTCTCTCTCTCTCTCTCTCTCTCTCTCTGTGTATTTTCATTCATTTCATATTGTCTCTCGCCCCCTCTCTCAGCACTCCTGCCTCCTAAAGCTTTGCATTATTCTCTTGCATTATTATCTCTGCCTCCTTTCTTTTGCCCCATTCAGTCTCTCTCTTTCTCTCTCTCTCTCTCTCTTTCTCTTTCACTCTACCACTGTAATGTCAATCCTCTCTCTGATGGACCTATATAGGGGCGTTATGCTGTGGGGGCGTTAATAGGATCCACAAACAGAATTCATTTCTCCACCACAGACACACAGATGAGAATACTCTGCCCTTCCCCGAGCTCCCAGAACAGCCTCTCCTCTCACCCGTCATAAATCCCTGTCTGTTACCGCTCCATCCCTCCATTTATCCATCCATCCCTCCCACTCCTGCCCTGCTTCTCTGCCCCCTATCCCTCTTTTCTCCTTTTCCCTTCAATTGCTGTCTTACTTTGTCTTTTTTAACGCTTCTCTCTCTTAATCTCCATTTCTTCACATTCACTGTCTCCGTCCCCCTTTCTTTCCATTGATTTCTCTTTCTCTCTATATATCTCTTTTTTTTTTTTTGTACACCCTCCCTCCACCTCTGTCTCCTTACAGACATACAGTCCATGCTGAATTTCACTTTAAATCAGGTCACTGCCTTCTTGCCGTCTTCTTTCTTTCTGTCTTTCTTTTTCTTTCTTCTTTCTGTTCATTTCACCATCTCAGTCGCTCCGCTTTTGACGTGTCACTGCCACTCAACACCCACCCCCCACCACCACCACCACATCCACATCCCCCAATCTCGATTTTCCTCCCCCGCCTTCCTTCTGTTTCTTCTTTCTGTCAATTTCTCCTCTCCCTCCCACATTCTTGGTTCATTGTCTGTCATTTCCTCAACCCAATCTGCCCTTTTCCTCCTCTCCTTCCTCTGCCTCTTCATTTCATTTCCCCTCTCCCATTTTGTCCTCCTCTCTTTATCCTCTTTTCTCTCGATTGCTCATGTTCTCTCCCTCTCTCTCTCTCTCCCTCTCTCTGTCTGTCTCTCTCTCCTGAAGATGTCATTTAGTAGTTGGAGTTCTCTAACAAGAAATCATTGTCTCCCTTGGGGTGGGGGTGATGGATTCAGAGGATGGAAGGAAAGAGGGAGGGGAGGAGGGGGAGCACGCTGCCTGGCTGAAAAATGGAGAGTGGAGGGAGGGAGGGAGGGAGGGAGGGATGTGGGCAAGCAAGAGGAATGAGAGAGAGAGAGAGAAAGAGTGCATGAGAGAGGAAGAACGAGAAAAAGGAGGTGGTGGAAGTTCAGTCCGGCATCAATAAATCACTTAAGAGAGAGAATGGGGTGGGGAAGTGTGTGTGTGTGTGTGTATACAAACACGCACACACACACACACACGCGCTCATGAATTCTCACACATGTGAGCACGCGCACACACACAGCAAAGTCTAGCTGTCAACAAGACAAACAGCCTGCAGCCATAATGATGTTGTCATGATCTCTGCATGCATATCATTACTGGCCCTAACGGCCTTGTTGAGCCTGCCGCTAAACGTGTGTGTGTGTGTGTGTGTGTGTTTGTGTGTGTGTGTGTGTGTTTGTGTGTGTGTGTGTGTGCGTTAGACATCACATGTCAGAGCGTGTAACACTGATTACTGCACTAATAGAGGGAAGGGAGAAATGGAAAGAGCGATAAATGGAGTGAGATGGAAAGAAAGATGAAGAGGAGGAGAGAGGGATGGAAAGAGAGATGATGAAGAGGGGAGGGAGGGAGGGAGGGAGGGAGGGAGGGAGGGAGGGAGGAAGAGTTGGCTGTTGGCTGTGTAGTAGAGCAGATCGAGACAGACACACACCCACAGCAAGAATCACTGACCCCCAGCAGGAAACACACACAACACCCGAGCATGCAGAATGCAAACACACACACGGACAGACACGCAAGGACACATCAGAAACACACGCACACACACACACACACACGTTGTCCTTGCTCACTTATGGGGACGTTACATAGACTTACATTCATTTCCTGGAGACTTTAACCTTAACCACTACTTGCCTAACAGTAACCCTAACCTAAGCTTAACCTAACTGTAACCTTAACCACTGACCCAAAAATCAGCATTTTACCAATTGGGTTTTTGTCCCCAGTAGGACATGCCGTCCAATTGATCTTAAGTCTGAAATTTGTCCCCAAAAGTAGCCTATGAGAGAGCCACACACACACACACACACACACACACACACACACACACACACACACACACACACACTCTCTCTCTCTCTCTCTCTCTGTGTGGGCTGACTGTGGCCACAGCAGATGCTGTCCATGAATATTTTAGCCAAACTCCCTGGCAGAGTTTCCATATGCATGGACCAGATGTAAGCAGCTGAAATATTTACCACACTGGCCCTGGGAGAAGCAGGCCACAGCCACGCTCTGTGTGTGTGTGTGTGTGTGTGTGTGTGTGTGTGTGTGTGTGTGTGTGTGTGTGTGTGTGTGTGTGTGTGTGTGTGTGTGTGTGTGTGTGTGTGTGTGTGTGTGTGTGTGTGTAACCTTTTTATGAGTGTGTGTGTTTTCTTTTTGTTCATGCTCAATCTTGGCTCTGCAAGTATTTCTCTGTGCATGCGTGTGTGTGTGTGCGTGTGTGTGTTTATTCATCAAAGTGACAGTATCTTTTTTTTTTTTTTTTTTTTTCTTCTTTCAGACGGAGATTGCCAAACGGTTGAACGTGATCTGTGCTCAGCTCATCCCATTCCTGTCACAGGAGGTGGGACACACAAACACACACAAACACACACATGCACATTCTGTACTACATGCATGCCTTTCTGTCTCCTGTCCTACAGCAGCTGACACAGAAGGTGTGCACATGCATACACAAAATAAGCAATAACTCACGCACACACATACACACACACACACAGCTGCAGATGGACAGAACTTCAAAGCACATTCATTTTCCTCGATGGCCAAACGATGCATTCACATGATTCCCAGAGCAAAAAAAAGATCAGTATTTCAAATATGCTGTTTGTGAAAGTATAATTATTTTTTTATACTTATTAAGAAATGTTGCACGTAATTAATATTAATTCAGTTTACAGAAATAGAGTTTTAAACCAAAGTATAAATATGAGTCTGTATGAACCTGCCCTCACTGACCTCTTGGTTTGTTCCACAGCATCAACAGCAGGTGGTCCAGGCTATGGAGCGCGCCAAACAGGTGACCATGGGGGAGTTAAATGCTTCGATAGGGGTACGTGGGCTCCCCCCTCTGCCTCATAGCGTGTGTACCTTATCCTCCCATATTTTTATTTTTCCTCCTTTTCTTTTCTTTTTGAGGTATCCTTTAGCCCACTCTAAAATACATAGATTTTATTTTATTAATATTTAAAGAATGGATTTTTTTTCTTTTTTATTCAAGTGTCCTTACTAGACACCTGAATAGCCCCAAAACTTCAAGCTTTAAATTATGGGCCTTAACAAATGTCCCAACAATATCTTAGCTCTCCATATTTGTAGCTTTACCTCCCATTACGCTGATCTGGCTGCAGACCTACCCCTCTTTAAGAGCCACTGCCCTGACCTCTGCATTTCTCCTCTCGTGCACAATCGCAGCACTCAGATCCCTTTCTTTCCCTCCTTCTTTTCTCCTCTTGATCTCTTCCTGTTAAGCCACTTCCTATAGTGCTTGTAAGTCACCCAAATCTCTCTTTCTTCTGTCTCCTTGCTCTTTTTCCTCTTCTGTTCTTCCTCTCTACAGCAGCAGCTTCAGGCCCAGCACCTCTCCCAGCATGCCCAGGGTTTGCCAGTGGGCCCACACCCATCAGGACTGCCCCACCCCGGCCTGGCACTTGGCGGAGGGTCCGGCCTGCTGGCCCTCTCCGGCGCTTTGGGGGCTCAGCTGGCTGCCAAGGATGAGAGAGCGCACCTAGAGGCAGCAGCAGCCGCCGCTGCTGCTGCAGAACACCACAGAGGTACAGGAACACTTTAAAATGGTGCATGTTTGCTTATTTTGGTCCTCAGAGCAAAAAGTGTAAAACTCTAGATGAGTTTAGGGCCGGGACAAGAACTGGATTTGATTCTTGGAGATGGAAGCGTCAAGCTGAGGTGGGAGTAGAGTAAACACCAGAGCTTGGCTCGATGGATTCTGATGATTGGCTTTGCTTTTGGGTTTTTGGCAGGGCACAGGAGTGTTGCTGATAATAACACTCCTCAGGGATATTTTTCCACTGAGTCATCAACTGTAGAGTGATGTAAAGTGATGGGATTCTGTTTCATTTGTGTGTGTGTGTGTGTGTGTGTGTGTGCGTGCGTGTGTGTGTCCTTATCTGCCTTCGCTGTCCTGTGGCCCGGTATCTCGATGTGTTGGGTGCTTCTGCTTGGAAACAGATCGTGAAGCAGGACCAGTGAGTAAAAATTACACTGTATTCATTTTCATACATACATACATGCTGGGAGTCATTTCTTTAATTTCATACATTTCAAAATTTAGTGTCGAACATGAGCAGGAAATCCTTGCCCAAAAAAAAAGTAAAAAAAATAATGATAATATAATTAATGTCAATTCAGTTTCTAGTCCTTTTTTTCTGATTTGCACTGCTTGTCCACTTGTAGAATTATTTACAACATGTTTTTTTCCCCACTGCATGTGCTTTTCTTAAACACAGCTGACATGTTATTAAGGTGCAACTTTGTGTTGTCCTGTCATACATGTTCATTGATTCTTTCAAAACTTTAGTCAGCTGTGGTTAGTTAAAAGTAGGCAGGTTTTATCAAGTTTGACCCTCTGCTTTTGTTTTCAAATTTCTATTCATGCTTGCATTAAAAACATCTTATTGGCTTAAATTTGGCTTTCTTTGGCTGTTAGACAGCAAGATTAATCACTGATGCTGGACCGCGGGTGATTTACGATTTAGTTGTCGACATAAAATGCTAAAATTGTGACAAAACTGGTTTTAAAAAAAAATGTGCATCAGTGCCAAAGCACGCTGAAACTGCTCCACAATCCTTTTTGCTGCTTTAAAGAAAACTTAAAGCCTTCTCTCTCTTCCTCTCACTCCTACAGTGAGCTGGACGATCGATGCAGGCTGATATTCTTTCACATTCATCTCTGCAGCTTATGAGTCTGACATGATTTATGCAGTCCCTCTCACCTCATTATCACCCTCTTCCTTCCTCTCTGCCCTCACTCCCTTTTCTTCACTCCTCTCTCCTTCCTTCCTCCTCCACCTCCCCTTTTACTCTTTGCCTCGTTCTCTCTCTCTCTCTCTCTCTCTCTCTCTCTTTTTTTTTTCCTTTCAATCTCCCCCTCTCCTCCCTCTCTGCAGAGCTCTCTGTCCAATGGGGATAAGGGTCGTGCAGCAGACTACCTCAGCAATGGCAAGAAGAGGAAAGCTGACGAGAAGGAGTTCATGACAGACTATGTGAGGATGCTTTCATAACACTGTTAAATGTTTAAGCAACTGAAGGGAAGTTTCCCCCCAACCCCAGTGCCAGTCCTCATCAGATTAGACCACTGGTGTCTGTATAGTAGCAGGCAAGCGGACTTTGGAGACCTGCTCTCTTTTTAGACACAAATTGAAATATTCACGCTCCCTGCTGTCATTACTGTACTAAAAAGTGGCATTTATCTATTGGAGTCATTGTGGAAGGGCAGATAAATTAAGTATTGTATGGGATTATTTTTAGAAGGAGATAAATGAGTTGTGGGTATTATGGTTAATGCATATTTTATTATCAAGTTCAGAATAATCGCTTTGTTCAAGAAGACCTGAAATGTAAAAAAAAAAAGAAAAAAAAAGAGCAATGCATGCAAAAAATCTAGAATATCTAAATTAACCAAAATTCCAACCATAGCAGACAATGAAATATAAAGATAGAATACTTAATATCCTCTATTTTTTTCATTTTAATAAATTATATATAGAAAATATGTATTCATTCATTCATTCATTCATTCAGATGTCTACCTTTGCAAAATAGCAGCCTTACGCACACACACACACACACACACACACACTTCTGGTTCAAGTGTTTGTTGTATATTTCTACATGTGATCTACATACATCGTACAGCGGTGCACCATATCTAATCTCACTTTCTCTTCTCTCACAGGGCAGCGATGCGGATAAGAGTGATGATAATTTGGTGGTGGATGAGGTTAGTAGGCGGCCGCCGGCCTCTGTTGGCCTCACTTCACAGCTTTCATCTGCATACATCATGTAAACACAGCAGGACCATCTGAATAATAATAACAATACCCTCCTGTCCTCCTCCCACCTCGGCCTGCAACCCATTCACCAACATACAATCATAAAGCACATGTGCGCATACTTGACTGCAATGAGGTCGGAAAGTACAGTCAACCAAAAATATTAGAGGACAGGTTCACAGTCTTTCAAGTCTGTCTTAAAACAACAGTCAGGAGCCCAAATGATTATTGAAACCGGTTTTGCTCGCTGTAATGATTCGTTCTGCTCATACTGACTGTTAGAAGATTCCCTCCAAATGCGCTTACAGTGTAAGTGAATAGGGCACATAATCCACAGCCCTCGTTTTGAGCAAAAATGTAAAAAGTTTATCTGAAGATAATATGAAGCTTCAGCTGTCTGAGTTTGTCAAATGAAGTGGATATTTTCCACAGGTAGTTTTATAGTAAAATAAATTCCTCTTTGTGTCTCGAGGGAGCTGCGTTGGATGTATAGTAACAAACAGATGGAATTATGCACTAAAAAGACAGTAACTTTTTAAGATATTGGCTTGATTTTACTCTTTTGGACAGCTGAAGCTTTATATCAGATTCAAATAAACTTTTAAATACACTTTTGTGTGGAAGGAGGACTGTGGATTTTGTCCCCCATCACTTACATTGAAGGTGAATTATGAAGGAATCTCTTAATGGTCAGTATGAACAGGAGAAATGATTACAGCAAGAAAAACATGTCAGTTTTCACTTGGGCACCTGACTGTTGTTTTAGGACAGACGTGAAAAATTGTAAAACTTTGACATGAATAATGTAAGTGTCCTGTGTGCATATAATAAAAGTGACTTTACTTGTGCTGTGTTTGGTGAATTTTGTTGTGAAAACTCCTCTGGTGCCAGGAATTGATTTCTTTTATGTTCATTGCAGTTAGTTTGGAATCAATAGAGGAAGAGCTGTATAGTTGGCATGAGGCCCCGTGGTTGAACAAACTAAGAAAAGAGTGCCACCTACAGAAAATCAAACACAAATAAACAGAAGAAGAAAACGGGACACACTGGTTGATTGCCAAAGGATCCTGTGTTAATAAAGCTGTGTTTTGAATCCAGGACCCGTCGTCCCCCCGCAGTGTGCAGTCCTACTCGTCCAGGGAGAACGGTTTGGACAAGATGCCCCCGTCCCGTAAGGATGGCCCCCCGCAGGCCAGCCCCACCTCCTTGGCTTCCTCCAGCAGCGCTGCCTCCCCTTCTCGCGGCAAGGAGCCCCCTCAGGTACCACACACATACACACTTAGACATCTGTATTAACACAGTATGCATTTACCCATTCAATTCACTTTCCCCACACATAGACTGCAAAAGACAAATATTTGACCTAGCTGTAAATGTTCAGACACACATGGTATGTTGGAGTATAGGACATCAGCGTTTCTGTGCTGTCAGCACACTCTGCTGTTTTGTTCAAGGTCAATAGTTGGTCTCGGAGTTATTATGCTGTATATTCAACATCCCACACACATTCAGTCTGGGCTGTTGACATCCCACAGCGCTCCTCGAGTCCCATCTGCCTTCAGTCATCCTCACTGTCATTCTCTTCTTGTTTGTGTGATTTATCTAGATCTACTTTCTGTTTATTTCTCTCTTCCTTCTAAATGTATTTCCTTTTCCTTTTTTATTTTGTAATAATTCTTTCTTTCTTCACCTTCCCTCCAGAGGGAGAAGTCCAGTACTCCAGGTATGAAGCCAGGTACCCCCATGTCTCAAGAGTCAAACACCCCCGGACCCAGCGGACCCCCACAGTTCCGACCCGTCTCCGGAAAACCTGGCGTGGACCCCCTAGGTAAGAGCGGACCACAAGCTTGCATTTTTTTCCTCTGGTGCACATCATCTGAAGGAACTTGCATGTATGTTATTGTTAAAAGGAAACATTGATCTCTGAAGTTGAAGTCTGAATTGGAATGTGTTGGAAAAATAATTTTCTTTTTTTTTTTTTTTCTTGGCATGTTGCTCATGAGACTGAAAAGATAAATGTCTGCAGCCCTCCATTCAGGGACACAAGCTTTCACTACACACAGGGGATCAATTAGAAATCTCATTCAGCATTTGCAGAGATGGGGTTTTTTTAGCGTGCACTGGCTTTGTTACATGTAGTGATTCTATCAACATCGAGCCGCGGTAGTTGGTATGGGTGTCAGCCAGCTCCCCACCACCGACCACCATCTGGACTTAATAAGCAGCTGTGGGCAAAAATATTCAGCGCGCTTCACTTTTTAAATGGAAAGATTAGGAGAGGTGATGGACTGTGACTGTGAGCTGCTTCATAATGAGCGTCCATCTATTCCAGTGTATCTCTTTCTCTCTTTTTTTTATTTCCTCACATCACCTGTAAACCCCCGTGCCGCTTTCT
Source organism: Thunnus albacares (assembly GCF_914725855.1). NCBI lineage: Eukaryota > Metazoa > Chordata > Actinopteri > Scombriformes > Scombridae > Thunnus > Thunnus albacares. Next base: position 20,988,773 of record NC_058114.1, on the reverse strand, counting down.
CACACACACACACACACACACACTGTGTTCAAAGCGCTCATAGATGCACCTACATGCACAGATATTGGATATATGAGACATTAATGAGCGAGCACACACACACACACACAAATACACACAGTGTCTCACTGCAGGAAGGCGTGGTGGCCAGCAGGGGTCAGTAGTGGTCTAGTGCTGCACTCAGCAGCGTTGTCCTGCCTTTTGTTGCAGGCGGCAGCTTGTTCACAGCCTGTCAGTCACAGCTGTCTCACACACTGAAAGGCTCTGCAGAGTCACCTCAATAAAATGAGAAGCTTATTCTAGCCTTTGCTAAAGTGATAGATAAAGCTCTGTGGATGACTGACATACAGTTTTCTTTCTCTCGATCAATAGTTTGCTCAACTAGATAATTCACAACAAATTAACTCTCTCTGGTCTCTTCCTCCTTCTGTTTTCCTTCCTCCAGCTCTGGGTCTGAGGAACCCCCTGGCGGTGCAGGGTGCATACCCTCCGGGGGCTTTTGGCCTGCCCCCTCCAGGGGTGAACGGGGACTTGCCCGGGGCGGCAGGCTACGGAGCCGGCCTCCACTTGGTCTCCCCCCAGATGAATGGAGCTGCAGCAGCAGCAGCGGCAGCAGCTGCCGCAGGCTACGGACGGTCCCCTGTGGTGAGCTAGACGCTCCACAGATAATTTGTCTTTTCAGTGTCACTGTCATCTGTAATACCTCAGCATATAAACCTGCCAGACAGGCCAGCAGAGGGATATGGAAAAGAAGCAAATGTTCTAGACTGAGAACAGTGGGAAGCAAGGCTGCATTGTCATTTATCGTTAAGAATCTGACCTTGGCTCTCTTATATGATCTCTGTATTATCCATTTTTATGAACTCTCCTCTCAGATATTTTTTTAGGTGTGTTTTTTTTTCTTACATTAGGTATCTGTGTCTTCCAGGTGGGCTATGAGTCTCCACACCCGCACATGAGGGTCCCTGGGCTGCCTGCCAGCCTGCAGTCAGCCGCCTCCGGGAAACCGTGAGTTTCCTCTTCCTTCCATGCTAATCACCCAAATCTTCACCTGTTCACTACCAACTGTACTAAAAAAGCTCAGGCTCCTCACATTTCAGTTACAGCAGCAGAGGAGAACAGAGAAGACAAACGATGAAAGACGAAAAAAATATTTTAATAATTTTGAGTCTCCAGAACTCTGTTAGGTCAAAATGTTCGGCACCAACGATCCTTTTGTTGTGTTTGTACATCCTGAACTTGTTTTTCATTCTTAAAACACTTAAATGTTTCGAGACAGTCCATTTCTGTCTCCACTTTGTTGTTTGGAGTATTTTTCTTATTTCTGCAGCCAGTGTGGATGACATGACGTCAGTAATGTTTTCACAGCACAGTACCAAAATATATACAGTATTTTTCAGTTGTGCAGACATCAGTGGTAAATGTCAACTTTTAGTCTCAATCCTTCAAAAGTGATTCTGGAAATGCTGACATCACTAAGTTGAAATAGATGATGTAGGTATAAGGAAAAATGCCAAAATACACAAAAACATTCTGTGAATTTTCAGCAGTATTAAATAGTGCTCATTTAATCCATCTGATGAAGTGTTTTTACTGCAGTCTTTAATTATCCATTTCTTTCCTCTTGTCTTCTCTCCAGCGCCTACTCATTCCACGTGAGCGCAGACGGCCAGATGCAGCCGGTGCCCTTTCCCCCCGACGCCCTGCTGGGCCCGGGAATCCCTCGCCACGCCAGGCAGATCCACACCCTGAACCACGGAGAGGTGGTGTGTGCCGTCACCATCAGCACCTCCACACGCCACGTCTACACGGGAGGCAAGGGCTGCGTCAAGGTGTGGGACATCAGCCAGCCAGGAAGCAAGAGCCCCATGGCCCAGCTGGACTGTCTGGTGAGACACGAGGGAGGAAGGGAGACAAGTCAGACGGATGTTTGTAGACTTTTATTTACACTCTGGTGTCCGTCTTGTGTCTCATAATGTTGCTTCACTACCAAAAGTGCTCTTCACACAAAAAAAAAAGCCTTTTTATATGATGAATTACCTTGATGTTGCTGTACTAAAGCCAAATTCTCCAGCATCTTTATTTATTGCTGTGATACTGCTGTAACAGCATGATTAACGTCGTCCCCTTGTCATCATTAACAATGTACAGTTCTACAATATATGCCTCTGTACAAAAATAAGTGTATCTTTACACATTTCTTGTTTTATTATGTCCAATCAGAACAGAGATAACTACATCCGTTCCTGCAAGCTGCTCTCCGACGGACGGACCTTGATCGTCGGCGGGGAAGCCAGCACGCTGTCAATCTGGGATTTGGCCACGCCCACTCCCCGCATCAAGGCGGAGCTGACGTCGTCTGCTCCCGCCTGCTACGCTCTGGCCATCTCCCCTGACAACAAGGTCTGTTTCTCCTGCTGCAGCGACGGCAACATCGTCGTCTGGGACCTTCACAACCAGACCCTGGTCAGGTAAGAGGAGGAGAGGGAGGAGACTGTAACAAGCTTCCTGCGCTCAGATGAGGAGAGTAGACGGAAAGAAAAGTTACCAGATTCTGTTCAAGCAGGGAGAGGAGAGAATGATGAAAGAAGTTATGAGGTGGGAAACGAGAAGAAAGGGAAGTGTGTACATTGGGAGGGAGCAAATTGTGTTATTTCTGAAACGTTCACAATCTGCACTATCAATCATAAAGTGGAGAGATGGGAAAGCAAACATTGTAGATGTGCAACTAAAGCAGAGAGAATAGATGCAGCGCAGAGAACATGGACTTAAGTTTTGAGCATCAACCGTGTGTGTCTGTGTGTTTAACAGTGAGAAACAGACTGCTTGTATTTCTCAAAGTCTTCTCAAAGGAACGTTTTTTGCACTATTCAGACAATTTACCACTACCTGCTTACGTTGCTGCCAGCCATTTCCCAAAGCAGCCAAACATGTTTTAGATTTGGAGTATTTTGCCAAACTCCCTAATTTTCTAAATTAACTGTTCAAATGACAGACCCACCTTAAAATTCTTCCGAATACACGTCTCCATTCCAGTCATTGTTGATTTAATTTCTTTCATCTTCTTTCATTCTGGGACTATTTTTGTGGTGGAGACCTCAAATAAAGTAGAAAGAAGAGAGAAGCAAACTTAAGGTTTATATATATGTGTGTGTATATATGTGCTTTATGTGTTTTCACGTTGAGGTTGAAGCTCTTGTGTGTTTCCTCCCTGCAGGCAGTTCCAGGGCCACACAGACGGAGCGAGCTGCATCGACATCTCCAACGACGGCACCAAGCTGTGGACGGGAGGGCTGGACAACACGGTCCGCTGCTGGGACCTCCGAGAGGGACGCCAACTCCAGCAACATGACTTCACCTCACAGGTAAACACACACACACACACACACACACACACACACACACACACACACACATGTACACAAGTCAGACTGATGAGCAGTAGTCTACTGTAAGGTTACTAATGATTAAAGCTGTTCCACTCTCATCTCCTCATTGCTTTTTCTCTCCCTCCCATCTTCCTTTTTTACTCTGTCCTCCTCCTCCTCCTCCTCCCCCTCCCTCCCTCTCCAGATCTTCTCTCTTGGTTACTGTCCGACAGGCGAGTGGCTGGCTGTGGGAATGGAAAGCAGCAACGTGGAAGTCCTGCACGTTTCCAAACCTGACAAGTACCAGCTGCACCTCCACGAGAGCTGCGTCCTCTCCCTCAAGTTCGCCTACTGCGGTACGTACTTGCACGCACACATCACACATACACACCGCATAGATTGATGGTTCGGTTACATCACATAACCTGTGGGTTTAATCACAGGGAAGCAGAACAAATCTCTCTGCTTCTCCCATTATTCAAAAACAGTTTCTTCCTGTTCACCTTTCCTGTTCTATACAAAAGCGGCGCCTCCTCTCTGGCTCCTCCATATCTCACCTCCCCTGAGGCTTTATCCGCTGATGGCTGCGTGTGTTTCGTCCTGTAGGTAAATGGTTCGTGAGCACAGGCAAAGATAACCTCCTGAATGCATGGCGGACGCCTTACGGATCCAGCATATTCCAGGTAGACCATCAAACACTGACTTTCATGCACAGCACAATAATAAGGCGACATGATGAGAAATCATGTCATCAATCTTCTTTAAATATTACAGGATTATTTTGGGACACAATTACTTCTGTTTTGACTTTAACCAAAAGTCAACATGTGATTTTCTGTGTCACTATTAAAACAGTTTGTCTCTAATATGGCTTCCTTTCTCTCTGTGTGTTCAGTCAAAGGAGTCTTCGTCAGTCCTCAGCTGTGATATCTCCCCTGATGACCAGTTCATCGTCACCGGCTCGGGGGACAAGAAGGCCACAGTCTACGAAGTCATCTACTGAACTCTGATTGGCTGAAGAAAAAAAAAAAAAGAAGCAAACTAATAATCAGGGGGCGGAGCTGAGGCTCCCTCCTGCACCAATGACTGTACAGAGCATCGGTGGCATGGAAACAAGAGACACTCAACTCGTACTTTGTTGTTTTTGTTTACGTTTGTGAAAGAAATGAGAGACAGTCAGTGAGAGAGAGAGAGAGAAACAAGGGGGCACAAAGTCACATCTCTGGAAAAGAAACAAACTGAACTTTGTTTTTAATGCTCTGAGAACGCTGGTTAGTCTATAGCTGCGCAATTGTGGGATTCCTCCAAAGAACTTTTGTTTTTGTTCCTTTTTTTCCCTTTTTTTAAACAAAATAAAACCTCTGTAGTGAACAAGAAATTAGCAAAAAAAACTTATTTTTTTAGCCTTTGAATTTTTCGCGAGCAGTCGGACCACATCGAGTGGATAGACGAGAGGAAAATGACGGAGACGTGGGACAGAGGAAGTGTGGGAAGGGTTCAGGTTGGGTTGGAAACTCTTAATGGAAAAATACGGTCCGTATTCTGTGCTGTGTTTAAAAAAAGAAAAGAAAAAAAAAAAAAAAAAAAAAAGAAAAAGCCCAAGTCAGCTTGGCCTGGTCCGGTCCAGCTCAGTCCACAGCACGTGGCTGCTCCTCGGGGCAGCAGATGCGTGGCAGATGGCAGGATGGTGTGCTGTGAGGTTCCAGCTATGTTCCTTTTTTTTTTTCCTCCTGGTTAAGTTTCAGCAGCAACATGATTGTATCATCTCCAATACATAGATGACATGACAGAGCTCGGTTTCCTCTAAAGTGTCCAGAGACTCTGTTTGTCTTTGTTCCTTTTTTATTTGTTTTTGTTTTTTTTCTTTACAAAGGAACAAAGATGAACTGATTCTGGAGATGTTTTTAAGGAAACCAGCCTGGAACAGAAAACCATAACCCCGAGGACAAAAAAACAGCAGCTACTCTCCAGTTTTTGGGGACGTGGCCTCTGCTGCATCATCTTCATCCTTAACGCTCAACATTAAATGTGTTTTTTCTATTGTATTTGTTAGGGCACATAGGCAGACAGGTATTTTCACAACTGCATCGTGAACCTTGCTATATATGGACATGTAAATAAAGTTCTCTAAAGGCAAACGAGGATGTTATCTGTGACTTGGATTTGTTTTGAGACATCAGGCGGGAGTGTGGGGCATCTTTCATAGATCAGTGCATTTTTTTGTCTGTGATCTGCAGTGTATCATTAGTGGTTTTTGTCTTTCATGAGCCTCTTTGTTCACAAAAAAACAGATTGAAACTTCTCCTTAAGGACCAGTGCAGCTGTAATGGTGTGAAGTTTAGAAATGAGGTAGATCCGGCGTGTGTGTGTGTTGCACACTTCTGGCTTTCTAAACCGCAAATAAGTTAGACTTGCCAGGTTCAACTTGGATGTTTGAGACAAAAAAAAAAAAAAAAAAAAAAAAAAAAAATCAAAAGAAGAATGTTTAAAACATTACAGCCAAGAAAGCTCACAGCAAGGTGCCAAAAAGCATCTTCAAATATTTAGATGAGAAATGAAGGATGTGAATGGTAAGTACACACTCTGCTGCCGCTCTGCTGTGATGGAAACATTTCTCTCTCTGAGGAAACGGCAAGTTGTGGTCAAAAGTTTACATAGACTTGTAAAGAAAGTGTATGTCATGACAGTCTTAAGTTTCCAATAATTTCTACAAGTCTTCTTTTTCTGTGATGGAACGATTGGAGCACATACGTCTTTGTCACAAAAAACATTCATGTATTTAGGTTCCTTCATGAATTTATTATGGATCTTCTGAAAATGTGACCAGATCTGCTGGGTCAAAAGTAAACATACAGCATCGCTCCTCTTGACATCAATCATTGCAGTTCAACTAAATTTGTTGGCTTTCTGACACGCACTTGTCTCTTCAGCACAGTCCACATGTTCTTGGTGGGTTTTAAAGATTTTGGGAAGGCCATTCTAAAACCTTAATTCTAGCCTGATTTAGCCATTCCTTTACCACTTTTGATGCATGTTTAGGGCCTTTGTCCTGTTGGAACACCCAACTGCGTCCACAACCCAACGTTCTGGCTCATGATTTTAGGTTTTCTTGAAGAATTTGGAGGTAATCCTCCTCCTTCATTATTCCGTTTACTTTCTGTAAAGCACCAGTTCCACTGGCAGAGCAAAATCCTACCACCACCATGCTTGGCAGTAGGAATGGTGTTGGGGTTACAGGACTCACCTTCTCCCCTCAAAACATATTTCTGGTCATTGTGCTCATTTTTTGTTTGATCTGACCACAGAACTTTCCTCCAGAGGGTCTTTTCTTTGTCCATATGATCAGCAGCAAACTTCAAGTGCCGCTTCTGGAGCGAAGGTTTCCTTCTCGCACAGCAGCCTCTCAGCTCATAGTGATGTAAAACACACTTGACTGTGGACACTGACACCTGTGTTCCAGCAGCTTCTAAGTCATCACAGATCTGCTTTTTGGTGGTTCTTGGTAGACTCTTGATCATCCTGACCAATTTTTTCTCACCAGCAGGTGATGGCTTGCGTTTTCTTCCTGATCGTGGCAGTGACACAACTGTGCCATGCACTTTATACTTAGTTGTTTGCAATTTTTAGCTGCTTTGAAATGGCTCCAAGTGACTTTCCTGACTTGTTCCAAGTCAGTGATCAACTTTTTCAGATCCATTGGGAACTCCTTAGACTTTCCCATTGCTGTGGCTGAGTCTAATGAGTATATCAAAGGAGCCTTAATTAAATGGGCTCAGAGAAGTCACCAATCAATCATTATCACTCACAAGAAGTTAAAAGGTTATGCACTTTTTTGACACTTTTTACATTACCAAAATTGATAATTCAAGTTGCTGTATATATATCTTTTACCCAGCAGATCTTGTCATATTTCCAGAAGACCTGTAATAAATTTTTAAAGGAACCAAAATGCATGAATGTTTTTTTTTTGTGGCAGATGTTTGTGTTCCAATCATTCCATCACAGAAAAATAAGAGTTGTAGAAATCATTGGAAAATCAAGACTCACGACATACAGTACATGTTCTTTACAAGTGTGTGTAAACTTTTGACCACAACTGTAAATGTCTGCATCCTCAGAAATGTGAGAAAGCGTCTTAGGATTCAAATTCACAGCATGAACAAGTTAGGATTCACAGTTCCACTGAGCTCTCAGTAAATAATGCAGCAGTACCGTTGTGTTTGGTGCTGAGGGAGCTCGTAGTGTGGTGAGACAAAGGTGATGTTCAGTTCACCAGGCTGTGGGAGGGATTATTACAGCAGTAATGCCCAAGAGGGAGTTCTTCAGTGATTATGGGTGTAGTGGTGACTGGCCTGCCAAGAAACAAAGCTTGCACTGTGTGAGACATGAACCTGAAGAATAAAAAAAACAGTAAGGCATTTATCTCCTCTCTGGAGTAAAGGATTGTTTGCATACAGGTGGATAATGTATCATTTAGCTTCATTTAATTACATTTGGTGCAAGATTGAAAAACAGATTTTTTACTTTTGACCTATTTAAAACTTACAATAGTGCTGTTGGCACCTTTGTGAGCCACCTAGACTAAAGAATCAATAAAGACTGATTAAAGAAACAGTTTCTTCTCAGTACTCTGGTCAGATCACTCAACTGAAGCGACTGCACTATGAAATAATTTCAGTTCCCTGATTAGGGCAGAGTAATCTTTCTTAGCGACGTTACAGCAGGATCGTCTCATTGGGACTTATTTATCACGTAAGATACTCCAAAATTTCGATGGAAGTTTTAAAATATGCAATGAATGGGAATCTCGGCTGCCAATTAAACAACACAGCCTTTCAAGATATTTGGCAAGCCCTGTTTTATGTATTTTAAATTTAGGCCGAACATGTCAGCATCTTTTTAAAATTCTACACATATGGAAATCTGTGTAAATGAGCTCCAGTATCTCTGCTGTATTTGATGTGTGTAACTGCTCTAACAGAAGAGCCCTCCCGACGCATGGTCACACTTCAGGGATCAAAATGGAATTGGTCAGATGTTACCCAGTGTTTGATTTTTGCCGTGTATTGTCAGTGCTCTGCATCACCAATTTGCCTTTTTGTTACTGTGATGGGATGGACAATGTCCCCGCTGTGTCAAATATTTGTGTAATACAAGTGGAGAAAGTCAAACCACTGAGAGCTGTTGTAAATTGAGTTTCTTTTTTGCAGGATACTGAAAAGTTTTTAAAAAAAAAAAAATTTTTTTTGGACTGTGCAGAAAGTTTATTTCCTCATCTGAGTGACTGAGGAAGTGTTCAGGAAGAATTAACAATGAAAAAACCTGTGATTTGAAACTGGACAAAACTGGTTCACGATGTTGAGAGAATAAAGTATTCCTCTTTGGTTATTTGGGCTTTTTCTTTAAACATTTAATATCTCAGAGGGGGAAAAGATAAAAACAGCAGACGCCTGGAAGGATGAACACAAGTTTGGTTTATTTTTCACACATAGTATTTCTTGTACAGCACTTGGGAAACACATTAGGAGGGAAGACACAGTGCATTAAAAAAAAAAAGTTCCTTGGCTTTTTAAAGGAGAAACAAACATGAGCTTGTGAAACGGAGAGAAAAAAAAAGTGTTTTTTTTTTTTTTTTTTACTGTTGGAACAGAGAAAGCACAGGCAGGGGAGAGACGTTACTGACAGTTAAAGAAGAGTATCAAATACAATGTCCCAAATATTCACGCTATACCACCAAATGCATAGCCATTATACAGCATCATTCTGAGTAGTATACAAGCTTGTGTATGAGAATATTGTTTAGGTCTGCCTGTGGCTGACAGGAAGGGAAAGAGGCAGGGAAAGGCATTGAACTGTACAGATTATCTCTGAGCCATTGTAGAAGTCCCCTTGTAATTCTCCAATCCTGCATTAACACTGCAGTGAGAAACAGACAAATCTTGCTAAAATTTTATACAACAGAACTAAATTGCATACTGTAATGTAAATTCATCCTCCTGTGAAGCTTGTGGCTGTGAGACCATTGAGTAAAATCAGATTTATCTCGTTCTATCAGCAGAAGTGGAGCCGTAGTGCAACAAGCATGCAGTAAAAAGTGGGACCTCTTCGATGGCTAAATCTGTATCGCCATCGCCTGCTGTACACAGACCACAGACTCAACAGAAACGTAGTATAATTACACAATAAGGACTGAAAACAGACTAAAGTACGCTTACTACCACTTAGTTTTGGAAAAGGGGGATAAAAACAAAAACAGCAAACGGTAGACGGAGGAACTTTTCTCCCAAATGTAGGGTCTTTGTTTTTTTTTCTTTACACTGGACTGCTGATGTTGTACACCCTCTCTGCCTGTCACTATCACCAAGGATAAAGATACACTGATTTAACCAAAAATAATACAAAAGAAAAAAAAAAAATTAAAAGAACAAAAATAATTTTTCCCACCTGTGTTCCACTTGATTTTACGTCTGCATGTGTGTGCGCATCCCTCTCTGTTTGCTCCCCCCAGAAACGCAGTCATAGGCAAACCCCAATACAATAAACATATCATTACGTAAGACGAGCAATCACTATTCATAAAAAATACTGAAATAAATGGGTATTAAAAAGAAAAAAAAAGCTTGAAATGTGCCTTTTTAGATGTACACATTGGTGACGCATGTTCTAAAGAAGCGGAGAGCTCTGATATACAGTTTGCCTGCCGGTTTGGAATATGATACAAGGAGGACTGAAAAGAAAGAATCAGGTTTAAGGTGGTTTAGCATCTCAATTAATAGCAATCAATAGCTTATCAAACAAGATTTTAACCAGAGCACTTTGAACACTAGCACATCAGCAGGCAGTGATGGAGATGATGACTCTGAGAAACACGTAATCTCATCTGGTTTGCAAATGAAAACAGCAACTAGTTGCATAAAATTTGAAAGGTATCGGATTAGTTGCTGCTTAGTTGGCTGCTGATGATAGCGTAATCGGGTCGTGTTAATTTGCCCTCTTGTCTGCCTTACAGTGAAGTTTGCGTGCTGCTACTTCATCTAGCTGACAGTGCCTTTAATGAGAGTGAGTGCAGCGCCCGGTGTCAGGAGAACAATCCAGAGGAATTAGAGGGAACAGCTCGGCTGATGTTCTCTGTTTGTGTCTCTGGGCCCTGGGAGAATCCCATTGACTCGGCTGCTCATTAGACGCTGCCTTTGTCAGACCAAAATAAAATAGATATTAAGCAGTGAGACGGGAAGCGCAGCGATGAATGTTTAATTGGGTGCTCTGTGTGTGTTGTGTGTGTGTTTCTCTCTTCCTGCGATTACCTCAAGGGGGTATATATGTGTGTGCGTGTGTGTGTGTATACTCTTGCCCAATGACGTGCGCCTTGTGTGTGTGTGTGTATATATGTGTGTGTGTGAGCAGGTCTATGTTTCATGACAGTGTATGTGGATATCTGAAGCGGCCCCCTCCGCCCCTCCATCTCGGAGCGTCATCGTTCCCCAGCTCCTGACACCTCTCGCTGGGGAGAGCGAGCTGCGGCGTCAGCCTCATTAAGGCTTCCACTGTCTGGCTAATGAATCGATTGTGTGGTATCAGTGCTCCTGGCTGGCGCTCCCACAGTGCCGCTCTGCGCCTCCTCTGGGGGCCTCCCTTCCACTGAGCTCTTAATCAGGAAACAGCCCTAATTACCCTGCCTCCCTCCTTCTCCTCCTCCTCCTCTTCCTCCTTTTCATTTATTTTCCTTCCGCACTCTAACTTTCTCTCCTCCTTCTTGTCTTTCTCTTTATGCACCACCGCCCTCTTCCTTTGTCCTTCTTATCTCGCTGCTTCCCCTTCTACCTCTCTCTCTCCTATCATGCCTCATCCTTGGGCTAAAAGTGGAAAGGAGGAGGAGGGAGGGGGCATTGGGAGCTTCCACAGTAGCTTATATCACAGCAAAAGGGTGAGAGGGGGTGATGTATTAGGGGTTGAGGGTCAGGAGGACTCAGTCCTTTGGAAAGAAAGCAAGAGCTGAGACGGAAGTGCTGCTGTTGCTGATGTAATGGTAATCTGGAGCGGTTGGCGGGGCAACTGCTTGCCCCCCTCCCCCAACCCATGTCCCCCCAAAAAACCACCCCAAAAGTCTCCGTCCTGTCCCTTCCCATCTCGTCCCGGCCCTCAGTACACCACCTCATACACCGTGGCCTTCTTGTCCCCGGAGCCCGTCACTATGTACTTGTCGTCCGGGGAGACGTCACAGCTCAGCACAGACGAGGACTCCTTGGACTGGGAGCGGGCGAGACACAGAGAGAGAGAGAGAGAGAGAGATAGAGAGAGAGAGGTATGTGATGATAGATGGATGGAGACAGACGGAGAGACACAAACACAAAGAGAGCGAGATGTTAGAAAAGATATGACTCATCACTTAATACTCAATCATACAAGACATATTTGCATTTCAAAACAGTCGGCAATTATTTCCAAACAGACAACTCTACAGCTCCAGGATGCTGACTCATATGTCTGTTTCAATGTGAGACTCACTGCTCACCAACTGCAGGTTTAAGCATCACAAGTCTGATGGTCTGCGTGAACTGGCAAAATGCACAATCCTTTCTTTTTTTCTTCCTCTTTCTCCTCTATGTCTGAAAAGCCAGACCTGGGCACCTGGCTTTAGATGATATAAAGCTCCCCCTCCTCCTCCTCCCACTGCTCTATCATCATTTATCTTCCTTCCTTTCTTCCTTGACTCTCCTCCTCCTCCTCCTCCTCTTCCCTCTCCATCCTCTTAGGCTCCCCTTTTGCTCCGCCCCCCTCTCTCATGACGGCTCCTCCTCCTCGTCTCTGAGATCCTCTCCCCTTCCTCACTCCCTCCCTCCCTCCCTCCCTCCCAGCTACAGGCACAGCAGGGCTGTCAATCTTCAAGCCACCGGTGAGAGGCCATTTCACACAGGATCCCTCATACTACACCAAGATAGCGGGGGGGAGCGTTCAGGAGGGAGGGAGGCAATGACAAGCCAACGGATGAGTTTGGGAGAGAGGAAAGAGAGGGGTTAGAGCAGAGATGGAAAGAGAGAGAGAGATAAAATGTAGTAAAACAGAGAAACATTAAGACAACATCAAATTAGCACAAATAATCCAACCCAACAAAATTATACACAATGAAAAAGAAAAGAAGCAGACCTAGCGGACAAAAAATTGTCACCTTTCTCACCTTAAGCTGACAAAAAGCTGAGAAAACCTTGATGATGAACAGACTCAACAACAGATTTGAGCTGCAACTAATGATTATTTTCATTATCGAATCATCATCTGTATATTATTTTCACAATTCATTGACAGATCTTTGGTCTATAAATTATTGAAAAATTGTGAAAAATTCACATCACAGTTTTCTAGAGCGCAAGTTGACAGATTTGTCTAATCAACGGTTCAAAACCCAAAGATATTCCATTTACAGTGATAAAAAGCAAAACAGATCCTCACATTTGACAAGCTAATACTAGATTACAATCAAATAATTGATTAATTCGACTTCTAATCGATCGTTTCAACACTAGAGGGTAACTAACACTGCTACATTTTGGGAGAGAGTTTAGCTAAATGGGTTGAAAAATATGTATCAGCGTGCTACAACCAAAGAGAAAACCCATGAGATCACTCGTTTGTTCTTCTTTGTTCTAGCGTTTTGTGCTCAACTGTGTATGTCTGTGGGATTGTACTGTTTAGTTACGTTTTCTTGTGATCTATTTCTTAATGAAAATGTGTGATTATAATGTTGTGTTATTGTAATTTAGTTTTGGCTGTAATGTAATACTAACATTTGTAAAGCTTACTTGATAAAAAATGAGACAGAACAGAAAAAGAACAGAAACATGGTAGGAATGAATGAGAACAAGAGAGGATAAAAGTGAAGTCTAAGAGAAAAAGGTTAAAACAATATGGATGAGGAAGATATAAAAGACAGGGATAAACAGAAAGACAAGGACAGAGAAAAAAGTGAGGATAGAGGCACAGACAGATTAGGAAAGACAGATAAAAATGAGTAAGCGCACAGAAGGAGAGGACAACAATAAACACAGAGGTGAGAAGAGACAGAAAGAGGAAAAATGGGTGTAGACAGAGCAAGAGAGGAGCAAGAGGGAGGTTAAAGAGAAGCAAGGACAGAAGACAGAAGCTGGAAAGGACAGCGATAAAGCAGAGAGGAGGAGGAGGAGAGAGAGAGAGCAGCTCTGTGTAACACGGTGACAGGAGGGAACTGTTTGGCAGGAGAAACGTTTGGCATTTGGATAACAAAGTAGATAGCCAGCATTCTCCTTTCAGTCCACAGGGAGACAGGAGCCGCCAACCCTGCTGCCCACTGTAGCTTACAGAAATATGACAGCCACACTCCTCACACACACACACACACACACACACACACACACACACACACACACACACGTATCACGCTCGTGCACGCACACATGCACACAAACAATTCTCAGCTTAAAAGTACCTTCATCTCCCTTGGCTAGTTTCATTCACACTCAGATGAACTGGCTCAGCTAAAAATATTGCATCCCTGCATATTCATTTTTCAATGTTTCCTCAAATGGAGCAATTGGACAGGATGGAATTATTGCATTTGTTCTGTGTTGTGTGTGTGTGTGTGTGTCTGTGTGTGTGCGAGTGTGTGTGCGCACGTTTGGAAGTCTGCACCCTCTCATAAACCCCTGCAAGTCACCTTGGATCAACAAATCTGGAATGTAAAAAAAATGTTTATCATTCCCTTTCTCCCTGCAAACCCCCTCATCATTTTCTCTCTTTTGCCTGTAGGGCTGAGTGTGTGTGTGTGTGTGTGTGTGTGTGTGTGTGTGTGTGTGTGAGTTACAGGGAGAGAGAGTTTAGGAACAGGAAGCAGAGATAACTTGCATTTGGTAACACAATCCACACTGACAAAAAGATCACTCTGCAGCCCCAAACACAGCACTGCAACTCATCTCTCACCTGGAAAATACTAGCTCCATATGGTGTCCTCCATGCATTCAACAGATTGTCTTTTCCTGTGCTCACGAACCACTTGCCTGAAATAACACAGACACACACACAGTGTTTCAGGTCAAACAAAGGGAAAGGGGTGATGGAGGCATAATATACTGCGTGCATAAACTGCAATACACTGGAGAGGAGCGATAAGTGTGCGTCAGTGGCTGCAAGTATGCTAAAAACATTTAGGAACCAAGCCAAGTTGTGTGTGTGTGTGTGTGTGTGTGTGTGTGTGTGTGTGTGTGTGTGTGTGTGTGTGTGTGTGTGTATGAGTACGTACCGCAGTAGGCGAACTTGAGGGAGAGGACGCAGCTCTCGTGGAGGTGCAGCTGGTACTTGTCAGGTTTGGAAACGTGCAGGACTTCCACGTTGCTGCTCTCCATTCCCACAGCCAGCCACTCGCCTGTCGGACAGTAACCCAGAGAGAAGATCTGGAGACGGAAAGGGGAAGAAAGGAGGGAGTCAAAGGAAGGTGAATGATGGTAGAAAGTGAAATTCAGAGAGAGGAATATGAGGAAGGAGGACAGAAGATGAAGGGTGTAGATATAAAAACAAAAGGTGGAATGGGTGAAGAGGGAAGAAAGACGATAAGGTTGATGAAAGAAGAGCAACAGGAAGAAGGAGGAAGTGAGGACAGAAAAGTATTGAGGGGGTTAGTTGGATATTAAGGAAAAGAAAGATGTTGATGAAAGATGGTGGAAAGCAAAAAAAAAAGGAACAAAAACAAAGAGCAGAATGACGTAAGAGAGGTAAATATAGAGTGAATTAAAAAATAGAAAAACAGTGAGAGAGCGAAAGTGGGAGATGTAGAGAGACAGCAAGCGAGAGAGAAAGTCATTACACAGCGGATCGAAACTCATCTGACAACAGTGGTGAACTCTATATAGCTCTGTTGTGACAGTGAGGAGTGACTGAGAAAGGCACACAGAGTGTGTGTGTTCATGTCACTGTGTGTGTGTATATGACCATGTGATGCAAGTGTGTACATGCCTTTACGGAAATTTCTTTATATGTGTGCGTGTGTGTGTGTATTTACCTGCGAGGTGAAGTCATGTTGCTGGAGTTGGCGTCCCTCTCGGAGGTCCCAGCAGCGGACCGTGTTGTCCAGCCCTCCCGTCCACAGCTTGGTGCCGTCGTTGGAGATGTCGATGCAGCTCGCTCCGTCTGTGTGGCCCTGGAACTGCCTGCAGGGAGGAAACACACAAGAGCTTCACACACATCTGAAAACACACACACACACACACACACACACACACACACACACACACACACAGAGACTCTGCCTCCTGTGTGTTCCTTTGCCTCTTTTCTCTTGAAGGTGTCAGACTGAATATATTTTAATCCTTCCCTCCCCGTGGAGCCCACTGCCCTCACCCCACCCACTCTTGATTTGCTTTTCTCTCCTGTTCCTCCTCCCTCTTCATCCTAACCACAATCTTCCCTCCACATCTGCCTCTCAATTCCTCTTCCTTTTTGTCCTACCTTGCCAGAATCTGGCTGTTTCATCCCATCCACATCGCCTATGGCTAATTCATCCATCCTCTCCTTAGCTGACGATGGGGTTGGTTGAGGAGGCCCCAGACTGCAAAGATATTTCCTCCCTCCCTCTTTCTTCTTCCATATTTCATCTCCTTTCCTCTCCTCCTCTATCCTCCAGAAGTTCCTGAAATGTTTCCACGTCCTCCAGCCTTTTCTCTCCCCGCCCTTCCTCTCTTTCCCCTGTGTGCTCTCGCCTGACTAGACTCTATTTGTGGTGGCGAGACATCATATTTTTAATGTTTTTTTTCCCGTCCTCTCCTCCCTCTCCTCCTCTTACCTGACCAGGGTCTGGTTGTGAAGGTCCCAGACGACGATGTTGCCGTCGCTGCAGCAGGAGAAACAGACCTTGTTGTCAGGGGAGATGGCCAGAGCGTAGCAGGCGGGAGCAGACGACGTCAGCTCCGCCTTGATGCGTGGGGTGGGCGTGACCAAATCCCAGATTGACAGCGTGCTGGCTTCCCCGCCGACAATCAAGGTCCGTCCGTCGGGGAGTATTTTGCAGGAACGAATGTAGTTATCCCTGTTCTGATTGGACGAGATAAGGAAACCAGTTTGATTAGGCTTGTTGTAACTGGATCAAGGAAAAAAACTATATAAGTCATTATGAGACAGATAGTAACATGAAATTCAGGAAATTAATGTGGACATTTTGATTAAATATGACATGTTAAATAAAATAAAATCAGCTCAGTAAACACACTGTACATACACACATTTCTTTCACGGACTGATACGTGAATGTTTGCGTGTGTACCCATCTCTATTTTTAATACTTTTGTGTTCCTGCTTTCCTTCCTCCCTCGTGTCTCACCAGACAGTCCAGCTGGGCCATGGGGCTCTTGCTTCCTGGCTGGCTGATGTCCCACACCTTGACGCAGCCCTTGCCTCCCGTGTAGACGTGGCGTGTGGAGGTGCTGATGGTGACGGCACACACCACCTCTCCGTGGTTCAGGGTGTGGATCTGCCTGGCGTGGCGAGGGATTCCCGGGCCCAGCAGGGCGTCGGGGGGAAAGGGCACTGGCTGCATCTGGCCGTCCGCGCTCACGTGGAATGAGTAGGCGCTGGATAGAAACGAGGGGAACATAAATAAATCAATACTTCAGAACTAAAGAGCTGCAGCTAAAAATAAACGTAGATATGGAAAGTAAGTACTGCAAGGAAGATTGAAGGGCTGGAGAAATGGGCCAAAGACGGGAGGAACGAGAGGGAATGAATTAATCAATCAATGAATAAACAAGTGAGTGGGTGAACCCAGAAAAGTGACAGGTGGATACACAGCACACTAACAACCGCGTACGTCAGTGTGGACGTTGTGAGGACTGTAAACACTGTTATGGCCTTGGAACACCAGTTATATTTGCCTGGATTCTGGCAATTACTTGACCCACTGTAACTGTAAGCGGGAACGCATAATGGTGGATTGTATTACAGGGCAGAGTCAGTGTGGCATTGCTAATGCCTGATCAATACTGTAGCAGTTTGGAGCCAAGGTTGTTTTATGATTTCAAATTAGCACTGCAAGAATGAATTGCTACTCTGCAACGAATGACAAAAACAACACAATTCCTCCTTCAGTAAAGCACAGGGAATATGTGCAAGTGTGTTGGAGGAGGTGCTCTGAAACTACTACTGATTCCTATCTGTTCCAAATGGATTATCACTGAGCTAGTTTAAACCACCATATGTGTAATCATCTCTATCTTAAAATTTTTAGCCTGACATGACTTTTTTCTCCATTTTTTATAATCACTGCCAATAGTGAAGAAATTTAACTGATGAATATAATGCAAGTACTTGTGTTAAACATGTACACACTGGTGGAAGTAACGCTTCTACCAAATACAGTACCTATCAAATTTTTATAGCAAAATTGAATATCAACGGTGAGCAGATGTAAACAGACAATGAATACTTTCTATTTGAAGGAAAGTAATAAACACAAGTCTCAGTAAGCTCTATACATTTGTTCATGTTGCATACATGCAGGAGCAGAAAAGCTTAAGAAATACAAACTCACGGCTTGCCACCAGATGATCCAGGCAGAGAGGAGGACAGCCCTGGGGCCCTCAGGTGAGACCGAGAGTCATATGCGACCTGGTGGGAACAAAAGAGTAGACAAACTATTAAAATCTTGAAAATGACTGACTTTAAAAAAATACCACCTTATTTCCAGATAACTTGCATTAAAAGCTGTAAAGTACAGGTAAAGACAAAATGTATATACATTAATTTAACCTTGGGATACAAATTTTAAGCAATTTCTTAAATCGATAGTCGGCTGTGTTAACAATCGATTATCAGTTAATCATTAACAATTTATGAAATACGCTGGATGTTTTTCCATTATAAAACCATGTTAACCACTGACATGACCTATGTCTGACACAAAATCAGAGTAGGCTACATTAGTAATTAGTTCAAAGACCAGATAAAGTAAACACCAAGTTACTTTTATGACAAATTAAATAACACAAAATAATGACTTAATTTAAAATTACTGAGCTCCCACTCTGGTCTGTTGCCATCTATTCAACAACTGGCCCAATAAAATCCAAAGTATTAAACACAACAAACGGTTGTACAACTTCCAGCTTCACTAGAGGACATAATTAGATCAGAGTAGATGTGTTGGACATATCTAACAATTGATTAACATTTAATCAAAATTTCTGCAACCTTCAATAGTAAATATCGTATAAATGTAAAACAGGTTACTCCAAGACAGACTTCAGTCTGACTGGTTTTATATAAAAGAATCTGCATGCCAGATCTACATGATGGAGTAATGTGTGTGTTCACTGTAGCAAACGTTAGTCCAGCTGCTGGAAACAGCTGCTCAGCTGAACAGACGCACAAATACTGTCGCTCCAAATTTATCTTTATCTAGCTTTATCTTTTAACATTTACTGCCACTGCTAGCATGCATTCATACTGAGAGGAAGGGAGTGTCGCTTATACAGTTCATCACTTTTGTGCTGATTTTGTTGGAAACGTCTAATTAAAGTCCTGCTTGTCCTGGACGTTAGCATCATAGCGCTGCTCTCTGCTGTCTGACACTCAGCTCTCAGCCTTCATTATCTGAGCAGCTGCTTCTGTTCAAGATGCTAGTTTAGCATTAGATAGCTAAACTGGACATCTGCCAAACAACAACTTTGAGTTCCTCAACATGACACAGTGAGCAGATCGAGGCACACTGTGACTTTTTTCTTCCTTGGATGGTAGAGAGGTGTATTTGTTTTATTAGTGCAGCCTTTATGGGCGGTCACCAAACCTGTAACCCCACCTTATTAAAGAGTAAGAGGCTCCAACCAGGTACTAAGTTACAGTAAATCTACAGAACATTTTCTGACAGTTACACTGCAAGTCCCTCGTCTTCTGCATTATCGGTTAATATATTTTTAATCGATAAAATTATTAACAGCAATTAATAGCAATTATTTCATATAATGACAGCAATGAAACAATAGCTGAAAGTAAATAAAATCATTCTACTCCAAAGCAGAATTGAAACAAGGAGGCTGACCAGAAAATAGCAAATAGAGTCTGTACTCTAAAAACTGTGCTGAAGTGTGTGAGCGTGCTGACACTAATATGTGATGTTGTGAGCATACTGCCTTTCCCCAGACTGGTGACAGGGTGGTGAACGGGGCACTGCAGAGAACATCCTGCATTAAGGCTGAGTTATGTTGAAGTCCTGTGGGAGCAACGTGCAGAGGCTCCATAGATACATGAACGATCCCGACGCTGCTGACATGCACATCCTCAAAAATGTAACTACAGAGCTGCTTGGGCTACTTTACGTGTACATGTTTCTGACAGCAGATGTGTGTACTGATACTGAAGACAACATGGAGGAGGTCGAGGAAAGACTAATCTTTTATTCAGTGACACTACACCGATTAACATTTTGTGATCCAGATAAGACATTACAATTGCAAAACTTCTCTCTATGACTGTCACTCCTTATCTCAATGAATTAAAGAATGTAAACAGGATAACTTTTGAGTATATAATAAATGCACAACACTACCAGATAACGTACAACAAGTTCATCTATTTTTGAGGTGGTGACAGTCAGAGGGTTGCATCTGATTCTGAACTATAAATCAAACGTTGATAAAGAAAAATGATTTGGCCTTTACTCACCATGGGGCTTCGGGAGTAGGCGCTGGCTGCTGCGCTGATTTGTGGGGAAAGAGTAAGAGCCCCACCAAAACCTCCTGGGCTGGCCAGCTCCCCATTCAGTCCTGCGTGGGACACCACGCCAAAATGAGCCGGGTATGAACCGGGGGGCACAGACATGGGACTGCGGAGAGCTGGGGAGGGAGGGAAAGAGGAAGGAGGGATTGAAGGATGGAAATAAAGAGGGGGAACAATACATAATACATAATACACAAGCACAAACACAGTCACAGAGAGGCATACAGCTACACAGGTTGAGAACAGAGAGCAGTCCAGTATGACCATGGTCTTCACTGCTGGCCTCAGAGGAGTTCAAATACAGCAGAAAGGGGTTGAGAGCATTGCTCCAGAGAACAAGGGTAATAGTTTGAGTCAGGATAAGCTCATATTTTTTATTATTAATATTCAAAAAGTCAATCCTTAGGTACATTTTATTTCTTACTTTTGGCACAAAACCATAAACTTTAATCATATTTCAAGACAACAGTAATATCACAGCATAAACAAATGATGAAATGGAAAAACTGAGGAACAAGAGGATATTTGGCATGAAGGGCAGAGGTAAACTAGGTGCAAATCCCATCAAAGTCATAATAGTCTAAGTTTGTCCCAACTAGTCAAGCAGCAAAATTAGAAGGTAAGTAATGAGTAATGTGATTGCTTTCTCTACTGGGTGATGGGTAAAATAATCACATTACAGTTTTAGGTAAGGAAAAGATAGTTTGTATTGGACTATTTTTTTCTCTGTAACTGGTAACAAATACAGTAAGCAAAGTTAGGAATGTGTGTACTACATTATTGTAGTCATAGCCAGTTATTACTAAGCTCCTGACAGCTACAATATAAAAAATAGTTTTTAGATTTTAAATATCATCAAGCTTGTGTTAACAGCCAGGAGAGTCTTACCAAGGGGGTCTGCAGCCGACGCTGCTTTGCTGACCAGGCGAAGGCAGGAGGTGCTGGGACCGGGAGCTCCAGGGGCTCCTGGTGCTCCAGGGGTAAGGGCCTCACGGTGGGATGGGGATGGGGTGCCAGACTTGGACAACGGAGACTGGGACTTATCCATCTGCAGAAAAGTCAAGCAAAAAAATATTACATGGCTAATCTGTAATATGACTTAACACAAATAATGCTTATGACGCTCAAGACCGCCTTATTAGACTACCCTACAGAAGGACAGTTAGTCACTATTAGACCAATCTCGATGAAAAGAGCAGAAATTGTCTCAGTGGCACTGGCATATCAATTACAAAAACTAAAGTATCTGTACTAGACATTGATGTTGCTGCTCAATGTAATTTAATGGGACAAGAATTGGTTACTGTGCAATAGTTATGCCTTGTATGAATTTAAGTGTTTTTTGTTCCCAAAGTGAAACACCATAAATTATGGCATTACATGTAACAAGAATGGACAACCTACGGGTACAAAGTGAAAAAGAATATCATTTTATTATCATAGAAAAAAGGCTGTAATATATTAGCATAAAAGAAAAGCAGTCCGAGCCTTCCTTCCCAGTCAGCAGAGAGCAGCAACTCCCTACGAATGGTGGGAAGGCTGACAGGTTTTGCTACTAAGATGTATTATCTTACTGTACCTGTGCAGGATCCTTGCCCTTTCCTGGGGTGGGGCTGCAGGGGTTTGGGGTGGAGGGGGCCTCTCCTGTGCCTGAGGATCCTGGCAGCTCTTTCCTTAGGGTAGGAGCCCGGTCTAACCCATTCCCATGGGGGGAGTGAGGAGGGCTGCCCGCAGGAGAGTTGGGCTCCTGAATGGCAAAGAGAGATGAAAAAAATGATTCAAACGTCCACCCAGAATATAAAATATTTCTTCTAAGTCTAGGATGCTCCCTCAAAACGCATGTTGTTGTGCTGAACTATTCTCCTAGTCCATTTCATTGCATGTCATCACTATGATGTGACATTTCTGATGATAACAAGTTTAGTAGTATTTTTTCACTGCACTTATTATAACACTGCACTACTATATAACAAGTGCACCAGTATGTAATGTCTTTTTCTTCAGATTAGTGATTCCCAACCAGGGAAAGGCAAAATAGATTCAAAGCAATTCAAAAATGGCTAAAATGTCCAATGTGAATTAAGTATCAAAATAATATCCACTTTTATATATCTAACAGTGTTAAATTTTATGGTGCGTCTTCTATTTAAGCCAAAAAATTCAGTTTCTCTTGCAAGACCTGCAAACACGTCTCTTCTGGTGTGGCTGCAGATATAAAGGCTTTCACACTTTCTTATAGGAAAATGCTGCAGATTCTTACTTAATGGATACAATATAACCTCTGGTGTCACAGTATGTATCGTGATCTGTAAAGGGACTCGGAGCTCAGGGAACATTACATGAAACAGTAGAGATTGTCACTGTCGCTGGTACAGTAGTGTATGGGCCTGGAGATAATGTTGCTGTTACAGGCTGCTTTCATCACTGGAGCCACTGTTGAACCAGCGCTGCCTCCCCCAGAACAGAGTGCTGGAGTAAGCATTTCTCACTGGGTCACAGTGATCAGCACAGACATTTTAGTGCTTATACACACACACTCACACACACACACATACACACACACACACACACACACACACACACACACACACACGCATGCGCACACACACACAAGCTCATCTACTAACACACTCACAGCCATTTACATGCCGTATACATACACACTCATCTGCACTTAGGAACGCACGAACATTCACACTTGCAGGCTCGCATGTATGTTTAAACAAATGCATGTACATTCTCTCTCTCTCTCTCTCTCTCACTCACACACTCACTCACACACACACACACACACACACAGGTTTACTTAAATACCACTACTTGCCTAAACCTAACCCTTACCCTAACCTTAACCATTCA
This sequence comes from Thunnus albacares, assembly GCF_914725855.1. NCBI lineage: Eukaryota > Metazoa > Chordata > Actinopteri > Scombriformes > Scombridae > Thunnus > Thunnus albacares. The sequence continues at coordinate 20,965,818 of NC_058114.1, read as the reverse complement.
CCCAAAAAGCAGTTTTACCAATTGGGGACATGACTTTTGTCCCCAATTGCACAAGCCGTTCCCAATCAACTGGTCTCAAATCTGCTGTGTGTCCCTGAAAAGGACTTAAGACACACACACACACACACACACACACACACACACACACACACAAACCATTCACCAGAGAACATCCCTCCCTTTTTCTGCCATTTCCCACATTTGTCACTTTTTTTTTCTTTCTGCTTTTGTACCAGTTTCCAAATCACACAAGAGACCGGTTCCGCTTTTGTGTGCAATATCAAAATACAGAGGGCTTAGATAAAACATATTTTGGTACACTGCGTGAAGTATTTAAAGAACTAAAATATTCCAGGGGCATAAACGGCTTTGCATATATTAAATGAACCAGACTGTGGTTATCTAATGAGAGAAGGGAGGGAGAAAAGGAGGAGGTGGAGCGGGGTGAGAGGAGTGGGAAGGAAGGAGTGAAAGGAAAAAGAGAGCAGAGAGATGGAAGAATTGAGAGAGGCTTCAAGGAGGTTGGAAGGAGAACAAAAATATACACAGAAGAGAAAGATAAAACGAGATAGTTAGGAACCAAGTATTAGTGAATGTGTGTGCGTGTGTGTGTGTGTGTGTGTGGACAGACATAGTAGAACACAAACAGTGGCGGCTGATAATGAGCTTACATAGGAGCTCTTCCTATTTACAAGGAAACTGCAGTGGAAAGCTGAATTCGCTACGTACCTGCTGACTCGTTTCACATTTCACAGTTCCACACACACAGCACACACATACTTGTGGCTTTCTCCAAAACTCTGCCATGTGACTCGTGACTCAGGACTATCTAAATGAGGCCAAAAACAAAACTAAATAAAATAAACAAAAGGCTAATTTGTGGCGTAAAATCTAAATCAAGATGAATTAAAAACAGAACAATTTTACACACACACACAAACAAGCACACACGATAATTGTGTTTTTTTTTTTTGTGGCTATGTAATTGATCTATCGACAGCCAGACAGATGAGGTTATGCAGAGTACGGAGGGTGTTTCCAAGCTGTGCCAAGCACATCTATAGTTATTCCCGCAAGCTACACTGGTCCTCCTGACGTTGGTAACATGCTTTATTCATGTGTGGTCTGCAGCACAGTGTCAGAGAGCTTCTGTCGGATAAAGGCTCCTTGTAACTTGTGGCTTCGTAGGGAAATCAAAGATATTTTTTGTAACAGAGATGTACAGCTCTTGCACAAAGACGTAGCTGTGAGGAGATGTGTGGAGTTTCCATAGTGGAGATGGAAAACTGTGAGTAAACATTGGTAGTGAAAAGTGGAATATTTTGAATAGCTCAGAAGAAAGTAGAGACCTTAAGTCTTCTGTGATTTAAATATTAGCTATTCCCTCTGTGGAATGTATGACTTCTGCATGAGGACAAAGCAGTGACTAGTGGATACCAGTGTATGAATTTTTAGCAAAGTGGCCATTAAACGATCAGTAAACAGAGAGTAAATCACATGTCCCTGATAGGGATGAGTGGTAGTGGACGAGCACCATTACTCCAAAAATAAGACTGGCCTTTTAGTAATATGAAACCCCTGGTCTTTTTCATTTAATGTCATGTAGATTCATAGATTACCAATAATCAAGTATAATTTCTCAGGTTTGTTTTTGGAAGTATTTCAGGTGAACAACAACATATCCACACACAGCACTGTATTTTCTTCCAGCTTCGCTTGCTATGGAATTGAAGAAAACAACTTTTATTAGTTAAAAAATATGTACAGTACGTTTAATTTTCATCTTTTAGGAAAAATTTGCTAAGCTCCTGTAACAGAAATAAGAGACAGGGCCACAAATTATTTAACATTACTTATATAGCGCTTTTGGTCTGAGTAAAATATCTGGATATTTAGCTGTTGATTTTCCACTATGTTCACCAACCAGAGGACAACTTTGTCTGTCTGGTAGTGTGTGGTAGAGCTTTTTGTATCTGAAAAAAGCTTTCTGCTGAGGCCAAAAAAGATGCTGACAGTGGGAGGGATCCAAAAAAATAAAGCCGTGGGTCATAAAACTAACAATTACCCAAAAGACGCTAAAAAGCTGAGTAGAGTTGAGGTGAACCACAGAATTTGTGATAATTCTCTCTTTTCATCACTACAATTGATACCTTACACACAGTCATTGGATACACTGTAATTATTTTAAAAAATGGATTACAGCAAATAAAATATGAGGATGTCAAAGATCATTTAAATTATACAGATAAGTGGAGTTCCCCTGGTGGCCACATAACCGCAACATCCTTGGTTTGATTCCAGCCAGGGACCTTTGTTGCATGTCATACCCATCTCTCTCTCCCCTTGCTTCCTGTCTGCCTCTTCACTGCCCACTATCCAATTAAGGCAAAAATGCCAAAAAAAAAAAAAAAATCTTAAACAAATACAGACAGGGAACTTACCTCATTGGAGACGTCCACAACCAGATTGTCTTCGCTCTTGTCTCCATCACTGTCCTGCAGGGCAGAGAAGACAGAAGCAGAGTAGAAATATACGGCTTCTTAATATCTGTTTAGTTAGTTAAGGTAGCTATTTTTCTCTCTATCATCTACAGAGACATACTGTATACTGTATGTGTTCATACACAACTTAAATAATAAAGGTGGACACATGCACAAACACACAAGTGCACACACAGATCGATATATCAATATCTCTGGCTGCTCTTTGCATCCTTCCACTGCCTGTCCAACATGCAACATTTAACACAGAGATACTGTATACCATATACAGTATATTTTCACCAAACATCTCCCTCATACAAACACTATTTCAATCTCTTTCTCATACGCACACACACGGACACGGACACACACACATACACACGCACACACGTGCACGAGCACACACACACACACACACACACACACACACTGTTGCTCTTCCTCCATCCACGGCAAATTTTCGCTCTCCAAGCCATCTTTCTCTCTCTCTCTCTCCCTTTTTCTGGGGTGAGAACGATGGCACTTAGTCACCATGGCAACAGCGCTTTGATGTGATCATGGCCTGATATTCCTATTGACATCAGTGTGGAGTGACATCAGTACCTAATTATACAGAGCCAAAACAGGGCTATGTCTACAGCCTATTCCTCGAACAAAAATACAGAAACAGACAGAGAGAGAAACAGAAAAGGTAAAAGAGAAAAAAGTAAAAGGAGAAATGAGGGATGGAATAAAAATGAAAAGACGACAGATAGTGAGAGGGAAAAGAAGAGAAATTGAGAGACGCTGATAAAGAGACAGAGAGCGATATAGAAGAGCAAAAGGCAAACAGAGAAAAATGGGAGTTGTAATGTGGCTCGACAGAGAGAAAGAGAGGAAAAACATTTAGAAAGTGGAAACTATCTGTGCTTGTTCTTGCTCTGAACTAATGGGAAGATTTGGACTGTTGCTGTTGATGCCAAACTGATTTAGCTGGAGGCCGTCTTGCACAGACAGACTCCCAGTGTCAATCAATCCTCCAGACTGCAAACACACAGCCATCTAATTCATTATAGCTATCTGCCTTGGCCGTCTCTCTTCTGGCATTACATCGCCTCTGGCTCCCTACTCTTCCCCGTTGGACCCATCCAAATCAAACACAACTCTAATTGGCCGTGAGCCTCCGACCCCGGTGTGGACTATAATGTCATAGGCAATGTCATAATACACACACACGCTATGATGTCCTCAGCATATACTATATGTGTATATATGTGGCTTTCTGTAAACTATTCTCTAAACATGATGCATACATGTGAACTAATGGCAATTTTAATTAAAATTGTTGGCTGCATGTTTATACATTTATTGTTGTTTACATGTAATTTTTATGTTTATTTTTCCTTGTATCCTCTATGTGCCATGTCTGGCATCATTTAGGGCTCATCTTATCTCGTCTTACAAGGACAAGGACACATACTAACACAAACACGTACATATGAGTGTGGCGGGAGGGGCTCTTTGTCATCGCAGCGCCTCCTCTTAGCCTCTGCTCCTCCCTGCGAGGAGGAGTAGCCTCCTGACGGGCCTTGACGCTCCTCAGTGGGCTGACTGTCTGTTGACGACACTGACTTACTCTGCAGAAAGAGACATAAGCACAAATAAAAGAGATGAACACTCACAGACTGGATTACACTACCACAGTAAAGAGAGGTGATAAAAGCTTGGGTGAAGACATCCAGATGCACATTTGACATAGAAACTAGCAAATAGATAAACACACCTGCCAGTGTACAGGTCATAATGTGAAGAAAATACTGGACAGTCAAATGCACACATACACACACGCATACGCACACATATACAGTCACTCTAAAGACATAAGCTCAAAAACACACTTGAAAGACTGAACAGAAATACACGAACACATATGATAACACAAACACACACAAGCAAACAGCAGGAACAGCAGACGTAAGCAGAGCAGGTTAAGACGTTGCCTTAGAAGCACACAGGACAGCCTACAAAGCTAATTAGCGCTCTCCCCTCGACACACCAGTCCTCATGTAAAATATGACTCTCATTATTGAGCAATAAAGCTGTGCAGGCATGTTTACAATACAGCCTGGCCTGGTGCTCAGCGCTCAGAAAAGCCGATCAAAGCATTGTGTTGTTTTTGCGTGAGGGCAGGGGCCAGAGGTTCGGTGAGGGCCACTTGTCATTCTCTGTCCCCCTGTGGGGAGGACAAGAACAGTGAGGTTTAACACACCAGTGAGTCACACAGGAAGGAGCCCACGGGGCTGACAGGAAGGAGTGCTGGAAAGAGGAGAGGAGAAACCACACAATGGACCTCAGTGCAGCTCAACAAACTTCCCTCTCTTCTTTCTTCTTCTTCTCCTCCTCCGCCTTCTCCACTCTTCTCCTGACTTCCTCTCGCTGTCCCTTTTTTCCCCTCCATTTAAAATTCCAAGATGTTTTACTGGTGCGGGGCTCTCTCTCTTCGACAAATGGCAATTGATATGCATCTCTCCCCCTGCATTCTCCCCTCCCTTCTCAAACGCCGTAATGCTTGGCTAAGTTCAGCACAAACCTCAACTCATGAGAGAAATATTTTCCTGGTGCTTAACAATCAGCATTGTGTTTAGCAATTAAATTATGCTAAGGGTTTCATTGCAGATAGAGAGTGAGGGAGGGAAAGTTAAGTCAGTAGCGCTCTTAAATCATTTTCATTTTGCAATAAAAACCACAACAAAGACCTGCTGGTATTTTTTTAACAACCTTACACTCCCCATTTTTCTTGTTTCTTTTCTTCCTCTTTAGTCTGCCTCTCTTTTTCCTTTTCCAATTTCACTCTCCATCTCCCTCTAACCCCCTCCTCTCTCTCTCTCTCTCTCTCTGTTATCAACAGTTACACTGATGAAGGCCAGCTGTCCATTGCAGCTAGTACAGTAAGAAAGTGTTCACACGGCTTCCATAAAGCAGAGCAATCTGCATCCAGAGAGAATAGGACAAGCCATAGACGTCCACTGAATTTCAATCAGCCCATTTGCACTGCATTAATTCTCCAGGCGATTAATGGGGACTACAAACCTGATGAACACTTTTATACATTTCATATTTCACTGCAGGATGAATTTGTATATTTTTTTTAAACCCGTCAATTAACCTGAGACATCATCCTCTCACATCTCACTTTTACACTTAATTAAAGGAGCCCTGAATATCTGTATTATTTGACAGTCTGTCAGTCTCTCCAAAAAAAAGCATCCTGCCTCCAATCAAATGAGTCATATTAATGTATACGTATCAGTATAATAACTACATGCCATCTTTTTAGATGAAGTAAGACAAAAGGAAACGTCATCAGTGATTCCTGTTTCATCTTCTTGCCCTGTTTACTGTAGCTACCAATGCACAGTTTCATTAGGAAATAAAGTTGGAAACACACTGAAATAGACTGTGAATGCATGTTTTTTCTAGAGGTCAGGCTAAGTTCATCAGTCTGTTGAAGTGGTAGGACTACAGCAACCTGAAGCTCTTTCTGATATGAACAAACATCATACTATATACAGGCGACAAGGTCGGTCAGTCATGGAGTACTCAGAACATTTATCCATTCATGATGCAGAATACACACCAAGGACTAATTTGAATAACTTTCACTCCTTGCTCTGAGGTGCTCACCTTTCCTGCAGTGATGGCAGTGGTGTAATTCTACACATAGTATTAAGAAACAATATTGCAGATAAGAATCTGTTGGGAAACATCTTATCAAATAGGTCTTAGTGGTTAAGTAGTGTTTGATGGTTCTTTGACATCAGACATTTAGCAACCTCAGCTCTAGTTGCATGTCTGAATGCATAATACAAGTAAACATTTCCGAGCGAGCGTCGCTCATTTTTATGGTCGCTAACTGGAGTGGTTTGGGAAGTATTTGCAAATAACTGGGTTTTAATCTTTTCACTTGTTCTGTAAGTCCTCTAGATTACTAGAACATTTGTGGTGCTGATAAACAAACAGTTGCTTGTTCATCCATTCACTAAATTTGTACTTTCTTCCAGATAACAGCAAAATGCTGTGAGCTCAGATGTTAGTGTGATGTAGAAAACCTTGAGAAGCTCAAGGTTGATAGCGCTGAGCAGCTATTGTGCTGCTGTTGAGCTGTTCTACTCCTGGCTGAGCTCCAGCAATACACAGCCTTTTTTAGAGGCCACTTTACAGTGCGTCTCCATTTCCCTCAGTTTATCACTGTCACACGCACACGCCCGCAAACAAACACACACACACACACACACAGTGAAATGTGGGTGTACACAACACTTATATCAATGTACACACACACACATACAACTACTCACCCTGCTGGGTGCTCCCTCTGGGACGGGGCGGAGAAAGGGGAGGAAAGAGAACAGAGTAGAGAAAAAAGTTAGATAGAGAGGAAAGGAGAAAGGGGGGGAAAAAAAAGTTTGACGTCAGTCCTGATAATAGTAACAACAGTCCCCCAGTCAGCCAAGGTTAGGCTGAACTATGACTGCTCCTCTCTAATAAAGATACAGACCCGCTATTGTGTGTGATTCCAGTCTCCTCTCCCTCTCTATCTTCCCTCTCTCTGTTCTCCAACCAGACAAAGCTCGCTGTCTTCCCCTGCTGCCTCTTTTCACTCATTTTTTCTCTTGTATGTAAGAACAGAAACGCACACAGCTGCAGACATGCATAAGCTCTCGCACAGATGCTTAACACGCCAATATGAACACATTGATCTCTTTATCTCCTTCCTTTTCTACCCTCACTCATTCCTTCTTTTTTTCTTTCTTTTTAGCTCTCGGTTTATTCATGAGAAAGTCTCTTGGCTCTGTGCCTGAAACAGAGCGCAAAGATAAGATATTCTATCGGGGTGAATGAAAGTTCATCGGGAGAAAGCGTTCCTCCTGCATTTACACAAGCCCCATGAATGCGTCTGTCCATATTATGACAGCAATCTAAACAAGGAAGTTCAATTTCCGTCCAAAAGGTGAGCTGCTGAACAAATTACAGAAATTCTGCATGCCACAAATGACATAAAGTGTTGCTTTGCATTTTATTTTGTCTAAATTAAGAAAAATTAACTGTCTGCAGCTGTTCAGGGTTTCTCTCTACAGCTATATCTAGTATGGAAAAAATGTAGTTGAAGTAAACACAAAATGTACACACGGACATGCCGAGATACAAACATTTTATCAATAATAACAGAATTCTTGCATGTGGGAAATCTGATGGTTTCATTCTGCATGATTTCCCAGAGTCTGATACTCTGACCCACTTGTATTGAACTCGCTAAACATCTTCTCAAAATGTTCAATAGCAGAATTGATTTTCAGCAATGAAACATTTTGTGTACACTGACCTGAGACAAAATCAAGTACACCGATTTTCACTGCACAACTACTATCGTATACTGTCAGGGCTGCAGGGCCTGTAATGCAACTCTGCAACACAACTCCCAAAATACCTTCAATTAAAATTGCCATACTGTTTCTCCAGTATAAACCAGTGTTGTTTTCCTATGAACTTTGGATTGTGTTTGAACTGTGGCTCTATTGTCTTCTAGTGAATGACAGCATGCTGGCACCAACTATAAGTCAAAGCATCAGAAAAGATGATCTAGCTTATTTTCAGAGGCACAGTTTTCAAAGTTTTTGATATATTATTTGTTATCATTGATCTGATTTTATTAGTAGACTATAGTGACTAAATGTCAGAGTGTCCTGTTGTTCATCCTGACTAGAGACCACCATGCCAGAGCATTCAAATCTGTGTTTAGAGACAAAACTGAGGGTTCAAATTCTACAATTCTTTACCTCTGAGATGTTCAGCGTCAAGGTGGTTGCGGTCGTCTTTAGAGGCAAGGTGAGCAGAGACCCCCAAGGCCCCGGTCAGCGCCAGAAGCCCTGAGCTCCCCGCACCCAGAGACAGGCCTGATGGGTGTGGCGTCAGGGGGATGCCAGGGGCGTGGTGAGACAGGTGCTGGAGCTGCTGCTGCTGTGGCCACAGGGAAAGAAGGGAGCGGGGAGGGAGGGGTTGGGGAAGGAGGGCGTCATACAAGGGGGTGGGTGGTTAGAGAAGACAGGGTAAAGAAGAGAGTCATAGAAAATAAGCAGGTGAAAGTTACAAAAAAAAACAGAGGAGAGAGAAGGAAAAAAGTTAAAGGGAGTGGGAGTTGTGCTTGGAAAAACAGTGGGCCAAGAGAGATGGGACAAAGGGAAAAGGTAAATGAAACTAAATCCACACAGAGAGCTCAACAGTGAGAGAGGAAAATAAGATGAAGGAAGATAGGATGTTAAAGAGATTAGTGGATTAAGAGGTGAGAGAGATAGACACCAAGGACGAGAATGCAGGAAAGTAAAGGGGGAGGGGGGGGGCAGAAGGAAATTGAATGATCAGCATTCACAAGGAGGAAGCGAAAGCAAGAAGCAGAGAAAGAGTGAGATATTGAAGAAATGAATGGGTTTTTATAAAAGAGTAAAGATAGGAGAAAGAAAAGAGACAAAAGCCAAGAGAAAACACAGATAGGGTGAAAGAGAGGGGAAGAAAATGTTTAAGTTACAGAGTAAATGATGGGGAGAAACGGAGGGAAATCATGGTTGAAGCAATGGAAAGTGAAGGAGAGATAAATGTTAAGGGAGAAGATAGGGAGAGAGAGTAAATGAGCGCAGGAGGGAAGGAAAGTGCAGCGGAGAGAGAAAAGATAAGACACGGCAAAAACAATGGAAGAGGAGAAATGAGGACAGGGGCAAAGTAGGAGGAAGAGAATGATAAAAGATTATAAGAGGACGGATGAGAAAATCCCGAAAGAAAATGAACAGAAAGACAAAGAGAAATAGGAAAAAGAAAACAATGAGGATAGAGAGAGTGGAGAGCAAAGGAACAGCTACAGATAAAGAAAGGCTATTATCCTGAGGGGAGCATTATGATGTGTTTTCATGTGCTGTTTTGTCAAGGCGGTGTGTTAGACTCACATACACACACACAAGCGCACACCTTAGAGACAACAGTGTTTGTAGTGCTGGGAGGAACAAAGGGCTTTAAGTAGACCGTAATGTGATCAGTGCTCTGACAAGCCTTGGAAAGCCCCATCTAGTGTGGCACTTAGGTGCATCATGTGTATCTGTGTGTACGGACATTGCCCATATGTGTAGATAAGCATGTGTATTATGTATTAGTGATGGTGTATGTGCAATATTGAATGCATGTGCAGGGATAGTCTGAGTGTGTTCAATGTTTAGCAATGAAGCTCTATGGTTAGAGTATGGTTTTTTTTTTACATTATGGCTTAGATCAGTTGTTTCAGTCTGTATATGTTAGATGCAGTTTCATTTTAATAAGAGCTGTCCAGACAGTTGATGAACAAACATGGTAACGCAGTGTACACTGTACTGTTGTTGGACAGTAATGTGACCAGTGATCTGAGAAGATTTAATCTCAGTAGAATTGATCAATCTGCTATTGATTACTGATTTCTGTCTCCCTCATGAGTGACTGAGCAAAAACTAACATTAAAGCACTACCTATTCTACTACGTCACTACCCCATTATCCTCTCCAATCTCCAAAATTTTTATAAATTCCTCTTCACTACTAGTTACTCATTTCATTAGTGGTAAGCAGCCTGGGAGGAGCAGTAATTGCTAATAAATTGCTAATCCTCAGCTTTTCTACTGCAACTCTTGTTATATTGAGTTACATCTTCTAAAATTGTGAACCACATCCGATGAAATTGTCAAACAGGGCACAACATCACAATTGCTGCTGCCATTACCAACCTACCTGGATTTATACAACGGGAACACAGTCTCACATAGCCTTATATTTAAAGGTTAAAGGTGCAGTGTGTAGGATCTAGTGGCATCTAGCGGTGAGGTTGCAGGATGCAACAAACTGAATACCCACCACAGGATCAGCATGCAGGAGAACCTAGGGTGGCTGCAAAACTCGCAAAAAATGGGAAAGGCCTTCTCTAGAGCCAGTGTTTGGTTTGTCCATTCTGGGCTACTGCAGAAACATGACAGTGCAATACGGCAGGCTTCATGGAAGAGGAACCGCTCCCTATGCAGATATAAAGGGCTCATTCTAAGGTAATGAAAACACAACAATTCTTAGTTTCAGGTGATTATACACTAATTAAAACATGCTTATGAATAATATATTCCATTTCTGCCAAGTCCGTTCAACTAGATTCCACTAAATACTACACTCTGCACCTTTAAAACTGAATGAGCTGCTACTTAAAATCTGATTCTAAAGCTGGCTCACTCCATGGACATAAAACACCTAAAACTAGGATACATCAAAAAATAATCACTCAAAGGCCAATTTCCATTTAGAAATCAGTTTGAAATTGTCCATTACCCACGTTAATTCATAGCATGCTATCAAAGCTTCCCAGCATTCACTAGTAAAATAATCCCTGCCTGACTGAATCTCGATTTAGCACGATCAACATTGCCATCTGGAGTCCACATGTGGCCCAAAGAGCAACATAAACACCTTGAGTGATGTTTACGTTAATACTTCACCCATCCAATGATCAATTTGTCTGATCTATAAATTTATATAGCAGTGATAAAATAATTTAATCAGCTAACTATGATCGGTTCAAGAATGGTCAGAATATCCTTGGTTGATGCGTGTGCCCGTGTGTGCGCATGTGTGTGCGTATGTGTGTGTATGTTGTCATGACGAATGGAGGTGACTCACCCCAATAATGGCATTGAGTTCAGCCATGGTGACCTGCTTGGCCCTCTCCACTGCTTGGACCACCTGTTGCTGGTGCTACACACACACACACACACACACACACACACACACACACACACACACACACACACACATTCAATGCCAGAGAAAGAAAGTAAGCAGAAAGCAAGGTTACAGTACATGTTATTTGTTACAGTATATAGTGTAAACATAATGTATATTGTATGTACAGTTAGGGAAGAGAAAAAAGGGTGTAAAATAAACAACTGTTTGTACAGGGCATAAATATAAATGTGTGAATTGGGCAACCAGGAAACCAGGTACTCACACAATGGGTACACTGACATAAAAGTAACACAAACAGAAACACACACACTGTACATACAACCACAAACACGTGAGGTTTGCGCACTCACACACATGCTCAAAGAAACACTAACTAAAATCTCAGTTCTGTGTACACAAAATCCCAGTGTAATCAGTCACACAACTGCAAACACGCATGTGTGTGTGACAGTGTGACAAACACACACACACACACACACACACACACACACACACACAGACAAGCAGTGTCAATATTGATCAAACTGAGTTGTGACCTTCCCGTCTCCAGGGATACACATTCATCAGTGCACACTCACATTCAGACAAAAAGAAGTGTGTCTACAGATTTGTACTTACACTCACTCACACATACAACCAGGTACAGTACACACACACTACGCACATAGAGTATACACACATACACAGTGGAATAAAGCTAATATACCAAGAGTTCATTCCAATTTAAATAGTTTTGTTGTCACACTCACAGTCAGAGCAACAATGCAACAATATATTGAACTTCAATAATAATCCTGCTTCTCTTACTTATTTTGTTCTAAACATAAATTAAAATATAGCTAGATTTAAGATGAAATTAATGGAGGCCAAGCACATATGCAGAAATGATGATAATGCTGGTGAGTGATAAGAAGGCACAAATTGAATTTTTTAGAATTGACTGTGTTAGCTTGGAAGATAATGGGATATAGATGATCTGAAAACAACTTAATTTATTACTTTTAAAGTCTGAGATCATGAAAGGTTACAGTGCCACACTAAGTATTTTTGTATTGTTTCCAGTGGCACAGATACCTCCTTTTGACCTTGAATGGATAATTTGGTAAAAAAAAAAAAAAGCACATGACCCAATATAAAGCGTACAGAGCTCACAGCATATTCATTATTGGGGACAGGAAATCATTGGTGCTATAAAGGTCAGCTGATCATCAGCTGATGTGATGGTTGTTAAAGCAGAAAAGCTGCTTTGGTCATAAGGCAGTAAAGTAAATTGTATTTTCCACACTAGTAAACTATGATAAGAATGCTTATGATTGAAACCTATAAATGCATCAAGGACATGAAATGATGGCGTTGTACAAGAGAGAAATGCACAAGACACAAATCATATCCTCATTGTGATTTATTTTTGTCCTTACTTTTATGATGTGTCAAAAGTTCATTGTTCCAACATAATAATTAATATGAGGCAACACATGGAATCCAGCTGCATTTAGCGTATTCAACAGCACTGTATAGAGGGGGAAACAGCAAGCCTTGCTCTGTCCAAAGGTAATGAAATCTGTCAACCAGCGCCTCTAAAGTAACACGTTCCAGTCTTTGTGATAAGCTAAGCTAACTGGCTGATGGCAGTAGCTTCATATTTACCCTTCAGACATCAGAGTGGTATCAAACTTCTCATATAAAATAAATGTATTTCCCAAAATGTTGAACTATTCCTTTAAAATATTCAGTATATTCTGATTCATTTATTATTCTGAATGCAAAAAAAAAAATGATATAATGGCCCAGGGCGTGAATAGTCGTCTCCTGATTACGTGTGTGCAAATTTTGTGTGTGTTGTTTGTCTGGCAGTGGTGACACTTACCTCTTGAGAGAGGAAAGGGATGATCTGAGCACAGATGGCACTGAGACGCTTGACAATCTCCGCCTGCGACAGAAAGAGAGAAGCGACAGAGAGACAGAAGGAGTGAGAAAGGGATATACGATCATGTCACATACAGTAAGATAATAAGTACACAATGAACATAGAGCATATGATAGACATTTACAGCACACTGAACCTTTGCTGCATTAAAACACCTTTCTAATGAATGAGGATTTCTGTCAATGACGACACTAAGAAAAATGTGGAGGAAGGACGGAGGCACCATTAGGCCTCCAGTCATCATCTGGTCTTTTAGCACCATCACACTCTCATTTAGCTCAGCCTCACGCGCTCTTACCCACTTCAGTCTTCCTCTCTCGCTCTCTCTCTCTCTCTCTTTTACTCTCAAACACACACAAACATATGAGCGAACAAACACACATTCACAAAAACCTCTCCACCTGTCACAGTCGGCTGTTCAGTGCCATTACATTTGTCCATTTTCTAAAACTCGTAAAATCCATAAACATGCTCTTTCTTGGTCTGGAAATGGTGAATAACATCTTTCCTTACATCATTCCTTACCCCCACCCATCCACACACAAACTCGCTCACACAACATGCACACGTTGCAAACCTAGTAACCATCCACAAAATACAGCTGCCTGCACACACATACACATAAAAAATAAGCACACACTCTCTCACTGTGTCTCTTACACACAAACATACGCACACACACTGAACCTCTGCGGTGTGTCTAATTCTATCTGTCTGAGTGCCCTCAGCCTCATTTTGTTCTCTTCTTCACTCAGCCGTTCTCTATTTTTCTACAACAGCTCTCACACTGAGCCATTATTACCCTATTCATCCTCTTCCTCCCCTCCCTCTCTCTCTCCTCCCTTGCTGACTTTGTCTCATTTTCTCTCATCTTTCTATTCTTCTATATTACTCCCTTTCTCTCCATTTTAAATTTATCCTCCCTTCTTTTTCCTCAGCTGCCCTTTTTTATTTCTCTAACAACAGTCTTTCTCTTCTGTGTTTTTTCTTCGTTACTTTAATTTTTTTCGGTTTTTCCTCCTTCTGCCTATCTTGTTTTCTCTCTCTGTATCCCTCTATCCTCACTAACACATGTTTCTGCCACTTGAAGATACTGAAGAGGAAGAGAAAAACACAGCAAAAGGGTGATGGAGGGCAAAGCAATGATTGACAGGGCTGTATGCACCTTCACACAAAGGCTCTCACACACACATACACTCACACATATGATCAGCCAGTCTGTCAGTTACAGCCAGTCTCATCATGACTTCATAAACTAGCTATCACCAGGCACACAGCTCTGCTCCAAGGATAGACGCAGCCTCATCATATCATGTGTTAATGTATGCATGTGTGTGTGTGTGTGTGTGTGTGTGTGTGTGTGTAGGTGGTGTGCATTAGCTCGTTAGTGTATTGGGAGTGATATGTATGTATGCTGTATGTGTGTAGACAGAGAAGTGAGGGGAGAGAGAGCAACAGATGTGGAGAGAGAGAAAGAGGAAATAGATTCATGCACCTATAATGTGCGTCATAGTAGCTGCAAAGAAATCTATAAGACTACACTACACACCATACAGACCTACTGTCTGTCAGGCATTTCCCTGTATATTCAGCTAAATTCAGTTCTATTGAAACCTCCTGTTTGTCTGCTTGACTTGACTTCATCCTGCTAGACTTCAGCTGGAAATATAATAAGGCACTAGGGGGTCACATGGTTGGGAGCCTTCATATACTCGATACAGTCATTCTTGAGACTGATGATCTGATGATCCTAACAGAGCCTAACAATGGCTGTAAGTGCTGGTCATGTTGGCTTTGTTGACAGGTAGCCTAAAAAGGCTCCTTTCCCAAATACATCTGTTGTTTGAGCTGTGTTTGAATGAACCTAAGCTTCAAGCCTGGGAGTTGGGAAAACTTTTCTTATCTGTCAAAAAACCATCACAAACTGGGAGCAATTTAATCAGCAAATTGCCCAACCCTGAGAGATGTTCTCACGATCAACTGAATTACTGTACACAAACAGCAACTTGTGAAATGGTGCAAGATGGAAGAGAGGCAGGTTCAAACACTAGGCTGGGGCTATGCCATTTTGACATGGTGCAGACATGAACATGAACAGTGAACTCTGAATATAGACACTTTTCCTCTAATTCACTTATGTATTCATCTATTCTGAATGAACTGTCCTTTCCTCAGTTACAGCTCTGCAAAAAAAAAAAAAAAAAAACACACCAATTGCCATGAACTGTAGGACAGGTTGTCCTCAGGCCACAGATCAATTCAGATGACTGAGCTCAGTTTTGGCCAGATACAAGCCAATTTGACAAGACAGATGCTGGACCACATGTCAGAAAAAGAACCTAACCAAACCAAACTGAACATAACAAACAAGAGCTTAACTCAACTGAAATAAATTGATCTATGAGGATGATAAATGCTGCTTTCATTTATTGTTTCATAGTCTAGCCATAACTTTGAAAAAATCAAATAAACTTGACTGAATATATTAAAATAACAGAGATCGGGAGGGCAGAACAGAAAAAAAACAGACTGGAAAACATGGACAGCTCAAAATTGTGGACACATTATCTGTAGTCTGAGCAAAAAATGCTCTCAGTGATCTTTGCAATAATAAAAAGTTTTGAGAATGAAAATCTGTCAATTGATAAAGATTGTAGTTGTCTAGTATCAGGTAAGAAAACACTTGTGGGTTTCAGCTTAAGAAATGTCAGCAAGTTCTATTTCTATATTTGTGGTGTTCAATATCAGTGGGTTTGGTGCTATTAGCAACCCTTTCAATTGGTTGATACATTTAATTTTATGTTAATAACAAAACTGTATATTAATACACCTTAAACTATATATAATTAAAATCATGATATAGTATGTATGAATGTATGTCCTTTGCATATCTTGAGAACCGTTCATCCGATCTATTTCACACTTGGGGGCTGTATTGCTGGGGACCCAAGGACATGCAGTGTTGAATTTGGTGCAATTTGAACACGCAACACATTTAATATTAATAAACCTTGAATAAACAAGTGAACAGTGAGCCGCTCAGCTCTGTGTCTGAGTGCGGAGTATGCTGTCCAGGAGTAAAAAGAGCAGGCTGTTGAAGTTGTGACTGTCCAGAGCATTTCTCTGAATGTGGAGATTAATTTGGATTAGTGTGAGTGGATATTCTTACTCGGAAAATTTGATGATTTGGAAATTGCATAGGGCCTAACTGGAAATAGCTAAAAGATATACGTACTTAAATAAGGAAAAATCTACGGAAAATATTGAGTGTGAGTGTTCATTAAACCCTCAAGTCCCTGCAGTGTTTCCCCTACCGCTGTTAAAATCTCACATGATCATTAATATCAATGGTTATGTTATCAGGACAATAACACCCTCTGTTATTGTGGAATTGTTTTGAGTTATCCTCCCTCTCCTCATTCTTCAAATGACATCTACTTGAAAGGTACTGTTATAAAAGTAGCTCTGTTAAGGAATAGTTCAGTGCGTAATGTGTGTGCGTAGTGAGTGTATGACTGTGAGTGGAGAGAGCAAGCGGCAGAAAAGCAACAGTGAATGCGAGCAAAGCAGAGGAAAAGGTTAGCAGTACGTTGTCAATCTGGCAGTAAATGTACAGCACAGGCTACAGTGTGTCATTTAATAAATGCTGCAGTTTCTCAAGACCAAAAAAAGTCTCATGTGTTGCTTGCCCAACCGCTGCAAAAATGAAGAGGGTTAGCCCTGAAGTTAGCAACAATGGGTTGGCCAAACATGACCAGGCTCACTTAGAGTGGACTGCCCTTTGAGGTGGACCAGCTATTTTCATTTAAGTGTCAATCTCAGCCACTCTTAAACAGAGTCTGGATGCTGAGTCTCTTCTGAGTTTTGCTCAGCCTCCGCCCCCCCAGCCCAAAGCACTCAGCCTTGGGGAAACACTGTCCTTTTGTTTTCACCAAAAACTATTTATGTTTCTGATTTTTTTGTACTCCATAATAATAAAATCATAGGCACGAGCACAGCCGGCGATCATAGCTGTATAGCGAGTTAGAGAAAAGTTTTTTCACATGGCATGCTCTAAAAAGAGAAAAGTAGACAGCAAAAACACAGCTTTTAATCAAGAATGGACAGACTCTTAGGCTACTTCCCACAGGCAGTTCAAAACCAGTATGTCTCATATAAGCACAAATCTTTTGGGCAAATATACCCACTCAAATGATCTGAACTGAAGCCACAGAAAATAAACAATCTAAGAGCCCAATATGATCAATCCACTTTATTTTGGGATGCACATTTTTTCAAAAGCTCTCTGTTTTGTATTTTATTTTTAAATGCAGCCCTCATTATAGCCTACTTGAAATGAGAAAAGATTCACTATTACAGTACTTAACATCTGTGTATAACAGAATGTTAGTTTCTTTCATGTTGTTGGTGTATATACTCATTCACACCTCACATCAACAGTATTAATTTTTCTATGCATTGAAGCAGCAATACCAGAATCCAAGCAATTGGCCTGTTCTGAACAGGCATGTTTTGAACAGGCACTGCACTAGTACTACCAGAGAACAACACAGCAGCATCTCGCCAACTCCATGTCCTGGCCGACACACACTGAATGGTGCTGTGAGTGAAAGCAGCCAATCAGCCGATGGGTTTTACAATAGAATGAAAGTGAGCTGGGCAAAAACAGTCCGAGCCGGGCCAGGTGTCAGAAACAACACGGCATAGTCTCGTTCCAAAGCCCTGCCAAAGCACAGCCACCAGGGAGTACTGGCAGAGACTGGCCGGATGGAAGGATGAACGGATGGAGGGATGAATAGATGGGTAGATACAAAGGAAGAGAGAGAGCTGGTCAATAAACACCTGAGGGCAGATATGCTGCCAACTGGCATGCAGACAGGGAGAGACAGAGAAAGAGAGAGGCTTTAAGCGCAACAGAGATAAAAATGTAGGTGAGAGAGAAAGAAGTACACAACAGCTTTTCATTTAGAGGCGCAGAAATTCCCAAAATTATTTTCTAAAACACAGACAGACAGACAAATAATGGAAATCGGAAGTAAAGTTAGAAGAGAGGAGAAATTGAGGATCTCAAGGAGGGAATGAAACACAGGACAAGGACAGCCTGTTCCAGAGACGGTGGTGCATATTAGGGACACACACACACATGCACACACACTCACACAATGCCAGCACACTCAGACTTGTCATCTCGTTGGATCATTGACAGGATGATAATCACAACCAGCAAAATGTTTATATGATCACAGTGCCTTGTTGCTGAATAATGATACAACCTGAGATGTGTGAAAAGGTAACACATGCGCACACACACACAATAGTTATAAGTTATAGCCTATGTTGCAAAATCCTGCATTACAGCACCTGTACATACTAATATCTATGCAAATACAATGTTTACGTATTTTCTAAACTGATCAAATAACTCAAATTTACAAGTCAACTTAAATTAAACAGTGACAGAAAACAACTCACACAATGACAGAGACAAAAAAAGATGTAAAAAAACCACGAAATAGAATAAGACAAACTCCAAAGTAACCACTTGCTCACATCAGCAGTGACTGCAGTAGACAAGGAAGGAACAGGAACAGTATCAAATGATCACTTACAGCTAAGGAGCAGCAATTATGATCAATAAAGAAATCTCTGCAATCGGGTGACAAAAGAAAGTTGAGCAGAGTTCAGCTTAATGCAAATGAGCAGCGATTCCATACAGTGAAAGCCAATTTCAGGACAGGTGTGTTGACCTTATGTAGTTCAATTATAAAACTTCTTTTGACTTTAGCTGCTTTGTCTGCCTGACCTCTATTGGCATAAAGCAAGTAACATCAAAGCAATAACTGGCAACTATGAATTCATGCTGAGAGACCATCCAACAGATTTTATCATCATGAAAATTTAAACATACAAAGTAAAGGTCATGTTTGGTGTGACAGCAATGATTTTGCACCAACATTCGACTGCCAAACAGGAAGACATCTACTGTGAGAAGAGGTAGTGATACATTCAGAACAGCGCTGCCAGGATCCTGAGTGCAAAAGCACAAACATATAACACCAATTCTGTTTTCATTGTACTGGCTCTCTGTTTCCTTCAGGACTGACTACAAAGTCCTGCTACTCACATACGAATCCATCAACGGACATGCACCTCTCTACCTACAGGAACTGATCATACCACAGACCTCCACCAGCACCCTCAGATCTGCCAGCAGCTTGCTCCTCCTGACCCCCAGTACTAAGCTCTGCACCGTGGGGGATCGAGCCTTCTGCTCTGCTGCACCACACTTGTGGAACAGTGTTCCTAACCATCTGAGGGCAGCACAGACCCTAGACTCTTTCAAAAGGCCTAAAAACCTTTCTATTCAGGAAGGCTTTTTCATCTTAACTCTTATTACTATTTTCTTTATGCTGTGTGTTCTATGAAATGAAAAGTGCAGTAAAAATTAAATGTATCATCATTATTATTATTATTATTGTTATTAGTAGTAGTAGTAGCAGTAATATTTCTACACCAACACTAGGTCCAGTAGACCACAATTAATGCAGAGACAAGAGTTGTGCTTTTGTGTAAGAGGTGTAATTCTCACTTTTTCTTGACTGGAAAAACTTATTCTCAAGCACTTACTTAGCGATTGCTATTGCTATTGCTACTGCTCTCTCCACCCACATATTTAACCCACAGCGCAAATGCAACACGTTCCTGCCTGTTCTGTGAAGGCTGTCAAAAGGCATTCTGGGAAATGTAGAAAATGACTAACTGAAGTAGAAACAGGCGAGACAGGTGGGTAGAGGAGGCAGTGGGTACACTGAAAAGAAAATAATAATACTCACTCACAAAATAAGCCATCGTAGTCTGATGGTGTAACAGTGTGTGTACAGTACATACTTAAATAATCAGTCGGCATGTGATTGTTCTGACAAAGACAAAGCTGTTTCAGAGGGAGGGGGTCTTATTGGAGTAAGATCTGCCCCCCAGCTGTTTCCTTGGAATGACAAACCACCCTGTATTGTGTAACTGTAGCATATTGGCAGGCTTGTAAGAGCTAAAAAGTGATATATTGAGGCTCATGTGTAATGCCTTCTAATCAAGACCAGAAATGCAGGCAAACTCAGATGTAAGGATGAAAAACAAGCTCAAGTTTTTTCTTGCACACCTTTCACTCATAACACTAAAGTGAACTGGAACAACCGGGAAACTACTTTGCTGTGAAAGATCAGCATTGTATTTGGCCTTCCAGCATGACGGCAAAGCAACAGTGACCGCATTCATCTTGCCAATAAAGCTTGGTGAATTTGAATGTGATGAGCGTGGGTTGAGATTGGCACGGGAGGAGGAAGATGGTGCCCAGTGTGCTCAGGCACTGCCAGCTGTGCCAGCCTCTGAGTCCCACTACGCTGAGCAAGCCAGCTTTATGCGGGTGCATGTGTGAGTGTGAGTGTGTGTGTGTGTGTGAGAGAGAGAGAGAGAGGGAGAGAGAGAGAGAGAGGGAGAGAGAGAGATACCCCACTCCTCTACTAACTCTAATTGCACTCAACAAAAATCTCTGCCATCTCTCTTCGCTCCTATTCTGTTTCTATTCCTAGTGCCTCTCTTTGGCTTGTAACTGAAACAGTTGCTGGTTTGGATCCTTGAACATACTGTAGGTTATGAAACAGAAGAAGCAACACTTGAGCAAAGCACTTAACCTCTAACTGAAGTAGACTCCAGTGACAGTCAACTTCAAAATGAAGGTGTGCCAGAATGTGATGCATGATGTTAATGGAAAAAAAGGATACGTGCCCAGTCAACTTTACTTTGATAGAAAGAAGGTCATACAAAATGGTGTTGCGGTGACATGAAGAGTGCTGAGGCTCCAACATTTATATCTGTGACTGGTTGCAGTTAACAGTGGTGATCCAGGAAAAGCTTAAAGCTTATTTTATCAAATTCAAGTTGCCCTGGATAAACTAAACTAGCAATCAAATAAATGACATATATGACAGTAAAGTGTAAAATGAATATATTTGTCATCGGTATTTGCTGGCTTTAGAAAATAGTGATCAGCAACTGTCATTATTTTCTGACATTTAATGGACCAAACAATTATTGATTAATTGTGAAAATAATACGCAGATTAATTGACAATGAAAGTAATTGTTAATTGCAGCTCTACACTAGTTTACTAGTGAGGAGTAAATTGAGCTTTCATACACTTGCAGTATGAATCGTCATCATTTTGCGTCATCACTAACAGCTGTAATGTCATGTTACTCACTAGTTTCTGGGATTTTTATCAAAAAGTGGTGTACGTGCAATAAATTCATTTTGGACACAGCCACACTGTATGTTACTGACCCTATGTAAAGCACGTGTATGGCTGCAGAATACACTCATTTATCTTTCAGGAGTCACAAGGTGTGCACATATCACACACACACGCAAACACAACCCTGGAGCTTATCTCTGTCCCCTGCTTTCTAATTGGACTGCTCTCCCCTCTGTGAACAGTTTAAGGTAAATATTTGTAGCCAATGACGTGCTAATCACCCACTGATTGGTGTTGCAGGCACAGACCTGTTCAATAAAAACAGCTATTCCTGTTTCCTCTCTTTCAACCCTCCCACCCACCTCCCCTCTTTCTCCCTTTTCCCCATGCAATCAACCTCCTACTTTCTCTATTCTGCTGGCTCATTTTTCCACTTCCACAGTATCTCTCTCTCTGTGTCCTCTCACTCTGTTTTCCCTCGGTGCACTTGGCCTTGCTCTCTCTCTCTCTGCCCTCCTTCGCATTCTCTCTCATTTCTTTCTCCTTCTTCCTCTATCTCGCTGCCCTGCTTCTCTCCCACAATCTCCTTCCACCCTCCCTCTCTTTTCTTTCTTGCTCAGTCTTGTTTTTTCCTCTCTCCGCCTTCTCTCTCTCTCTCTCTCTCTCTCTCTCCTCTGGGCAGCATGCCAGCTCCTCTTCCCTGGCGCCAAGCCAACTCCTCTCCTCCTTTTCGCCTCCTCCTCCCCTCCCTCCCTTCCTCTATCCCCCTTGCCTCTGATTGATGGCCCCTCTATTCTGGAAGGAGAGGAAGGGAAACAGAGAAAGAGAGAGAGAAAGAGAAGAAAGGGGAGCAGCAAAGCATACACGAGCAATGAAACACACACACACACACACACACACACACACACACACAAAAACACTAAAAGACACACACACGTGCACACATACACCCTCAGAATAGTGCACACGAATACAACTGCACACACAAGTACACACACACAAATTCAGAATCACGCACACAAAGAGCATGCCATGCACACACACACACACACACACACACACACAAGCAACAAGGGCACACAGAAAACCAATCCAAACAGAGCAGAGGAGAGGACACATACGAAGAGCTGTGTGCAGAGCAAGCAGAGCCTCCCAGCATGAGACCAACAAGCACACATACACACACACACACACACTTCCTCAGACACATACACACACATAAAGACACCGATTCAACCTTCAGTGCAGAACCAATACAAGATAGGCAGCGGACCAGACAGGAGAAACATTTAGAATGAAAAATACAGACAGACAGCTCACTTCTACTCCTCAAACACACACACACACACACACACACACACACACAAACACATCGGTGGATATCCAACACAGTTATAAACATGTACCTACAACAAATTCACACAAGCATGTATGCAAGGACACAGCTGCATGGTCCATACAGATGTATCTGCAATACACAGATTAACATGCACTTTTACAAAATACACACGTACTGTACAAACACACACAGATTTTTTCTAGGGCATGTGACTGTGAGACACAAAATCTGTGCCTCACAGTCGGGGTTGTAGTTTTACAACCAACTAGATCTCTCTCTCTCTCTGGCTATATTATACACTAAGCTATTAGTCATATTCACACTGTGCCAGCTCACCAGCTTGCATTGACAGACTGCATACGGCTTCAAACTCATGTTGTCCGCAATGCAATCAGACACAAAGTAGCCAGAGTAGCAAAGCTGGCTGCACAGTACGCATGCATGCAAAGTCACGCGAAGATGCACACGCACACTACGGTGCAGGGTAAGACAGTTTCTCATTTTTGCTTTAAAATCACAGACAGTTCTTGAAGTGGTCTGGTACTCAGTAGTGGCACACATGTGTCCCCATATTTCATATTGCATGCCTCTACCTCCTGGTGGTTAGTCTTTTTAACTAAAAACTTAACTAAGCCAAAACATAAACAGCGACAAATACTTTTTTTGTTGAAATGGATTTAGACTGTCAAAAGGACGAAAGAAGAATCTTTGAATTCAACTGCTGCGACTTTCATTGTTACTAACCTCAGTTATTTGCTGAAGTGTAAATAGCACCAAGGATACAGGTGGTACTATTTGTGATAACACTGAGCCCCCCATCCCCCTCTGAGCCCCAGTTAATGTGTAAGTACAATGGCCACCTGCTAACCCCTTAACGCACAACTGAAATTAGTGTTAAACCATATACTGTACATTAAAGCTCCAACTGTAAATTAAATTTACAATGTCATTATCTTTAAAATGATAACCTCATGAATGTGAAAATACCTGGATATGTCATCTAAGATAACAAACTGCTCGTTCAGCGTACAGGCACCTTTTTTGTTCCAATTGAAGCACTGGCCACAGAACATGTAGCACATGCAGCCACTATCACATACATGTACACACATGCACACACACACACTCAGATAAGCCAATACAGTCTGTGTAGCTACTCAGAGCTCCTCTGCCAGGGTGACAAAGCCATTACGTTAAAAGGCTAGCTCCCTGGGAATTTAATCACTTGTTTTCACTCTCATCTCATCTTTCTCTCTTTCTCTTTCTCACTGTTTTTCCTTCCCTCAACTTATTTTCTATCATTTGTAAAGGGTTATATCACACTCTTTCCCACTCTCTCTCTATGCCTCATTATTCACAAATGAGCTCTGTTACACACGTATGCACAGGCATACACACATGGTATGAAGGAAGGGAGAGAGAGCGAACGAAAGAGAGGGAGAGACATCAAAGCTGTACACACACACACACACACACACACAGAGCACAGATGCTACAACATGTGCAAAGAGGGACTGCATACACCACTGATCAGAGAGTGCAAATAAATACCATAAACACACACACACATACAAAGTCATTTGACCTCTCCAAAGCGCGTTCTAGTTGACCCACATATGCAGGCTTGTCCTAATCCAGCCCTTTCAATAAAACCAGTTAAAGAAAATAAAAAAACTCAAACCACAACTGCGGGATTATCAACTGACTGGGTGGTGGGTATGACAGAGAGAAAAAGACACGGCAGAGGGGATGGAAAGAGTGAGACTGAGAAAGAAAAAGAGGAAAGAGAGAGAAGCCCAATCCTATTATGAAGCAAAGTGGTGAGTTGAAAATGAAGGCATCTCTCACTCGCACTCTCTCCTCTCTCTCTTTCTCATCCTTGTTCACCCTCTCTTCTCTCCCAAATGAGATGAGGATTCAGGTCACAACTTCAGCCAAATATACCAATGCATGCAGACGCACACACACATACACGTGCACAAACACATGCATAAAAAGGCTAGACAGCTCGGGCTAATTAGGCGGGAGGATAAGCACATACACACACTTTTTTACACAACACAAACAGATAAACATTTCCCCATGTGATCTCCCTCTCCTGCTTGTACTAATCTTCCTCAGCACCTGTTTCTGTTTTATTCATTGTCTCTATTTATTTCCTCACTCTGTTCAGTCTCTTTCCTGTCTTTTTTTTCCCTTAGATTTTAAACTTTCTTTTTAGCTCAATTCAAAGATGTTTTTTTATTTGTATATCTGCTTAAAAAAAGTTCCATTGATGCAGACATTGTTTGCAATATAACGTGTCCTATCACATAAAAGCAGTGCAAAAAAAGATTGGGCTACTAACTCCCGCTGTCACACACACACACACACACTCCCACACTCAGCCTCATATGTGTGGTGGTGAAATGAAAGGAGGGAGCAGGAAGGAAGGACAGCCAGCTGCTTCATCTGTCCTCAGGAGTCCACAGGGGAAACAGTCTGGCTGCTGAGCATCCTGACTATCAAACACAGCTTCCTATAATATCCTGCCTGGTCTGTGAACCACGCAGTCTTTCTATCTAGCATTCTGATACAGTATGTAAAAGGCTATATATATGCTAACACTGATTCTCATAATATCCTGTATATAGTGTGTGAACCTCCTATCTATAATAGTGTTCCTTAAAATAAAGTATAAGTAATATTAATATCCTGACTGTTAATTTCAGTGATTCAACCTAACGGTTAGGACAAACGCCTACCTATCAAGCATTCTGCTTTATCATCTATGTTTCTAAAGTAGTACGTTGGTGTTTTGCATTCGGCTTTACAAGTTCCTAGCAGGCTTTTATCTCATGTTGTTATGATCCTAAATGGCTTGAAATTAATAACCAGCTAGAGTTTCACTATCCAGCTCAAGGACACACCGACGCACACGCTGACACCTTTCAGTAATGGGATGGTCTCTCTCATCACGATGCCACCTTTACAACTGTTAATTTGTCTTGGGAGATATTTGAAAAGGTTTTACATGGTAAGGTGGAGGAATTTCAAAGTCTTGGTCATTTATATGGCCTGAATGATGATGTCTGAAGCCTTACAGTATTTATAATCAAAATAGTCTCTCATTTGACCAGAGTCCACAGTTTAAAAATGTAATACAATGTAAATGCAAAAGGTCAGCTAATAGGAATATTGCCAGCAACACTTAATGAAACTTAACACTTTTGGAACAGTCAATCTTGCAAAATATGACATAGCATGGCAGCATGGGCAGAAATATGGAAATTTGCACAAGAGATCTCCATATTTAATAGGGCAAGTGAGACAATTTAAAATATTATTACTTACAAATTATACTCTATCTCAGACACAGACAAGATCTAGCTGAGACCTAATTATATTGAAAATGTCAAGTGGTGGTGAGAAGTTACAGGCACTGTATGTGGACCTGCACACACACTGGAGTAAAAGTGTTAATTTGACCTTCAAAACCCAGTTTGAGTTTGGAATCTTAGTGCTTACTGGATCTACCTTGTAGGAATTCACCAATGTCATATATTAGATGGGTATTGGTGCCGGTACTGACTTTATGAAGTGGATCAAGTATCGGCTATGATGTGACTGTCAATGTCAAATTCATTACAAAATTCAGTGTTTCCACTATCTTTTACACAGCTACCAACACAGTTCTTATTGCTACAGCAATTTCTGGACTGATTTCGTAAAACATAAAAATGATTCTAATGAGCTCCATGTAGTGAGGTACACAGGTTTTAAATTATTGGGTATTGGGAGAGGAAAAGTTTGGATTGGTGCATCACTTCTATCTAGTTCTTCTGTTTAAGGATTTAGGCAATGAAGACTTTTCAACTTACTGACATTTTATGTCCATAAATAAACATCTGGACAGGATTTGGACACCCTTTCTAGATGAAAATAGTCAAAGTCAAACATTGTGGTTAACAGACTACTAATAAATCAGCTCAAAGACAATTGATCCCCTAAGCCCTTTCGTTTTTTTATTGTTTTGTTTTGGGTGATTTTTTAAATTGTCTTATTTATTTCTTCCCCTCTTTCTCCCTGTGAACACTGGTTATTGCATCACTTTCAACTGAAACAGGAATGTGAGCACTTCTACATTTGTTATTTTTTACTTTTATGATACTTTTAGATTTAACTCTTCCAACACACCAATGTGAGTGCATACATGTGTAACCATCTCTGTGGATATAATCTGGTACACCTCAGTAGTGCTGCACTTCTGTATATCTGTGATTGTGTTCTTGTGGCCACTCTGAGCTCTATTTTTGTGAGATTAAAAATCAAAGCATTTAAAAGAATACACATTACTTTCATCCTCTGGTAGCCTATTTGTTTTGTAAATACATGTTCTCCTTGCCACCAAGGGAAGCTTGCTACTTTGCATCTTACAGCGTGAACTATTATAAAAATCCAATTGTGACCCAGCTTTAAACTACACAGCCCCCTCCAGGTTCCTGCTGTCTAATCTCTAATTAAGCACCGCCGCTGCCCAGTAGCCCTGTTGCCTAGCATCCTGCTGTATCAGGCTACGAAATGTGACCAAATATGCAACATTCTCAGCTTCCTTGCAGCCTCCTGACATCAAGAGTTTCCCATGCAAACCTAAATTGATGTCACGGTCCAATGTGTAACCTTATGTAAAAAGCACATCTTGTTTGAAGGATTTTAACCTTTGAGTCCGCAGTATTTCAATCAGCCAACTGTGCAGGCTTGACAGGCTGCTACTTGGGTTCTCGGGATATCGATTTCTAAATAAATCAGGGAGACATTTATACACACCTAAAAGCAGTTATCGCTGTATATGAATAATCATAATAAATTACAACAGAGTCCAAATTGGAGTCAAAGATGAGATTTTCCTGTTCCCAGTGATATGAAAGTGGTTGTATAATGCAACATTAGCTAATACAGTGTTTTTGTTTTCATGTTTCCTTTGCAGGTAAAATTAAGACACTGATACAGGGTGTTCATTTCTGATAGGAGGGTGGTATGATGTACAGCACATACACCACAGTGTAACAGCGGCAGTGTAAAGATGAACCATTTTTTGCGATGCACTGTCAGATCCCAACCCAGTCGTTGAGAAACACTTAGCTAAGCAGTTATTGAAAAGCTGCCATAGTGGCTTCCCTGCTGGTCCCAAGGGTCTACTGGAGGACACTATCCTAGCAAAGAAATAATGGGCCCTGTTGCTGATATCACCTATTACCTCTGAAACATGCACAGTACTGTATATGCACACATGTTAAAATTCACTACAAGGTAGAGGAAAAAGATATGTTACAAGTCTGAGGTAATTTCAGTTTGCAAGGTCAGTGTGTAAAATAGTGTGTGTCATACCTGCACATACAAACTGTAAGTAAACACGTTTACTGCTTAATAGCATTCAACGTTACTGTAAAAGATGCAGTCCCATAGAGAGCAAAGCACTCGCTACCATCAAAATACTACACAGTTCATTCATTGGCCAGCTAAGGTCAACCGGTAATGTAAAGTTAAAGTTATGAATTTATTGGTATTTAGTAATCGAAAATAATATGCTTCCTGTGTGCACTTAATCATAACCAAAAAGCTATTATACTGTAGTTTGGTATGTTTGCGGTTACAGTTTCAGTTTTACACAGGTGTTTTCAATTATTCTTTCTGATTAGACCTCTAGTTACATTGACGCTGGGTGGAGCTATGCTGGGAATTATGTGATGTTACAAAACTTAAATGCATCAATACCAATTATACATGACACAGTCTTGAGAAGAAGTTTAATCAGGCAACATAAGTGAAAACAGCTGTGCGGGTGAACTATTGGTGCCTAGGGGCTTTAACTGTAGAGATTGCAAAAGCATTTTTATCTTATCTAGAAGGTCTGTTGTAATTGAAATCAGTCAGAATAAAATATTTGAATTGGAATACAAATCCTTGTCCCTAAAACTGTCAAGGTAAATACATTGGTTTCCATAACCATATTTAGAGTGAGATCATCTCATATTTTTATCAACAAACTTCTTAAATTAGAGATTTTCATAAGTAACCAAAACTGGATCTAGGACTTGTCAGGCTGGTGGATCCAAGCCATCACAGAATAGACAGAAAGAGTGAACAAAAATTACATCCACTGCTACTCTTATTTAATGGGGCTGCTTGTTAATTGGTGGCACATCAGTGTCAGTGTTTCTTTGGGTCTGTTAAAAGACCATACTTTTGATTGGGTCTAATTATCTACGGGTCCGTTAGGACAGGGACTGAACATCCTTGGGTCCCTTTTGATCGAGTTCTCTTTTGTTTTTTCAAAATTAATTTATATACCATTACCTTTGCACTATACTCCCACTACTCCACTCCCAACTTTTTAATTGCACTGTAACTGGCATATTATATTTAATTTGCACATATGTAAAAACTTGTCGGTATATATACAACCAGTATATATACACTTTCTCATTCAAGTGAATGGGAAGGTAAATATAACTGTATATTCCTTGTTAATATAATACGTTTTTTTTCTTTTTGAAATTTCTTCTTCAGTGCTACTTTTACATACTTTGTTGAATTTTAAAATATTTTAATATTTGTGAATACATTGTCAATGTGTGTAGTTCGGAGAGGGCTATGACTGAATTTCATTGTGCAATCCTGCATTGTATAATGACAATTAAAATGAACCTTGAACCTGAAATGCACCAAAAAATGCACGTGGATCATAGATAAGGATGTTCAGCTGTTAGATCATTAGTGCTTCTGTGGTTGTTGCCTTCTTACTATCACTGAGCAGTTGTGGGCTGCGTATTTTGCTTAATGGGCCTTTGAAGTTAACTGCTGATGGAAGGAAAGGAATATCTTATTCACTTCCTGCCTTCTACATTTTCATATTTTCCCAGGCTGCCTCTGGCTGGACACAAGTCCAACAAAGCTTCTATTCATTTGCACCTCCTGCCATCATCCTGTTATCCTCCTACTGTCCATACATCAGCAGCATTAATCCATTCATCACACACCTTACAGTACAACATGTACAGCACATCATCATACCTATAAGCTGCCCTCTGCCAACCACTGTGAGTCCACAGTATCTGTCTGAATTACAGAGTCACTGAATATACATGTGTGTCTGCACATAGGGGGTGATACAGGCAATAACTACCCAGGCCCCAGAAGTGCTATATCAATGAATATAGAACAACCACAGAGAGCAGTGTAAAGTCCTTATAGCCTCCCTCGCTCCTCCTGGGGATACAGCTAGTACATATATATATATATATAAATATATATATATGATATGATATGATAATGGAAGTGAACCAAGTGAGATAATGTGATGGCGTGTGCATGCATGTGCGTGTGTGTCACTGTATCCCATACAGCTTAGAGGAGGCGGAGGGGGGGGAGATGCTATCTTTCCTGTGCCTTCATATAGTTCAGATACAATCATCTGAGAAAGAGACAGAGAGAAGAAGAGAAGAAGGGAATAAATAGAGAGGAAACAAGAAAAGATCAAGATAGTAAAAAAGGCGAGGGAGGAGAGGGGGAAGATAAAGAGCAAGTGTGAAATTTAAAGAGTGAAAGAGAGAGCGAGCGAGAGAGAGAGATGAAAAAGCAGAAGAGACTAAAAGGAAGGGTAGGAAGGCACGAGATGACTGTTACAGCTCAATTAATGCCGGGACATGAGATGGCCCTGCCACTGATAATGACAGAGGGTGAGCTAGAGAAAGAGACAGTGAGGGGAGAGGGAGGCAATAGCAGTGATCTCGACAGGATGTTAGGAGGAAGCTGGGGGGGGGAGAGAAGAGGAGGAGAGGAAATAAGAGCAGATACTGTTAAATCTATTCATGATTCATTATTTCTCAGAGCGGGCTCAAAGCTCCCCTCCCTTCCTTGATGTCTCTTCTATCTCTCCCTCTTTCTCCGACTGCCCTCCCCCTTTCTTTCCTTTTCCCTCCATTGCTTTCCTTTTCTTGGCTCTCATTTTCATCTCCATCTCTTTTTTTCCCCCCTCTCATCTGTTCTCTGAGGTCTTTATCTGTCTCTTCTAAAGCTTCATCCTTCCTGTTTACCCTCTCCTCTTTCATCCGTTCAATTAATCTCTATCCCTCTTTTCCTCTCATCCCTGCTCTCACACTTTTTCCAACATTAGCTCTCCCCCGCCATCTTTCAGGTTTTTTTTTTCTGTTGCTCTATCTCCCTCACTCTCTTAACTGCTTTTTCTCTACCGTGCTCTCTCTTTTTCTTGCAGTCTTTTATATCTTCAGAGTCCCCGCTTTTTAAATTATCTTGCTCTCTTTTTTTTTCAAACTATCCCACTCACTCTTCTATCTTCTACTCCTCCTTTGTAACGTCCTCCTTTTCTACAACCTGCCTCTTTGTGCTTTATCCTTGTCCACTCTCTTTCTCTCAAATTCCTCATGCTATCTCTTTTTTCAATCACTCTTTTTGATATCCTTTTTATACCAGTTCCTTCATTTTATATTCTATCACGCTCTCTCCTGTCACCCCCCTCTCTCTCTCTCTCTCTCTCTGTCTGTTTCACTGCTCCTACCTTCTTCTTTTTATACTATTTCTGTCAATTTCTGCTTCTCTACTTCCTTTTCTATCTGTGATACTGTAAGTTCTCTTTCATTATCTACCTCACATTTCTTTCTCCCTGGCTCTCCTACCAACTCCTCTGTTATCCCTTTTTACCTGCTCTCTTGTTTTTCTTTCTGGATCATTTTTTTCCCCACATATGCTCTTTTTCTCCTCATTGCTCAAACATTTACTTTTTCTACCTTTTCTCTCCTTTCTTCATATTCCCCTGGCTCTCTCTTCTTAAAGCTTTGTTCAATATAGTTCCTGACACCAACCCTTCTCCTTCTTCATTTATTTCTCTCTCTTTTACTTTCATTCTCCTGACTGTAGCTCTTTGGTCTCCTGTCATCGTATCTCTTCTTCTCCTCTCTCCTTCCTCTCTTCCTATTTTCCACACTCTCCCCTCCTTGGCCTCCCTCTGTCAGCTTCCCCACCTATCCCCCTCCTCCTCCCCCTCTTCCTCTCCCTCCTCCTCGTCTCTCCATCTCTCAGAGGTGCAGCCAGCACCCCAGTCCATTTCTCCTTTTTGGCGACAATAGCTGACAGTCCAGTTCTGCCCAGCTCTGCTGCCAAGCAGCCATCTCTCTCTTTTTCTTTCTTTGTATGTCTCTCCTCAGTTCTCTCTTCCTCTTTGTTCCTTTTCACTATGAGTAAAAGTTTCTCTTCTTGGACTTAAAGTACAACTTTCACTGCATTTTGCTTGGTGGTTTAGCTCAACAAAGTTTAAAAATGGAGAGTATTTTAGTGGCATATAAGAATTTTTGATATTCTGAACCAAAACTGCAAATCCTAATTACTTTTTTGGAGAAGAAAGCAATTTCATTTACTGAATTGGTGCTTCACTTGTTTTAAGTATCTTTTAAATTTTGAATGACCTTGTTGGGGAATAATATAGTGCTATTTTATCTTAATTGACAGTTCATCAATGGTAACAGGTATTGACATTTCTCACACTACTCTTTCACACAAGCTTGAAATAAAGTAAGAAAACTGTATAAATCAGTATCTTTACTTTATAGTTCAACTTCTGTCAGCATGAAATGACTGACAGCTTTTAAAGCTTTTAAAGTAGCTTTTCCAAAATTCTACTGTTTCTTCTCTGGTCTCTCTCTCAATTTGTCTGTTTGTCTCTCTCCCCCTTATTGCTCTGTCAATACTTGTGTCTGCTGCAGAGTCCGGGAATCAATCCATCCCACCCATCAGTCAGTTTTATTGTGCACATAAGTCTTTTTTAACCAGTGCAACAATTCCAAAATAAAGTCCCTTTGGAGTTTTCTTGCTTTTGAATGTGGTTCATGTCTTGGGTCAGAGGCTGTGATGAAATTTGGATTTGAACGAACCCAAAAGAGCAGAAGGGACACTTTCACACAATCTCAGCTTCAAACATAATTGAGAATTTATGTTGTGTCACAAAAGAAATTCCACTGAACACACAGGCAGACTGGAGCCATACGGGTATGATGACATGTTCCTGACAAAGTGATCTGCATAGGTGCGTCACAAGCTATGTGTTATAGAGTATCATTTTTGATGCTTCACCTAGAACACATGTTACAATCAACAAAGGATCTAGATTAGAGTTTAATATGCTGTAGCTGATGCCAATCAGTTAAAATATCCCCCGATCATCAGACTGATTAGCCATAATTTCAAGCATGGGACATAAAATCAGCCAGTAGTGGAGTCTGGAGTATTAAAGTATGTACACTGCACTCCAAGTATTTGGACAGAAACCCACTGTTTGATGTCTCTGTGCTGTAATTACCTTGATCATGAAATGACACAGTGATTATGAGGTTAAAGTGCAGAGTGCAGAAGCTTTCATTTGAAGGCGTTTTCAGGGAATGTTTCAAACAATGAGTTGCTTTCTAAATGCAATATGTCGGGCATGCTGGGACTTCATTGTGAAATGAGAAAAAAAAAACCCTTGTCTTCCGTGACAGTCCGCAACTCCACTGCAGAGAGCGAGTTAGCATGACATGAAGATAGAGACAGTGAGGGAGACTCGGGCAGTCACCTTAAAGGAAGATGCCATTCTACTGGATAATGATTCTGTCTATCTGCATGGAGCTGTGTCAGCACAGCAGAACAGACCTCATGTCTGCTATCTGTCTGTCTGTCTGTCTGCCTGTCTGTCTGTCTGGACATTTATCTGACTCTCTGCCTGTCTTTCTGTCTGCAATTTGACTGTCTTCCTTTTCTGCAATGTGACCCAGACAGCAAATTAGCAGCAAGTGTGGAGACAAGCAGTCACTGGCTCCTGAGAGCAAACCCTGCTCATCAGACACATCTTCATTCAAGAATACTGGATCCCTGCCAGGATAACTGGAAATAATGTGCAATTTTCCCTGACCTTCTTTTATTGCCTTTCATCTGGAATTTGATCTTTACATTGTTTAGAAGAACCAGTGGGTGATTTCACATCCCAGTCCTAACTAGCCTATATGCAGCAGATAACAGCTAAACTTTGTGGACATCGAGTAGCAGTTAACCTCGGTCCTGTAAAACATACATTTAACATTTCTATGGTTACCAGCCAGGATGATTGCTGTTGTGCTACTGTTAAACAGTTTTATTTCCTCATTCACATAATTGTTTCTTCTCTCACCTAGAGCAGCAATCTGCAGCTTTTTTTGCTTGTTAATAACCAGAGAGGAGACATAAATAAACATTTAGTCAATAGTGACATCATAATTATGCTTTTCATGCCACAGTGCAGGTACTTGGCTTTGTGTTCCATACAGAGGCATACAGAGGGAAACTGCAGTGTTGTGCGGTGACCCTTTCTGAAACTAATAAATCCGTTGCTCAGTGTTGAAACCACTTGTTGCACTTGCTCAGTCATTATTAGTCTACCTGTTTAACAAAAATGCTTTTAATTCCACCGCCTTGTTCATTTATCCTTTTTTAAGTACAAAGGAAAAAGGATATTTTATTTTCCTTGCTGATCATCGTTACACAATAATTTAAGCTGCAACAGATCCTGCTTATCCTACTAAGCAGAAAACACTGAGTGACCAGAAAAATAGAGTCACCTGTAGAATGTAATGTAATGCAACACAACAGCTCTGGACTAAATACTACATTATTTATTATTCTACTTGTTGTTTGTGTGTGTTGACTCAATATGGTTGATGTTGCATGACTGTAATATATTCAAAGGTGTTTCTAGTAATCTATCCACCTCATTTACATATATGCAAGAGCACCGGTTACGTAGTGTACATACAGTACATAAAAGAGTTACATTAAAATATACACCCACCTACACAAAACACACTGGCATACAATCTTTGAGTGTGCAAAATAACACATTCACCTCCTCTCGCCCACTCAATAAATGCAACTTCTGCACAAAAAGTGACACACACACACACACCTATGCACAGCCTCCAAGTACACCAGCGGCAATCCAACAAAAAAAAAAAAAAACATACCAAATACAGTCTCTCTTACCTGCTTGTGCATCTCAATGTTAAGACCATAGGACATCTCATAGTACTGTGGAGACAAACACAAGTGACAGAGTTTCGTTAGCATTTTATTCACAGCACACATTAACATTCATTATTACACAATATCTCCCATTGAACAGCTGTTGCTCAGCGTCGGTGCATATGCTGCTGTTTGTCAGCCTGCTTTAATGAAAGAAAGAAAAAAAAGAGTGAGAAGATGGGAAGGAAAGAGCATGTGTGTATATAGTACAAGTGAGGGTGTGTGTGTCTCTGTATAATGAGGTATTTATGTCTTGGTGTGAGTAATGTGCGATCACTGTCTCAGCCTGTGTGTTTGTGTTTGTGCTTGTGTGTGTGTGTGTGTAAGCATGACTTTGGATGTTTGTTTGCTGCTTGTTGTTTTGCTGCCCTCTGTGTTTGTGTTTCTACAAACACCTATGTATAGAGGCCAGAATAATGAGCCTGACTCTGTGACTGCTTGTTAAGAACACTGTACACCATGTGTCTGAACAGTGCATGTCTGTGTGTTTTTGTGATGAGTTTTGCTTGGTGTGTGTCCATAATGAAGGATACGTAAAGACACTATTTACAACTGGGATTAACATGTGATCTGTATCTGAATATGTTGTCTGGACAAAGAAAAACACATGTTGATTCAAGGTGTAAAATAAATGCATGCAGAAGACATTGCAAACGAAATGCTATTGAATAGGTCAGACCACATTCCTTCCTAACATGACTCCGATGTAAGAGATGCTGGACAAAATTCACAGTCCTCAACCTGTGCAAAAATGTATTCCAAAATTCAGCCAAAGCTAATATGAGGCTTTATGTGCCTGAGTAAAATCAAGTGAGTATTTTTACAAAGTTAGTCTTTTTACAGCCTGAGTTGAGCCAAGAATTGATCTCTTAACAGCCA
Source organism: Thunnus albacares (assembly GCF_914725855.1). Taxonomy (NCBI): domain Eukaryota; kingdom Metazoa; phylum Chordata; class Actinopteri; order Scombriformes; family Scombridae; genus Thunnus; species Thunnus albacares. The sequence continues at coordinate 20,930,084 of NC_058114.1, read as the reverse complement.
GTATGAACAAAAGTGATGATTACAGTGACCAATAGATCTGTCACAACTGTGTTCACTTTCCAAAGTAAACTTCACTTCACTTCTATTTTCTCAGGCTTATGATTCATTATTGTGTATTCGTTTATAAGCATGTGTGTGTGTGTGTGTCTGCGGGATGGTTGTGTGGTTTGTCAGTGTCTTTTGGAGGGTGGGTGGTTGTCAGTCTTGCATGCATTTTCTTTACCATAACTTGTGATCACTTGTTGCTGTATGCACGGTAAATTAAAGCATACTGAGTTTACCTGTAATGAAATATGCTATATAAATAAAACTGCCTTGCCGTAACAAAAACTATTTCATTGTACATGTAGGCAAGTGAGTATTAATTAACATAGACTTGAAAGTTACCCTTTAATAAAAAATTAATCCAAGAAGTTGAAAAGTCACGTAACTCTGCCACTTCCTGCTGTCTCAAGCAAACCGGCTGAAAACCTAAAGACAGCTGCTTTCTCTGCAAAGGCCCTAAAACCACAACGCTTCCCTTGAACTGGACGCACCATTTTATCCAACTACAGACTGCACATTTATAGCAGGTGTAAAAGGGTCATAAGCAATGTCATGCTCCTATCTGAATGTGCATGTGTATTTTGTGAGTCTCTGAATGCCAAGTTATATGAGCCATCAGCACAACAAACATACCTGTGTTTGTGTGTGTGTGTGCTCACTAAATACCTTCTGCTACCATCTCTGCATGTGTGCGTGTGCTTGCTAAATGTGCCGTTCTCACTCCTCTGTGTGTGTTTCCGCGCGTGTGTGTGTGTACATCGGTAATGTGCTGTAATGGTGTTGGTGGCGAGTGGCATACAGACAGCGAGGATCCGTCATGGTGACAAAGGCAGCCTCTGCCGCCGGATGAGCAACGCTCTGACTGATGAGAGCGAGACACGACTCTCTCTTCCTCTCTGTATTTTCTTGCTCATTTTCACTCTATTGCTCTCTTCCTTCTCTACATTTATTCCCTACCTCATTCAGTCCCTCCCTCCCTCTCACTCCTATCTCTATCTTTCAGAGGCTGTCAGTCCGTCTTTTCTCTCTCTCCTCCTTCTCTCTCTAGTTATTCTCCTCCTTCTCTTTCTAGCTGTCAGATGTTCTTTCACTCTCCATTTCAGTCTATCTCTCTATTCCCTGTCTCATTTTACTCACTTGCTATCTTTGTCTGTCTGTACCTATCTAAATTCAAATTCGCTTTACTGCCATGAACGTTATTACAGCATGACAAAGGCACGTTGTGCAATTTTACACTAAGTATATAATTTAGAATGTAAAAAAGATAATAAATGGTTTGCTCATTACTATGATATATAGACTGTGCAACATTAAAAACACTACACTATGCAACCACATGACTGTACTAAATAGTATACTATAATGAAAGAAAAACATCATTTTGCAGACAAATCATTAATAAAAAACAAAAGAACGCATATGATAAGATGAAATTTAGTTTAATAGTGCAATGTAGTGTAATGTAATGTAATGTAATGTAATGTAATGTAATGAAATGGGGACAACTGTATAAGAAAATAGATACAATAAAAATCAAAAAGAGGATACAGATTTTGAGGAAGCTCAGCAGGTTTTCCCTCAGGTTGTGACCTGCTCTAACATATTTTTCTGCTCTAATGAAAATGTCAGTTTTTCCCCAAGTAAATGTTAAATTTTGTTTCGGTACAAAAGTGAGTGGAATTCTTGGTGTTTCTTAGTACATGGAGTGTTATTCGGTAGAGAACTTCCTACAAGACAAGAAACAGAATTGGTCATTTGGTCAAATGTCTATAGGGATGCACCAATATGATACCCTGAATCAGTATCAGCAACGATATAAATATAAGTATTGAATATCGACCATAACGTCACCAATCCACATTTAATAGTTTCTTTGTTAATATAATTTTAAAACGTTGTGTTTCTGCTATCAGTTACTTCCATTCAACCACGCTAACTCAGTTTTTAGCTGCAGAGCTAACCCTGGCCTCATGTTAGCTTACATGAAAATGATTCCAATGACTTCCACACAATGAGGGATACAGATATTGATTGGGGGAAAAAGAGAGTTATTGCTACTGTGTATCGGTAGATACCCTGAGTGTCAACCTCTTGACTTTGACATTGACTTTTGACATTGTACATTGATAAAGAACTTCAGTATAAAGTCAAGAGGTTGTCATATGTAGCACACCAAGCTAGTGAAGCTCTGTAAACAGAACCGCGTTCCCCTGCATGTGCAGTGACATCTGTCGTACATGGAACTATTCTCCTGAGACGGAAAATGTCATCACTGTTATTACTCTTTGGAGTCATGTCTAAACAAACTATTGTGCCTAAACTCTTCAAGACAAAGAAACAAATCACCCAGGACAACGGTGTGGCTCACTAATTTTAATAGTTTTTGGACAACAACGGAGGTCTACGGCACAGAAGAATACAATATATAAAGCTTTGGATACAAGCACAATGCTTGTAAGTAGGATCGATTCCTTGTTGGTTTGGCTCTGCACATGAGATTTTTTGACAATTAGAAAAAAACAGAAAATCAGCAACCATACCCTTTAACCATAGTGGTGAAAGACATACAACAAATCATTTTTTTGACAGAATAACTCGCCTTGTGAATATGACCTTCAGATCAGACAAAATTCATATGGGTCTTTATGGAAAGCAATGACATACTAAACATTTTGTTATTTCTTTTGGAGTCATCTTTACAGACTGCACTGTAGCAGGAAGTGCTGCTGTCTCAGACATGACAGGGCATATATCTATCTACTGTATCTATCTATCTAGCCATCTTTGCACTGTTTTGCCTCTGTTGTCATCCTCTTTCTTTGTCACCTTCTTCCCCTGGTGAATTCTCTCTCACACTCTCCTGTCAGCACCTTTTCTGTCTTTCTTGCCAATTATCCTATCTTTCACTTTTTTTCAAACCTCCTTTCCTTCTCTCCTCTCCCCATTACTCTCTCTCTCTTTTATCTGCCCTTGTTTTTCATTTTCGTCTCTGTCCTTTACACCCAGTCTCCTCTGCTCTCTCATTCTTTTTCCTTTTAGTCATTTCTATCAATCATCATTCTCCTTTATGTTCTCTCTCTATTTCATGCTCCCTATCTATTGCCATTTTCTACTTCACTCCCTCGCTTTATATATTTTTTTTCTCTCTCGTCCTTGTGGAGTACTATATCTATATCTTCTCCATTCTCCCCCCCCTCCCATGTTGAGCTGCTGTGTATTTAGCTCTTTTTTTATGTCTCTCATGGACAGACGGGCACAAAAATGGGTTTTCATGTACACAAAAACATACGCAATCATTCTTGGAATCTCTTTCACATGTAAAAATGCTCACACACACACACACGCACACACACTTCACACAAGTATGCACACACTCACCTGAAAACACACACGTACATTAAAGCACACACACACACAAACATACTTGAGCTAGCTCTTTGTGTTTCCATGTCTGCCTCTCCTCCAGCCCTCTCAACATGAAAGACATGTGACATCCCTCTTTGTTCTCTCTCCTTCTCTCTCTCCATCTCTCATCAGCCTCTCTCTTCACCTCTCCATCATTACACCTCTCCTCACCCCTCCCCATCTTTTCAACTCAATTCCTGTCTGTCTCTCCTTATTAATTCTCCCCCCATCTCTTCCATCAGTCTCTCCACCTCTGTCATTCACTCCCTCCTCTTTCATTCTCTCCTCTCCAGCATCCTCTTTTCATTTAGTATCTCACTTTTTCCCCCCACTACACTAACAGCTAAGAGTGCTCCAACCAGGGCCCTACTATTTGAATACAACCTTGCAAGTAACAACACAGCTCACTTCAGCTGCCGGCCTCAGGAAGAGCTTTCCACTCTGGACTAAAATGAAGCAGCTGACTGTATATAACAAGCACGACATTATGGAAAGGAATGTAATAAAAGATATGATGGGAATGCTTCTCTGTTATGCCAGAGGGGAAAGCAAGCAGGTTTGGGTTAGCAGCTGTAAAAGTTAAGGAGCCTTGATCCAGGAGTGCGTGTGAGAATCAGTGGACTGAAAAGAAAAGTGTTTCGGTTCAGTTCTGTCAAGTTTCATTGAGCCTGTTTAATTAAAAATGTCATTCATGTGAGTGCATTCAACAGTCATTAAAGAAAGAAGTTTTTCTCCAGCTAAGTATCTTTCAGGTTCTCAAAAATCCAAGGCAAAAGGCAAGTGAAAAGCTACAATTAATGTTACATTGACTTCTTAAGATACATTAATACGGAGCGCTGTGGTAGCTGAATGGTTACAGCGCATGCTACATAACTGCAATGTTCCTGGTTTGACTCCGCCTGGGGACCCTTGTTGCATGTCATACCTCTCTCTGTCATCTCTCTCTCTCCCCTTTGTTTCCTGTCTACTTCTCCACTATCAGCTGTCGATTAAAGGCAAAAATGCCCCCCCAAAACATATTTTACGATATATTTATTTACATTCATTTACTTATATATTTATTAAGGTATTGAAATAACTTGAGTATCTTAATTTCAGTGTGTGGCAGCTACAGATGAAAACACCAGCAACAATAATAAAATGCTTCTTACACATTAACACAAAAATAATTAAAATCCATTGATAAAATATACTTAATAATATAACTCTAAAAGTAGCCACTCTGCATATTGAGTATTTGAAACTTTAAGTACATTTTTTCTGACAATAATATATTATATATTATGTTTTTCTGGTTTTCTATTATTTTAATACCGTTATGATGTCAGATATTTATGTTTAACATGGTCACAGTTCCAAAACTTGTCATTGAAATTCATGTATATAGAAATGCCCCCTGCAATTTCTACCAATGCTTGCCCATAAACGGCCGTCTGTTCCGTATCCTTGGTTGCTAAGGTTGCTGCTTAAGTTGTGTTAAGGTTTTTTCATGCGTTGTTTGCGCTGTCCACTCTCATATTTCGGATCAACTTTCAGCTCGAACATGATGTGCACACACAGATGTATTTGAGAAGTTAACATTTCGAGTAAAGAACAAGAAAAAGAAGTGAAATCCTACTACTACAGTTTGCTGCATGGTTTGTTTATGTGGCCTCCACAGCCGGCCGATGTCTGCCAAGGGGCAGCTGGCCAATCAGAACAGAGTGGGTTTCTCGGGAGGGGGGCCTTAAGAGACAGGAGCTAAAACTGGCTGTTTCAGACAGAGGCTGAAATGAGGGGCTGCATAAAGAGCCAGTATAAAATAAATAATGGAGTTTTTTGAGCTTTAAATCATGTAAAGATATTCCAGTATATCCCCAGATTAAGAATATAGAACTTGAAATGTGCATAATATGTCCCCTTTCAGTAAAGTAAAGGGTCTGAATACTTTTTCCCACACTGCCAGCCAGTCAGAATTGGAAAAGACATGAACACAGAATGTGCGAATTACCTTTTTCCTTTTAAGCTTAAGATCTGTGGCGAAATTAAAGCTATGCATTTCATCCACTTGAAACATACAATTACCAGAAGGTTATTCTCTCTGTTATGTGGTAATGGCCCTCATTGTACTGCCACCAGAGAGCTGAACCTTTTGCTGATAACAATAAATATTAGATTGTGATAGTTTATTGGTCTCTGTAGGATCATTTCCTCTGTGCTCACTTCCCTGCAGTAAGGTTTCACAGAACAGTGTCACCTTCAGGAGCGCTCACAACAATTTAGAGGGTCGCTCATTTGCCAGGACTTAAGGCTGAGTCATTCAGTCTAAAGAGGAACGGTGGTTCTCATACAGAGAGCAGCGTTAAACCAAAAGGTGACAAGAAGCAGAGACGTGATTGAATAATCTGGACAAGAGCCACAAACGACCGAGTCAGTGTCAATATCACTCAGTTACAGTGTTATATAAGTGGCTAGAAATGTGAACCATACAAACATTTAATTTCCACAATTAATAGGACCAGTCAGGGTTTCCTTTAAATAGGCAGAAAGGAGAAGACTAAGTGACTGAAATGTACTAATAGTTGTCCTGTGGGTGTAGGCTAGACAGCAGTGAAGTGACTATTGTACTATTTGTGCAGTCTGCACAGCACTCTGGTGACAACGCTCTATGGGAGTCTGGTCTGGACTGTAGAGCAGAAACAACTGTGCTTTGTAGTCTGTGAATGTGTAACTGTAGTATTGTAACAGTTAGCAATATTGTTCCCTGCTTGTAAAACACAATTTTTTGTCTTGTTTATCTTAAAGACACCAACATGTTCAAATATAGTCTACAGGCCTAAATATGAATACATAATAGGCTAAACTGTAATATTGTCTTGTGTGTGTCATCCAGTAGTGACAGCTGTACTATGAGTGTGGTCTTGACTGCAGTATAGCAATAACTGCCCTGTGTGTACAACTGAAATTGCAGTGCTACAGTATGTGTGTTTTTTTTCTGTTGTAGTCAGTTTTTTAATAGGTTCATCCTTTCTTAACTGCACCCCCCCCACCCCCACCCCCACCACCACCCATTGCCTTCTGCCTTATATAATCCCTCTGTTGTGTCACTGCGTTTTCATTCTGCAATGTACTGTAAGATCTCTTGTCTATGTGGATTTTGTGTATGTGTGTGCAGCAGATTTAAAGGCGCATGTGGGTGATGTGTGTGTGTGTGTGTGTGTGTGTGTGTGTGTGTGTGCTGAAGACTAAGCCTGGCAGAGGGGCACGAAGCCAACTGGCTGACGTTGCTTACCAAGAACACCCAACACTGCCCACCCAGAGAGCAGAGAAAAAAAAAACGTGTGTGTATACTGTATCGGTGTGTTTGGCTACATTTTTTGTCAACTAAAATGTGAAATAAAAATGCATGTCAATGCCAAGTAAAAAGGTGTTCTTGGATACCTGAACAGACTATATATTTGCATTCATACATGACCATACGTGTACATATACAGTATGTATATCGATGACAACAGCCAGGGGGATATTTACTAAGGATTTGCAGCCCTTTTTACGGTGCTTAACAGTCAAATTGTGTTTGTCCTTATTTACTAAAGGACCACAATGGGATTTTGTGCAAAAAAATGGAAAAAAAAGTGGTTCCTGTTTGGAGGCGCAAAATATGTGAGGAAGCAATGGAAATTTATATACACAGCCACAGCACCTGATTTATAACTGCTGAATGACCACTGTGGCAGAGGAAACTGCGTCTGAAATTAGCGTCTGGGAAAAGCATCTGCAGCGCTGTTCATCAGACACACATGGAGGGTGAGATACTACAGCCAGATTGTAACAGTGAGTGAGAGCCACAGACTGGTTGACAGTTTTTCACATCTGTCTTAAAACAATAATCAGGTGCCCAAATGAACACTGAAATAGGTTTTCCTTGCCATAATCATTTGTCCTGTTCATACTGGCCATTAAAAGATCCCTTCATAATGCACTTTCAATGTAAGTGATGGGGGCCCAAAGGTGGAAAATGTCCACTTGATATGACTAACCCAGACTGCTGAAGTCCAATGTAAGTTTCAGATAAACTTTCAAATGCATTTTTGCACAAAATGACTGTGGCTTTTGGCCCCCATCATTCATGCATTTAAAGGGGATCTTTTAATGGCCAGTATGAACAGAAGGAATGATTACAGCAGTGTTCATTTGGGCACTTGATTGTTGTTTTAAGACAGACTTGAAAAATTGTGAACCTATCGATCCATTATGAAGTTACCTTTGGGTTTCCTGCAGTTATATTATTTTTTATCCGTTTACAGAAATCATCTAGTGAAAGGAAATGTTTTACCAAAAGTAAATCAGTCACTAATCTTTTCGTTGAAGCTGACAACATCAGACTATCTAATATTTTCTCACAAACAGCCTTCATCGTGCAGAATGCACACCTGCGGTTCTAAAATTGTCTTCTCTTGTAATAATGTCCATTACTTACACGACATGCACAACATGTGTCAAAACAGCTTGGCATCAGATCTTATTTAGGGACACTTTATATAAATCAGATGAACTGCAAATAGGCCCGTTTACGTCTGTAGTCTTAGTAAATACCCGGATACATTTTAAAAATGCTAAACCTTTTCTCCTTGACAGTAATTTGCAACAGTGTGAAGTGTTTACTGTGTTCAAAGTTTTGACAACTGATATTACAAACTATTCCAGAGCTCTGGAAAGGACTTTAAAGAGAAATTTTACTTGGGTTATAGTTGTTTATATACTTCTTTTTGCAGTAGCCTAATATCAGCATAGGCACAAATAAGTAATCCACAATGTTTAGAATAAATCTAAGTATCATGATGTAGACACTGGAGTAAATTTCTCCATATAAATGACGTTCTACCAAAAGTCTATGATGAAGAGATAATTATGCTCTTTAAACATCATGTAATATTAAAATGACCATATATTTATAATAGTAAATGTGGGTTGAGTTGTGCACCTTTTAAAACTTTGGAAGACTTATATGTACAATATGTGCAACTCTATTTGAAAGAGAGAAAAGCTCATAATTGAGGGGAATCAAATCTCTGCAGCTTTAAATTCATTTCAATTTCCAGTTTAAGCCTGATCCATTTTTGCCAGCTGTTTGGCTTGTTATGTTAGTTCAGCAGGATACTTTAGATAAATGAGGTTGCAGTATAATTCTTGTTTATCTGATCGCACTGTAACGTTCCACTCTTCTGAACATAGCCCATATCTAACGTCTATCTGCCACTAATAACATACACACGTACTGTCATCATCAGGGCAAGACAGACAAAAAGCATTCCTGCACTTCTCTCAACGAGCTGCTCTCTCTCTCTCTCTCTCTCTCTCTCTCTCTTTCTGTTTCTTGCTTCTCTCACTCTCGTGTTTCCCTCCTCTTTCCACTCTTCCATTCTTCAGGGAGTGTTTGCTCTTTCGTTCCCCCCTCCTTCCCTCCACCCCCATGGTGTTGAGAAAGTGTCAGACGACGATGCCAGACTCTCTCTCTTCTATGCATTTTGCAAAGAACACTGGCAGACTTTAAAACGAGCTTTAGGAAGTGGGTCTAATCCAAGGTGATTTATGTAAATGGGACATTCAGTGTGTGTGTGTGTGTGTACGTGTGTGTGCCACTATCATCATGCATGTGTGGCTTTACAGCGTGTTTGTATTCACACAGTATGTTTGTGTGTGTGTGTGCTGCTTACATGTGTGTGAATGCAGCTTGGGTTTACTCCTGCATGTATTATTTGTGTGTGTTTTGTGTGTGTGTGTGTGTGTGTGTATGTGTGTAAAAACCTTAACAAAAGCATTGTTCATCGCTGTCTCTCGGGTGAGCTTGTCTCTTTCATCTGCCCGCCCACACACACACACACACACACACACACACACACACACACACACACACACACACACACACACACACCACCGATGTTAAAACATTTATTAGCACACTGTGCTAACCCACATCAGAGGTTAGGTTAGCAGGCTCTGACTTCTCCATTGTGTCCTGTCAGCGGGTGACGACTAAATCAGTCACGGCAGACATTCAGCCTCACTGCAGCTTCTCTTGCAGCCAGTTTCATCAGAGGGAAAGCCAACACAACAACTGGATACAACTGACCTTGAATTTGAGGGGCTTCATATCTATAAACACACATGTATGGGTCCATCTTTATGGAAACTCCTGTCCTGCTTGTTTTCTGCAGCTCCAGACAGTTCAGACAGGTTTAAGACTCTTAAAACAGACTCAATCCTTCCCTACATCTGGCCCCGCTTAAATCCCCTGGCCAACTCCTACTATCGGATGGCAGAGCAACGTTTAGCTTAGTGAGAAGCAATCTCAAATCAAATTCTGCCCTCTTCCTTCCTGATATCTTCCATCAGTCTTATTTATTTTCTTTCTCCCCTTCTTGGTATTTCTCTTCATCTCCTCTGCCTATCCACCCCCTCCTCCATCTCCTTTGCTCTATAATACTCATACACAAAAATGCACCTTTTTTCTCTTTATGTTTCTCCTCCCTTTCTTTCCTCTCTCTTTGACAATGTCGTTCTGTTTTTTTTTTTTTTACTTTTTTCTGCTCTCTTTGCCAATGCCCTTGTGCCCTCTCTCTCTCTCATATTTCTTTCATCTCTGTCTGTTTTGCTCGCACTCCTTTTCTTTTTCCATCTCTCTCTTCACTTCCCTTATTACTTCTTTTCTCTCTATTCATTTTTTTTTATCTCTTCTTCCTTTCTCTAACCCCCCCTCCTCCTCTCTCCCTTCCCTCTTTCTCAAGCAGTCTGTGACTGTAATGTTGCTGAAGAGAACACAGTGTGTCATCCTGAATCAGACAGATGAGCTGGGAGTGGAGTAAGAGGCTGAGAGCACTGCATTAATCCACACACACACACACACACACACACACACACACACACACACACACACACACACACACACACAGAGTCCATCTATGCCTGAGGGGCTGTACTGAACGAATGACACACACGCACACACACCGCAAAATACACACATGCTCACAATGTTCCAACAAATGACCACATGGCAGGCAGGAGACAAAACACTGAGACCACGATATAATCCCGATAAGGGCTTCAAGATTCAACATTCCCACAAAATAAACATAAAAATTGTCCACATTTTTAAGGAACTTGTTGTGTAATATTGAAATCAATCCCTTGTCAGTATTAATATATATATTAAATAATTATATTTGAGAATTTTTGCTACTATAGTTAATTTATCTAGACTATTGACATATTTCTTTAAGAAAGAGAAGAAAATTAGATTTTTTTTTATGTTAAATCATAATATTAATGTGTTAGACTACCAATTTAGATTTGTACGCTGTTGGTACAATGACAACACCTTCTGCATGAGGCTCAAAGTAAAAAGTCTTTCAGGAAGGGGAAGTTATTAAGACAATTACTATGAACAGCAGGAAGCTTAACGTTATAGAGTCTGGTGGCTTAGCTCGGGTTAGTCTTCAAACCAAGGTTAGTCTGGTAGTCTTAACACTTTTTTTGATCAGATTTACACAGCGAACTGGTATGTGAATACCTCCAGGTGCTTATTACAGGTTGTGCAAACATCCAATATAAATAATAAGAGTAAACAAGCCTTTTACAATGGCATTTTTGTCCACTAGTGCTGTCAATTTTTCAAAAAAATCTAGTTTGAGCGAATAAGAACTAACAAGTATCATTCAGTAATTTAAACACACCTCACGTAATCCTACAATACATTATAAAATGGATTTTGTTCATTTTATTTGCACAGTTTTGTGTCCTCACTTGAAAGACAAGCAAACAGGTCACACCTCTGAATCACAGCCACGGATGTACGACAGAGCCTCCATCTTTGATTTGTTCAGCAATTTGAGGGGTAAACTAAATCTGATTATCAGACTACTAACAGGTGACTTAAGGTTTATTTCTGTGGTAATGCTTCTGTCTAGCAGCTGCATTTTTAAATGAAAGAAAACAGCCTTACCTTTATTAAAGTTTGGTGTTATGATTCGTCATTCACTGCTTTATAGTTTATACAGCAGCGACATTTAGATTTTGAATTTTGGTCAGATCCTTAAAAATTAGATATTTAATTTTTTTCCCCATGTTTGAACAGATTTCAAATTTTCAATAAAAATCATCTCACAGCACACAAATGCATCCATAACCAAAACAAAAAGATATAAATTTAATATCACATCTTTCATCTCTCCGTTTTTTTCTATTGTGAAATTTGATGCAACAATATTTTGTCTCTTGCCAACAGCATAGCCATTCATTAACACCGGACCCCTGCAGAGCCTCTATATCTCACTGTAACACACACACACACACAAACAAAGCAATGGAGAGGCCACCTAATGTGATTCCCTACTGCGAGCTGTCACCCTCCAGTAGACGTGTCTTCTTTATACTTTATATTAAAGGGGGCTGGGCAGTCCAATCCTCTGTAAGAGTTTTGTCTTGTGTTTGACAGTAGGAATGAGAAGAAGGCTGCAGAACAGTCTAGACACTGGAAAAAAAGAGGTTTCTGAAGAGATTTGATCCTAAAAAAGAAAAAAGCTGAAAAGCAATTGAACTATAACATACAGTTCACTGATTTTAAACCCGTCAGTCATTAGACGTTTCTACATTTTAGGCCACTACATGTACGCAGTAAGGGAAAGAAGAGAGAAATTGATAAGAATGTCTGTTTGGATTAAAATAGTGACTTTGCAGGGCTTTATGATGCAAGACAACTGTTTTATCTCCCCTTCTTTCACATTCCAGCGAGCCTCGTGCTTGTGTGTCTGCTCTTTGCGAGATTCAACCTCTAGCCAGCAAGGGTGAACACAGCTCTCCAGACAGGAGCCTTGCTTGCACTTTGTGTACGCATGTGACCGACACGTCTACGCCCCCTGATTAGCCAGGGCTACAATGCAACCTTATTTAAAAATACACAGTGGAATTCCAGGAGAGCGGTGAAATCTGAGAACCATGAATTATAAATACAACAGCCGGAGAAAAGCAAAACACCCACAGACACTCAGTGTGTGTGACTTGATGTTTGTGGGTGTGTGTTTGCAGCTACCACTGAAGTTGCACGTTGCCAGTGTCTCTCTACATATACAAAGAGATGAGCCAGTCTGCTAGAGCAGCCAGCATAAAACATATACTCCATCCAAAAAGCTACAGAGAGTGGGTCTGCCAAACATACAAATACATTACAGTATATCCAAACCTGGCTGCGCCGTTTTACCGCAGCTACACTCCACAGACAGAAGCAATTTGAAAGGGTTATGGCATCATCATCTCTCCAAGCGTGAAGTGTAAAACTTAACCACTGCCAGCTATAGAATTTAAGTAGTAAATGTGAGGAAAAACAAACTTCCCGACTTTGAAAAGTTTCATGCCATAAGGAGGTAAAACTAACACCTTCTTTTAAAACTTGGTGGCTGGTGTAAAAGAGCTTTTCAGCAAATACAGTCTTGTTGCAATTATTGGCATATACTTTCACTTTTAGCATGTTAGAGTCGCATCCTCTCAAATGGCAAAATGTATTGCATACATTTTCAAAAAGTACTATTATCTCATTTAATGATTTCCAGCAGTCTGGAGACCATAAATATGGGAAAAAAATGTAAGTGTGAAAACTGTATTTCCCAGACACTTAATAGAAAACTGAATAAAAGTATAAAAATGTAAATAAAATAAATACTACAAACAGTTTGTTTTAAATTGATATTTTAAAAAGTTTTTACATTTCTGGAATCATCTGTACTGCAACTATCTTGACATTTCTTGTCTTGGTGGTTCAGTTCCACTTTCAAACAGTTTACATTTCCAGCAGATACACTGGTTTATTCAGGATATATACAAGAATAACGTAATGGCAAGCACATTATCATGAGAAAGGCTATCCAAACAAAAACAACTCAAACTTTCTCAACAGAAAATCCAAAGATGAAGATGTCATAGTGTTGAAGATGCTGTTTGATTGTGATATGATCACTAAAGATCACTGTGTGAAAACACCTGCATGATGACTGCAGTTTACCAAAGTAAAAAAATTCAAAGATTGCCACCTTACAGAAAAATGCATGTTTTCTCATTTGTCATGTCGTCTTGAGTGTTAAAATGTTTAAGTTCATGAAAAATGCCATATACATCAGCCCTAGTATCACCCTGTATAACCATCTCCTTACTTTCCAACCCCTCACTCTTGTATTTAAAGAGCTTAAAACTGATGAATAGTAAAGGCAGGAGCAGTGCAGCGTAGTGAGCAGAGCCCCAGCCTGTGGAAACAGGCCTCAGTGTGGATGACAGGCCTAACGAGCTAAATATAGCCTTCTGGGTTATCTCCTCTGTGGGCGCAGCGAGTCCGTTGTTGCTTCACATTATTTACGTGTCTGTGCGTGCTCCCTCTCTCTCTCTTTCTATCTCTCTTTCTTTCATTTCACGCCCTCCCCCCCCACCCCCACCACCACACACACACACACACACACACATCACTATCTCTTTCTCCTGCGCTCTGTGTTGCATATTCTCTTTTCTCTCTCTTTCTCTCTCTCCATTTCATCCCTTCACAGCATCTTTTTTTTTTTTTTTCACCCGCCATCTCTCCTCTCTGCAATTCTGTCCCCTGGTATCTCTCTTTCTCATTTCTTCTCTCTCATTCCTTTTCAGCATTTTTTTTCTCTCTCTCACTCTCTTTCCCCTTTCTCTCTGTATCTCTCTCCTGCCTCTATCACTCTCTCCCTCTCCTCTTTTATTCTCTTTATCTCTGCCTCCCTTTGTATCTTCCCTCCCTCCCTCAGCAGCTCCCTGTTTTTTTTTCTGTCTGACACTCTCTGAGCCCTTTTTCTCTAAAGCTATCTTTCCCTTTGAGCCTCTCTTTCTCTCCCCTCCCTCTCATTTTCTCTCCCTCCCTCTCATTTCTGAACCATCCCTATGAAGTAGCATTGCACTGTGTTAGCCATCCACAACACCACAGTGAGTCCTGGTTCAAATAATATAGCCTGGAGTGCTGACCATGTGCCATGCTAACCTATATAGATATGTCATCTGCAGCCCTCTGACCTCCTGCTCTGCAGCCCCGTCACTGCCGTAGGGACCTGTTGAGGCCTAGTGTTAAACATATAGAAGAGGATACTCTTGTGCTCCCCCTACTTAGTTCACCAATGGTGCAACGGTCACAAAGGCCGTGACATTTAATATGTGCAAAGTTCGATCAAATGCCATCCTATGGCCCTGTCTTTGGAGAGACAGAGAGCTGCATCCATGCTGGCACGCCACCACTCCTATTGTATAAAACAGGGGGGTGAGGATTTGCGATGTTGAAGGTGGATGTTTGTCTGGGCGGTTTGTTCGACACAGCAATTCTGTGAAACCACAGCTAAAATGGGGAGTGCCTGAGATTAGGGAAGTGGGTGTTTTTGAAAAGTGTGTGGTTTTCAGAGGTTTTTCTTTGTGTGTGTTCTGCACTGTGTGATATTTATGTGCACATGTATCTTCTTGTATTTCTCCCCCTCCCTTTGAGAAACAGTTTGAGTTGTAGAACAGTGAGGATATTTTTATGAAATGAGGTTAGTCTGGCAAGTTCTTATGTTTTTAAAGGACCAGTTGAGGGTTTGTGTTTGGGTAGTTTAGGATACTTAACAAAACCTCAACAAGTTTTTGGCTGTGCACTTGAATGAATCTGTTGTTATTCAGTATGTGATTTATGTCAAGTTGTATCGTGTTTATGCAACTGCCAGAAAATGTAATAATTTCAAAATGTCATAAAAAGCTCCATGTATTGAGTTGAGAATGAAACAAATCCAGAAAATATGACAAACTGAATAAGGAGATTATGTCGTAACTCAAGCATAAGAATACAGAATAACTATTAATTTTAAAGCAGGAGTATGTAACTTGTGATGAACAGCAGCCACTGATAATTACTGGGAAATGGCACAGTTAGAAAAGATACATAAAATCAAAACAAAAAAAAAACTGGCTTAATGATATCAGTTATATTAATATATCACCAAACATTTGGCAATATCTACCAAACATTTTCTAACATTAGCCTCTGGTCATACCAGACCAAGAATTGAGTTTTATTGCTTATGAATTCGGCTTTTCATTTGTAAGAGAAAAGATATGCAGTCTCTCTTTAACTGCTATTATTCATCAGAATAACTACTACAATCTTAGACAGCGCTATCATTAGCATCAGTTATTATTAAATACACAATATTCTATAGCAATATCCGACAATTTGTTTCATTACATGTATTCTATTTGGAGAAATACTGTTGTGACATTTTGACAGGATTTGATACTGTTTGGCATTTACATTATAAGCTATTGCAGGAATTAAAATAATGTTAAGTGCTTAGGAATCAATATGTTTAATGGAAGGTCTTTGTAAGGAAAGGAGGACAAGGATCTATATGTGTGAAAGTGTAGAATAAAAGAATGTGTTTTTGCTGTATCCACTGTGTGTGTGTGTGTGTGTGTGTGTGTGTGTGTGTTTATCTTCTGCCTGTCTGTCGGTGCACTTCTATATCTATTTGTCTGTCTGCCATTTACCCCGTCTGCCTGCTTGCTTTTCTCACACACTCAGTCTATTTGTCGGTCTATCTGCCTGTCTGCTTCTCTCTCTCTGTCTCTCTCTCTCATTTTCTGTCTATCCATCTTTGTGTCTATCTAGCTTACGGCCCTGATCCTGCCTGCTCTCCCAGGTTTATGAAATGCGAGCAGCTTAGCAGATGGTGCATATCGTATTCTGGTCGGCTCTGTGTGGGTTTTGTACCACAGACGAGGGCTTACGATACATGTGAGCCTTTAGTCGCACAAACACACCGACACAGAGGGAGCTCAGGCTGTTAGCGCATGAGAGAGAAAAAAAAAACAGAGAGGGGAAGAAGAGACAAAGAAAGAAACTGAGCAAGACAGAGGGTGTGATGGTTTGGAGGAAAAATGGGGAGAGATATGGAAAAGAGAAAAGAGAGAAAAGTACATTTTGGAGAGAGGTGTGAGAGAGCAAAAGAAATAGTGCACGAGAAACACAGAGAAAGAAAAACTAAAGTTAAGGTTTCTGTAACTACATTGTGGAAATTTAAAACTGTGTTCTACTATTACACAACATATAACATGTTTTTCAAAGTAATTAATTACCAGATATTAGAAATATGCATCTTGTCAAGGCATTAGAGGTCAGATTTTACCATTTCAATATGATTTGAATGTGTAAACTGTTTATTAGTTTTGGAAATGTATAATGGGTTTATTGCTTTATTATTTTTGCTACATAAACAAGCTATTAATGTAAATGAAATGAGAATATAAATTGATACAGAGAGGAGACTGAAAGACAGAAAAAGTGTGAAGGAAAAAAAAAAGAAAACAGTGAAGCAGGCAGACAAACAGAGAATTAACTCCTGAATGACATAAACACTAAACAACATCGGTCCATCTAATCAAAGCACAGATACAACTCTCCTGATTATAATTCCTATATAGGAACCCATCAGACTCTTCTCAGAGTTTCTGAGTGGCCAAGTCAGACTGACAAATCACTGTTGAGCTCTGGTAAAGGTCTGATTGGACTCACCATGATGTAGTGCCTCTGCATCTCAGTCTTCTCACTGGCCAGCTTCTCACACTCCAGCTTCAGGCTGCACAAGGACGAAAAAGGACACACACACACACACACACACACACATACACAGATTAAATGGTTTGTTTGCATCCACTGAAATAAATTATAATATTCACAGGACTTAGGTATTACAGAGGTCAAACACAGTTTAAGGCCATGTAAGGATACGAAAAAACTATTTCTAGCCATACGGTCCGGCTACCTATTACTGCTAAAAGGGACACAGAAAAATATCACCTTCAGCAACAGCCAGTAGGGTGTGTCTTTCACACTATTGCAATTCATCACACTGGCTGTACAGTACAGTGTGTGTGAGCGAGTCCGGTTGTGTACATCTAATGTTTTGGTGGGAGGCTCTCTGTAGCATTTTTAGTTGGTCTTGCGTCAGGTCTGGGTTTGGTTATTTTCAAATGCATAGTCACTGATGATGTCGTGTGATCTTGCCTGCACATAGTTTTGTTCTGGACTGTCTGAACTGTTTAGGTGTTGGGATGGAAAAGTCTTTCCGCTTTTACTATTTTTATCTGACCAATATTCAGACAAGCTGATGCTGAGCTTGATATTGACTAACAGATATGGCAGATAGTTTTTTATAATGAGAAGATATAGTGTCATCCTGGTGGTTGGCTGCAATGTGTGGACTGTAATGGCACTAATCATGTAGCCATTAATGGTGCACATGAAAGATATTTGTAGCTGTTTGCATCTTTGTGTTTATGTCACTGAGATCCATTAGTCCAAAGCCTTGTAGTACAGTAATGTTGTTGTATCACAGCAGGCTGTTCAGCCTGCCCACTGAGGTGTGAGCAACAGACTGTATGTTTTAACCTATGATGGTTTATCTCTCTCAGCCAAGGTCACTTCTGATCAGCCATATGATAGTGTGACCATTAGTGACCTCCAGTTGTAAAATATAAAGAAGACCTGCATGCTACAGTATTACATTCAGTTTGATTTTAAGTATAATATCCACGACTCCAGTTATACTGTTCAAAAATGTGATGACAAGAGCATAGATAAAATATATTTGTTTTACTTTTTAACATCAAAAGGAGAAACTGGAAATACACTGCACTGAACATACATCTAATGTATTCTATATGGTGCTTATAGGTAAAAGACAATATGCCTTACTGATTTCCCTAATTTAATGTATACGTCTTACAAAGGAGGCAAAATATACAGTAGATTTAGGAAAAGTTGATGCCTTGCAGAAGTATTTCAATCTTTGAGATGGTTGGTCTCTAATATTTTGCACATTCAGTATAGTAACAGACTTTAAAGGATGGCACTTGCGAGCTGTCATATTATCTTTATTTGTTTATGTATTCAACAATTCAACACCCACATCCACTGAACTAAATTATGAGTTGTGTCTATAATTATTACATTTAGTGTAGAGAATACATAAAAAGTGTGTAAAAGTATAATTCTTCATAACATTCATACCAAGTCTTCATTTTTAGAAAGAATGGTGATCACTGACAGTGTCTATACCTGATGGAGATATGTATATGTGTATGCGTTCAAAATGCTTATACATGTCCATATGTGTGCGTATATGACTTCTGAGTATAAGGTTTACTGTGTGTGTACCTGTGATACTGCGCCTGGAGGAACTGGAATTCCTCCTTGATACGGTCCAGAGTTTCCAGGACTGTGAACTTGAAAGACTGGCCAGGCTGCAAGGGGACCTTCACAGGAAAAAGAGAGAGAGAGAGAGTGTGAGGGAGAGAAAGCAAGGATGAAAAACGTGTGAGCGTCTGAGGTGCATGTTTGTGTGTGTGTGTGTATGTGCAAGTTCAAGAAAAGGATTGTGTGCATTTATGGCATACTGTATATGTGTATGTGCATGTACTCCTGCATGCCCTATACCTTTTAGTGTGTGCTTGTGTGTGGGTATGAACATGTGGATGTGTGTGTGTGTCAGAGAGCGAGGCGAGAGGAGAAAAAAGCCAAGATGAAAGTGAGAGGGAAGGTCACTTCCCCTTCCCACACATCATAAAGCCTTGTCCTCTCTGTCTCTGTTCTCCTCCTCCTCTAATGACTCTGCCTCCTTCCCACCACTGCCCCCATCCTTTCTTCCTCTCCCTCTCCCTCTCTTCCACATTAGCATCCTCTCCACTCTGCCAGGTTGCTAATGTATTCCAGCCTACAAAGAGCTGAGAAGGGAGGAAACGTCAAATGAATAACTTATAGGGAATCACGGCACCGTCTCTCACCTGCTAAAAGCTAAAGAAGGCCCAACAAAATAAGCACCTCCCAGGGGTCCACCCCCCCCCACCACCACCACCACCACCACCACCACCAGCACCAGCCCTCCATGTCTGTCTAAAGCGCTTTCGACAGCCGCCCTCCTCCACCATAGTCGTCATGAGGTTTGAGAAACAAGGGCACTGTGGATGCTTTTTGATGCTGTAGTTGTTTATGTTTGGGAATGGGGTTTAGTTTGTAGTCAGGGAAATCTAGAGTAAGCAGAAGTGGTTGTGGGGTTTTTTGACATTGTGGATTGTCAGAGGAGATTTTCATGTAAAAAGATACCATCTTTTTTGCATTTTCTCTTTCTTTCTCCCAATACAGATTGGCTACAGTAAGTATTGATGCAGTGTGGGACCCTATTGGGACACTGTTGAGGAGGGCGCAGACTGCCAGGTGTCTCTACCACTCCTTTTCAATCACATCGTATCACCTGCCAGTGAGCAGTCTCACCATGAACACTGAGGTTCACGCCATCCCGCCTAGATCCCACTTCCCTCTGCACAAGCTCCCTGACTGTGAGTTGACGGCACACAGACAAGGACACCGGCATCCCTGCCTGCAAACACTGCCCACTGTGTTTGACGGGGTGCCCAGCCCAGCTGGAAGCACCACAGCTGGGGACTGAACACAAACCCCTATAGGGGTTTGTAGATATTGAATTTACTGTAATGTTAATACAAGTAAAAGCAAAAGAGCAAATTCACAAATTGAAGACGCTATTGTAAAATTGTGTTTGGCATTTTTGCTTGAAATTTGCTTAATATTACTGTGCTTCTCTAAATTAAATTCCCTTTTACTTAAACTTAGCACCAACAAACAGTAAAGATGCAAAGTAGGACTGCAACTACTGGTTATTTTCATTATCGATTATTTTCTCGATTAATTGATTAGTTGTTTGGGTCTATAAAATGTCAGAAAATGGTGCAAAACATTGATCACTGTTTCCTAAAGCCCAAGGTGACATCCTCAAATGTCTTCTTTTGTCTCAACCACCAGTCCACAACCCAAAAATATTCAGTTTACTGTCATAGAGGACTAAAGAAACCTGAAAATACTCACATTTGAGAAGCTTGAAACAGAGAATTTTGACTTTTTTTCTTTTAAAAATTACCCAAACGATAAATCGATTATTGAAATAGTTGCAAATCGTTGCAGCTCTAATGCTAAGTACACCTTTGATATGACTTCTAGGATCTAATTTGCTCAAATAAGGAAGGATGTGTTGACTGGAACTGATGCACTCAAGGATTTTACTATCATTATCCTTGTACATTAAATCACAAATTATATAGACTATGTCTCTTTACTTAGTAATTTAACTACCCAAGCCAACAATGAATCCACCCATCCGCCCATTTGTTCATCTGTTCACTTTTCCATCCATCCATCTACTCATCCATCCATCCAAACTGAGCGGTACAATGCAGTCGCTGCTTGTGCAGCTGGGTGGCTATCGGCCCGCAGCTACGGCTAAAAGATTGGCGGTTTCAGTGGCGGGGCTTCATTAGTCTAGACAAGCACAATTCAATTAGATTTCAATTAGTCCGACGGTGGAGGTCAGAGACGCGGTGGGTTCCCCAGTAATTAATCCGCAGAGCCGAGCTGAGCTGAGCTAAACTGAGCTGAGGCAGGCATTGTGGGGACATCTAGATGGCTGGATGGGCACAACACACACACAAACCCTCTGGGGGTGTGTGTGTGGGAGGGGTGGGGGGCGGGATGGATGGGGGGGGGGTTGGGGGGGTGTCTGCCAACAGACCCCCACTGACCTTGATTCACACCACACACACTCAGTGGGGGAGGGAGGAGGGGGGCGAGGGAGGAGGGGGGGGGGATAGATAGCGATCTGGCACACGCAGATACACACACAAACGCCCACGTAGCCATGAGCACACTGAAAAACACAAAAACAAACACACACACACACACACACACACACACAACTGCATGCAACCACACACAGGGCCTGCACTTGCAGAATCACACTTGGAGTACAACAAGCATACACACAACACACAAACCCAGAGTGGGAGGGAGAGTAGGGATGGAGGGATGGATTGACGTGAGGAAAAAAGGCAGAAGAGAGATAGATACTCATCTGACAGACAGAGGGATGGATGGATTGAGGAACGGAGGGAGTGATAGACTAGTCCTGACATTCTTACAGAGGAATGAAAGAACGAGCAGAGAGACGGATGATGAAAGAGCGGCGTGGCTGCTGACTGAGAGAGATAGCCAGCCATTCATCCGTCTGACACCCAGGGGATGGGAAGAAGACGAAGAGACGGAGACTGGAGAGAAGGAGGGAGAGACAGAGACAGAGAGAGAGAGAGAGAGAGAGTCATGCCATCTTTGCTGTAGTCAACACAGCCTAGTCGCTCTACCCTGTGCACTGTCCATCGGTCTGTGGTAATGCTCCCACCATCTGCTACCATGAACACATGAACACACAGACACAAACTCATGCGGATGCACACAGACAAAGTGCTGCTGGCAGGTTACATCAGCAGCACTAAATCATATAACAAAGCCCATAGTCAGAGATCAGGATTATACAAGAGATCTGGGAGTGAAAACTGTTAGTGTCAACATGGCGTCCTCTGTAGTGTGCTGATGAGAGAGATTTGAATTTCTTTCATCTACTCCATTGGACAAAAAAACTCCAAAAATGTCTTACTTTTGATTTGCCAGTTGCACCTTTCTGAATGAGTTTCATGGACCAGAGAGCTATAAAACTTCTTATGAGCAGAGAGGAAATGAAAAATACAAAAAATATGTGAGTTATAAGGGCCTCAGGCGAGAGGAGAAGTATTCCCTGCCTGTGCTGAGCTGAGTTATGCCTGTCAGGATGTAGAGAACAGTATGGAAAGCTGGAATCAAATTAGTTCATGCTTATTAGTAATAATAGGAGACTCAGGTAAGTGTAAAACTGAGGTAAGAGTAAAACTGAGCTTAAAGAGATCTAAGGGGATATATGTGCATCTTTCTGCAATGTTTACTAAGATGGAGGCATCAGCAAGTCATGCCGTATGTGCACCAGAATAAACATTTGTGGTTGGAGTGTGAGTGTGTGTGTGTTTGGTCTCTCCTGTACTGTGACAGATGGCAGCCCAGACTGTTAGGGGTCCAATAGCGCATCACGAAGGGCCAAAAAAACAGCCTATCGCCTCCTGTGTTTTCATGTGTGTATATTTGTATACGTGTGTGTGTGAGCGCTCTAGCAGCCAGCAGAGGGGACTCTGAAACCCAAAACTGATCCGGTTAATCTAGGAGGTGGATGTGTAGGAGGGGGGAGGAAGGGTCACTTGTGCGCAATCACACACACACACGAACACACGAACACACACACACACACATACACCATGCGGGACAGCAGTCAATCACAATTTGGACGAGCTGGCACGGGCAGGCAGAGAATTAGGAAGGATTATCTATGGAGGGGGAGGAGGAGAGTTAGGCAAGGGGAGGGGTGGTGGGTGAAGCCTGTTTCACTATATCACATAACAGGGCGGAGGTGGGACCCACTGGCCGTAACCATCATCTGTCTGTCAGGCTGTCATGAGTTTGATTGTATGACTTGATAAATTAACAGTGAATGTGATCACATGCAAGCATGTTTGATATGAATATCAGTTAGAGGATGACCACAACTATCATGACCAATAGCGTGAAGAACAGAAAATTTATTGTATAGAGATTATTTGAAATGATGTTTAATCTTATTTAAAAAGGTGCCATTTGGAGTTTTCTTGTAAACATTGTGTTTATCCTCGAGGTCTAACATACAGGTCCTCATAAAACATTTGTAAAGTCAATGTTCTAAATATTTCAAAACCTGCATTGTTTACATGCTAACAGTCTTCTTCTCTTCACTGCATTTGCGGGTGTATTGCTACTCTTCTTTGTGTGTTACTGCCACCAACCGTTGATCTACGAAATAGAGCAAAACCAACAGCAAGATGTGAATCACGCTGCCCGTGTGCTTACGCATGTGCATTCTTGTGCACGTGCATGGTACAACTTGTACAAAACATTGCTCCATAGCACTACTAGTGGTCAAACACTCCACAGAGTACCTTTAAGTCCATCATGCTTGCATTTTTTAAATTTTGTGTTGACTGAAAAACCCAGCATCACTAAAATCTTTAAATTCCTTTGTTCATCATCTGTGATGTGAAAGCATCATATTTTCCACACAGTCAAAGAAAAGTGTGCGTCCTGGTACATCACACTGGACAGCAGTAGTGAAGACTGTACCAGCGTTTGGTTAAAAAGTAGCTTATCCGATTTTGCTAACATTTAGCACCAGAGCTGAGAGCGTTGGACCAGAAAACAGAAAGAGTTGAGCTGCACTGCTTCACTCGGCCCACTGTTTCCCCTCACCCTTCCCTATTTCTGTTATAGTTTGTTTTGTAGTTAGGGAAATTTGAGACATGAGTAAGTTCGTGAAGTTTATAGCCTGCCATACCGTTGTCCTGCAATGACGCAGCTAAAAAAACTGATTTGACTGACAAAATGAGATTGGATTTGGAGGCTTTTTAACCTTCATTGATTATTTGAATCATCAATGTTTAGGAGGGCAGCCCACACACAAATTGGAAATGCACCTTCTTCCTCACTTCAATTAGCATCTCCGAGTGATGTTGCCATAATATAGACTTACATTACTTACTTTAAATCACGCCTCAACTTTTCCTCACATTCTGTCTGAATATTAGGCCAGCCTGGCTCTATCTGTCTCTCTGTCAGTCTCACTGACTGTCTGTCCTCCATCACATGGAACTTTTCTGTTCAAGGAGCTGCCTGTTTTTCCACCCATGGCAGCGGCTGCATGAGAGAGACAGCAACTGTGAAACAGATGCAGGTCTGGGAGTGATTGGGAAAGAAATGATTCTATCTGTCTGCTTGTCTTCTCTGTCTCTCTGTTTAGCCCCTGGCACACTCTACCAACACATAAGTATTCACACGGTATACGCAGGCATGCCTATGCATGGATGCATTCATTTGAGCAAAACACCCACAAACAAAACATTTTCTCTTTCTTGTGCCCTTTCTCCTGCTGCTCCATCTCATCCCCCCCACCTTTTTCTCTCCTTTCATTCTTTACTTCTCCTTCTTATCCCTTTTGTTCTTCCTTTTTGCAAGTATCTCTCTAAGACAAGCAGGGACACATTCAGATAGCACATGAAATAATAATCAGCCAGTGAAATATTTAGGAAAAAGGCACACGAATAGATGAGAAGTACCAAGTGTGGCAGAGGAGTGTCAGTGCCCCTTGTGAACATGTCTGTGTGTGTGTGTTTGTGTCTGCTGATGTGAGCAGCAACAGCTCATTGTTTTGGACTGAGTGTGAATAAAAGACTGAAGGGCTGCAGGGAAGAATGGTAATGTAACTTACATATCAGCCAGCTTTTCATGACGCCCTCATATTTTGCACTTTCTCTCTGTTTTGCTTGCACCTCCGCAGACCACTAAAAGGTCTTGTTAACTCAGAGAGAGCCACACTGCCAGCTACCCAATAATAGAAGCTCATTTCGAGTTAGTGGCCCTCTCATTGTGCTGAGAACCACTGAACATCTTTGCCACTCAGTCACTCTGCCAGCTTGCCAGTCAGTCATTCAGTGTTCAGGCATTCAGTCTGACAGTCAATTAACAAGCCAACACTCAGCCGGTCATTCAGCTAGCAAAGCAGCCAGTAAACCAAAAGAGTCAGACAATCAGCCAGACCACTGGTTAACCAGTCAACGAGTCAGTCAGTCAGAGAGCTAGTCAGTTGATGCTACAGCTCACCAGTCAGCCACTAAGCCAGCGGTGGATTACAAATCAGGGAAAGATTGGCAGCCAAAAGAGTCTCTGGACTCCATCCAAGTCTCACTCTGATTTCTTTCAATGACAAAGAGAAGAACACAGAACACAGGATTTGAGGATACAAAATGACCTGTTTTTTCTAATCAGAGAGCAGACTTAATCTGGGCGGCTGCTGATGGCTGACTAGAAGTTGTCAGTTGGTTGTATGACTTTTTTTGCTTGTTCTGTGGGTCGTCCAACTGCAGCTGTATTGTTGTTACTTGACTTTTTGCCATTTTGTGGGGTTGCCTTTGAAATGCTGAATGAAATTAAATGTAAATAAGATTAGGACAAAGGAAAGGAGGGAGAATGTCATCTGTAGGAGGTGACAGCAATCCGCTGTGCTGTTTACTTTACATGACTTTCATTACAGCACCAAATGTTGGGGGGAAAAGCAAACTGCCTGACACAGCTGTGTGCCAGAAAAAAAGATCCAGGTCCAGTGCATACAAAAGCAAACAGTGCACAGTTGCGTGTCCAAAAAAAACTCTATATACATCTGCACATACACGCACTAATAAGTAGTTGAGCATTCGCTGCCACTGTGGTGACAAAATTAAAACACTCACAAATTCCACCTCATACACGTTCACACGCGAGCAAACACATCAAAATCCGACTGTTAGACACACACAAACACCCTCATAGAAGCTCTGCCCTCATTAACGGAGCATATGTGATTTCTGCGGCCACATTTTTGGCATTAGTTTGTTTACTTGGCCATAAAAATAAAGTGTTACCCTACTCAGGGCTGGAGGAAAAGGAAACGCTCCCTATGCACGCACACATACAAATACACATGATTATACATGTCGGTTGAAACTAACAATTTATTAGTTTGTACCCCACACTTGCTTTTTCATTTCTCTGCCACCCAACACACTCCTACAACTTCTGATTGTACTTCAACAGTTGCTTTACTGTCATTTCATATATTTCCAAAGTAGAAAAGTGACTGAATGGTGTTGATGCATGATGTAATAATAATGATCAGAGCAGATTTTATTGGGTATCAACACTGTTACTTTTAACTCGCAAATGTTTCAAGTCAGGGAAAACAATGGACACCTTCAGCAGCAAAACTACATCCAACTTTCCCTCTTTCTTTCTCTTCTTCAGGATCCCCTCTGCTGGCTGCCTCTTTCTTGTCTTTATCGTACACTGGCAGAATAAACTCTCCTTGATCTCCATCCTCTAGACTACAGCCACCACAACTCCCAGGGCTGCAGAAAATGTGTAATATACACACATACTGTACACACAGAACACACACACACAGCATACAGAGGGCGACAACTTTAACTGTACTCACACACAGCCAAACCTTTCTTGACTCTGGAGCTTTAAGTAAATAGATGGAGAGTAGAATAGAAACTTGCATGTGTGAGATATGTGCTTGTTTGTGAGCGTTTGCACTGACATGAATATATATGTAAAAATGATGTAATATACATGTGCGTGTGAGTCCTGTGCGCAAGCTAGAAATTATAGACATCTTTCTCAAGCATGAAAATACACAGTAAATCTTCTCTCTCTCTCTCTTTCTCTCTCTCTCTCTTTCTCTCTGGGGTGTGGCAGCCAATCAAAGGCTTGTACATTCACAGCAACAGTCGAGGTCGGACCAGGACATTATTTATTGTTATTGTTGTTGGCACAAAGTGCATACACACACACACACAAACCACCACCGTTCTCCTTTCTCCTTCCTCTCCTACAGCCAAATATACACACACTTAAACAACTGCACACACACATACACAAGCACATTTACAGGAACACAAGGAGAAATATAAACATGTACAAGGTACACACACACACACACCAAGACATACATGGACTTCGACATAAAGTCACTTAACACTTAAGAGCAAATACACACATAGAACAAAACTGCATGAACACCTCACACAGAGGATGTACATGCACGCACACACACACTTACGTATAAATTAGTCAACAAACAAACAAAAGGTAACACACACTGTTAATACAAAAATGTATACACTCACAATGCACCAGAGAGACACTAATAATAATAATAAGAAGAAATCACACGCATGGCAAATACACACACATTAAACAAAAACACAAATGAACACACCTCACGCATATCCCCACGCACACACACACACACACATTCACACAGTTCTGATAACGCTTGCCACAAAAATCCAGTGGAACCAATTACAGCTCCACTCGCCTGACAAATCAGCCCTCGGTTTTTAACCCTTTCCTTCCAGTCAGTGGAAGAGAACAAAGTCTGACTTCTATGATAAAAAATAATGCTGCTCGAGCGTCAGACGTACATTTAATCTGTTTATAATGAAGACACCTTCCTTATCACTTTCAAAAGGGACATCAAGGGGGTTGAAGGCAAAAGCTCTGTCCTCTCTGACTGTCTGTCGCTGACAGGAAGTAAACCATGATGTTTGACTGACACCAGCAAGCATACATCAAGCTTACTGACTGAACGGAGTCGAGCGTGTTTACTGAGAAGTCACTGCAGTAACAGATGTGTAGTTGTGTGTTTACACAGTTCCATACTTGCAAGAGAATCATTGCAGATCTCTAAGACATTTACATGACTGCTGACCATTTTCACACAAATTATACATTTTTATGTTGATTTCCCATCTTTAGTATAGTCACTGGTTTCACTAGATTTCATGATGATTAGAAGATCAACTTGGGGAATCTTCAAATTTGCTTATTAACATATTACAGTAAGAAACTTGTTACTGTTACTTTTTCATCAAAGTTTTATCGCCATGTACTAATGCAGTTGTCAGGGGAAACTGCTGTATTTCGGAAAAATCTCACTCTGGTGCGATCAATGAATGATCTGAGACATGAGATCTGAAATTAAGCAGCCAAACATTAGCTTTTTGGGTGCAACACATGCAAAAATGGAGCCTTTGCCCAAGTATAATGATGTATTCAGATCAGTAACATGTTAAGTTCAAAAGTCTATGGTGTTTGCCGCCTTTTCGTAATCCATGTTTGACTCATTTCATGGAGTGCAAGAAAACAATAATGTTTCTCTCGTCTTTTACACAATGTCCATGCGTGCTTCTTCTTTGTCTTCTGGATTTATTTTCTGGCAACATACAGCCACTCATCAATTCTTTTTGGCAGCCAACTTTCTGGTAGGTTGACGCTTCCTTGAATGCACCAGCATGAGGACAGGGGTCCCTGCTTGCAACATCAATAATACCATGTGACAATTATGTCATGAAAATTAAAGTTAGGGTAGGTAATGCATTTTAAAAGCATTATTTGTTATATTTGTTGAAATTCGCTGTACACCCCGACAGCAATCAATTAATCAAATGCTCAGACAATAAAAAGAAAAAAAAACAGTATCTGTGGCTGGTGCAGGCCTGTAATAAGTCCGTCCAATCATTTCATTCAGCCCGAATGAAATAATTGGACAGGCGACCTGCCTGTCAACCTACCTACCTGCTTATCTGCGCGTACCCAGCCTGTGCACGCAGGCCCCAGGCAAGCAGCAGGATACCGACGGATAGGAAGTGACGGGACTGCATGAATTGCAGAAGAGAAGAAAAAGACGGGAATATCAACAGAAAGCAGAATGAAAAGTAACATGCGATCATCAGACTATTGCCTGTAGCGCGGGGGAAACTGAACAGCGCATAATCGTGGAGACTTTCAGTGGAAGTGAACTTGGCTCCCAGAATTGAAAAGCAGTGATAAATTCTTATGCATCACTGCAGCTTCAGGTCGGATACTGAGCCCTCTCTGTGCCCTGGTGCTACTCATGGCTCTGGGACTCAGTTAGGAGCTGAAGGTCCGGCTCTCTCACAGTCTGGTGACTGAGGAGGTTTTGGAGGCGGACAATGAAAGAGAGGCGATATCACTCGATTTCAAGCAGGGAGATGGGACACTAATTACTTTCGTGGTGGACTTCAAACAGTTGAGTGTCGGACCTGTGTACAGTTCACTGTTTACTAAAGGTTGTTGTGCCTTGAGAGGAAGTTGTGGGTGTGAGTGAGTGCAATAATAAGCTGTTAAACAGTTGTGTTGCGTGCGTATGAAGCATATGCATATGCCCGTGCTCGTCTGGTAGGAGGGGCTTAGGACAGAGAGCGGAGGGGGGAGAGCTACAGGAGGAGGGCGTTTTTTTGTTTGTTTGTTTTTTCCTTTTCCAGAACATTACCTACCCCAGATTTAAGGCAACAAATGGTTTAGTGTGCTTAAGAAAACTGGCAATAATGTTAAGTATACGTTGTTAGTAGCAAAGCATGCAAAACCGGTGTGGTCCTTTAATTATTATTTATTTCCAGGAACTAAATTTAAACCCAGCATGTCAATCAAAGTAAATAATCAAAGCTTCCAGCTCTGTTTGGAAAAGCAGAGAGGGAGAAAAATCAGGATAAATTACATATTTTACAAGTAACCTTGTTCTGAATTTATGGGGACAAACACACACTTGCAAGTGTATGTACATACACAAGCCCACACACAAACACACAGAGTCTGTAACCACAAACACAAAAGCATAAAAAAAGCAGGCAGACACACACATGCATGCGCACAGACGCATACACACAACTGTTCTTTGCACCCTCACACCTCTCCACAGATCACATTTCATAGCAACACCAGAAATAAAGTTCCACTGGCGGAGGGGGGGTGGGGGGGGCTGCAGAGGAAGAAGGAAGAGAAACAGAAAAAAAGACAGAAGGAGAAAAACAGAGGAGAAACAGAAGGAGAGAGATAGAGGCTATCGATCGGTTGGAGTTGGCTCAATCTTGGATTGAACTTTATCACAAACGCAGAGCAGCGCAGCAGGAAACTCTCTGATACGCCTCTAAAGGAGAGAACAGAGGAATGTTCACACTCTATTCTTCTTTCGCATCTCTCATTCATTTTCATTTCTCTTTCCACCCCCGGCCGTGCCTTTTTAAAGAATTCTTTCTCTCTCCTTTTTTTCCCTTTCTTGGCTCTTACATCTTTCATTTTCTCCCTTTGTTTTTCACTTGTCTCTGTTTCTCTCAGCGTTTTCTCTCTCCCGTCTATTCCAGCGGCTGGCTTATTAGCATTCTCTCTGTACATATAATTGATTCCTCATGCCTTCCTCTTGTGAAAATGTCATTCATAATTCTGTGTGATAGCTAGCTGGCTGGCTGGCTGGCTGGCTGGCTGGCTGGCTAGTTGGCTGGCTGGCTGACTGAGTGGTTGGCTGGCTGGCTGACTGCAAAGCAAAGTGGCCACTGACCCATTTGTAGCAGATACAAAGAGACTGACAACCAAATCTGATTATAGTAACCGGACCGGGGGCCCCTGTGAAACGAATGGCCTAAGCCAGACTGAGCCTAAGCTGTCATTCATCCTTCTGTGCTTTTTAGTCTATGTATTTAACCTTTATTTTACCCTGGCAGGTAAATTAACAGCAAATTCTCACTGCTGATGAAGGGTGAAACTGAAGGAGGGAAGGGACTTTAAGGAGGTATTAAAGGGGAAGCACTCACGACCTTTCTTGGTGGTAATGGAAATGAATTAAGTGGAATTTAACTATCAATTAAATGGTCTGTGTGTGTATGTGTGTGTGTGTGTGCACGCACAAGTGTTTGCTTAGCAACCGAAATGAGCAAATGGGCAGCTGACAGTCAGACAGACCAATTTACACACATGCACGCGCACGTTGACAGACATATATATTCTCAAGCACATGCTGCCATGCACACAAACATACAAACAGAGACAACTAAATACTAATGGATGTGCACATTTATATATATATAGACACACACACACACACAAGCTGAGAAGTGCAGAGTCAGTTAAGCCACCTACACAGCTAACCATCAACAAGATCTCAAAGGCACCTGGTTGCAGCTGACAGAGAGGGCGGTGTGTGTATGTGTGTGTACATATAACAGGGAATCTCTTAGCCCAAACACCCTCCTCCCCTCACGTCTCACTCCTCATGTTACAGTACAGTCTCTATAACTAAACAAGAGAGGGACAACAGAGAGAGGCTGAAAAAGACGGACAGAAGCAAAGAGACACAAAACCAAGGAGAAGCAAAGAAGCAGAGAGACAGGAGGAAGTAAGATGAAGAAGAGACACAGAGAGACAGACAGCCAGAATAGGACAGAGGAAGATAGTAGAGACATAAAAATTGACATGAAAGAGATTGGATGGAAAGATGGAGAGACAGACAGACAAGAGGAGGAGACATAAGGAGGTACTTACCGGATGCCTGCCCTGAGGGTACATGATCCCAGGAGAGGAGAGGCTGCCAGTCCGTTTGATGGCCAGGTTAGTCCCCTGGCCCTCCACTCCTCTGCCCTCCACCGGTTACACAGCCACACACACACACAAACCCACACACTCACACTCACACACTCACTCACTCTCTCACACTCAGAAAGTCCAGTCCCTGCTCCTTAGCTGGGGTTGAAGAAAGCAGTCTTTACTCTTCCAGAGTCTCTCTCCTTCTTTTCTTCCAAGCTCTCTCTCGCTTTCTGTCTCTCCTTCTTCTAAGGCAAATTCCTGTTGACACACAACTGAAGAGCGCTCAATCCCTCGCTTCATTTATCCAATGTCATGATAAAACGAGCACCAGACTTTCTCTTCTTCTTCTTCTTTTCTCAGTAAAACCAAAGTCTTTTCTGTTTCTCCTCTCTCTCTCTCTTTCTCTCCTCCACGTTTTCCTCTCAGTGTCCCTCTCCCTTTTCCTCACCTTGTGATCAGTCAAGGTCCACACGTAGTGACATGACACAGAGAATTGCATCCAGGCAGGCTCCCCTCTTCTTCCTCTCCTCCTCCTCCTACTCTTCTCCCCTCTTCTCCTCGTGCCCCTTCAACCCGGCTGTCCAATGGCGAAACATACACACACACACTCAGCTCCGTTCAGATAGTCTTCTTCTGTGCTTTTTCCTCCTCTTCACCCTCTCTCTGACACACTGAAGCCTCTGCCTTGACTGCTGCCGCAGAAAAGAAGAAGAGGGATAAGAAGGAGGAGAAGAAGTAGAAGGAGGGAGGGGAGAATAGAGAAAGAGAGAGAGAGAGAGAGAGAGAGAGAGAGAGAGAGAGAGAGAGAGAGAGAGAGAGAGAGAGAGAGAGAGAGAGAGAGTGAGAGCTTTGTTTTTAATCTAAATGTGGAAAAAACGCGAGAGGAAAGCAGGAAAGAACAGCAGGTCAGTGGAGGATCCAGCGGGCTTTTCAGCAGCAAGTCCTAGACTGTAATATATTGTGCCTGTTGGCTTCAACACAAACACGACAGGCTGCTAAAGCTCCTCTTAAGGTGGAACTGAGTAGATAGAGACACCCAGTCACACGGAGAGAGAGAGAGGCAGAGGGAGGAGAGAGAGGCAACGAGAGAGATGGATGCCTTTTCAATTGTGGTCAGACAGACAAAGCAATCAGTCATGCACAAAGACTCAAGCTCAAACTGATATGAATCGAGATTCACACACACACACACACACACACACACACAAACGCTCCGACACTCATACACAAATTCATGACAGCTATCTGAACACACTTGTTATGCAACACACACACACACACACACACACACACACACAGTAGCACATGCACATTATAGTTACTCAAAGTGATACGTTTATTACCCATTTTACACCTTGTATTAAAATGTGTCTTCTTGGATGACTGGATAGCAATCCAATCATGCTTAATCACATATAAATCCAGGTGTAAACACAGCCAGGATGCACTGAAGAATGCTACTGATCCAACTGCTCAGACCTCCCCAGGAAGTGGTCTCAGATGCACTGCATCCAGATGTTTGTCAAGTATAAATGCTTCATCATGCCAAACTACATATGCCAAGTCCTAACTCCTCAAAAACAGAGTAACATCATCTGAAGAGCAACAGAAAAGTATGATCGCTTCGGATTAATCAGTTTAATGCCTAGAAGCCTACAGGACACATTAATACTACAAAATAGAAGAACAAAATCTTTATGTGCTTTGCATTCATGACATTAAACTAATTCTATTTTAAACTGCAGCTTCACTGTGCGACCATCCCGGAAAATTACACAAAACAAATTAGATACACATGGCTTAACTATTGACAAATTATCCAGATCTGCTGATCAAGTAATGCTTGCTCAGATATGACCTGAATTCGACTCATATAAACCAGTAAAGTTTGCAATAATCAGACTGCTGCCTTAATCTGGTTATAATCAAGAAGTCAGCATGCATGCTGCTTGATTTTCTATGCCTAAAGATATCATCATAAGACACGTTACGCATTCTCAGATATACAAGTATGTGAAATGTGGTCACAGTGGATCCATACCATATTTGAACACAAGTCACATGAGCCAGCAAAACAAACCTGCACACACACATAATTGCTATATAGATTTATAATAACTTAGCAGGTAGTCGGGTATTTAGACTCTTGCCCAAGAACACAAACACATGTGTATCAAACCATTTAACACAGCAGACACACTGTCATTCAACACACACACACATATCCAAAATGAGATACCTTTTAGAGTACTGATCTGATATGATTCAGTATTAATTAATCTTGTATCCTGTTCATAAAGGGTTTCATATTTGCTGTTCTATCTGTTGCTGGGTGGTCTATTGTGGGGGGAAAAAAACCTTTGACACACAGGAAGTAGCTTATTTTACTTCCCTCTTAGCAGCAAAAGTGGTTTGTTTGGATTAAACTGAAGAACTGTGTCGAAACCAAAATATCAACAGTGTCCCACCTACAGAAACTTTATCAACATTAATTCAAAGGAAATGGATATTACAGCAGGGGCCACACATTGTGAAGTGATAGCTGTGCAGAAACATCACAGCGACAACCACTTACCACCAAAGATGTCATCAAAATCAATAAGTCGAGTATCTAGAGGATTACCACTCCAACACCCCACAAATATCCTGCTACACAAAGATAAAAATGTCTGCCTGCCTACTTTTGACTGTTGGCTCCGTTGCACATGTTATTTACAGGACTGCCCAGAATGGACCTGGACCAACTAAGACCTGGTATTTAAAGCCTTTCCATGTACAGTGCACCAGTCTGGCCCAGCCGTCTTTTGGCGCTGTTTATAATGAGTTTATCCGGGGCAGCTCTGCCTTTGAACTTGATCAAACAGCCATTAATCCAACACTGTTGAATCAGACACAGTCAGTCTTGGCATGCGTGGAGGGTTTCCAGTAAGACAGACACTGCATTTGATAACAAGCGGGTTAGCCAGAGGGCAGCCCCAAAGCCTCAATTAAGGTCACATACAGACATCCTATTATCCAGTGCAGTCTATTACCAAACACTATATGTAGATCTTTTCGGGGAAACCTCACGCTACCTTATATTAATCCCCGTTAAAATTCATTGCTAAGTTTGTTTGAATGTTTGATGTGTCGAACTTCTTTGAATTTGTGCTATTTTGAACTATGTAAAAGGACTGTCTGGATATTAGGGTGTAGGTGAGTAGTTGTGGTTCATCTGGTATAAGAGGATGTAGAGGAAAAGAATCTTCACACTGTATCGTCTTGTGTTTGTAGTGACAACAGTGATGAAGGCCTTTTAACACGTTCATTTCTGAGTAACTGTTCAATGATTTATTATAATCTATTGATAACATTTTGTAATTTGTAAGGTAATTCATTTTAAATGAATAAAAATGACACAGGTAATAAAATATTTGTCAATTAATAGTTCTACTTCATCATTAAAACTTTACATGATTAATAA
Organism: Thunnus albacares; assembly: GCF_914725855.1. Classification (NCBI taxonomy): domain Eukaryota; kingdom Metazoa; phylum Chordata; class Actinopteri; order Scombriformes; family Scombridae; genus Thunnus; species Thunnus albacares. The sequence goes on along the minus strand of NC_058114.1, from coordinate 20,895,180 downwards.
ATTAAACTGATTTGCAAAATGGTTAATACAATTGACTTTTTTAAAAATTCTGTTTACTAATGTGTCTTTCTTCTATCTTATTCTATCTCACAGATCATTTGTTTGCACTTTGCTGTTTTTAGATTCAGTTTCATTCACACCTTTGTTTATTTTGGAGTAAGATTATGTAACTTAATCCTAACCCTCATCTGAAAGAAAGTTGAATTCATGAGCAAAAGAAAACCACAACCTTGCTCAATCGATGTAGGGTGTGGACGTTGTGACATTGGGTTTTTGTGTATACTGTGAATACAGTCTGCATTTATACTACTATGTAATGTCATTGGGGCTTTACTTGGTCTGGTAAAGGCCTTTTTCAATGGACATTTTAACTTGTCATAGCAGGAAAAGCACAGGAGTAACTAATAACATGCCTTTTCTATTCAAGTGTCCCAGTGAGCCAGCATGCACAATACCAGAAAACTGAAATAGCAGCAGCTAAATGGAATTCAGCCGTCATTAATTTTATTGCTTTTTCTACTGTGATATGTCAAAATGTTCACTGATTTTATGACTCTTCTCTACTTGTGCTACTATGATAGTATTTTTCAGCATGTCACAGATATTAATTTATAGAAGGGTAAACACACTATGCCTCACATATGTGTGTAGTTTTCTGCATGTGGTATAGATTCACTCAGTCAAGTCACCAGATGATGCCTTTAAAGCAACTGACTCAAGAGAATATTGGAAAATGAAGGAAAATGAATGTATGTTTCCATATTTTCATAGTGGGAATCATGTGTAGGGTCAGTAGCCAACAGCTGCCCTTGTGCAAAAATAGTGACACCATCAGGCCAAAATTCCCACATGTAAACATCCATTAATCCAGAATCTAAACCATTTATCCTGTTCAGGGTCGTAGGAGACTGGAGCCTGCTGCAACACACAATGGTCGAGAGTTAGACTGCAACCAGGTCCCTGTGAACTTTCAGAACACACCTTTCTCTGGTTTCTGTGACTCTTTCCTGCTATTCCCATCTGGCTTCATTCAAAGTCTCTCTTTCACCTTTCTCTCTCACACATACACAGACACACACTGTCATTCAATTGTGCCCCCCACCACCACCACCACCACCAACACCACCTTTCCCCATGTAGCCCTTGTACTAATCAACATTATCTAATTGTCTAGAAAGTATTATGCAGGTAATTATTCCCCTGACTCCTCACACTGGGTTTCAGAGAGACAGATGGGCAGGCATACAAACACACAGACATGCAGGCAGACAGACATCAAAACAGTCAAAATCTAAGTCGTACTTACCACCAGCACCGTATAATACAGCCTTCATCTATAGCATGTGTTGCCACAGCAACACCGTATGTATGGTGAGCGGGTTTGTCAGGTCGCACCTGCCCAAATTAACAATGTGAATGGCGGCTAATTTCATCACTTCAGGAAACAATGTGTTTACAATCACATTACCTGGTCAACTAATTTCATTTCCATCAATAGCAACAAGGTGAATCAACACAATGCTCCATCAGTACTGGTGTAGTTTGTTGGTGGGGAACAACACAGATTTCAGCTGTAGAGTTTAAAGCATACAATATTTAGGACACATTAAAAACTTAAAAACACAGAGGGCTGTATGGTTCCTGCAATGATGCAGTAACTAATACATATTGTAAGGGTAAGTCTTCCTTCCTTTCATCAGCCCTATGAAGAAAGGATTACTCATTTCTTGTGGAAGTTTTCCAAACTGTGAAAAGATAAGTAGTTGGAAAACAATACGATAATATTTATTTGGCAACTTAAGTTACTTTTATCTGTAAATACTTAAAACTGACAAATAAACTGTAATTTGGCCGTATGGAAAGTGGAGTGCAGTGTGTTTTGACTGACCTTGGCTCTGATACTACACCAGGAAGAAACATACAAGCTGAGAGGATCTACAGTCAGCAGCTTCAGAGTCATGGTCAGCATCTAAAAACACAGAGGAGCAGAATCAGCTGTTAGCACAGGCACAGTGAAGACATGATCTCTGCTTAGAAAGCCTTAAACAGCACTACCAGATAATAATGGCTGACTACAAAAAATATATAAACAATAGATAATAACAGTAAACATTTCTACAATATTGGCAGGATAACAGAACTCATTTCTGTCTGGTTAAGGAATATGTGGGCTAAATAATCCCAAATGGTCTTCATTAGGTTACTGTCTGTAAAGGACAAAAAACAGGATTATATTTGAGCAACATTTTAAGCTTACACTGCCTAAGTGGCTATCAAACTGAGGAATACTAATGGGCAGTTTCGTTTGGCTAATCTTTAATTCATTTGACAGAGAATGCATACAAATGGCTATTCTTACTGTACTAAATGAGTAATTTCCTCCTGTTTGAGGCTTGTACATTAAAGCTTTACCAATTGGGGTTCTAGGTCTTGTGTCTGGAGGGTCCTTAAATGAAAAAGTTGGCCAGCCCCTGTTCAAGAGTTGACTAACTTAAGCATCCTAGCAAGCAATTCTGCCATTTTATGTAAACCAAACCGACTGTGTTGTGAAAACAATCTTCTTTCCTAGCTACTTGAGCTTAGCCTACCAACAGGAGACAGTGGGCTTTAAACTGAATGACAGACGAAAGAATAACAAAAACACAAACAGATACAGACACCCAAAGCAGCAGAATTTTTTGCATGAACTTGGACCTTACAGCCAGAAATAACGGTCGTTGGAGACGATGCAACTTACATTCAGACCAGGACACCTGTCAGTTAGGTAACTGTACGTGCCTTGTACTTTTTCTTACATCAACAACAAGCTCTATAGGCGAGGGAAAGTCACGTTCCATGCTTACACGTCTCAATTTAGGCAGTAAAGAAGGCTAACCGCAATTCTTTGGTTCCACCTTAAAAGCTCTTCCTCGTCTGAAGGCTCTATCCACGCGCTGATTGGACGAATGGAAGATGTGTTCTAACCAGTCGGCTTCTTAGAACCCCACGTTGGGTCCTGATGTCACGGGGCAATCAGGCCAATTGCAGCGCGACCCGGCCGTTGAATGGGTGTGGGCGGGGTGGGGGGCGGCGGAGGGAAGTTGAGGAGTCTGTGGGGATTGTGGGCATTGAAGTTCCAATTATTCTGCACACACACACACACACACACACACACACACACACACACACACACACACATAAACACACAAACACACACGCTGTCAGTCACGCTACATAAATGCTCAGTAAATTCCGCTGTTAATTTCAATCCCGCTATTTCTATTGCACACACACACACACACACACACACACACACATACACACACACGCACACACTCACTGTGGGTAAACACCTTACTTGTCAGTGAAGTCCAGTTCAAAGTCCAGTTTATATTTGTAGTCCAGTTCGAAATTTAAGATTTTCTTAATTGTACTTCAAACACTGGATAAACAGAAATAGGTCGTCTTCACGTGCCAAAATTAAAATAATGAGGCATATGGAACAACATGTGACATACAACCTACAGTGTTGAAATACTGCAGTCAGTTTACTCCTTTTGTGTTGGTTTGTTTAGATCTTTAATTTTCCTTCTTTTTTCTTTCTGTATGATACACATACTCTCTCCCCTCTTGCTCTGAGATCTTTCCTTGCTGCACGCATCTCATTTCAGGGTGATATTGTGATATTTGGTGTGTTAGCTCTCCTCGCAGACCACATTTTATAACACTGCTGCCGCAGAGTAAAAATAAAACCCTGCTGACTCCCATTTTACTCGCCGTCTTGTCTTTACTTGTGTGGAGGGCTGACGCGAAGCTTCATGGACAGGGTACATGTATTTTCCTCCTAAGAGGATACTGTCATATTAATGAATGTATGGCTGCAGAATGCAATATGTATGGTGAAGAAAGGAGGTCCTGACTGTATCTACTTATTAAAGGACACATCCATGCTGGGGCACAGTGATATCATCACAGTCTCAAGGGTGTTTGCTACTAGGCCACAACAAAAGTAAAATACTAATTATATAACATATTTACAGGCTATTATAGGCTGTTTGTGCAGTCAGTAATTATCTTGAACAAAGAGCATGATAACAAGAGTTTAAAAAAAACTTTGAGAGAGAATTGGAGGGTGTTTGAAAGTTTCCTCAGAGGAGATATAAAGTTTTGTGCGTGTCTTATAATATCCTATATTTCCTGAGGTTTCTTCCATATTTTCCCCATTAAATAATGTTTCCTTATCCTTATCGAGGGTCTAAGGATAGAGGATGTTGTATGCTGTACAGATTGTAAAGCCCCTTATTGAGCTAAAAAGACTGACTTGACTTAATATTGTAAATGAGCCTAATGTGTATTTCAATGATACTGCACCCTCTATCAGCTGGTCCACAACAATACTGTCAATATAAAAACAGTGTGCAAAATAACATTGCACTTAAGTATCTCATGTAGTTATTTTTGCTGGTGGGCGTCTTCACAGGTTTTTAGTTACGTTAACTTGATAAAAGAGTAAAGCACTGACTCCTATCCACAAATTTATTTAAACAGAAAAGGGCATTAAAACAAAACTTAACGGCCAAATCAACCAGGATACTCATTCAGAAACCTTAAAAATATATATATTGCGATTTTTATGTCTTGATTGTGTGGAGTGAAGTTCAATATAGAGAGATTAATTGGAAGTGTATAACAAAATGTATCAAGGTTAGCAACAGAGACCTTTGATGATAAGACTCCTCCACATGAAGTCCTTGAAGATGGAGGAGAGAACAGGCTCCCCTGGAGTCTGGACACAGGTGGTGGTGGAGTAGAGCCAGCAGGTGGAGGATGGACCCTTTCTGTTGAATCTCATGGACATCCTGAAGATCCTGTTTGTGATGGAGGAGCTGGTGGGTCGCATGTTAGTAAGTCTGAAACCCGGATTGGCTGGATTGCAATAATCTTTAGAAATATATATATATTTTAATGGTTTGCTCTATTGTATCTATTCCTACCAGTTGTGTTGTCATGTACTTTGATTTGTTCTGTTTTTTTCATAAAATGAGATATGAATAGAAAGACATTGACGCAAAACCATCATCAAAGGACCCCCTCACACACACGCACACACACACACACACGCACACACTCAGTTGTCAGTCAGGGAAATGATCTGCAGATCTGCACTGACTAATCCATGCAGTAATAGGAAGCGGCAGAGAGAGAAACCCTATCCCTGTGATGTGGGACTCTGGATAAACTCTGCGTTGGTTTGACGCTGGGTAAATAGACACCTATTCACACATGGGCAAACACACACACACACACACACACACACAAACAGAAGAACACCACCATACGCACACACATGGGGTGAATAAAACTGCCATGTGTATGTACCTGCGGTGTGTTACAGATCCCTGAGCGCCTGCAAACACATGTGATCTCCTGACCTTGTAGTGCAAACATTTAGCTATAGTGTGTATGGATACGTGTGTGTGAGTGTGTGTGTGTGTTAGCTTTTTTGTGTGTGTGCGTGCTTTGGCGTGTCTGGGTGTGATTGTGTATGTTTTTGCAAGATCAGTGTGACTTCCTGGCTGTACGTCTAGTGGGTCTGTACGTGTGGGACATGTGCAGTAACACTCCGTGCCATAATTAGCTTCATCCAACTTATTTCCTGCTCCTGGCTACAGGAAAGAAGTGTGTCATTTGTGTGCATGTGTGTGTAGACAGTGACACATTTTTGTCGTATTGGCTCTGTATGCGGACATATTGGATTTGTAATGAAACGGCTATGAGGTTAACGTGTCGACTTTCAGCTTTAGGGGTGTTTAAGGGTCTTCACATCCGTATTTGGTAAACAGCATAGAATGTGTAGCTTTTATACCTCAATATATTTTAATACATACTGTACCAGTTTTAAGATAAAATCACAGGACAATGATCCTGAAGAAGAAGCCCTAGCATGGGACATGTTCTTCATTGGCTAGGGCAGAAATCTGACTCAGTCCGATTGATCATGTGTTGAAAAGACAAGAACGTTGATATTGGATGATTACATCTAATGCTAACATTTGGTTTGTAGCTAAACTTCAGGGTTATAAAAGGAATAAATATGCGCCACATGCCCATCCACCACTCCACATTCCTCATCCTTCACCACACCACATAAAAGGGGACTTCCTGCATTGACACTGAACATTAGCATTGGATATGGGGGAGGTGCTGCATCTTCTAATATGGATGTATTTAGGGATACTGTGCTCGCTGCACTTGCTGAAAACCAGACTGAAGGGAAAATGCCCCAGAAACCAACAGGTGAAGATGACTGCAGTACGGACCTGGCTTCACAAGGGAAGGTAAAGGTCTGCTGATGTGTATGTGTCACAGACTTCAGACAATAAGTAGCTGCAAAAGATTTACAACTAAATATTATATCTGAGTAACTGCACCCAAGCAAATAATCTTCCTCATGTTGCCAACTAGTGGTGACTACAAGCTCCTGCCACACCACTATAGTGCACAAGTACAACGGATCACACCTTACTGTACCTAGCTGTGAAAATAGGCGTGATCAGAGGTCCATCACACTTACTTTTCAACCCATAGAGGTTACTGCAGCAGTGTGTTTCCTCTAAACAAGATCAGATGTGAGTTACTCTTTTAGTTAACGCCCTTAAAGGACGGGTTCACAATTTCTCAAGACTGTCTCAAAACAACAGTCAGGCGCCCAGATGAACACTGACGCATGTTTTTATTGCTGTAATTATCCCTCCTGTTCATACTGACCATTACAAGATCCCCTCATAATGCAACTACAATGTAAGTGATGGGGGCCAAAGTCCACAGTCTTCCTTCTGTGCAAAAATGTATTTTAAAGTTTATCTGAAGCTTCAGCCATCCAAAATAGTCAAATCAAGTAGATATCTTTCAACATTAGAGTCTTTTTAGTGCCAAAGCTCCTCTTTTTGTTACTTTACTTCCACTGCAGTTCAACAGGGAAACATTGTCTGAGGAAACACAAAGAGGGAATTTGATGCTAAAAAGACTGTAAATGTGGCAGATATCCACTTTATATGACTAACTCAGACTGCTGAAGCCTCATATAAGCTTAAGATACCCTTTTAAATGCATTTTTTCACTAAATGACTGTGTGGACATACTGTGGATTTTGGCCTCCATCACTTACATTGGAAGCACATTTGAAGGGAATATTTTAACAGCCAGTATGAACAGCAGGAATGATTACAGTGAGGAAAACCTCTTTCAGTGTTCATTTGGGCATCTGACTATTGTTTTCAAAATTGTGAACCTATCCTTTAAATTGGGAACCTGTCCAAAAAAAGTGCTCAACTGATGTTAACACCCTCAAATTAAAGCCAAAAGTCGGCACTTAAACCTCAGAGTTACATTGTGTATTTAATTTTCCATGTGTTAGAGTCCAGAGCCAAAAGAACCAAAAACATCTTCTCATCCTACTATTAATGAACTGTAACTCATCAAGATCAGATAGCCAGGAAATGAGGAGAAGTGTCCAACAGAGCATAATGAAGTCCGCATCAGTCACTGTCTTGTTCCGACATACATGGATGTAAAGAGAGAGAGAGAGAGAGAAGAGGAGAAAGAGAGCAAGACGACTGCATGTTTGGTGCATATGTGTCCCAGTAGACCGTTCTATAAATCAAGTTAGCCCGATGGCATTTTCATGTATGTGTGTATGCCTGTCCTGTGCAGAATATACTGTATGTGTGTGTCTCTATGTACGAGGGCATGATCTTGCATAGAAACACTTTCTTTGCCTCACTCAAATTTTTTTCTGTTCAGCCACACACACACACAACATAGATAAGGATGGATACATTCACATACACATACACACACACACACACACACACATATACAATATATATATATATATATATATATATATATGTATATATATATATATACATATATATATATATATATGTATATATATATATATACATATATACATATATATATATATATATATATATATATATATATATATATATATATATATATATATATATATATATATATATATATATATATACACATACATACATACACATACACACATACACACATACATATACATATAAATACATATACATATACATACACATAAACACACACACACACATGTGTATGTGTGTATCATGAGTAAGTATGAGTGTGCAGTAGTATATGGTATACTGTGTGAGTGTGTGTGAATCATGTGTGTGCATATGCCGTATGAGGATGGTCTGAGCATGCTCTTCTGTCTTTGCATGTGTGTGCACAGTGTAACATATGCTTGTAGGTCTGTGTGCATCAAAAAAAAAATATTCTGAGAGCAGTTGCATATGTAACTATGTGTAGGCTATACACTGTACAATATGTGTGTGTTCATTTTCATGCATAATTTACATGTGTGTGTGTGCAGTTCCTCCAGGCTGTGGTAGACTGAGCTGTGATCAGCCTACTTGGCACGAGCCAATTGTGTGACTAATTGGGACTGAGGGAGACTGCAGTGAATAAAAAAACCTCCTTCTCTTCCATCACCATCCTCATCCTCATCTCTCTCACACACACTTATACGTACATACATATTCATGAATCCCCTAAACACATAAAGATACATTATCTTTTTTTCACTGATCAATAGAGGCAACAACAGTGCTGTGTTTTCAAAGTCAACAGCATGACACTGAGCCCCACTGAGTTCATACTTCCAGTGGAACAAGCACATTGTGTGTGTGTGTGTGAAAGACCTCATGTGCTACTTCATTTATTTATTTATTTTTTGAATTTTATTTGATAGGGACGATGCAATTTAACATAGTTCCAAAACAGAGAATGAAACTGTACAGTGCAATTACAATATACAGCTTTCATTATCATAAAATCACAATACATTACAGATATGAAAGTGAAATACACATACCAAAATACATTGGTTGTGATGTACAGTTTGAAAAAAAACTTTGTAATATAGAGTACAATTGGCTAGAAATAAGTACAGCTCTGGTTTGCTTTTAGCCAGCACTTTGTTATAAAACATTTTACATCTGGAATTTGATTTCAGTTGGTAATGTGTCCCAGAGTTGACAGCCCTTTATGGAGAAAGCTGATTGTCAAAATTTAGATCTGTGATGTGGTATTTTACAGTTGCTGTTCACCATGCTCCTAGTTACTCTGTTACTGTCTTGTCTTTAGATATATCTGGTTTGCTGCTTTGAAGACTGGTGTAATGCCTTTTTCCAGTTATTTGGGAATTTGCTGATCCTCATCGATCAATTGATGAGATGCGTCACAGGTCTTATCAAGATAGAGCTGTATTTCTTCATGAAACAAGTATCCAGATTATAAATGTCTTTTGCTTTAGAATTTGATCATTTCTTATTAACTTCTGCAATTTTCGCTTCATTGACGTCTTGTATATGAAAGGAATATGGTGATTTTATAGCCACTGTATTATTAGTTGTCGTTGGAGAATCTAATTTATGAACCAATTCTTCTACTGGTTGTATAAAGTACATGTTAAATTCGCCATGGTGGCATTATCTGTGATGGTCGTGTTATTTATTTTCAATTCCTTAATTCCTTTTTGACTGTATGATCTGTTGGTTAAATTGTTTCCAGAGGGATACATTGTGGCCTTTGGAGTTTCCTATAAGTTTAATATGAGGCTTTTGCTTTGAGTGATTCCAGGACTACTTTATTTCTCTCGTTTTAAACATTTTGACAGTAGAATGCATTATGTAAGTGTAAAATGTACTGGCAGGGGTTCTTGCGGCCAGATGCAGAGTGTTCAAAAACACAGAGAGGAAGAGAGAGAGGTGAGACAGACTGAAAGAGAGCAGATGCATGTATGCGTGTGAGGAATGCTGGATTGGTGTATGTGTGTGTGTGTGTGTGTGCTGGCCTAGGTGCAGATGGCGGATGTCAGTGTTGAAAAATTCATGATGCCATGTTTGGAGATTCCTGGGGGATATCTTGTTGTTCAACTGGCCTTAGAGAGCGAGTGAGCTTGCACTGTACACACACACACACACACGCCGGACCAGTGAGTCCTGTGTGTGTGTATATGTGTGTGTGTGTGTGTGCGTGTGTCTGTGTGTGTGTGTGTGTGTTAAAAGATATGGAATCAAAGAAAGAGTTAGATGTTGGAGACGCTGTTGGAGGAACACCGATACAGACACAGAAATGAAACAAGTTTTTGTTATTTTCTCTCTGTTTTCTGTTTGGGCTGAAATGGTTCTGTCAGCCTCTGGAGGATTTCTTTGTCTCACAAAGTTTCCAGATCCATCTAACCGTCGGGTGAATATCACACACAAATATGCACTAGAATATCATGTGAGTTATGTACCAACAACAACCAATACATTGACTCGTTTAACTTAAAAATAAATCCAAGCATGGAGAAAAAAGAGGAATCATCAATACGTCAGGAGTTTATCGATATTTCACCTTGTACATGTAACAGAGAGTATATGACATATGACATATTTCAACATTTCATGACATCTAGAGCACCACATATTCCTGTGGAGAATCATAAGTTATATGTAATCACTTTAAATGGGAGAAGTATTAAAATGTTTACTAAACTTTCCGATCATGTTTTGTAAGTTGATATAACCCAATTTCAAAACAAAACAGAGAAATGAATGCCTGCAAACAAACAAAGGTTGTGGAGAGGAAGAGACAGAAATAGAAGGAAGACAGAGATGTTTTTCTTGCATTATGTAAAAGCTCTGAGACTTTGAGCAAGTGATGCCTCATGACATTTCATTGTTTGTAACCACAGCGCTCTTTTTTTTTTTTTTTTATGTCGTATGTGAAGTTTGTATTCATATGTATGTAAAGGGAGGAGAGATAACCAGTGAGAGAGAGAGAGAGAAGAGTGAGAGAAGCTAGGAGAAAGCTATACAAGCGTTCCCCGCATATGAACAAAGTGATCCTAACTCCCCATTACACACGTTACTCCATGGCTGCTCCCTTGACACAGTGTTTGCTGAGTGAGGTGTAATACACATTAGTGTGCCAAGACCATTTGAGCAAACAGAGCCCTCCAAGCCCAAGTGGAGCGGGTTCGGACTCAGCGCTAGGTAATGGAAACTGGCAGCGACTGGCGTGACAAACCCAGAGCCTCACACAGAGCTGAATATGAGTCCCAGTTCTCATTACAGCCCCATTTACTACTTTATTTCTACTTTTTCTGGCCTGCCACTGCGGCTTTGTGTATTTAGACAGAGTTGCTTACAACAAGATGGCTCAGTAGTACCTTTTAGAAGTCAGTGAAATGTTACTTGAAAACCTTTGTTTTGCTTTTGATCTTTGTCTGTCTTTGTGACTTCTGTATGTTGGTGCACAGATTTGGGTTTTGTCAGCAAAGTCTATGTTTCTCAAAATATATATCAGAGGTTTGACAGAATGTTTTGTTTCCCCCATGAATCTGTATGAAGGCGTTTTCATGATAATGTGCTGTCTCACACAGCAGTGACTCAACGCCATTTCTTTATTTATTTTTGTGAAGTTTGTTGCCGCTCTGGAATATAAAAGTCTATCTTTTCTTTGTTGTCAGTGGATGACAGTAAGTTTAAAAAGGACATGTCATGCTTTTTGTGATTTCCTCTCATTTCTATATTGTTATAATGTTGGATGTCTGGGATTAAGTCAAAGTCTTAAGCCTGGTCTGAATGCTCCATTTGCAAAGTTATCTCTACTTCCTCATCGAACTGATGGTCAGATCATTCGTACATGCCCACAAACGGCTGTGTCTCCTAGAAATTAAGCACATATACATATGCAACATATGCAACAACAAAAAGGTTTTGCAAGAAATGTAATGCTGGCTGAATTATGTTTTCTTTTAACATAATGAGAAAATGTTGTTAATTAACATATTTGGCAAGTTGCAAAAATGTTGATACTGAACATATGAGTGAAATGTTCAGAGACAACATACTTAGTTCTTTTTTTCCACTGAAATATCTGATTTTGCAGAGCAATACCCGCCAGAAGAAACTACAGCATTATTAAACTTTTTATGGTTATGTTTATGCACTTGGCAGCACAGTTAAGGTTGGGGAAAGATCATGGTCTTGGTTTAATACAGAAGAAAGTGCAGTGACTTGAAGCATAACATGCTTATTAACATTTAAATCACATCACAATCTTTCACTAACCTTGACCAAAGTGCTTTTGTTGCCTAAACCTAACCACACACGGGTCTCAGGATGTGAACCTAGTTCTGCGGTGTCAGAGTCCTGCATCTTGTACATTCCCCATCCACCCCGACCTCCTCCCTGCAATATGACAGCAATATATAAATGTAGCGCTTCATTCATTTGACAAAAGGTTACCTGTGAACATGATCCTGGCATCGATTAAATTTGGCAACACAATGCAATTGGGAAAACAGTTAAGTTGTATAAGAACATCATTTCTAGGAGAATGCATATTTCAGATCAGATTCAGGCTCAAACATGTACAGATATGTTTGAACTTTATATTTTGAGTGAGGAACAAGAAAAAGAAGTGAAATCTGACCTCTATTGTTTTCATACATTGCCTCTGGAGTTGGTGAAAGTCTGCCGAAGGGTGGCACATCTCATTCACATCATCTCATCTCATTAAAAAGTGGAACAAAGCTCCTGCTGTATTCCGTAACACACTAATCTTTACTATAATTTACTCTTCAAGAATCTTAAACAAGTCTTGTTTCCCCTGACTCAGCTCTTCTGCATATACCATGACCTCAATGACTGAGAATCTTCACAGACGACAGCAAGTTTATTGGTTGATCCAACTCCTTTAAACATTATACAAGTTGTACATACAAGTACAAAAGAAACGGCCTTGCAAACATCTCTGAATGGCCTCCATGAACATTGCCTATACAACCTGGGAAAGCATGATTCATCCTTTAGCCAGTTCTGAAGCCCTTGTACATTTTTTATCAGCTTTGCTTTGCATTTGCTTTACATGCAGAAACTTCCATGCTCTCCGGCTATGGCTCGACTTTGAACTGAATGGAGGCAGAGATAAAGACATCAGATATTATTTCTATTTTGTGGCGCCTACCTGCCTGCCTTAGATATATAGTACTTTGTCATATACGTCTGCACACACAAATAGGCTCACATGAATACATTACATACACATTTTACAGGAAGGGGCAGAGCCGGCTCTATTTCCTGAGGAGGCTGGGGTCCTTCAACATCTGTAGGAAACTCTTGCTGATGTTTTACCAGTTGCATGTCGCCAGCATTCTCTTCTATACTGTGGTGTGCTGGGGAGGCAGCGTTACGTAGAGGGACGCAATGCGGCTAGACAGGCTGGTGAGGAGAGCTGGCTCTGTGGTTGGCATGGAGAAAGAAGGACCCTAAATGCCCACCACCCTCTGCACAAGCACATTCACTAGGCAGAGGAGTATGTTCAGTAGCAGACTGCCGTCTCGGTCCTGCTCAACAGACAGACTGAGGAAGTCTTTTGTCCCTTAGGCCATACAGCTATTCAACTCCTCCCAGCGTCGGTGAGGTGAAATTGACTATTAGGCGTGAAGCTGCCTCTCCGTTGCTACCCATGCTCACCTGCATTCTGTCGTCAGGCTGCTGGACTGTCGGTTACTGGCTATGTCAGCCTTACGCACAATTTTTATTTGTTTATATATTTATCTCCACTGTTAATCACCTTGCATTGCGCTACCTCCATTAGCACATACTCTATCATAGTGACAGCTCTCTGTAGTAGTTCTGGTAGCTGCACCATCACTTCACTGCTGTGTTTTTATTCTCTTATTCTTGTGTGTATTGGTGTTTTGTATGTGTTGTATAAGCCACTGGATGCCTAAATTTCCCTCAGGATCAATAACGTATCTATCTATCTATCTATCTATCTATCTATGATCTACGCATACACACACAACACTTGTGTGTATGTGTGAATGAATACACAAATAAATGCACTTAATATAAATAAATGACAGGGAAAACATGTACACATACTCAAATATGAACACATACTGCATACCTGTGTCACTGCAGGCAAATGTGCACTTATGACGTCTGTCTATGTACAAACATACACACAATATTACACACATGAACACACACACACACACACACGACTTGGCACAATGCCTGGGTCATGTCATGCCAATTAAGTTCAGAAACTAAAAGCGTTCCATCTGGGAATTACACTCCAGCCCACAATATTAACCTTGTCCTGAACTGAGACCGAAACACACACACACAACACACACACACACACACACACACACACACACACACACACACACACACACACACACACACACACACACACACACACACACACACTTTAAAGCACCCACATAGTGAATCACACTAACCAGCTGAGACAGATCCACACCATGCAAACCAGCCATCAAGCGCAGACAACGTACCTCCACAAACATTAACCTAGTTTCCTTCCAGAAAACCCCACTCAACCAACTCCCACCCCCACAACCCACACACCCACATCCTACCCTCACTCACACACATGCAAACAACTGAGACATTACTTTCCTCCGTGGCAAACGTTTCTGTGACCAGGGTAAAATGAAAGGAGGAAATGGCATCATTAGGAGATGACAGATATGAGCTGAAAGAAAAAAATGAACATGGTGGGAAAACAAGGTGGAGATGATTTAGTGGGGGAAAGAAAGGATGTAGGAGGGGAGGAGGGAAGGTGAAAGTGAGAGCAGAGCTCACTAAATGAACTAATTTTGCATTTAATCTTGAAAAATGACTGGAATCCATCAGAGGTAGTGGGGTAATTTCCTTTGTTGTCATCAAAAGTTTTCAGTTTGTCTACCTTCAATAGAAAAGTTCCTAATGCAAAGTGTTGAAAGTCAGGTCCAGAAAACCAAAAATATCTGCATGGCTAGACACCACAAGTGGTAAATGGGAAATCTTTTAAAAATACTTTGGGTGAAGTGACCCTTTAAATAACCTGTTAGGATAGACATTTTTTGCAGGCGAGTGGAGCCGAGCAACCTTGTCTGGCCAAATGACACCATCTGGCAGGAAGCTGGGACAACATGGTCAGCCAGGGAATGTGTGTGTCAAGTGTCTGTGTGTGTGTGTGTGTGTGTGTGTGTGTGTGTGCTTCTGGGTGTGTCAGCATGATAGAAATTGTGTGGGAGAGGTGTGCATGTTTGTAAAATTGACAGCGTGTAAGATAGAAACAGAGGAGCGCTTGTGTGTTTGTGTAAATGTGTTTATTTTATTCTGGCCGGATGAGTTACTGGCAGCAGACATGGGACATCCGACAAAAAGCAGTTGTGTAATTTGTTCCACATCCATCATTTTCAAAAAGACAAATTATCAACAGATCCTAAAGGAGACTTTGGATTTGACTTTCAGTGACATAGACCAGAAATCATCAGGTTCAGTTCATATATAGATGAAACATTACAATATTTACCTATTTGTATCATATTATATGTGTACACAGAGTGGTGCTGTGAAAATTTGCCTCGATTTTATGACACATCGTCCTCAGTGACAGCAGCGTTCCCTGGGAGAGTAAATGTCAAAGTGACATTGAGCGAGCATCAAGCCAGTCTGGGCTCTATATGTGTGTGTGTGTGTGTGTGTGTGTGTGTGTATGACCTAGTCTGAACATCCCCTGGGACTGGAGCTGGCTGGCTGACTGTTCCCAAGCTGTCACCAGACATTGACTCACAACGCTATACACTCACCAACGACACAATGACTCACTGAGCTCCATCCATCCATCCATCAAATTCATAAACACATTCAGAGAAACTTTGAATCCCACGCTGCACTGAATCAAATTGGTTTCAGCTCCCTCAACTGAATTATGTTAGAAGGCAATATTTTTCAAATCTCTCACTTGTTATGCCAGGAGTTTAGTTCGTTTTCAGGAAATATTTGCTTATTGAACTCTCTATTTGCCCGCTCAGACCACAAGCAGCCACACTGCTGCATTACTGATCTCTCTGCCTGCATCTGCTGACTGATTGCTCGTTGTACTTTGTCGTGGAGTTTCAGGGTAGAATGGATATTGTGTAGCACATAGATATTGACTGGCTGCTAACTGTACTTGCAACACTCATCATTAACAGCTAATATGTCCTGGATTCTCAACTCCAGAGCTGCTTTGTCAGCCTCCTGTTTGTGGGAACCCAATTATTGTGCGAGTGACTGTTAGGGCCGCAGTATGCTTCAAACGAAGTGCTTGTTTGATTGACTAAAGGGTTCAGTATGGTTCATAAGAAACAGTTGGTACGACCTATCCAAACATCGTCTGAAAAGCAAAAGTTTCTACAGCTGTTTTGAACAGCCATAATTGAAAGTGGGGCAAAAAACCCCCCCAAAAAACACCTGCCGTTCTAGCCACTGCTTTTACTAACTATCCTCTAATCTAATCTAGCAGCCAAATAGAGCAGGTTGAGGCTTAAAATAGAGATATGTTCATAATATCCAACTTCGAAGTTGATGTTGCTCCAAGACATTTCTCTTCACTTCTATTCACTGCTGGTTAAGAGGTGCATAATTCGGGGAACGCAAGTACCAGTAAAATAAGCTCCTGTATTGTTTTCCCACATGTCGTGGAAGCAATTTGAAAAAGTTTAACCATAATCAACTCATACAGCAGCAGCAAATAGGTGTGCGTGTTCACGAGAACAGCAGCCGCCCCAAAAGCCTTCACGCTTACATTGGAAATGACGGAGGCGGCGTCCAAAGGGCTGAGACAGACAGTCAGGTAACTATAGAGGCAGGCAGAGTGTCACAATCACAGGAGCAAACACGCAGGACAGAATACAGTCTGGACCACTGCAGCAACATATGATTTGGGTAACTAACTGTGAGCTGCCCTCCATAAATACTGTGGCTAATTACAGGTGAGGTGCAGCAGAGTGAGCAGGTGACTGGGTTAGATGGTGATGAGCAGGACCAGGAGACTCAGTGGTCACAGTTAACGGGCAGGTGGAAAAATAGCAGGACGGAGCAGCTGCTGTATATTGTACTCGTGTGTGCTGTGTACTTTTAAAAAAACAAAAAAAACAAATTGTAATAAGCAACAGCGGTTTCTGTTGTACTATTGGATTGTCCTGTGTATGACGTAAAATCATAGTTAGAATTTGTACTTTCAAAACTATGACTTGACTTGAATATTTGAATGTCTGCTGGCAGATGATTCAGACCTGATCTTTGCGGCTTTGAATGCAACATTTTTTTCTGGCAGCGTTCTACATCAAGGATCAGTTTAAAACAATGCAAACCAGTTTGGGTAGGACCAGTAACAAAGGGTCAACCAACTCTTTATGCTCCAACAAAATGTGAGCAATTGACTAACACATACCAGTAGGATCATGTATTGGACAACACAGTTGTACTTAGATTTTTTTAATGTCTGCAAATCCGTTTGCAAATTGCAAGTGTAGCCAATTCAGTTTGGTACATATCAATTTAATACAGGTTCATCTTCATATACGGCTCAGTAGGGATGCCTTGCCTGCATCCCCGGGAACTACAGGGATAATATAAAGCTTTGTGAACTGAGCTGCATTCACCATGAAGTGATTCCATGTATTTTTCCAGTGATTCCTTTTATGGATTGAGAAAATTCTCCTATTTCTTTAGCTGTAGCCTATAAACCATTTAAAAACTCACTGGCTTATCTGAAAAACTCAAAGCTGAGAACATGACTGTTCCTCTTAGCTCATAAAAAAGCTGACGTTTTGGAGATACGTGGTGTACGTAGGATAGCAGCGAACACTTTAGCACAAATCATGTGGACTGCTAGAGGATAGTCATTACCTTTTCATAGCTTTCCTCAATTTCAGGTGAGCACCAACATATCCATCCTCTGGTTAGTGTAGCTTCACTGTACACATGACCCACCACTCTTACCTCCTCCAGATGAAGAATTGGTATTTCAAACTAGTGGGATATTTGTATAATACTTTGTGTAAATTTCTGTGTGTCTATTAATGTACACAAGCCTGCCGGAAATGTATTTTTAGCACTGCTTTAAGTTCTTATTTTTCCAATTTGTGATAGTTGTTGTTACAACATACCGTATGTTAAAGTGTTGGAGCTGCACACAGGGGCAAACCAGGGACACGTGGATTAATTTGGTATCAGTGGCGCTGGATAAACCGTGAAACTGAAAAAACGGGGCTAATCTTCCAAAAACTTCCTTTTTAAAAGTGTATTTCAGAGCCTAATCCCAGGCCTGCGTTCTCCCAGAGATCTGTGTCGGTGTTGTTAAAACTCAGCAGACAGCCCTGTACAAATATAGCTGAGTAACTAGGCCTACTGCAAATAGAACAGAACTGAATTTAATCAAATCAACACAACATGCTCTATGTTCCAACATTCACCCTCTGGCAGCACCCCTCCTCCTGCTTCCTCTTCCTCTCTCGCTCTCTGTCTGCTCTCTGTCTGTCTGGCTTTCTCTCTCTTGCCTCCTTGCAGACGGTGAAACACACATACACGCACATTTGAGTGCACACAATTACCTTATTAGTGTAACTTTTCCCTGCGTCTTATCCCAAAAACCTTTTACTTTAACTATCTTTCTGGATATAGGGCCTAATTGTTTCAAATTCTTTGTTTCTTCCTCTATTTCTGCCTCCTTTCCCCTTCATCTGCTTTATTTTTTCCATCACTGATGGCTCCACCGTATGGAGAACTACCTGTCTAATAGCTACATGCAGCTAAACACACACTGTTACCCACAGTATAGACACAGACTGCGCCCTCTGCCTCTCACAAATATATCATTGTTCCCATCACCCCGAACTAACACATAAAGTACCGTGAGTCATAGCGTTAATCATTCTCAGCTTTATCACTGACCGGCTTTCTGCAGGTTGCAATTATGGAATGATAAATGGTGTTTGGTGATATTGTCAGAGTATTTAGACAACAGGGAGCATTAAGCAGGGAACAGAGCAGCAACAGGACGCTGATGGCTGGCCTGTGTCTCCCATGACACACTAGGATAGTTTATGACAGGCTTGTGGTGGCGGTGGTGTGCGTATGTGTGTGCGTGCATTTGCTCCACCACCTCAATTACGCAGCAATCAGTCAACCGGTCATCCAGCCATCCATCCAGCCAGCCAGCCAGCCAGCCAGCCGGGTCCAGACAGGGTGAAGCAGCAGGCTGGTAAGCAGAGTGAACCACAGTGGCAGTGCAAACAGACCACAGTCAGACCACATCACAACCACACAGCACCCTGCCATTTACAGAGCTGCATATGGCCTGTCTGCAGGGAGGGAGAGGAAG
Source organism: Thunnus albacares (assembly GCF_914725855.1). NCBI lineage: Eukaryota > Metazoa > Chordata > Actinopteri > Scombriformes > Scombridae > Thunnus > Thunnus albacares. The sequence goes on along the minus strand of NC_058114.1, from coordinate 20,875,923 downwards.
GACAGAGGGAGGGAGGGAAAGCAGCAAAGAGAAAGGAAGGGAGGCAAGGACGACTGGTAGGATGGCGGGGGCGACGACTAAAGGAGGAAGACGGTAGGAAGGGAGGGAGGACAAGGGGAACAGAGTTGGCGAGAGAGATGAAGTGCTGTTAAGAAGGTAAGAACAGACTGTTGAGGGAGAAAAGAAGGAGGAAAGACAAGCAGAAATGCCAATTAGAAGGGGGTAGACATTTACACAGAACCAAGAGCCCAATTTGAGCATTTCTTTAAAAGCGTAGCCTTCCATCTTCATCCCGTCTGTCGAAAAGGCCGTTATATTACACTGACAAGAGGATTCACTGCAGAGAAGCGGTTTATTTTAATAGCCACCCACATGCTATCCTTAATGCTACAGTGTAAAGGTAGGTAGCTACCTGGGCATGCTACCAGTCTGCTGATACACAAATTTTAATTTCTGTTTTCGTCCAATATTGGAAGTATGATTTTTGAAAGACAATGTAGCTTACATGAAAGTCTGAAAAAAACACAAAATAAGTGGTTTAGATTTGGTTCACTGTGGATTTAAAAATATGTGGTGCAGGATTTATTTATAGAGAGCCAAAGTGAAACCAGAACTTCTAAAGTCTGTTCCAGAAGTAAGAAAATCTTATTCAAAGTCAGACTGACATTTGTAACATTGCAAATGAACACAAATCCAGCCTTGGAACATAACTTTGCTCAACATGTTGTGCAGTTCACTCTGTGGCTGTGTCTGAAATCACTCCCTATTTATATTCTCAGTGTGCAAATTTATCCAATATAGAGCGCCAACAAAAGTTACATAATGGAGTGAAAAAAGTAGCATCCAGTGGCATGTACGCTACTTTCTGCTAACAATCCAACATGTTATAAATGCAAAAATTAGTACATGTCTTTCACAAACACCATTTCCACTTGAGCGGTTGTAGCTAGTTCAGACACTGCTGTAACAATAAGGACAGCGGAGGATGACTGATGTAAATGCTTTTCAGATGAGCCGAGATAAGCAGAGAGAGCAGAGAAGAAGAGAACAGTTACAATGTGATATTAGAAGAGAGCATAGATGGATACCACAGATAAGGAAGAAACCAATGGTTACATATTTTTTGTGCTGCTGCGCTGGTAAATCTTCATGGAAGCTGTTTTGTTTTTATATGCTAACAAATTTATATTTGTTTAACATATGGCAACAACATATTTAAAATCATGAAGAGTTCATGAGAGCGAGTTCCTGGTGAAACGAACTATAGAAGTCTCAGTCAGGGATAAATGGCTGCTTGTTAACAAACGGGTACAAATACACATCATGACTACAAAGCTATCAGTAGTCAGAACCACTTTTGAGTTGGAATAACAGGAAGTTTTTCTGTCCTTCCCCTGCTGCCGACATTGTGTGATTACTGGAATTAGGTTCTCTAATTGTCTCATTCTTTTGGAAATGTTACTCTCCTAAAAATGGAAGTGGACAGACTTAAATGGATTTAACACTGAGTAACATATCAGACATGACAGCTGAAAACACAGAAGAATCAGCATTCTGGCAATTGAGCAAAGCCGGCATTTCACAGCCTAACAGCCATGTATTTAGGAAGTACTGCAATGGACTTTGAATGGTTCCCACAGACCATAGCTGGAGAAAAAAAAAAAAGTCTTTCAAAAACCACAGAGAAAAAAGTTCCCCTAATGTAAAAAAGTCTAAAAGTCCAAATAGAACAAAATATTTCCATTGCATGAGCAGTTCAGACAGTTTGTAACCTTGATCCCTGTTCAACAGTGCTGGAGAAGAATCATCTAAATTTTTAATATGAACAACAAAAAGAAAAATATACAAAACCAACAAAATTAGTAATTTGAAGTACATGTTGGCAGGAATATATTTATGGAGCACACAGAGGGGCTGAGAGGATCTAACATTAGTGTTACTGTGTTTACAAGACTAACTACAAGCAGATCATTATCTTGTCATTAGCACTCACTGTAATGCTTGCTTTTAGGGGCGAGCTCGGATAAATGCAGGGGAAAGAGCAGTATAAACAGAGACAAAAAGAGGTAGAAAAAAAAGGAAGACACACAGTAAGAGAGAGAAATGCTAAAGAGAATGGAAGAAATAGATAAATAGATAAAGCCAGATATCTATTTATCTACTTATATAGATTTATAGATAAAGCAAGTGTGAGATTGTGTAAAAGTTTTTTTTTTCTCTCTCAGAGAAAAAGAAAGAAGCAGAGTAGGTTTCATGGCACGAGGAGAAAGCTGGGTCACTATTGTAGTGAGTTAGCCTGAGGTGTTTTCATACTTGAGCTAGCGCTGATGGATGAAGGTCGTAAGTGGATGAATTAGTGATGAGGATCAGGATGAAAGTGCTTTCCAGAAACAACAGGGCCGACCAGACAGAGCCATGGGCACATGAGATAGGTCGGTGTAGGGTGTGAGACTAGAGTGATAGACGGGACGGGCCGGGCCGTGAACCCATGAACTGTCAACACGTATCATACATGCCAACAACACTTCAGTACGATCTGTAAGCCTGTCAGCGCCAATACGAGCTTGTTTTAGTGCTTTCTGTTTTTCAGCTGCAGTTTTTCTTTTCTCATACTATCATTTCCCTCAATTTATGTTATTCTCGCCAAAGTTTTCAGCTTGTTATTGGCAGTTTGCTGCTATTGACAGAAGAGAAAACAAGCTAACAAATTAACCAAGCTCTTATGAATTAGTTGTAGTGGTGGCAGTGGTAGCTTTTTAGTTTTAAAGCACTTTTTGAGGATTTAAAACAAAATTGACAACAGAAGAAAAGAAGGCAAGGAATATAAAAGCAATGCAGACATAAAAGGAAGGTCAAAAAGGATCATTGATAGATGCTTATGTAAAAATCAAATCCCCAAACGAGAGTCTGAGAAATTATTTAAAAGACAACGCAGATTTAGCCTGCCTAAGCTCCTCGAGCCGTTTCTAAAGTCTTTTACGTAATCCGCAGTTAGTTGCTGGCAACCTGACCAGGGACCAGTGAGCCCATCTCAGCCTCCCAGAGCTCCAAGAAAATGAACCCATTTCCTAAAAGTGCCTGATCTGACCATAGATGGCGGGACAGGAATAAGAGACAGAGAGAGAGAGAGAGAGAGAGAGAGAGAGAGAGAGAGAGAGAGAGAGAGAGAGAGAGAGAGAGAGTGGGTGACATAAGAGAGAGAAATGGAGGGAGGAATAATGTTAGGATGAGATTACGCATATATCCTCAATATCCCATTTAGATTTACATGAAACTTTAAAAGGTGTATGTAACAAGCCATCCATCATCAGATTGTCTTTGTGAGATAACAATATCAAAATGTGATTTCCAAACAATTTCAGAAGATATTTTGGTGTATCTGCCCCAGTCTACCTCACTTAGCAGTCCCTGTTTCTAAATGTGAATGTTCCTTTGCATGTATACTCAGTTATAAACCTCTTCTGTGCTGGATTTTCCTGCATTAAAGCCTGAGGTTTACTGTTGTCATGTAGGCTGCTAAAAAGATTTTTTTTTCAAACTTTATTGCAGCTCCACTGGAAACATGTAAATTATGTCATGTACACTTGGCCAGAAATCTGTGACATGAGGAAATTGTATAATGTCATACCAGCATTTTAGAGATTTTTATTTAGAGATTCTCTCTTCCACTGATCCACGTGGTAAAATTGGGCCATTACAGCATCAACAAGAAGTAAGATACTTAGTATAAAAGAATATTAAAGAAGAATATTAAAGAAGAGAACAAGAAAAGAGAACAAGAGAACAACTCACAAAACATATGTAGAAATATATGGATGGAAATAAGAAAAGGCATGCTAAAGAATAAATGGTTGAATGAATAAAAAGTAAATAAATAAATAACTGAAAGATCCGAGCATTGACATGATACACAAAATATGCTGCTGTGGTCATATTTGTGGCAGCAGAATATGCTGCCGACAAGTTAAGTCAAGTCAGTTTAAATCTAAAGCACATTTAAAAGCAATACAAGTCGACCAAAGCGCTGTACAGTATTGTAAGGATGAAAACCGGCTGCGTAAGAACAACTAACACAGATACAGAACTCACACTGCGACACAATCATTTTCACAATCATTGGCTAATTCACAGCTGTGTGGCCATTAAAATCCAATCATATTCACGCAGGTGTGCAGGTCTACAGGGCTTTAATCCACATCTCATGGTCTTCCTCGGTGGATCGAGTTTGTCAGTCGTCATCATGGGTACCTACAGTAAGCCTCTATCTGAAGAGGAAGACTGTGAGATGCAGTTGAAAGCTCTGGAAATAATAGATTAATGAACTTCCACACTTAATCTATTTACTTGCAGTAATTTATACGCAGTATTTGTGGTTGTACAGAGTACTACAGTGTATGTGAGTGTTTGAGTAAGAGATGCTTCATAAAACCAGTGAGAAACACAGAGACAGAGGGGGGAAATAAAGAAAAATGGAGACAGTGACAATATGAAAGAGGAAGAAAAAAGATCAGATATAGAGAAGATAGAGGAAGGAAAAAAAGAAGACCTGGTTTCTCTTCTGGCCGCCAGACAAGGAAGAGGAGGAGGAGGAGGAGGAGGAGGAGGAGGAGGAGGAGGAGAATAGGGGGAGCAGTGTGGCAGGCTGCAAATAGAGCTGGAGAGAGAGAGCGAGGGCACTTGCTAAATGAATTTGGCTTTCAGCGATGGGGAGTCTACTCCACTGCTGTGCCAGTAATGTGTGTGTGTTTGTGTGTATGTTCATCTCCTCATATATACACACACACACACGTATGACTGCCAGCGTGTGTTGAAATGTTGCTGCATCGGCAGCTGAATGTGTGTTTCTGTGTGTATATGTGTGTGTCTCTTCATACAGAAATGGTTTTGAGAAGTATATGTGTGAAAAACATTAGCGTGCGTGTTTATGCATATCTTTTGGACGGGCAACTAAATAATGGTTCTAAACGACAGTGTGTCAGAAAAAGACAAGACAAGTGTTTGTGTGTGTGTGTGTGTGTGTGTGTGAGTGTGTGAGTGTGTGTTTTAGGCGTACTGTCACAAGGATTGGAAGTGACAGGCAGGAAGTATCAGAGGCAGCTGGGTAACAGCCCACTAACCACACAGGGGAGGGCTCTACACTGAACAACATTACCAGTGGGGGTAGAGAGACTATAGGAGGAAGAGAGGGAAAGAGAGAGAGAGAGAGAAAGACAGAAAGACAGAAAGGGAGGGAGAAAGTGAGAGGGGGGGAGGAGGAAAAAAAAGACAAAGAAGAAAATCAAATAGAAAGAAAAAAGAGGACAGAGGACTGAAAAGGAAATTTGTTTAGATATTATTAAGCCAAGAAACATAACTTCACAGCATCCTTACATGTTCTTTATAGAGAACAGTTGGGGATTAAAGGAATAGTTCAACATTTTAGGATTTATTTGATTTGCTTCTGCGAATGACATGAGAAGATTTGACCACTAGTAGCGCCATGGAGCAATGTTTTGTTGAGCAGGTCGCTGCGTTGTTCGCGTTTTGTGCACGAGCACATGGCTGCACATGCACGTGGGTGAATATTTACACTTTCTTGCTGATGGTTTTACTATTCCACAGAGCAACACTTAGTGACCGTAACAAGAAACATACAGTAGCAATGCCTTAGCAAAGGCACGGAATTAGAGGACTGATAGGTAGCAAACATGTTGTTGGATTTGCTGATAGGTGGGGTACGGCTACAGTTTGGTGAATCAGTCTGCCAAGTGGCATCTTGCTGAGTGGATTAAGTGCGTATTTCGGGCTTTTTTTCTCTTCAAGCCACCATGGTAGATTTTAAACAGAAAAGAGTTTGTGTGAAATTTTGTTTTTGCTCAGTAAAACAGCTGCTTGAGCAAAAACGTGACTTCTTTTCATTCCCAAAACTAAAATTGGAACTGATTTGCTTCCGTGGAAGAAATTCAGTTAGAATTGCAGGAGGCTCTGGATACAGTGACAAAAGATGACCACAGGAAATGTTTCCAGGAATGGGAGAAGTGCTCAAACAAGTGTATTGTATGTCAAATAGAGGAGCCCTCCATGTACACAACACAGGTTTCAAAATATTTAATATGCTATAGACAGAGACCCCGCACAGACATACTGTACAGGGCGAATGGATTTACTGTTATTCATCAAAAACAATGTTACGACTCATGAAAGCAAAAAGGGTCATTTTTATGTTCTGTTTGTGTACGGATTGAACAAAGGAGACACAAGATGAAAGAAGGAGAAAGAAAAGGAAAGCGCCAAAGCATCGGTTGAAGAAAGCAGAGCCATTAGGCAGCAGAACAAGAAAGATTTATAGACAGAAATGAAATGAGCGACAAAGATAGACGGTGAGTAATACAGATAAGGCAAGGGCGGCTATGAGTCAAACGTGAAGAAGGGATGGGAGATGACAGACAAAACTAAAAAAAAAAAAAGGAGGAGTGAGGGAAGCAGGGGAAAGATGATGAAGAGAATTGAAAATGAGCGAGAGGATGAGGAAAGAGAAGACAGAACAGAGAGAGAGAGAGGACAGGCGGAAGGTTAGAGGGAATTAAAAAAAAACAATGAAAATATCAGAGTGAGGAGGAGAGAAGAAGAAGAGAGAGAGAGAAGGTCAGTGAAGGAGAGAAGAGGAAAGACAGAGAAGAGGAAGAGAGGTTGTTTGTATCTCATATTACTCCATTAAAGTTTGAATAGTTCTCGTCTCTCTTTTTGTTTCCTGCTGCTGGAGGAAACCAGCTGCTACACACACACACACACGCACGCACACACAAACACACACGCACACACACACACACACACACACACATAAACAAACACGCACTGAGAGTGACAAGAGTGTGTGCTCGTGCAGCGGGAAACTGTACGGAGAGAAGATGAGATTAGAAAAGCAGGCCAAGAGACGGTTTCCCATGGTGCATCTCTGGAAGCATCTGTATTAGAACTGGGCTGTGTCAACACTGACTGCTCCTACAGCTGAGGCCGAGAGAGAGAGAGAGAGAGAGACACTGGGACAGACAGAGAGAGAGAGAGAGACAGCAAGGATTGGAAGTCAAATTTGTGTTGTTTTTTTTGCCATTTCTGTGACAGACACGCAGGGAATGACAGATCACTCTGAATGCAGAGGAGGGAAAATCCAAAAAAGAAAAAAAAAAGAGGATGGAGATAAATTGAGGAAGCCTTTGAAAAGAAAAAAAGAGAGAAAATGTACACATAAAAGAACGCAAAGAGAAACAGGAATGAGCGAGAAAGAGAGAGGAGGAAGAGTGACAGGGAGGGAGTGATGGATGGGAGAGATAGATAGATGGATGGATGGATGGAGGGGATAGATGAAGGGACGGAGATTGACAGCCTCCTTTCCAGGGGACGGATGAATAAACCGGCGCAGCAGCAGCAGCAGCAGCAGCAGGGTGGGATGGGTGGGGTGTGTGTGTGTGTGTGTGTGTGCGGTGGATGGAGAGAGAGAAAAGATGGAGAGAAAAAAAAGAGTGAGGGATGGAGATGGGGAGGTAATGAGAGACAGAGTACGTCTCCGTAATCAAGCCATGAAGGAGAGCGAGAGCGAGGGGGAAAAGACGAGTGGGCTCTGAATGAGTCAATCATGATTAATCAAGACGCTTCTCGCTCTCCGTCGCCTCTCTTTCCCTCTCGCTGTCTCTCTCTTTTTTTGCTCAGACTTATCATCATCATCATCATCATCATCATCATCATCACACACATACATACATGGACACACAAAACCTCCAGTGCAGCCTCCTGTGCATTCCCATCAGGACTGTGTGTACATGTGTCGTATATTTTTCAGGCCCGCAGTCTTTAAAGCATGTTGGCTTCATTCAGCTGACTCACGTGGACTTGATTATCATGTGAATGTAAATTATGTACAGCGCTGAAATTTAGCTCTGACCTCATCACCCCCCCTCCCCACAAGGAAAGACAGAGCTCAGCACAGCAGGGACCGGGGAGTGACTGTGACACAGTGCCCGCGTCTATAAAAAGTTTTCACTCCCCTGCTGGAAGTTTTGGTGTTTTATGGTTTTATTGACTGCCTGAACGAGATTGAGGCTTCGCGTCATTAACGTTTACTTATCACTCATAACAGGTTGTGACTTTAGTGCGGATATGAGCTGTAAGCAATCAGAGAGTGATTTTTTTCCTTTTCAGATTGATTCATTTGGAAGATTTTTAGAGGCATAAAGAGGTGAAAGGATCCAGTAAATCAAAAATAAAACTGATTTTTCACTTCAGTTATCTGTTGTCCGCTCAGATTTATCTTGGGATCCCTTAGATGGGAGAGTTAAGGATTGTGTTATTCTATATTTTTTCTCAGATAAATAATAAAAAATAAAAAGTTCAAAACCAGCAGTGCAATGAAGGGTCGGTGCACTTCAAAGAAAGAGCATGGCAGATCAAAATACAGTGTCTGAAACCTCCACATCTTCCAGTGTTGGAAGGTGTGCGTGTGTGTGTGTGTGTGTGTGTGTGTGTGTGTGTGTGTGTGTGACACTTTTTGTAACTTTCTGTAACCAACGATTTGACGATCACAACTACTTCCTGCAGTGATATGTCGATCTCACTGTGGCTTTTTACCTCGCCTTCAAGTGTGACCTAAACACTGTCGCCGTCAGATGTTTTCAAATGAAATGTCTTTTACAGGCACTGAAGGTTTTGGTAAACGGTTTTTAAAGGGCGGCTTCACAATTTTTCAAGTCTGTCTTAAAACAACAGTCAGGTGCTGAAATGAACATTGAAATAGGTTTTTCTTGCCATAATCATTCCTCCTGTTCATAGTAACCATTAGAAGATCCCTCCATAATGCACTTACAATGTAAGTGATGGGGGACAAAATCCACAATCCTCCTTCTGTGCAGAAATGTATTTAAAAGTTTATCTGAAGCTAATATGAAGCTTCAACCGTCCAAATCAGTCAAATCATATCTTTCAATGTTTTTGCGCCAAAGTTCCTCTTTTTGTTACTATTCTTCCACCACAGCTTAACAGGGAAACACTTTCCGAGGAAACACAGATGCTAAAAGACTGTAAATGTGACAGATATCCACTTGATATGACTAACTCAGACTGTTGAAGTCTCATTTAAGCATCAGATAAACTTTTAAATGTGTTTTGGCACAATATGACTGTGGATTTTGGCCTCCATCACTTTCATTTAAAACACATTTGAAGGGGATCTTTTAATAGCCACTATGAACAGGAGGAATGATCACAGCCAGGAAAAACTCTTCCAGTGTTCATATGGACACCTGACTGTTGTTTTAAGACAGACTTGAAAAATTGTGAACCCATCGTTTTAACGGTTAAAATAGTACTTGTTGTGGACTATTTTGAACAACAGATTCAATCACAGCTAGTGTGATAGTGAGTACTTATGGCACAGTCCAGTATCTATAGGAATTATATCCATAATGGACAATACTACATCCTTTTAAGCCCCACATAGGAAGTAATAGAGTAATAGTAATACTGTATAGTGTATAGTGACCCATACTTATAGCAAGGCAGAAAGGGAAATGGATAAGCATGTAACAGATCTGACTTTCATGCAGGAGCCTGGACATCCTCGTAGCCAGGATCTTTCCCTTAACTATATACTCAATATCTCAAAGCTCAAAACCTGCAACATATTACAGAAAACAAGAATTTTAATCCAGGATTTTGTCCAATATTGCGTTCTTGTCTGGCGATCAGGTTGTAACAGCAGAAAGTAGGTGTATGTGGGATTAACTCAAATAAAACTACAGTGAAGTTACGCGGGAAGTCAGTGAAGTCACCCAACGATGTGGCTGGGTGATGTGTTTTTAATAGTTTTTGGACAACAATGGAGGAATAAACTATATGGTTGGTTACACAGATAATACTTTGTTAGTGTGATTAGATTATTGTTAGTTTGTACAGGTCTATACATTTGTTGGCAGTAAGAAACATATAGAATGTCCCCAGCGTTATCCTTTAAGATGCTATTAATCAAATAATTCGAGTGTGATGGTGGCACATCTTTTTTTTTCATCACAGACTCTAATGTGCTCTATAGAATATGACTGGATGGGAGAAAACCTCCCTGCTGCTGCTGCTGCTGCTGCGTCGCTGCTTGTGAGGAGTGTGTGAAAGAGGAAAAAATAGGGCACTTTCATATTTATTTAAGTGTCAGATCCAGAGCTGTCTGCAGGGAGAGAAGAAAAAAAAAAGAGAGGAAGGAGGGCTGCAACCACAGGAACTCTGAGGTTTCATGAGCCTTCCCTCTTTCTCTTTACTATCTGCGAACACACACATACACACAGCCAGGCATACACACTCATCTGCCTACGGGGGGGAGGAGGGGGGGGAGTCATGGTGAAGGAGAGAGAAAGAAAGTGAGAGGGAGATAAAGGAGGAAATGACAAGGAGACAAAGAAAGGCAGAAAAACCAACAAAACATCCATCAGTGCATGTGCAGATGCATGTATATCAACGTGTGTGTGTGTGTGTGTGTGTGTGTGTGTGTGTGTGTGTGAATGAGGAGGAGCTGTGAATGCAACACATCAAGTTATGTCTCGGGACTAATAGACAGAGCGTCTAAATGAGGATTATGTGCAGGTGCCAAACAGGCCGTGATCCGCCGTCACGGAGATGTCACATCAATTCTGGGTACATGTGGCTCAGAATAGATAAACCTTCATCAACGCAGCCAAAAGAACAGGAAGCTCCCCCTCGAATGTGACACACAAACACTGAAGCACATGTGAGAATACCTCAGAGCAATTACCTGCTGGTTTCACCTCAAGAGCACAGGTGCTCTTGAGGTGAAACGTAAATCAACACTTCCTCCTTGTGGATCTGCTGTGAACTACAGGGCGCCTCAGGCACACACGAGGGATCAGCTACCATTTCAGTTCATCAGAGTCGCCCTCTCAGTGTCTATTTAACTAAATCAGTGGAATCACAGATCAGAAAACATGACCTGAGAAATGTTTAATCCAGATCTTGGAGCTGGAGTTTTAAAATAGTTGAGATATCACAAGCAGCATGGAGGCAACTTTGTGAAACGTGCCTCGCTGCTCTACCAGCATCTGTGATTTCCTTGTTTTTCTCATGAAGGATTTGTTTTTCAATCAGTCTTTCTGAAAAGTAGACAGAGAGTTAACTTCAGTAACATGCCGTCATGGAGGATTTTAATGTCTGTTTCAGTGGTTTTGTATGTTTTACACCATTAACTGCAAATGTTGTTGATCGATTTCGAAAACATACTTCAGGCTAAGACTGAAAGTTCATTTTTTAAATGTTTAAACCAACATGGATGAGGAGTCCTAAGTGCTCAGAAATATGAACATTTGAACAACAGAGCAATCGCCATCTGATCATGTGATCAAAAGCTCCAGAATGGCTACTAAATGCACAATTGGGAAAATTGTTTATTCATTTCTCTGTATGCTACAAAATCAACTTGCAACTTAACTCACACAGTGAACATTTTTCCTCAAAGTTGAGTTGTCATGTCGTTGCTGAAAAGGATCATTATTGAAAGCTCTCCTTCTTGTAGATCCTAATTTCAAGATTTGGCTGCCAAAAAACTATTCCAATCATTTGTTGGAAAATCAAAACTAGAAGAAACATTTCCAGCAAAATGGATGTTGTGAGGACAGTGTGAATTTGGATCATTCTTTCAAAGACACCAAACTAAGATGTTGGACTTTCTGTGAACGCAACATCGAAAGTTTCTCTTTAAGCACCTGCAATCACCAAATTCATGCAACTTAAAAAAGAAATACAGGCTAAGAAATGTTAACTGTGATAGATCACCAGTTTCTTAGGTCTCTGCAAGTTGATTTTCATATCTTAATGAGATGAATAGAAATCAACGCCTGCCTATGAAAGTGGCAAATTCAACAAAACCTTATCGTTTGCTCTGGAAAACTTAATAAAGTTCACCGTCCTGTAATATGAGTGCAGGTGTGTATCTTCATTAAAACTGGAAATAAACAATATCATCAGCTCCTCCATCATGGTCACGGCTTTTGAACCACTCTGCTATCCACAGTTTGTCACTCTGGAGTCAAAGAAGAGCAGAACGTTTCTTATGATTTGATTGACTTTATTTGTAAGGCACCAGAAGTCCTTCCTTACTGCAGAACATTTCATATTATTTATAGTAAATGTCTGTTGTACTTTTTATAGTTTTCTTTTTTTTTTTGTTTAAATGAAGCTATGATTTCAGACACAAAACATTTTTTTTTGCCAAAGTACACACTTTCAGGTTTTACATTATACACAAAATAAGTATTTAAAAAAAGACCTTTACAAAGCTCAAAACGCTTACAATGCTTCACGCTATGGGGGCAAAAAGTTGGAGAAGTGGGATGTGGAATGGGAATAAGGGGAAGGGAGGGTGGTCAGAGAGGAGGAAAGGGGTCAAAGGGCAAAAGGTCAACGTACTGCAGTTTCCCCCCTGGTGTCACATCAGTTTTGTAACACAATAGCACAAGAATCATCCAGGACAGACAAGAGAAGATGCAGCCATATACACATAAAGCTTTCTATGTATAACTGTATACAGAGGTGAGCGCCTCCAACTACTTTAACAAATACATAGAATTTCATTTGTATGTTTATAACGTCAGCTTTGCAAGTCTCGTTCTCTAGTTCATATCGATTAATATTTAAAAACAAAAAAGAGAAAGAAAAAAAACAAACAAGTGCATTGATCACAGAAAGTTTGGACCAAACATTCTTTAAAAAATAATGTCGCTACTTGAAAGAAATGAATCCTGGTTCCCCCACAGACATGCAGTGATGTATGTGTTTGTGTCTCGCTTTGTCTACGCGCTCTGCATATCACTACGACAAGTACAGTATGTAGCTAGATACATACAGTATGTGGCTGAATGGGAGGACGATGTGCTGCGAGCTTAAATTCACAAGCAGAATAGCATATTAGCTTTTAGCTGGAGTACGAACAGCGACACATTTCATCTCTGTGGTTTATCATCGACGACCAACCTGTACAACCGTTTATACACACCTTGTTTATGTATTCACATACATACACAGCAATAGGTGTCATTGATGGAGTCATCCCACCGATGTCATCAACAGCCATCTTAACTTTCTGACACATGAAGGGTTTTATTCTCAACGCCGTAATATGCAATTTGTTCCACTGTCAGTGTGTCAAACTTTGGGATGTATCAATCATCAAGCTGCTGTTTTGAAGCAAATGACTTCAACACTAAAATGTACTTTATTGTCATGCCAGAGATTATTTTGAGAAGTGTTAACAGGATTGTTTAATTTAGAATGAAACTCTTCATATCTATTCACTCACAATGCAGCCATTAAAACAGAGAAGAAGCTAAGAAAGTGTGCGTGTGTGTGTGTGTGTGTATAAGGTAAAAGGTTTGGTTACCTCTGCTGAAAATAAGATTTGTTTTTGTTGAAATCATGTTTGCGAAACAGCCTTGAAGTCTGCAGTGAGTTCTGCGTGTTAAATTTCATCTCAGCTTTTAGAAAGCAGACACTTCATGTGGCCATGCTGAAGCCTCTACGTACCCACAGTCCACCCACCTGGGTATTTTAACTTGAGCTGCCTGATTAGACCTGTGTGTGGGTTGACTGACATCAGCCTTTAGATCTTGATGATATATTGTGAAGCTTGTAAGTTTTCACTGAACGCTGCTGCCATGGCGACACGGCAAATTTCGCTGTTTTGACATGAAATAAAGAAACTGTTGTAACTTGAGTCCTCATCGTCAGATCTTTCCCAAATTTCACTTTTGATGAGAGTCCTGGTCTGAAGACGTGTACAGGCCAATATTGAATCATAGTCATCAAGTAGCGCCATCTACTGGCAACAGGAAGTTATAGGCCCCATACTTTAACTACTCCTAGCAGGTTAACCAGATCCACCTAAAATTTGGTCAGCTAAGTGGTAAGACCTTGATGATGCTAAACAGTGAAGATTTTGAGTTTTCATCAAACGCTGTTGCCATGGTGACGCATTATTCGCCAACAGGGACCTGTTTTTGAGGGGCTAGGAATGCTTGAAAACTCACGAAACTAGGCACTCGTGTCGGAAGGGTTGTATTTTGTTGTCTATCAAATGTGACACACTGTATTGTGGGATTAAAGCTGCATATAACTGCATATCATTATCAATTATTCTAGCCATTATTTCATGGTCCATAAAATGTCAGAAAAAAGGAAATAATGCCAAAAAACCCAAAGATTTTTACTGCTGAGAAAGACAGCGTGCTACAATGGAAAGCTACAAAAATTGACCATGTGGTGAGATTGTTTTCACAACAAAGATATCAGAGAAGACCAAGACAATCATCACATATTCATATTTGAGAAGTTGGAACCAATTTTGGGGCATTTTAGTTAAGAAAAAATGACAAACTATTAATTTATGATTTCAACTGTTGGAGATAAATTTTTCTGCAGAGTTTGGTGACATCACACGATTCCCGGTGTAGCGCCACCCGCTGTCCACCTGACTAGAGGTCTAATTAGACGCAGCGATTGAAAAACACCTGTGTGGGTGTGAGTGGGATTTTTTTTTTTTACTCATCAGAGCAGCTGTGGAGGCTGCTTGTGCTTCGTCAGAGCGGTCTACACTGATATCATATTATCAGGTCATTGATATTTCCCACTCAGTGTTGCGTGTAGGCGTCACCTGTATAATATAGTGTAATGTCAGTCTGATACGTGACAGATGTGAATGAATCAAAACGCACAGTAACGTACAGTATTGAAATCAAATCAAAAGCAGGTCCGGTTATGTTTCTGTTTCACGCAGAGATTTTCCCTATAACAGACCAAAGACTATATCTCAAGAGCTGGATCATGACAAATAACGGAGACTGGGACTGACCGCATGCAGAGATTAATGTCACCAGTCTAGTCTCTGTATATTAAGTTTGTACACACAGAGTGGATAAATAAGCCATTCCCCCTTGTGACACAGCCCTGTACTCTGTCACTGTCCTGTCCATGTTCTGCTCGGGTCTGAACCCGGCAAGGAGGATTCTTCAAAGACACATGCTGCCCTCTGCTGTCAAACACACAACATGCACACTCTCTCCCCTCTGCGTCTGCTCTAATATTAGTGCACATTAGAGATGAAAAGGGTGGTGGGAGGGTGGAGGAGTCAAGTGGCAACTCTGTTCTTTTTGCTGCACACTGTGCTGCCTCAGCTCTGTTTAACTACTGATGAAAGTGTTGCCTTTCAGTTAAGGTGCTGGGTGGATTTATCTAACGTACCTCGCAGGGTCAGGCGAGGATCGTAAGTAGGGGGGGGATTACTTACTAAGGTGGGTTTGTTATCTAGCCTGACAGCTCTCAGCATGAAGTTTGCTTTAAGAAGGTGCTTTTCCTTTCTTCATATGAATTTAGGATTATACACGAAATCTCTAGTTTGTCGACTTGAGATGTCTTCTCATTACAACGAGTCTCCTTTTTTGGGAGCTTAAAGCAACTAAAAGCAGCAGTTTTTGGTTAGGACGTGAGTGTAGCTTTACACAGCGATGCAAGAGGGACTCTCCTCTCTTTTTGAGGGCACTGTTTAAACAAAACTCAGATGATAACGATCCATCATCTAAACTCACAGCCAATTTGAAGCTTGGAATGGATGCATGCAATCTGAACTGCCAAAAAATATCAACACTTCTGATCTCTGTGAGACCGTTTTCTTAGGAAAAAGAAGTTTGCTTGAATCCTGTGTTGTGTCTGACAAGTTTTACAGCTTTCCAAAGAATCCCTGTGTTTAACATTTAGTCTGTTTTAACACCTATGATACGGTGCGTTTAGTCTCACAGATCAGTCCTGCGTAACAAGGACCCGCTCAGAACAGAGGCAAGAGTTTGGGGGGGGGGGGGGGGGGGGGGGGGAGGAAGAGAGGCAGGGAGGAAAAAACAGAAACTAAACAGAAATGAGAAGTGAGAGACAGAGCGCCAGGAAGGCAGGAAGCAACAGAAATAGAAGAGAGTCTCGGTAAAAAAAATCATCCAAAAAAAAAAAAGTATTTGAAAAAAAAAAAAGACACACAATACATAAGAAAGAGACACTCTGATGGTGAAAGAGAGAGGAGAAGGTAAAGAAATGTGGTAAATATGATGAAATCAGGACTAGTCTGACATGAGGGGACATGAGGGGCAGATGCCAAAGCCCTCCCAATAAGAGGCTGGGCATTGAGGGCTTCAGGTACGCTGGTACAGTATGGGAGTTAGTAAGGGTCTGTAGCTGAAGCTGTGGTGAAGCCCATGTTAGCTAAGATCAGAGAGAGGGAGACCAGGGGAGAGGCTGTAGGCCAAGGGGTTTTGGATCTGGGGTTTCAGGTCTCTGGACAAAAACAGAGCTGAATGGGGAGATCATCTAATCAGACTTGTCTCCGTCCTCCTCGCGGTGGCTGTCGACTCCGTCACGCGATGCTTTCTCCTCCTTGGCCAGCTGGGCTTGGGAGGCCAGCAGGGAGGAGAGGGAGAAGAGGCCGGAGGAGGTGGTGACGGCGGGGAGGGTTGGCTGGCTCAGGCCCAGCGGCAGGGGGGTCATGGGCAGGGCCAGACCCTGGAGCTGAGACAGCTGGTGAGCCTGGAGCTGCTGCTGCACAGAAGACAACCAGGCACATCTTAGACACAGCAGGATAGATTCAGCACACAATCACAGCAAAACACAAAAACGGATGGAAATGCAAAATCTTCACACCTAATATACATTACAAACTATGTTTAATGTATAACCCTTGAGGCAAAGCGCTAATGGCTCCAGCACAATGGGATAGATGGAGGGCTCATATCACAGCTAAAACACACGCTCAGCAGGAGACGGAAGACCTGCAGCACACATAAGTTATTTATAATAGACGCAATTTTCAATATACATCCTCAAGAAATAACTCAAACACCGAGATGAAAGCAAACTAAGTGCAGGAGGAGAGAAAAGATGCCCACAATTCAACAAAAGGACAGACATAAAATCAAACACATGGAAATACACATAAAAACATCCCCACAGGGTACACATGCATTTCATTTTAATATAAAGAAAGAAAAATTGTTACTGCCACGCCTGTGCACTTTAATCACTCCCCACTGTGCACACACTCAACATGATGACACATCAGTGGGTTGATTTTATGACAATCCTGACTGACTTCTCATAAACAGTTTAGAACAGCCCCGACTTCCTCAGGCTACACCTACAAAGTCAACAGCCCTGCTTTACGTTCAGAACCAGACCTCAAATGCTCTATAGTATATACTTCACATGTAAAAATTCATTATGATATTAGCAGCTATCAAAAGAAAACAGTATTAGGAATCAGAAAATTGACAAAATTGTGTTTAGTTAGCCCCTTTTACACAGCCTGTTCAAGGCAGGAATGTTGTGCCATTATTCTGCCTTGCTGTATAAAAGGTACAAATATGGAATAGGGGGGCGCTGTTGCTCCACCATTAACCCAGCAGTGGAGGTAGTCACATTGCCGGATCGATGTCTGTGTAAAAGGGACAGCTGGCATGTTGGGACCACACACACTAGACACAGACACTGTTGTGTTACATGTCACGCCTCTGATTCCAGAACGCTGGCATGCTTTCTAAATTTACACACGGGGGCGACATTATGCTGGATTTGTTTGCTTCAGTGTAAAAAAAGCAAAGCCGGCATAATGACAGGTCTTCTTTCCGGCAATACTGCAGGATCTCTGTATAAAAGGGGCTACAGTGAATCATGCATCACAGTGATGGAGTGGGTAGCCCTGCTAACACTGGACCAATAGAAACATGATGGAGTGGCTAGGCTAGCTAATATTAAACCTTTGGTAAAATGATGGAGTAGCTAAGCTAGCTAGCATAAGGCTGATAAAGTATAGCTGGCTAACATTACAGCCACAGAGATGAAGGATTGTGGTTAGCTGGCTAATGCCCTATCCATACTGAGTCAGTATTTTAGCAAGCTAGTCTTATTATTTTTAGTGATCAATAATTTTAACCATGCATTGATGAAGGAGGGTACCATGTAATCCATCTTGTATAATTGATACTTTGATGCTCATTGTGAAAAAAAAGGTAAAATGTCAAAAATAAATCAAATGTAAAGGGGCACTCCACTGATTTTACATATGAGGATCAAGAGTACTACTCAGCCTGTAAAAACTATTGTTTTGGTTTGTCAAGTCAGAGAAAATAACCCTGATGATGTCATAGTGGGATCATCAACTAATGAAAGACACTGTTGAGTTGCATTATGGGAATTGAAGGATTCAGCGTTTTTAGGACTCCACCCATTCAAGGGACTAAAAATGAGGATAACTCTGCCTCTGCGCCTTTGATTTTGAGCATTCATTCAATTTTTTATTTGTATCTCAAAGCCCCCAAACTTTATTTAGGTGCAATACTACATCGCTGGAGTGCACCTTTAAATATTTCCTTCAAAACTGAATATGAATCAAAAAACTCGCTGCCAATTAAAATCATGCTTCACAAAGCTTGTATTTATTACAGGACTTTTGTACTGGATATCATTCACTTATTCTGGCCAATCAATGTATCTCTTTTATGATTTATGTTAAAGATGAGCTATATTACAATTTTTTGTTCAATATATTTATTTATCCATTTTTTCCTTGGGTTGTTTGTAGAAAAACGATAGTGGCTCTGGTGTAAGCTTCAAGGATTCTTTCATTGGTACAGCCGCACACTATTTAAGTAAAGATGGCACAGACCTGCATTTACATCACTAAGAACCTTGTGATCATATAAAACAAATAAAACGTTTGCAACACTTTAAAAAGGTATAGAAACTTAATAAGTATCAAAGTATCCATCATGAACGATCACAGACTGGAATTCAGATTTGATCCACCTGTTTATTTAACGCTACATTACTTATTCCTCCTTTGAAATGTCAAAGCAGAGAATGTTTACAAACAATAAGCCAATAAATAAATGTCATTAAAGAAAATAATAGAATTTATGATAATGATCAATAATTGCACTTTTCTAGCCATCACCAGGCCCACAGGCGTGGCTGGGGGCTGGAACATCGTACCCTTATGATGGAGTTCATCTCTGGGGGGGTGACCTGCTTGGCCCTCTCTATAGCTGCCAGGACCTGCTGCTGGTGCTGGAGATGAGGTTGGGGGGAGGAGGGGAGAGGTGGGGGTGAAGATGAGGGGTTGAAAGTGAGAGAGACAATGAAAGTGAGACAGAAACAAGGGGAGGAGAGTTTGGGGAAAGAGAGAGAGGTGGAGAGGTTAGATCAATATCAATAGTCCCAACAGAGACCCGACAATCCTCTCTGGTGATGCATCCATCCCCCCTCCGGCCATTCAGCTATTCATCCAGTCACACACACACACACACAAACACACACACACACACACACAAAGGTCTTGTGTGACACTGGTGAATGGATGGTCGGCTGGTGTGCTGTAATGGGTGGAGGTCAACCCCCTGGTGGGCAGATAAGAGCACGGCTTATCTGAATCACACAACCATTTATTATGCTGACACACACAAACACACACATGTAGAAAGGAAAAGAAGAGTGGGATGGAGGAGGCGGCGTAGAAGGGAGGGATAAAGAGAAGGGGGGGGAGAGGAAGTGGAGGCCCAAAATGGGGGAAGGGGGGAGGGACGACTGGGAGGAAGGGATAGATTGAATATGGCAGAGAAGAATCAAGGTGGGGGAGGGAGGAATAAAGTGAGAGTGAGGTGGAAGAGAACACGAGTGATGATGAATGACGGGAGGAGAGAAGTGGAGGTAGGGATGCCGAGCGAGGGGTCAGCGAGGTGGAGAGGTAATGAGGCGGGAATGAGGGTGATCTCATTCCAGGATGTAAGGAATAGGACTGAGGGTCAGGGGGTTAGTGACGTCTTTTTGTCAGTGTGTGTCTGAGTGTGTGCGCTTACCTCCTGAGACAGGTAGGGCAGGACTTGCGCGCAGATCCCGTTCAATCTCTTCACTATCTCAGCCTGCGAAGGGAGAAACATTTAGTTAGATAACATGGCTGTTGTTTTTCTATATTTCTTTTATTGTAAACAAATCCCTTGAAAAGACCGAAACCAAAGATGTATTAGTCTTTTGTTAGTCTAGACCAGGGTTACTGAATAATAGTCTTGGAGATCCACTTAATACATTTCCACTGTGTCCACGGTCCAGTAAGGGTGCATTACATGATGATATTTCAGTACAAAAACTCCAGGACATCATTCTGTAACCAAGTTTTTGGGCTCATTTGTTCAAAACAGGCATGTTTGGAGTTGCAGTGGTGTTTTGCGTTCCCACTCTTCATTATGGCAACTGTTTCATTGTAAATCAAGCACCTACAGTAGGTCTTGTGCTTTCCTTGTGTGAAATGAACACATATTTCTCAGTCCAGTTGTCCTTAAATGGATGTCTTTTTTATTGTCAATATTTCTTTTTTGTATCAGCTAGTTTTGAACAAGCCATTTTACTTCATCGTCCGGAGCTCCTACATTACACACCAACCTTGCTAATTGTGGTGATTGGAGGGCAGCTGAAAGATGACAGCTGAGGTGACATGATACCAATGTGTCACTCAAAAGAGGTCTGGGTCAGGTTAATTTTGCTCTCGGCCTGTTGGGTATGTATGTCCTAGACTTCCCTACCCTGTCTGTGGCTCTTAGCTCTGAGCCCATTCTTTCCTACTTAAGCTGTTAATCTATAAAAAAAAGGTCAAAAATGTAGTTTCATTTAAAAAAAAAAAAAAGCAAAATAATTCTAAAGCAAATGTTAGTCAAATAGGATGAAGTGGTATAGCCTATTTGTTAAGGACTACTTTCAGTCACGGACTTAATGCTGTGATGAGTATTTACGACAGCAGGACGAAGTATGTGGGATTGACTCAAAATAAACTACGGAAGCCATGCTCATGCTAATGAAGGAACACGTCACCCAGTGCAATGGAGTGGCTCATACATACCCGTGGTCCACACACACACACAGGTGTTGTCACTTTAGTTGCAAATTTATACCATAAATTAGTTGACAATTTATACCATTATCACTGACTGTGCTTCATTTGGCTGTACAGGTGTGTTTCTTGGTATGTAGCAGCAGGCGTCATATGAAGTGGCAAATATGACGTTAAATCTCTATCAGCTAATCCAGCAACTGCAGGTATCGTAGTGGAGATGCTGTGGCAAACTTTAATTTACATCTATTCACAGCTTTGCAGTGTACCCTTTGTGATTGACATTAGCTGGCAGGCTATCTGTATCAAACTGAGACAAAGTAAACAAACTACTGAAGCTACACGTCATGAACAGACAGCGTGTTGCTAACAGGAATTTTGAAGAGCAAAGACCAAACCAGCATCTAACAGACATTTGCAGGTGTGATATCATGTTTACATGCTGTTTAATGTGCTGCAGCTGAGCAGCTAATTAGCTGTCTAGCCTGCTAACTGACATTAGCAGTGCACCTTTCCCTGATGAATGTTTGTTTGGTGGCTTGTTCAACAAGCTAAGATGCAGGACAAGATGTGTGTTCATGTTTGTGAGTTAGATAAGAAGGAGACTTTAGCAGGAAAGTTAATGTGGGCTGTTGTTCAGAGTCGGTGGCTCTTGTGTTGTGTAGCAGGATGCTATCAGGCTCAGTGTGACCCGTCTGCTCTGCCTATGATCAAACGCCACGTTATCACTTCATTCAAGATCTGATTTGCTGTACTGAATTACGGTCTCCACTCACACAAGCGGATGGTGGAACGGTTAAATTGAATTCATGTAAAACTACTACTATATTTTAAATCAAAGAATTTAAAATATAAACTTCTCCCTTTTGGTTTCTGATTTTTTCTCAAAGGAGAACACAGAAGTGATTTACAGAGCAGATATGTGTGCTGTAGTAGATAAAAAAAAGGCAATTTAATTTCAGTTGGACTACAATAGCATTTGGACTACAATGAAGCTCTACAGAACAGAGGAATAATCAGGCTTTGGCTGCACAAACAATACTACATAGTAGCATCAATTCATTGCTGGTTTTGGTCTTTTCATTGGATTGGTTGACATATATATATCACCGGATAATATAGAATATCTCCAGACCTATTCTTTAAACCGTCGTTGTATGAAAATTGTGATTCAAACCACACTCTCATCTGTATGGGAAACATCTGCTATGACCTTCTCAGACTGGGGCACACATATCTTGCATCATAAGCCCCTTTCACACACACAGTCTATCCCTGAAACATTCAGAAACATTTCCTGCATGGGGTCATGTGTGAATGGGAGCAGGGATGGATATTCAGGAAATCTGTACCACCAATTTCCCATCTCAAGACCTAGCAGCCTAACATTTCAGGGAAAATGCCGGTATGGCTGTGTTGTGAATGAAAACAGTAACATTGCAGGGACAAGCATGTAAAGGGTTACATCTATCTGCTGAAAGATGCTTTCACACGGAGCGAGAAAACCGATCACAAGACTCCGCTGATGACACATTTGAATCTGCGGCTTATTTACGGTTGCCTTGTTCCTGATTCAAGTGGATCATGAAAAAACATTTCTTGTCTCGCAAACCTGTGGAATATGAAATACATTACAAGAACATTGGCACGTCTTCCGCCACGTACATCTGACCTTGCCCCAACTTCTTCTTCCTTTGTTGAGTTTTATGGCGGTTGGCATCCATAAGTATTGCATTACCACCGTTTGCTGGGCTTTGCCTTGCCCCATCTATTACGGCATTGCCATGGCACGTGTGAAAAGGCGCAAGATGGAAATGTTCCTGAATATAGCTGCATGTGTGAATAGTGAAAATCACTAGCGGTGCCTGAAAGGTTATTCCAGTAATTTACCGGGAACTATGTGTGAAAGAGGCTATATACATGCTCACACATATCAGAATCTCTTTATTTACCTCATTAATTAAGTTGCTTGTACTTAATACTCTTTCTCAAAACTCTTGGATGCACATGCAATTACACACATACACACAAAGTAGCAATCATTCATGCAAACACACACACTTTCCACTTTCTCCGTCATGCACACTCCCTATCTTTCTCACACGCAGGTCTATTATCACATTTGGTTGGTAATCATCCAATCCGTCTGAGATATGCAGAGCAGCAGTAATTGTGTTAGAGCCTAATTCGTCGCGATGAGGAGAGAGGGGCCCTCCTAACAGTCATTAGGCATGCAGAGCACAGCTCCCCATCAAGCGTTTCACTCCGATCTGCTCATCATTACACATACACACTCCCTGACATCTTTAAAACGTCTCTCTAAAATGTCTCGGCGGGACTCGCTCCATGCTAACAATTCTTCCTCTTTTTCAGTACCCTTTATGCTGTCTATCTCTTTTTTTTCCCCAACCCTGCTTCTGTCTCTTTTATCTGCGCTCTCTTACATCTTCTTCTCTGTATCTCTACCTCAGCTTTTTTTTCCTTAAATATATGAATGCTTCTTTCTTTCTTTTGTCCTCTCTTTACATTTTACTCCACTTCTTTCTAGTTTTCCTCAAGTGGAGCACACATTCACTGACGAGAGCATTATATGTATACAAATAAAACATACAATATAAAACTGGGCTGTGAGACTAGACAAACATATCAAGGATCGGCAACAGACGAAGTATATTCCATTAGAGATGTCTTTGTTGCTTTTTTTTGGCTATTTAAAAATGCTTCATCTTTTGTAATTTCAAAACGTAGCCTGGTGCAAGACACTCAGAACGGAGAGCAAACACAGAGACAAAAATATGTTCAAGTTGATTAAAAGTGCGTTTCTAAGAAGTATGGAAGGCAGCCTAAACAAACCCAAACATTTCACAGACTTCCTAAAAGCGTCCTGGTTTCGTCCCTGCATGAGTTTCCATATTTGAGTGTCTTGTGTTACTGCTTCCTGCCAAGAATACCCCAGAGCATGATACCTGTTCATCAAGATCTCAAAAAGATTCAAAACCTAAAAATTTACCTTCTTTGCACAATTAAAAGCTAATTTGAATTTGAGCTATCACACTTGTATTACACACACACACAGTCTGACAAGCAGTGTTGGAAAATAATCATAAAAGTACAAAGCTAAAGTTCAGTATATTTTATGCGATTTTATACTTCTGCTTCAAAATGTTTAAAAGGGAAATGTACTTTTTACTGTGATAATAATCAGTAATACAATACAATACAGTATTTTACAGTAATAATCCAATAATATAATATATGATGATAGTACATAATAAACACTTTTTAAGGGACCATTCAGCAATATGAGTGTTTTTTAAATTTGTATCATTTACCTTATAATTCTTCTGCATTTTTACTTGTAGTGGAGTATGAAAACATTGTACTATTGCTACTTTACTTAAATAAAATTTATGAATATTTCTGTTTCAACTAATGCTGACAAGAACAAGTAGTCCCGAGCTCTTCTACAGTTCAAACTACAGGCACACGTCCTTGCAGCATAAATGACTGTGTTTGGAATCGGCTCTACTATCCACTCAGTGTAATGACAACTGCTTGGCATAAAAATGTACATTATTTAATATGGCAAATGCCATACTGTAGCATTGTGCAAAATGAAAACTCAACACCACAAACAAAACATGGATGCTAGGGTATGTTGTCTGGTTAGACACATATTTAGGACTAAACGCAAAACACGGTGAGAAAACAGAACAGAACAATAGAAAGACAAAGAGGACCCAAAAAAACAATATGGCTTCATTCAACATATTCCCAGTTCAATCCACAACTCAACCTTCCTTCTCTTCACCAAAAAAAAAAGAGAGAGAAATAAAGAGAGAGAGAAGAGATAAGAGAAAGGAGGGAGGGAGAGAGAGAGAGAGTGAACAGACAGAGTGGAGAGGCATTTTTTGAATTGAGTAGGACAGAGTGATCAAGAGGGAGCAATTGAATGTGTGAGAGTGCGAGAGAGAAAGAAAGAGAGGGAAATAGAGACAGAGGTGGAAAAGGGAGGAGGAGGAGCAGGAGAGGGGTGGGGGAGAAACCGGCGCTGCACAATAGGCCTCGACATGAATGCTCCTCGACACTCGTTTCCACACATCCCCTTCAATTTCAACTCTCTAATGGAACTAGCGAGTCTCCGCACCCACTCACACAGTGCACAAAGACAGCACGCACGCGCACACACACTCACACACACTCACTCACACACACACACACACACACACACACACACACACACACACACACACACACACACAGGATAACAGGAGCACACATGAAAGAAAACACACAGCTGCTTATGAACACGCGCCAGTAACAGACACACACACACAAATATACAAGTGTACAGGCTGATGGAGGGACACACATGCACATACACACTAATGCTTGTGCTGGCAGGCTCAACCCACACACACACACACACACACACACACACAACCCCACTTGTGACTGTGAATTTCATCCCTGTCAGATAAAGGAAAAGGGTGTGATGAATTGCACACATAAGGCTGAAAGTGTGTGTGTGTGTGTGTGTGTTCTGCTTGCTTTCCTGTAACAGTCTGTGTGTGTGTGTGTGTGTGTGTGTGTGTTAGTGTGTTGGACCTGCATGCATCACACAGTGCCCGTCTTGTGCTTCCTACTTCAGAGATTGTGTGGGTGCGTATATGTGAAGGTCTTTAAATCACGGAGGCTGCCACTTCTGTGCGTGTGTGTTAGTGTATGTGTGTGTCCATTTGTCAAAGCCTACTCGCCTCTTCCAATATGGCTGTCAGTGTGCGCCGTCAATCATAAGACAGTGTGCATGTTTGTGTGCGGACGGGCAGCGCCAGACGAGGTCACCGATAAGGGCTGGCCCTTCGGAGGCCCATCGCTCTCTCCCTCCTACAGCCCGAGCATAAATTACTCCCCCAGCTTCAGCCACACCAACTGATGTATGAGCACAGGCTTCTCACCCCTCCCCTGTCCGCTGAAGGCTACATTTTCTTTTTCTGTTTCTAAAAGCCCAGCTGATTGTAACTGTACTGACTTCACTGGATTTGGGCGACTGCTATCTATGTTTTATTGCAGATAAAAGAAGATGCGGAAATGAAATGACTATATGTATGAAATGACTGTACAGTCAAAAACTATAAAAGGGATTAAATGTGGAGTAGATATTTTTGTGCAATTCCTAAACTTCCTTAAAACACATTTTCATACTCCCCAAAATAGGAACACTGTGTACAGTATAAAGAGAACTTATTTGGCACCAAAAAACCCCCCCAAAAACAAAAAACCCCTCAGCCCCTGCATTTACACACAGCCTCCAGTGACATCACTCAAATGTCTCTGAATACTCCCAAAGTGATGGGAGATTATCTCTACAATTCACACCTGCCAATCAGTGAGCTGCAGGTGTACAGTGTTGGAACGGGGATGGGAACGCACAGCTGTGTCTACATCCACAGAGCAACAACGTGTGAGGACTTATTTTGGATGTTCAAGGTTGTGGAAGTTTTCTTCTTCATCTCTCTCTCTCTCTCTCTTTTTTTTTGCAAACACGTTAAGTGACCGGCAGCTGAAGCAGCTCCGTGGTTTCGATGGCCGTGAAATTCCCAAAGATGAATCATCGATAAGAACAACAACCGAATCAATAAGAATAACAAGCAACAGCGATGACAGACTGCAAAGGACTCATAGTCCATTCAGTCATCAAGTTTGAATTGATGTTATCCACACTGCTAAAGGTGGACAGACGATAGATGTGGAGTTTGTAAAAAAACAAACAAAAAAAAAAAACGAAACCAAAAAAACCACCTCTTAATATTCATTTATATTCAGCAGCTTGAATCAATTCAATTTTGAATTCTGGATCATTTTCACATGAATTGCACAAAATACTGCTCTGACTTTGCTACAGTTTTCTAGTCTCTTGCTGGCTTGTCCATAGTGAGTATTGTCTAATGCACACCTGGCACACATGTGCGTAGGAAGTCATGCAAAAGAGGAACTCCCACTCACTGTCAGCTCAACGTTTATTGAAACAGCAACATTTTGGTTACAGACTTTTCATTGGCTTCGCCGCAGCCACAGCTGTTGAAGCTCATGAGCACCATAGTATTTAGAGCCATTCCCAATAGGAAACTGACAAAAAAATAATCTCTTAAAGTTAAAATATTTATAAGTGATGGCCATAAAATTACCCTGAAGTATGGTTAAACTATCTGGCAGAGTTCTGTGCTTTATGTTCAAGACACATTTAAGTTATTAAAAGAAAACATTAAAATGCAAATTTACGTCACCTGTCTATCTGGTTACTTTGCTGCTCTATTAGTGGAAAACACGAACAGTTTCATTCTTGTGAACCAGTGGTTTGGTTGATTATAAACTGCCTTTAAATCACATGACTTGCTGCGTGTAATATGCGTATAAACGTGTGCACCGCTATATCTCAGACATCCTGGTGTAGAGAAATATGGAAAATGTTACCTTTTACAAGTTTATTTCATAAGAAGTTGGCTGAAGAACTTTTAACACAATATTGTCATGCATTTTTTTCTGGCCTGGCTCCATAAGCATGTACAGCATGTACAAAAACCTGTCCCACAAGCAGAAACAAGCAGCCTTCTATGTTCCAGTATCTTTTGCAATCTGCTATTTACACACATCAAGCAGTTTTCTATGCTATGTGATGGAAATAGAAGAGTTTAAATGTAGACTCACCTGTTTGTGCATCTCAATATTGAGCCCATAGGACATCTCATAGTACTGGAAAGGGAGAGAGGAGAGAGAAGATTTAATCTTGTGCTCATGGGAAATTTTTGGAGACCGTTGGACAACTCACCTTAAAATTATAAGAACATAGACACATAATTCCTGTACCATCCAGATCCAGGCTATAACATTTCCTATGCAACTAGCATTATTCTTTTGTGCTATTTTTTGAGAGCCTGATAATTACATGCAGTCTCACTCAGTGTATGCTGAAGTGTTCCAGTTAAAAACGGAGTGTTGGCGCTTCCCCAAAAATCTAACAACACATCCTTTCAACACAGTAACACTTAAGCTGCAGTGAGATCAGCGTGTCCAAGTTTTTTAATTTCTACAATGTTGTCAGTCACAGTGACGAATCAGGATAAATTAAAGCAAAAACAGGGATAATGATGACAAATCATATGTATTGTGTTGTTGATGTTTATTACACTTCAAAACGAAGTCAGACTTAAACTCTCTTTTTCAGCAGTCATCTTAAATATTTTGGAAATGATGATTGATTTAGTAATTGGTCTGTGATGTTCATAATGACAACAAAATTGTGGTAATAATTCATATAATTAAAAAAAAAATCTCACAATACATGACAATGATAGACAATTTTAAAAATACTCCTAATATTTCCCAGACTTCCGCTGATGTGCGATGGAGAATAGAGCTCCCCGCAAAATACAACTTTGCAATTTTGAAGATTTTCAATCACTGTGATGCTAAAAACTAGACAATAAGGCTCAGGTTGAAAATAAGAGAGACATCTTTTTATGTGTTGAAGGTTCCCAAGATCCAAGATTTTGATTCTACAAACATATTCACACGTAAACACTCCTGCATGCGCACATACACAAAGAAGAGAGGACACACTGCTACAAATAGGAAAAAGGAACTGAGAGAGAAAAGGAGAGACAGTAGAGAAAGAGCCTCTGTTGTGTGTATGTGTGTGTGTACGCATTTGTGTGTGTGTGTTCAGTGTTAATGAGAGGGCCACCCTCTAGGCGTCAACCCTGTTAATCACCCACTGTCTGCAGGGGGACTGGCTCTGTCGCTGGAAAACAAACACACAGATCTCCTCACACATAAATGCGCACACTCTCTCTCTCTCTCCCTCTCCCTCTCCCTCTCCCTCTCCCTCTCTCTCTCTCTCTCTCTCTCTCTCTCTCTCTCTCTCTCTCCCTCTCCCTCTCTCTCCCTCTCTCTCTCTCTCCTCTCTCTCTCTCACTCTCTCTTGCTCTCTCTCCTCTCTCTCTCTCTCTCTCTCTCTCTCTCTCTCTCTCTCTCTCTCTCTCTCTCTCTCTCTCTCACACACACACACACACACACACACACACACACACACACACACACACACAGGTTTACTTAAGTCACTTTTGGGGTGTTTACATAGACTTACATTTATTTCAAACACTCAGTCAAGCCTTCTTAACATCAGAAATGGGTTGCATAGGGGTCTATCTCTGGTCCATTGCTGTTTACATTATGGGCTACATAAATAACATAATTCTACCTAATCAATCCTTTAATGTCCGTTTTTTTGCAGATGATACAATTTTATATGCCCCAGGCTCCACCTCAGCCCAGGCCCTGACTCGTCTTCAGTCTGCCTTTGATGCTTTCCAATTATCACTCCTTAATCACAGACTACTTTTAAATGCAGAGAAGAACAAGTGCATGGTATTCTCCACCTCCACCAGTGACTCTGACTATCCTGCCATTAAAACCTTAAATGGCACCCATATTACTCTTGCTGAGTCATACGAATACTTAGGAATTTGGCTTGACAGCAGACTATCATTCAAGATTCAACATTTGACTCAGAAATTACAAATCAAACTAGGCTTCTTGTATAGAATTAAAGGTTGTCTGTCTTCTTCCAGCCGTAAAACTATTGTGCAGTCAACCTTCATGTCTGTCCTCGACTCTGGAGATATTCTGTACCGTCATGCTGCCCCATCAACGCTTCAGCAGTTAAACCCTGTGTATCATAGTGCGCTACGCTTTATCACAAATGAGAAATTTCATACTCATCATTGTTCTCTTTTATCACACGGCTGCTTGGACTTCCTTACAGACAAGAAAAAACCATCTCATATTATTCATCTATTCAGCTTCCAAACTACCTCACATCTCTTCTCTCATTTAAATCTAGTAACTATAGTACATGATCCAGTAACTTCTTAACCTTAGATATCCCTCATGTTCACACTAATGTTGGCAGAACTGGTTTCAGGTATTATGCACGTTTTAAATGAAATGAACTGCAAACTTGAGTCTTACATTCCTCTTGCAGATATTAAAGCTTTATTATCTGATGTTTTATATGATTCTTGTGACTTAAGTTTGGTATGTGTCCCTGAAAGTGACTTAAGTCTCACACACACACACACACACACACACACACACACACACACACACACACACACACACACACACACACACACTCTCTCTTTTTCTCTGTAGCTGCTCAGGCCCACGTGGAAACTCCCTAAAGTAATTACAGCGCTGGGGAAATGGAGGTGCTGCCGCTGGCCGGGGGAGTAGGGCAACCCGATATGCTATTAGAGGAAGAGTTGGGAGGGGGGGGGGGTGGGGGTCGTAGTGGGGATACAAGGCCAGGCCTGCCACTGATGGAGTGGAAGTGCGATTGAAAGTGTGCGTGTGTACGTGCATGGTGTGTCTGTATGTGTTTGTGTTTGCACCTGCATGGTGATTGTGTGTGTGTGTGTATGTGTAAGGGAGAGGGTGAAGGAGGAGGGGTAAGAAATATTGCATTCATAGTTCAATTTTATCGCAACATTTTGAACTGAATCTGAGGACGGTTTCAACGGAACAAAATCCCTTTGTATTTCCGAGAAAAATATAAATAACATTGCTTTTCAAAGATTCGATAACCCAAGCTACAGCGATTGTCCACAATTTGATTACAGCTAGAGTGAAGTCTGGATTTTACTGCTGTGTCAAAGTATCACAATCCCTATTAGGGCTGTTACTTTCTAAAAAATCATGATTGAACAAATGGGAACAAACATGTAATTTGTTGAGAACCGAACAGATGACTTCTGATTTATCCACAAATCTTCCGTTTGTGGTTTTGAATCCAAAACGCTGCTACGCATTACTTCTCTGATGGTTTGGTGTCATGATTATTCATGGCTCGCTACTTTCCTCCATTCAGTTTTAACGAAGATAACTAATTGGCCAGTTTATTGATAAGGCAACAGGGCATGTAATGGATCAAAGTGACGGTGCAGTTTTCTAACACACCCCACTGGAGCCAGCAGCATGGACACTTATGCACAGTCAGTGTTTAATTCAATCAGATCATAACAGATCGTATATTCAATTTTTCCCACATTTAAACAGTAGCTTGAATTTCTAATTAAAAGTGACAGTAGTTATCACTCACTGTACCTTTGTACAATAGGTGTGCTTGATGTAGGCTTGTAGCTTATGTGCATCTACTCAAAAATGTAATCACAGCTACTCAGCAGGATACGTGAGCACTACAAGAGGTGTGATTGGTCTGCTTTGTATTTTCTCTTACATGTCTCCTGTGCCAGTAATGTTTGCCAATAGGTAAGAGAACAAAGAGCAGGTTGATTAAAAATTTACATAATAGAAATGTACAAATATGGAGTTAGTCATTTCTAGAGTGAATGTTTGGGCATATAACGCATGCATGACGAGGTGGGGAAGGGGTTAAATTCTACACAGAACAAAAAAAGACAGCCATGTATACGGCTTTGTCTGGTTTCTTTTAGCATTAGCAAAGCAGTGTTTATAAAAAGCAAAAAGACAGACCGTGGCAAGCAGTCATAGAAAAAACAACTTTTGGGGGGCAAAAACAAAACAGCTGCAAGCCACAGTACCCTTCATGGTGCTCTACAGACTGATCAATACAAATATCAAACGCTGATGAAAACTCTCCATCTTCCAATCCTTGCTTTGTGATGATAATATCAGCCTGTAGGCTACCAAACATCCTGCCAGACATTTACCCGACCATCAAAGAAATCATGTAAATTTAACTGGAGAGTTTCTGGAAACGCTTAATTCAGCTATTACCTTAACCTGGATAATTCACAGTAATTAAACACACTACAGGCTAGAGAAAATAAACATATTTGTCAATGTCACAGAGTAGATATTAAAACACAGCTTAAACTAGACATTTTTCAATTTCAAGAATTTCTGTGATGTTTTTTTCATCACATGTGCTTGAATGATTTTGCTTTTCCGCAAGAATATGTATGTGTGTGTGGCTGCTATCGGGCTGACAACGCCTGAGCGTGTGTGTGTGTGTGTGTGTGTGTGCACTCACGCCTGCCTGCAACACACGGAGAGGAAGTGCATGTGTGAGTGTGTGCATATGTGTGTGTCTGCTGGCTGGCTGATGGTGGAGAGAGCAGTGCGGCGGCACAGATTAGATGAGATTAAAGCCAGTCAGAGGATCAATTAGAGGCAAAACATCAGACGGCTACACAGCCACGGCCAGCAACAATGAGATTAGCCCCGAGGTGGAGCAGAGAGCGGGCAAGCACATCTGTGTGTGCATGTTTGTGTGTGAACATGTATGTGTGGGGGGAAGAAACAAAAAGAGGTGGGAGAAAAAGGAACAAAAGGAGAAGGAATCACACATAACTCCAGAAACAAAAGGCTGTGAATATTAAAGGATTATTCCGGTTTATTTCAACTGGAGCCTTATTTTCATAATTAAATATTTTCAACGTTGGGTTTCCCTGGAACTAGCTTTGCAGCAGTGAGGGTGTTCTCTACTGATGGGGTCATAATGTTAGTAACAGCACAGTAGAGCACTCTATCATTACTGAATCAAACTGTGACACCAGGAATCAAAATCTAAGCAGATAATGAGATTAAAGAGGATGTATCATGCACATTTCCAGGTCTGTATTTTTACTCTGGGGCTTGACTGGAATATCTTTGTGTGATTTACAATTTAAAAAACTCCTTTTTTTTCTTATACTGGCCTTTTACCTAGCCCCTGATTTCAGCCTCTGTCTGAAACAGGCCGTTTTAGCTCTTGTCTCTTTAAGGCCCCCCTCCCGATGAGCCCACTCTGTTCTGATTGGTTAGCTTCTGGAAGCTACATCTCCGCAGACTTCCAGCAGCTTGGGAGGCTATGTAAACAAACAGTAGTAAAAGGAATTCACTTCTTTTTCTCGTTCTTTATGCAAAATGGACAAACAAACACATCTGTACATGTTTGAGCCTGAATCTGATCTGAAATATACAAGTGGACAACCTAAACAACAAAGTCTATGAAATGGACGGCCAATTACAGGCATATGCAAACAATCTGATGTCATCAGGAGAGTGAAGTAGAGGTAACATTGTGAACGAAGCATTCAGAGCAGGCTGAAGCCTGAGCTTTTGACTTGCAGGAAGCATTTTACATACATTCACCTCATGTTTTGGGCCTTTGACCATGTCTAACATAGACATCCAACATCATAACAGTATAAAAACAACAGAAAATCACACCAAGCATGTTATGTCCCCTTTAAAGATTTCCATCCCTTCTGGCTAACCTGAGGCTTTGTTTAAAACATGTATGACTTTGAATTTAATTGTTTATATTTCCTTTCCAGTCTGACTTGTGTTTCACAGTGTTGCCGCATTCCAAGACTTCAGCAATTAACTTGGAAGTACATTTTTGTGAGTACATAGAACAGATGGCCAAACCTATGAAAATAAGATCCAAGTTGTAATGAACCAGAATTATCCTTTAGTAGAACAATTTTAAGAAGAGCAATTACAAACAACACATAAAAAATAAAGTACAAAAAAAGAAAGAGTATTTCACAGATGGGGTGAAAATATAAGAATAGAAAATGTCTTTGCCTATAAACATCAACATCTGTAGTGCTGTATGTGAAACAACGAAAAAGGGAATTTACACAAAAGTCAAATATTACATTGGTAAAACATGCTGTGACATACACAAACACACAGGCACGTACACACAGCTTCACTCACCATGATATAATGACGCTGCATCTCTGACTTCTCACTGGCCAACTTGTCACACTCAAGCTTCAAACTGGGGAGAGAGGAAGAGGAGAGAAGCAGGGAGTCAGACCTTGTTAGCTAGCTAGACAATCTCCCTTCTAAAGTGCTGACACCAGGTGACTTCTATCCCCTTTCATCATCATTACCTCCACTTTCACCAACGGCACTGTCACCATTTTCATCATCGCTTCAGCCCTCATCGCTGCCTCCACCTTCATCATCATCAGCACCACCTCCATTGTCATCATCTCTCCCTCCATTACCATCTTTATCATCATCACCGCTTCCATTATCATCGTTACCATCGTCGTCATCGGCACGGTTTTCACTGTGATCGCCAACATTCAGTGGGAGCGTTTTCACAGCTGACAGGAGGAGGTCAAACATATTCTGACCTCCACAGACACGTCTAGCCAAAAATCTCTGCTTTCTAAATCAGAGCAGAGGCAGTGAAGTAACAAGTCACATCTAAATATAGTGTTGGGAGCGTTCCCTGCAACCCAGTCTCTGCGACAGCCATTAGCTGTAATCATGTCAGCGCTGATGTCACGCGAGGCGACAGGACAAAGGAGGACACGTCAACAAGTCACCCTGATCGTCAAATGAAAAAGACAGAGGTAAAAAAAAAAAAATCCCCTCACCCCCCCTCCCGATGCCTTTGATTGAAGCAGCCAGTTCCAACATGCCAGCCTCTGAAGGCATCATCCGATGTGAGGACTGGATAAGACTCAGATCAAATAAAGATATGCGCAGGCACACGGTGGATAGGTTCAGATTTAGGATAAGTCTGAGACCTGTTTGATGGTGTGTGTAGATTTATGCTGGGATGTTCTTCTCAGCTGTCTGCGGGAATGACAGCTCGATTACAGCGAGCGCTGGCTGAGTCTTCATCGCTGTTAGTCTTAACTGGCAGACTGAACACAGTTTACACACGGCCAATAATGGTAGGTCTCATACGCGCAAGTATTGTGATTCTTCTGTAATTATCGCAGCAGCTGCAGTGTTTGTCGGATTTAGCTTCAGTTAAGGTTCAATATTCATCCCTGTCTGAGTTCCAGTTTTGTTATTGATGCACACTGTGACACATATTTAGAATTTTACTTAAACTTATCTTGTTCAATATCTTAAGGAGAATTCCAGCTTGAGGTCATGCTTATTTTTTAACATACAGTACTGTCCAAAAGTTTTAGGCACTAATAGTAAAGTGAGGATGCTTATAAAAATATTACTATAAATTATTTTTATTTATCAATTAACTTCATACAAAGTGCAGTAAAGAGAAAAAACCTAAATCAAATCAATATTTGGTGTGACCACACTTTGCCTTTAAATTAGCACCAATTCTCCTCAGTATGCTTGCACAGTTTTTCAAGGTATTTGGCAGGTAGGTTGTTCTTGCATCTTGGAGAACTTGCCTCAGTTCTTCTGTGGATTTAAGCATCTTAGTTGCTTCTGTCTCTTCATGTAACCCCAGACTGACTCAATGGTGTTGAGATCAGGGCTCTGTGGGGGCCATACCATCTGTTGCAAGACTCTTTGTTCTAATTGTCACTGAAAATAGTTCTTTATGACTCTCGCTGTAGGTTTGGGGTCATTGTCCGGTTGCAGAATGAATCTAGGACCATTCAAATGCC
Source organism: Thunnus albacares (assembly GCF_914725855.1). Lineage (NCBI taxonomy): Eukaryota > Metazoa > Chordata > Actinopteri > Scombriformes > Scombridae > Thunnus > Thunnus albacares. The sequence goes on along the minus strand of NC_058114.1, from coordinate 20,840,568 downwards.
TCCCTGACACATTATGGTTAAGAATCTAAACATCTAAAATGCCTAAAACCTTTGCACAGTACTGTATATGTAGATATTTTTTATGCTTTTATATTTTGACAATATATTTGTAGTTGCACCTTTATTGTAATTGTTCTTCAGATAATTTTTCTATGACAACAGGGAGTCTGGAACCCACATTAAATCAGCATGCATTGGGCACATGGCTGCTAGTCCACAGTTGTGCTAAAGCCATGTTCAGAAAAACATTTGCACTTTAAGGACTAAGTGCTGCCCACTCATTAGATTCAGTTGGGGCTCTGCAATGACGAAGTGGAGGTGGCAACGTAGAAGTCTTCGGCAAAAACCAAACATGGTCGCCATGATCAACTGTTGCTGCAACCCAATGCGATGTCATTCAGCAATGTTGGCCTTCCAATTTGTGCAAATACACATTCCTGGTAGATTACTTTCTAACATTAACAAGGTAATTCCACTGTTCACCTGGCAATTGTCATGACAGGGTTTCAAATATAGTGATCTTGATAACTAAAATTTATAAATTTCCTGAGCCCAAGGTGAGTTCTTCAAATGTCTTGTTTTATCTTATCAACACTCCAAAACCCCAAAATATTCAGTTTACATCAAAAGACAAAGACAAATATCTACCTGAAGCAACACACCCCCACCAATGCATGTGTTTTGTTTTTTTAAATACAGAGCTGTTAGGGTCTGAGCATGTGGTTAAGCTCCATAAAAAGAAGATGAGGGTGTGGATTTGAACAGGACCTACTTGCTGCAGGTGACAGCACCATCCTGCCACCCAGTTTAGACATATTGGTTGAAAGTTAATAGCCTGATGTTAGCATCCTGATATGTCGCAGGAGTTGTTATTATTCCTTTTTAAATTGAACACGGGCATGTATAAGTGTGGTACATTATAGTAAGTAAGTACATTAAGTTGTTAACGGTCTCAAATCAAGCTGCAACTATTGTGCTGTGCAGTAACACACACAATGCTTTTTAAACAGTGGTGATATCATTGTTTTTCAGATGCTGTAATGTTTCTGCACTGCACTTTCTGGATGACTCGGCAATAAAATAACGTAGCCAGTACTGTGACATAGTGTATTTACATATTATACTCTTTTATACTCTCATTTATTCATGGGGCAATCACAGCTGATGCTATCTTCCCGTTTCTCTCTGTTTCAATTAGACAGCTCTTGTTGCTGCTGAAAAGAAGCACATCAGCTCCAAGGCATGAGAATATTTCACTCACTCACACACACACACACACACACACACACACACACACACACACACACACACACACACACACACACACACACACACACACACACACACACACACACACACACACACACACACACACACATTTTGCTTACTTGCAGAAAGCATCTAGAGAAGAATTTTATTCTGAAGCAGCAACATTGATTTTTAACCGAGGCTAGCATCTAATGGCTAACTATGCAATACAACTTACTAGTTCAATGAAGATGGGTAGGTGATTTTTGCAGTTTGGACACAGCTCTAACATCCAACATGTCACATAACATTAGGGATGTGCGATATGAGGATATTAGATTGTGAACGATAAAAATGTCTCCACGATCTGTCTTTACAGAGAGAGTTAGTATCATGCTTCAGTGTTCTATCAGTAGCAGTTCTATGGCTCATACACGCATCCAGCCCTGGCGTTGGTTAGAGGTAAGTTTTCATTACTTATTTTTATGAAACCATCTTACAGAACAGTGAATGGAAACATGTGGAGACAAAATGTGGTAGTTTAGTCTTGAATTGGCTGCTCTTGCCCCATTAAGGGCCAACGTTGGGCATTCCTATGTAGGTTTGCTACGCCGGTGCTCAAGAGTTGTGTACACAGGCCCGGAGGAGGCATCAACACTTGGAGAAGACGGGATATTTTTAGCAACCAGTGGAAAGGCCAACGCCAGCAAGCCAGCCAGTTAGTTAGCTCCTGGAAATATAATTTCTCTGACATCTAACATTAGCTGTTGGGGAGGCATGGTAGGTATATGAGCTGTCTTTGCCAACACAGGGTCAACATTAGCAAACGAGAAAGCTTACTAGAAAGCTAGTAGCAGCTAGTTAGCTAGCATTAACTAACATAAATGGACATTTTCATTTATTTAAGACACAAATTAGCTTTCTTTTGGTCTCCCTCCACTCTAACTATGTTTACGCAGGCCTAGAACCATTTATATCCCACCGGTGTTTATGGTACGTTGTTACGAGTTCAGTGCTAATTTTCAGTCCTCTCAGATTGTTCTAGCAACAACAGAGTATCATTATGTGGAAGCAGATGACTTGTGCAAACTTTGACCTTAATGGTCTGTTATTCTTTTTTCTTTTAGATTTTGTTACCTTGTAGGGCTACATTTTTTAAATAGTGAAATGAGGTTGGTTGTACTGTTTAGTAACTTGCAAAATATTCTTAAAAACCAACATGAAAGAATCGTGATAAGATCGTGAATCATGATCATGCCTAAAAAAAATCATGATATGATATTTTTGCCATATGGCCCACCCCGACATAACATCTTCATGTATGTAAATGCAATTAGTATATATCATGGCTAAAGGCTAATGACGCGCAACACATATCCAACTTGATAGAGCGGTTTTGTTTATTTTTATTCAGTGTGTATGTGCAGCCTCCACTTATCCAAAATGCTCCCCTTCCCACCTACATAAAACCCTTCCTGCTATCCCTGTGTACATGCGTAGGCTGTGTGGTGGGTTGTCATGACGACAGGCCTCCCTGCTGTCAGCCTACCTGGGATTGGCTTTGTGCCTCTTCTGATTGGTGCTCAGCAGTCCCCGGGCCTGCACCGCTGCTCTCAAACGACACTTTGATGGAGTTTTATTGCCGATTCTTCCGTCTCTAAATCGCTCCTGCTGTCATCTTTATTTTGATTTATGTATTCCCTGATCTATTTATGCATGTGAACAAGGGGAGGGGAGAAGAGGTGGGGGACGTGGAGGGGGCTGGGAAGAGGAAGACAGCGACAGCTACAATGCTTGCTACTATACCCGGGGGAACGCCTGCGGTACATTTGCCTTTTAAAGGCTTCAGCAACAGACAAGCACAGCGCAGCAGCAGAGCGCTACAAAGCCTTGTCTGTGGCTCCCAAACCCCCCACCCCATCCCAGCCCCCCTCCTGAGTCAATAGGCACTGTATGCATGTTCTGTATGCTCAGACAAAAAAGGTATTCTTTCAACTGCGCCCTGGCTCTCTGAAGAGGGTTAAACGGTACTGTGTTGTGGGAATTACAAAAACCAAAGGCGAGGAAAAAAAACGCGCAGGGTGTTACTGCTGCTTCAGAATCCTCCGCAAACAAGAATGATCAGACCAGAGCAGGGATTTTGCACACAATATGCCAGGCTTTCATCTGCCTTTGCCTGTCTCTGTAACCCACAGAGGCAAGCCTCTGGAAGGTTCTGGGAGGACAGGTACAGAGGAACAAACCAACCTCCTCAGGAAGGAAGGCGTGCTTCAAAGACTCCACTCTCACAAAGAGAGGGTCTCTCGCTGAGATGCAGAGCCCGTGGCATCCCCCCTCTTTATAACTTCTATCAAACAGATCAGTTAAGGTCGAACAAGGTACTTTAGAAGTGCCTCAGACTTCTGGCACTGTAGCAGTATTTAAGCAGTAAAGAGAGATCAATAGCCGAGGGTAAACGAGATTGATTTAGGTATGAGTCAATAATGGATGTTTCCTCAGTGTGCAACGTGGTGGTAGAGTTGAGGTTCAAGTGGAACAAAGGCAGACATTTTCATTTTATGACATTCAAGGTGTTCCTTCAAGTTCAATCTGCATTATTTGGTGACAGTTTATTTTACTGGTCCGTTATTTCCTAATATATTCCAAATAACTTTTTGGAAGTTTCCTGCAGAGAACAATGTCATTTGGTGCTAACTGTAGAGAAAAAAAACGACCAAGGTCTGAGATTGATGTTAATTAGAAAGAACTGCTCAATTCAAACCTAAGTAAGTATTTAGTGTCGGATTGCTAGAAAATAACTAGTTTGTACAAAGTTTTGTCCGACCAAATTTGAGACGAGATAATCACAGTGTGAAGTGAGTGTGAGTGTCGGATTGTTGGTTTTGCAAAGTTACAGGAATTGTCGGACACAGCACCCACAATTCCTGCGCGGGGAGGATGATGGAGTATATTCATTCATCTTTCAATTATTATCGGAAGCTTTATTCTTCACATATTGTATATCAAATTGTATGCTTTCATGTTGAGTGGAGCTGCTGTGTCCTGACTAAAAGTTACTTTAGCTTGGCATTTAAGTAGAATTAATTTATTGTACCAATTAACACTGTGTCTATTTTAAGTCATAGTTATTTCCAAGGCAATTGCTATGAAATTATTTGATATGTATACACTTGTAAAAAAGTGCTATCCATTATTCTTGTATGTGTTTTTTTTTAAATTATAAGCAAAGAAAAGTCATCAGAATAACATTTACAATACTCCAGAGTAAAGCGAGCAATGATGTCAGGCGCCGTAACTGTATATGACTGCGTGATACAAAACAAAGTGTTGAAAAAGGCCAAATTTCAACATTAAAACCCATTTCTGGCTAATATATGTCAGGTTATTGCAGCTCAACTCAGCAGTTTCCCATTGTAGCTACTGCTACAAAGAGGCGTTCAATAAAGGAAAAACACAGTGTGATACATGTATAGCCTGGAGATATATTTGTTATTACAAAGAGCTGCACTTATCAGGCTGTCATATGTAACTGCTTCTCCTTTATGTTTGTGTGCATGTCGGTGTTTCTGTTTGCACCTGTGGTATTGTGCTTGGAGGAACTGGAACTCATCCTTGATCCTGTCACAGGAGTCAGAGGTTGTGAATTTCAGCTGCTGCGATGAAGCCTGCCAAAGAGAAAAACACAAGAGACGAAAAAAAGTAAGATCCAAGCAAAAAGAGAAAGAGTAGGAAAGGAGGGGAGGGGTGAAAGGCAGAGAAAGGGAGCAGAGAGAGCAAAATAATCAAAAACATGAACAAGAAATCAAGCAGTTTTCAATTTGCCACTGTCCAACGGGTACGGCATCACTGAAAAATTGGTTGGCAAGTATGTTTCCACATCCGCGGGGCCAAACGCATAAAACCCTCAGTAGATTCAAAACTGAACATGCACAAAAGCTGAAACATGCCTACCCATTGTTTCTGCCAGATTTATAAACCCCTGCGTATGCACTGTTTTGTTAATCACTGTGAAATTATGTGCCTGCTCACAAGCCTAACCCACGCACAACCACAAATAGGCATAAATGGATGTTGACACACCCCTATTTAACCTTCTATAGACATAACCCAGACTCTTCCTGTCCTTGGTCTAGCACTGGCAGCATCTTTACAGCGCTGAAGCAACCTGAAGGGTTATTACTCACAGCCATTGCACACTTGCATATGCTATGAACCATAACAGCCGACTGATTGATTTAACACGAGTGAGTCAAGGTGTGTTGTTATTCCAACATTTCATATTGTTATTCCAACATTCAACCTGGGTGACAATATGTAAACCTACACGCTAGAATAAATCGTGCTTGTATAAATAAGTGCGGTAACGCACATTTATAAATGTTATTATACAGGACTTTGTGGAGACCGTGTCGAGTTCTTTGATGTGTTGAAAAGGTTTAGCTCCAAATAAAATGTCTCTTAAATTCCCAGTTTGACGTCATCCTCCTCTTTTCCACACTGCGACACACCCAGCTCTGCTCACCTATAAAACTGCTTATATGCATGTTGTAAATCATTTGTGTTGTGTGGAAGCTGATACGGACAAATCTTCTATCATAATTCATCTACATTTACATCATGATAGCCATTTATATTTTCTTTAAAGTCAATTTCTGTTTGTGGATAGTCTAGTGAATTAAACATCTGACAAATTACAATACATGATGTGAATGCAAGAATCCTGACACAGAGCTATTTTATCCTAGAGCTATTTATATGGATGTATTCTTTCTCTATAACTATGTAATATAATGTCACGTATAGCTGTGGTCGCTGGTTCTTCTTTTGTTTCCACTGTTCTCTGCACGCTCGGGGCATGAGTTCCTAAGTATCAGCGTTGCTCAAGAGGAGACATTAAATGCAAATTCCAGGTACCCTCGGGGGCTGCCAGCAGTGCTGTCGATCATACTTGGACAAGCAGATGTGGCGTCACATCATCGCAAGGACGACTGCAACCAGCATGTCTGGCAGAAATGGTGATACAACACACGGCCTAACACTGCAGAAAAAAATGTTTTACGATGAGAGGAAATGATAGAAAAATACAATGTGTGCAGCAGAGCAAACCGTAGAGCTGAAATGATAGTCAATTTATCAATTAACCCATTAGTCGATTGACAGAAAATCTATCTCTTTTGACACTGTTTGAGTCATTTTGCAAGCAAAACATTTGCTGCTCCAATGTGAGGATTTGTTGTTTTTCTCTGTTTCATGTCATCGTAAATTGAATATCTTTGAGGTTTGGACTGATAATCACACAAAACAACATTTGAAGACGTCATCTTGGCCTCTGTGAAATGGTGAGCGTTTTTCACTATTTTCTGACTTTATAAAGACAAAACCATGAATCAATTGATCAGGGAAACAGTTTGAGCTGGAGCGGTTTTGGGTCACCAACCAGCTCATGCCTTGGATTCAGCTTAAATGTGAAAGAAGGTCTTTGCAATATCAGCACCACTTCTTCCATTGCTGTCTATCTCACAATGACTTACAGGGTCAGTCCCCCTGTTGCCTTTTTAATGACGTATATCCAAATCATCGCAGTTTGTAAAAAATATAGGAAATGCATGAAAGCATCAAGTAGCAAAGTCTCACAAGGGACTTGATAGTTCAGGTTCCAGGAGGCCTGGGTTATGGGTTGTTAACTTCCTGCAGTGGAAAACGGCTGAGGCAATGCATGATCTTACCCCACAACACTGCCATGATGTCTTATGAGTAGCCTTGTGTGTAGTTTTGTGCTGGCCTAGTCAGAATTAGCTGTTCATTTCATACTGGGGCCTGCCAAACGTTAAATGTTCACTGAAAAACACTTTGGATAAAACTGTGCATCAACTGCCATCAATGTCATGTCAAAAGACTTACGTTGGGAATCATACAGCAACCTACACCGCCATTCTTTCACCTCGCCTGAGTGTTGCTATTAGCCCTTATTGTAATTCTGTTCACACTACATTCCCCAGGCAGTGGTGGATGGCCTGGTTGTGTGTTAGAGCACAGCAAGCATCAAACCCAAATAGGGACAAAATCTCATTATTTCTCAGCAGGCTGCATAATGGGTCAGGTGGGGGGAAGGAAAAAAAAAAAAAAAAAAAAAAAAAAAAAAAAAAAAAATCGACATTTTCCCACTACGATTGAGCTGGTATAAAAAAACCATCAGAAATCTGATTGCAGCACTTACGGGAAGCTAGCCCGCTGCTGTTAGGAATGACCTGTCGCTTTGTACCCTGTTCCCCACGGCATGTCGCTCAGCTTCATTTTTAACTACAAATAGGCTGCTTCGTATTCACAGAACCATGGCCAGAGAATATGCTAAGCAACAGGATTGCTTCAGGTTGTAAGAAGAGACCTGCTTGCTTCAAAGGCTGAATTATTTTTTGCTTTGTGGCTCAGTAGACATCGCTCAGCTCTAACACGGTTAAGGGTTGGGGGATGAATTCTTACAAAAGCTTCTCAGGGGGAAAAACATTTATACTCATGGTATTAGTTTGGACCTAAATATTTTAGGCAGACAGACATTTAGGAGGTGATTCAAAAAAAACAAAAAAACGCACAGTCTTGCAAAACAGTAGCAAGCACAGTGACTTTAGCCCTTACACTTTCAAATGTCATGACAAGTGCTGACATTATCATGCTGCCGCCACACACACAGAAGCCCCCAATCCACACAAACCAAGCCGCTGCTCAGAGACAGAGGCTCTGACTGTAAAGCAGAGTAACCTTTTCCATTATCTCTCCAGCCAGTATGGCATGGACCAAACTCAGCAAACAACAGCTTGGCTATATGGGTCTGTGCCATACAGAGCCTGTGTCAACATGAGGCACTTAGCTACAGGCAGCCATGCAACCCACACTGCAATAGCTGCTCCCTGCACTGGCTTGGTTTCTGAATACCGTGTGTGTGTGTGTGTGTGTGTGTGTGTGTGTGTGTGTGTGTGTGTGTGTGTGTGTGTGTGTGTTTGTGTGTTTGTGTGTCTGCCTTCAGGTTACCCCCTGTGCCGGAGGGTAGAGTTGTTGCCCTAGATCCGATTTCCTCGCAGTGTTGCGCAGTATGCAAACGTTTAAAATACCAAAGTTTCTCACAGTCAACAGCCCCCAGGTGGAGCATCCTGTTCCACAGGGACAAGAGACGGAGAAGACAGACAGCAGAAGAAAAAGACCAGGGAAAAAGGAAGCAAGAAAACAAGAAAAATTTAGCGAGAACTTTAGAAAGCCAGAACATCATAAAGTCAAACTAACAAAGGCCAGGAGGTGAATTTTAGGACTTTTAGAACTTAGTATGATTACTTTTTCTGAATAACTTCTGCAAAAATATTATAGCTTTGGTTCCATTTTGTTAGCAATCAATCAAATAAAAGTATGATGAAACAATCTTTAGGAAGAATTTGGAAACTTACTACAGCGATGGCTTTGTTTCTTGAGGAACATATCACTAACATCATACAGAGTGAACTCTTTTATTATATTTTATTGCTATATTTTTATGGTCATCATTATTGTTGGCAACAGGCTTTTACTTTATATCCTGGGGAGGAGTCATTTAGGAGGGCTTTTGTTTGTACTGAATGGTTATTGTATTTTAATTACGTATAACTGGGTTGATGATTGACCTGTGTATATAGTCAAACAGTTCATATAATACGGATTTCACTTGTGATAGACAAACACTTGCATGCTAAATTTAGACTTTTATTTACAAAGTTATGAATTGGGAAGGTAAATTGCCTAACCAGATCTGAAATTTGTCTGTTGTACCAGATTAGTCATTTCAAATGTTTGATTTTAAATTTTCCTGAAAATGAAAAGTTAAAATTCTGCGTCTCCGCGAGCCTGAACTTTTTTCATTTTCAGGGGGCTTGGTGTGCATGGTGCACTTGCTGCTGTAGTTTTGTTTTAACTCTTTATTCTCATTCACCTTGGCAGTATTCACTGTGGGATATAGTAGATAGATTTTAATACAGGAAAACTGCTTGCCCATAGGGGCAATCAGACAAAAGACAGTGGTCGACATCTGGTTGCCTGAGGCGACTAGCTTCTCGTCAAGCTCTCTCTGTTTGGTAAGAAACATTTTTAACCAAGAAACTCACACTTCACCTTCAGGTTGAACCCCGAATGTGGCAACATGGATGTATTTACAGCTCAAGTGAAGCCGTATTCAGCTGAGGGCTGGCATTAATTTTCTAGATTGGCTGAAGGTGATGTCAACGTTAGCTCACGGTCCTACTGAAAGGATGGAAAGAAAGCAACAACGATTTAGGCCAAAGTTTTCTTACGAAAAACTACGTCAAACACAGAATCAAAACTGTCTTTTATACAAAACTGACGGCACTTGAGTATTAAGAACACAGACACGATTTCCATCAATTAACATGCAGCAAACTGCAGGAGCTTAGAGCCTAAAAGACAACTCTCACAGTGCTATCCTGATACTTTTGCCACAACAGAACCAGACTGTGGGCCTCTCTCAGCTCCATGCAGTATACACAGCTAACAATGTTTATTATCTCTCTCTCTGTCAGTGACCAAAACAAGGTGCTCCATGGGGGCCTGAGAGCGCACAACAGATGGATGCCCATAATGTTAATGAAATACTGTCGTAATATTGTGACACATGCCATCTGCTGTGACAAAAAAGGTGCTTACACGCTGCGTGAGCGAAAATGTATTTGTGCAAGAGAGTGGCTAATGTGTGTGTGTGTGTGTGTGTGTGTGTGTGTGCGCGCACGCTTTTGTTTGTGTTACAGAGGAATAGCCCAGACAGTGTGAATGTGACAGAGAAAGATGTGTGTGTGTTGAAAAGAGAGAACCTTAACAGTGAATAGGTGTGTCTGAGGGACAGATTTTCTGTGTGCATCTGTGTGTGGGGTGTGATAAGCTTGTGTGTATGAATCATACACACATACATACAACAGCCCACACACACACTCTATTACATGCAAAAATTTGCATAGCACGCGCGCACACACACACACACACACACACACTCACACACACAGCACCTAAATGTAGGACAATCTCTAATTTGATTCTGCCCTGCTCCTTTGAGACGTAATTAAAGCATTAAAAAGCTTTGTGCGCTGGTGAGGCAATTGAGACAGTCTTCAGCGAATAAATGGGATTCATCGTTTCAGGAAATGGCTGCCCCACCCCCATCCCACCCGAAGCCCACTCATCGTCACCCCCCCCCCCCCCCCAACCCCCTCTCAACACACACCCACCCTTCCTGGCCTCATCATCTGGTCCAATCCATGTGAAATCTACTGTGAACCATAATGTCTTTTTTAAATAAGAAGCAGGCTAAGGCTGTTTCTGCTCCATAGATCAGTCGACAAAAGCAATGGGAGGGGATGGAGATTATAGTGGGGGGGTGGTGGGGGGCTCAGCTTTATACACACACTACAGTGATCAGACACACCAACAATACATAAATGCGGTACATATATCCAGTAGAGTGTTTAGACACACAAGCAGAGCACATACATATGCAGAGTACACACACACACACACACACACACACACACACACACACACACACACACACACACACACACACACACACACAGACACACAATAGCAGCGGGACACATTGGAAAACATCCTCCTCAGTATAAATCCTGCCTGAGGGTAGCGGCAGTGTGGGGATTGTATTTCCTGGAGCAGTGCCTGACTGTTTACATCTCAGTTGGAGTGTGTTTGTGTGTGGTGTATCTGTGAGTGTGTGTCTGTGTTGGGGGGGGCAGGGATGGAGCCTTGGCATTGTAATCACTCACTAATGACTGGATGTTATCTCACTCCCACTTTTTAAATGAATGCAGAAAGATCTACACTGACTAACAATTGGCCTATTTCTCAACACCAGGCTGTCCGTTTGCTCCATAGCAACAGTCCCAAGGATGCCATTTCAGCCATCCGCCCTCCCTGTCCATCACAGACTCCTGTTGCCCGGTTGAAGTGCGATGGATGCAGTGACACTATTATTAGAAAAAAACATTTCCTAATCGACTGAAAAGTATTTCTGTTGCAAAATAATCAATAGCCTTTTTCAGTTGAGTTCGCGGCAAGATTAGAAAACATAGGGGTAAATTAAAGCCTAGGTGTGAGTGCGGTACGTGTGTGGTTTAGATGAATACTTTTGTGGAAAAGTGCTGAGAGCAGGCACAGAAAGCGGTGTTTAGATGTGAAGCCTTTGGGCAGTAATTCGGCACATATCAGTCATGGGGAAATGTCCACTTTCTGAAGGTTTTCCCATCCCTTTCCTGTAAGATCTATGCTATTGAAGGGGGGGCAGTTATGTCTTGCTGTGTGTATATTGGTGATATATACCACGTGTGAGTATGTGTTTAACATGTAGGCAAACCTCTCAGCAGAAATCCTTTATGACGTGACTCACTGAGCCAGACGTTGAGGTCTTAAGCCTTTTGCTAATACACCAGCACCAAACAAGATCACATCCTCCATCTAAGAATAGCTCCAACTAAACAATTCCATCTAAATCTAAAGCGTATGTGCCCAGTGATCTGAGAGAGGGACAGGGCTAACTGGCCCGCGTCCAAGCTCACCTCGGCCAACTCTGTCTAGGCCAAGCGAGTCTTGCTATGTTAGAAGCTCGGTGTGTGTGTGTGTGTGTGTGTGTGTGTGTGTGTTTTGTGTGTATGTTTGAGGGGAGGCTGAGGAATAGGATTGTGTCTTCAGCCGCTCTGGACAGGGGCTTTAGAGCGCAGAGAGAGCCTAATCCTGTTTGGGCCAGGAATTTGATTTTGATTATTATCTCTCACGAACCAAGCCAAGGCTTACCCCCATTTCTGCAGCGTTATCCCCACAAAACACACACATACACACACACACACACACACACCTCCCCCTTGCAACCCAACAGATTTGACCTCGTTAAGATGCTTTAAAGGGGATTATTCTACTTTTATCACTTCGAGTGAAGTGCCCTTGCAAACATAGGCTTGGCATGGCTCGGCCTCCCTCCCCGCTTTGCAGAACTATCTTGACCCCCCTGTGCAAGGTCAGCCAAGCGCGCAGTACAAACACACACACACAAACATGACACTTGCGACACACTGCCCTGCAAACACAGATGCACTTGTGCACAAAAATGTAGTAGACTGTACCAATAAGTGCACACAGCACACTCAACCATAGCAGACACAAGGTGGGGGAAGGCATATTATGGCACAAAACGCACACAGGAGAAGAGTGCAGAGATTGCACAGCCAAGGGAAATGGGCAATTTGTCAAGAGTAGGGAAAGTGGTGAGGCCGACAGGGCTGTGGGTTTGGAGACCATAGCTGAGATTAAAGCCAGCCTCGCTGAAGGGGGGGGGGGGCTTTAAGATTACACCCAGTACGGTTGTGCAGATGATTGATGCCTGCTTGTAAAAACCAAGGTTATTGCTTACAACAGCCAACGAAGGAGGGTAGACTGGGAGGGAGGAAAGGAAGATTAGTCCCAAAGTTTGCAACAAATAAGTGGACAATAAAAGCAGAAAGCTGGAGTGCTGGCATGTGTCTGACACTGGGGAACTTTTTGCTTCATCTGTTTAATTGAGGAGCCAACACTAAAGTTCTTGTGTGTGCACGTATTAAAAGTTTTAAGGGGTAGAGCTATTTTTTTCCCCTTGAATCCAATTCAAGTTAATTTAATTTTGAGTATCTGCTAATGACTCCCAATCTAATGTTTATATCATGCTAGATAATCATGACATTTCAGCACGTTTAGGCTGCGCTTAGACTTAAAAGTACCAGTAAAAAAAACAAAAAACAAACACAGGTTCCTCTTTTTTTTTCTCCATGAGCCCCCTACAATGACAGTGCTCTCTGTGCATTAAGGTTTCAGTACTCTTCCTAACTAGTTTGTGCAGTCATAACATCTAAAGGAAAGTGTTTATGGCTGTTCCCGATCCTCAAAAGGCAGAACCTGCCATCACAGAGAGGCAGTCTCTCCTCAGAGGCAATCATGGTGCTGCACTCGGGTATATGCATGTTAAGTGATGGAGGTACTGTAGTTGCGTGAAGAATAAAAAAAAAAAAAAAAAAAGAGCGCTTGACAGAGAAGTTTAAATTCTGCCTATTTTCTCACCTCTGAACACCTGGCTAATTGTTGTGTAAAGTGGGTGTTACTTGTGGGATAGTCTTATTTGAAAAGTTACAATTATTGTCGGATGCAGCTGCTCCATTCTGACATCAGAAAAGTTTGTGGTGAGGAGGTTTCAGACGCTGATCAACGATCCGACAAGCACTTAGTTTGATGTATACTGAAGCTTAAAGGCATACTGACTACAGTCTTTAATGCCAGTGCTGAAGTCTGAGGCTTCAGCAAACAACATACGGGGTTACCTGGCGAAAAAGTTGAGCCCGACACCTGAACCAATGCTACATCACCCTACATCATTCAGCCAGTCAAATATGTGCATATTCCTGGCAGAATACTTCATAACTTGAAAGACATAATTCAACTGTTTACTTCCTGCTTGCTCTCAACAGAATAACTGTCGCTGTGGTAGCTTTCCACTTGTAAAATCCTGTCTTGTAGCATCGTATTCCACTGTGCAGTGTCCGATAATCCTACACACTCATAAATCTACTTAAATTAGACTTCCTTGGTTGTATTTCGTCTTCTCACTGGTTCCTGTAGTCACACACCAAAATCAATGCAGCCCCTAATGTTTTTTTTTTTTTTTTTTTTTTTACAACACAGTTCTATTTTCTGCCTGAACATTGAGGAAATTTCATTAGCCTGTGTGACACAATTGACAGGATGTCCCATTGAAAATATCAAGCATGTTAAATAAGGATGGGACTGGTTGCAGACATCACTGCGCACTCAGGAATAGCAGGGCGCCAACCTCACAGCAGGGTGGTGACAATACCTGCCAACGTGTATCCTGAATACAACACAACAGGAAGCGGTACAGCAACCCTCCCCCCTCCCCTCAACCCCTCCTGGACAAACAGACTGAGTGAGGGAGGTTTTCATTGCCTTGCTGTGAATCCTCATGGTGTCTGAATGGGATCTTGGTGGGGATGAGGCGACATATTGTTCCAGTCAGAGTCTTACTGCTCTTAGGCAGACAAACAGAGCAGCTAATTCTCTTGTCTGGACTGGTGCAGTGCCTTGCGTTTTGGCAGGTCTAGGGGCTCTGGCCGGGCCGGGCTCGGCCAATCAAGCTGCCCCCCGTCGAGAGGCTTTGTTCCAGCCCATCGCACCGTTCTGCTCTGGGGAAGGGCTGCCCCGCCCACCACCACCACCACCACCACCACCACCGCCCTCCCTCCTTCCCACCTCCCACACACTCCTCGTAGGGAGCCGCTGCTGAATACTGATGCAGCCGCCCCACTCCACACACACCCCACGTTCACTCCCACACAAAAACACACACACACCACCCGATGAGCTCTCGACAGCGTGTGTGAACGTGCGCGCAAACACATATGAGCAAAAACTCATTACCATTTTATTTTTTTCTCTTCAAGCACATCCTTCAGTCATGCACAGACACACACACACACACACACACGCACACAAATCTGCACATACACTGAAAGAGAATAATGTATACAGACAACAAAAGGCCATCCCACACAAACAAAGCTGTCAATTGCTTATGAATTTGTAAAATGACAGCCTATACTACATTCCACCCCCACATCGACATGCAGCCCTCGTCCATAAATGCAGCAGAAACACACACACACACACACAAACACACACACATATTCACATCAGTAGCTCCTGCATACTTGAGCAAAACCAAAAACATGGTACAACTGAGTTGACATCTATTTTTATTTATATTCACGTTCTTTCTGGTGAGTTTGCTGCGGTGCATTATGCAAGGCAAAGCAGCCCGAGCAGACAAAGAGGTACACATACAATTCAGCTTGTAAATCTTATCTTTGATGTGGTCTGAACAAAACCACTTACTTACTTCAGTCAAACTGGAAAAATGGTCTTAAAACTAAAAAGGGAGAGATCTGTCAAGGAGATATGTTTGAGGAAACTACATGAAAATTTCACTTTTCACACTAGAAAACATTAATTGATTATATCACTACAATTGAATCAGTTACAATGAAAATAGTGTACAATATAATTTTAGATTATAAAATGGGATGAACGAATGATTAGAGTTATGCCAGTGGGACGGGGCAATGGGACAGCTATAGTCTTCACTAATGAGTTTGCTTTGGGAGATACCTTAAAGTATCTTATGTCTTACTCCTTACATCACCTCCTGATTGGATTATGCCTCTATCTGCTTACACTAAACAATGGACTAAGGAAAATATCTCCTCTAAAAAAAATACCATACTTTTCATTTCTTTTTTTTTTCTTTTACATCAAAGAGAGTCAAAGTAAGAAAGAGAGAAAATCATTTTAAATCCCATTGACATTTCATAATAACGCAAATAAATAAAAATCTACGATTGGGACATAGCCTTTCTCAACAGTATGTTGTGTTGTTAACTCCATATGTCTACATGTTTACACAAGGACTGTACTTTTTTTTAAAAGGGACAATTTAATACAGTTGTTTATTCAATATTTCTGTTCTTAGCTGCCTTTGATGAACCTCATTTCCCATTAGCTTTTGTGAAGGTTTCAACCTCAACTAAAAGCAAGTGCTGTAATGGATGCTGATTTGTTTTAGAATATGGAGAACGAACCACCAGGAACACTGATGGAAGAAACTGGTAAATTAGAGATTGCACTAAGTCACATGAGCTAGTGGAACAAAGGCTAGCCAGGACATGACGTCATAAAGCAAGAAATTTGTCAAAACTGGGCTGCCATGAGCATCGTGAAAGACTGAATGAAAACAGAAAACAAACACAACCCAATACTATCACTGCCCCCTGTTGTTTATGCTTGGAACCGCATCTAAAACTCGAGTCAAGATAAAAATTTTAGGTGACATATTCAGATGTAAGAACGCATGAAATTGATTTTGGATAGCTTGAAGCATCATCAATCACATACTTGTTGTTATGTTTATATGGTTTTCTTGAAAAACAGATGTCTTGGTTATTTTTTCACAGTATGTTTTATTGATAACAGCTACAAACCACACAATGAGCTGTCTTATATTCCCTTGGTCTTGCCTTTACTATATAAATATCACAGATAGTTTGTGTTTTCTTGAATGAAACGCATGTTCAATAAAAAAAAGAGTCCATATAGGTTCCTCTTCAGTTATTTCTGTCCAACACAATAAATAACAAAATGAAAGTCCTGTAACTGATTGGCCCAGCGGGAGACTACATCATTCATAGAGTGGTGACATGTTTTCTGTCATCTTGATTCAGTATTTCCATCAAGCCAGAGGCTGCTCTAGTGCACTCCGTGGTACTCCAAAAGGATGGTGCAGAAACAGCGTGTCTGCAAAATATGTCTGTTTTGCATCCACATTAGTGAGAATAAAGGTAGAGTTGTGTTGATAATACGTGCACTGAAAAATGACCTTGAGAGAATAAATCTGAAGCACTTTTAAAACACTGACATGTAACTAACATATAAAGAAAATTGCTCACTGCTATTTGCTACTCTTTTTGAGTCACGTAATTCTTTCTAATTCAGTTTTTTGGCAGCAATGCACACAAAATGGCAGTGGCAGCCTTGAGTGTTAAAGTATTTGGCTGGTGATTTTCTATATTTTTGTTATTGTCAACAAATCTCATGTGCAGTGCCAAACCAACATGGAACTCATCCTACTTACAAGTACTCTATGTGCATCCAACCACTAGATTATAAAATTTCTCAAAAGAACTCCAGTACAAAGTCTAGAGGTTGTGATATGTAGCACAAAAAGCTAGCAAAGCTCTGTGAACGAAACAACGTTCCTGTCGGCCGTACACAGAACCCCTTGCCTGAGATTTACAATCTTATCACTGTTATTATTCCTTGGAGACGTTTCTAAACAAAGTACGGTAACCACTCTTTTTAGAGACGAAGGAACATGTCACCCAGCACAGTGGTGTGGCTCACTGACGTGCTTAATAGTTTTTGAACTACAACATAAGTCTACAGCACAGAGGAATACGATATATAGGATATGATACGTAGGATGAGTTCATAGTTAGTTTGGCTCTGCTCATGGGATTTGTTGACAATAAGAAAAATATAGCCTAGATAATTGCCAGTCTTATCCTTTAAGTTGAAGTCTACTAGGTACAGCCCAAAGTGTATGTTCACCTCGACTGTATGGGTCGTCTACATATGTGAGGAGATGTCTATGCAGACACATGTAGAATAAACAGAACTGGGTTCTTTGTCCACTTCAGTTATGGACTATATCAAGCACTTTAACAGTGATGACCTGTGACAGCAGTCTCATGGATGGAGTCAAACACAGGTTCAAAGTGCATACTTTGGGCACCCTGATGGCTTAGGGGCCATGAACCACAATCTCTTCAGTCAGAGTTTAGATGGGGACATTTGTTACATCTGACTCTCTGTTTCCTGCTCTCTCTCTACTCGCAATATATATTAAAGGCATAGAATTCCCCCAAAATATAATTTAAAAAGAAAGTGTGTATACTAGGGTGCACAGACCTTCTGTACAAAGGACGTGTAAGTCAGAGGGTTTAAAAGTGTATTCACATGTATCTTCTCTGTCAAGAAGAGAAGGCTTGCACCGGTCTACGCCCTCCTTTTCAACCAACCCCAAAGCATTTTGACAATCATCCACTGTGGCCCTTCACAAAAATCAACATCACCTGTGACCCATGGCCTCCACTCAGCCACTCAAAAGTAGGGCCTCCTGCGGGGGTGGGGGGGGGGGGGGGGCTGTTTGTCATGCTAATCAGCTGGCCTAACCTTAACGACCCAGACATCTGCTGGCCTACGTGTGTCAAGCCCCACATTCAATTTGTTCCCCAGATACAAAAAGCAGATAAGACCCTTGAGGCTGGTAAGAATGTGTGTGTGTGTCTGTGTGCCTGTGTGTGTGTGTGTGTGTGTGTGTGTGGCGTTTAATTAGCCTCAAAACCCGTGCACATGAAAACCAGGCGCATACACGCGATACGAACGCACAGAACAATATCTGCGAGCGGAAAAGCATTCACTCACGAGGGAGCATTTCTGCTCCGCATACATAAATGCACGGGGCTGTGATGAGTGCAAGCTCGACCCTCCCTGCACGCTCACAACTGCTCAAAACTCGCTTGCTCATCAAGTCGAATTTTGAGACTTTGAAGGCGAGGATGTAATAGACAGTCCACTCCTTTGATTGGTCACTTAAAATACTGACCATGACCTTTGATTGGCTGTTCGGTTTGATCACTGACACAATCGAAGACAGGCAGTTGCCTGAGAGAACAAAGAGAAACATAATGATATTTAGCGGCTGAGTCTCAGTTTTTTTTTACCACTTATACTTATGAAAAAGTGTTAGACACAGTAGCAAAAGCTTTAACACTGTTTAAACTGTTTATTCTATTTGTGAAAATTGAAAAAGGGCTTAAAGGTGTCACAAATCTGAAACTGTGTTTTAATGACTCTCTTGTCTCCTTGTTAATCTAGTCCAGATCTGACAAGTTGGTTCTTGATTTAGACCTGGTCAAATGTGGTCTGGAGGAGAAATGTCAGTGAAATCCCCTTTTTTTCCTTTTTCATAAGCAAAATAGGGGTTTCACAAGTCTGAAAATGGATTTAAAGAGTGTTAAGGCTTTTGCTACAATGTCTAAATATCATTATTTATGTTTCCCTTTGTTCTCTCAGGCAACCGCCTGTCTTCGATTGTGTCAGTGATCAAACCAAACAGCCAATAAAAGGTCATGGTCAGTATTCTAAGTGACCAATCAAAGGAGCGGACTATCTATTCCATCCCCGCCTCCAAAGTCTCAAAAGTCAACTTGACGAGTGATCAAGCGTTGAGCAGTTGCGAGTGTGTAGGGAGGATCGAGCTCGCGCTAGTTACAGTCCCGTGCTCATGGGACTGCATTTGTGCACGCAGAGCAGAAATCCTCCCTTGCAAGGATGCTTTTCTGCTCGCGGACACTGTTCTGTGCTCTTGTATCACGTGCGCGCTCCTGGTTTTTATCTGCACAGGTTTTGAGACTAATTAAAGGCTGTGTGTGTGTGTGTCCTTGTTGCTGATGTAGTATGGGTGAAAGGGAGAAATCCTTTTATTTCTATGCATGTACTAGAGCAATAATTACCAGCAGAGAGGAGAGCCAAAGTGTACATTTGTGTGTTCTACACCGCACTCACACACGTGTTCGTGAGTCTACGCACAAATGTCCAGTACCCCCCACCAACCAATACATAGCTAGGCTTGTCGCTCACACACACACACAAACGTGTGTGTGTGTGTGTGTGTGTGTGTGTGTGTGTGCAGCAGAGCTACAGAGCAGGGGTGGAGGAGGGTGGGGGGGGAGTTTGTTTAATGGGCGAGACAGGGGACCATGGGGATTAAGCTCCCCCCAGCTGGAGGCTTTAGAGGAAAAGCTGGGGGCTGTTCTGTTAATTCAAGTGGGCTTAATAATGCCTGTGCACCCTCTGCCCCTGACCCTCCCACCACTACATCAGATCTGGGAGGAAATGCATGATAAAGGGAGACAAGCAGGAGGAGGAGGGAGTGTGTGTGTGTGTGTGTGTGTGTGTGTGTGTGTGTGTGTGTGTGTGTGTGTGCGTGTGTATGTGTGTGTGTTTGTGTGTGTGTGTGCGAACAACCTGTGGCCATCTCTACAGTCGAGCAAGGGCTCAGGGGACTTGAGAGATTTCGCCTCCATATTACTTGCACTACTCTCCGGCTTTGGCACCAGGCCTTTCTGTTGCTCCACTTTCATGCCACAGCCAGCTTTGTTGAAGCTGCATTAGGATTAATCAACACCCAAACAATATGGCAAATGCTATCAATTGGGTCAGGCACTGTGCCACTATCAAATGAGGCTTTTTCCTCTTAAACCAATGAACTGTGCACATAACCTGTGACAGTGGATTACAAAACGTTCATTGAAAAAAAAAGAAAGAAAGAAAGAAAAAAAAGACACATGAAAAATAAACCCTCTAAACCCTTCAAAAAAACCAAAATGTTAAACTTGAGAGGATGTGAAACCTATACACCAAGCATCTGTAGAATAACAGCAGCAATCATCCAAAGCAGGAAAACTGGCCCAATAATAGACAAGACAATGTTTCTATCCTCTACCATTAGGCTCTTTCACATACGCTTAACTTTACATTAACAAAATAAATTGCATTAAGTGTCCTGCTAAAGGCAACAGCTTCTATGTTTTTCACACAGGAAACACCTTAACGTTATTTTAATGCAATGTGACCACACATCACCACCACTGACAATACAGCTTCCTCTTCTGCTGTGAATTAGACGCATCGTACATGGTGGAAATGTACTGCTTTTGTTCACACCGTATGCCGGTGTGGAACTTTAACGCTAATGTTACTACGTAGTGAACAAAGGAAAATAAAAAAGGAAAGTAGATTCAGTCTGAGAGATCCATCATCTGTCATTATGAGTCAGTGCTGTTACTCTCTCATCCTCCAGCTCCTTATCTTTGACACCCATATCTATATGGATGTCACACATTCTCCCCATCCCCGGGCCCCTGTGACAGTGGCAGCAGCAGCTGAGGAGAAGCAGGATTTGAAGAGGGAAGACGTGTGTGTATGTACTATATTTATGTATAAACCCACAACAGAAGGTTGGGAGGGGGTCAGCACACAGGTGTTTTTGTGGGAGGGGGGGAGTTGTTAAAGGTTTAGACTGAACCAGCTGCAGCACCGGTGAAGAGACATGGTGAATTCCCAAACCCCCATTTTTAATCCTGTGTGTTGGGTCTTAATACTCCAATCAAGCAGCATAAGGGCACTCAGTTGGATTAGAAAAATAACCTCCTATCAGCGAGGAAGGCAGCAGGCTGGAGTGGAGTGGCCCAGCTGCTCTAACCTTGGCAAAGGTGACTGAGTTCTCACCCCATTAGGAGGTGACTACTTCACCGGGGGGGGGAGGGGTGTTGGAGGCAGGTGACATCTCGTTCCCAGTGATGCTCCGAAGTTGAGTGTCAGTAAGAATTATCTAACATAATTGAAATTAAACAACAATCAAACGAATCAATAATTCTTGTCTGTCAATTATTTTCTAGATCAAATCGATTAGTTGTTTGGTCTATTTTTGACCAACTGATTGACCAGTTGCTAAATTGACTAATCATTGCGGCTCCATTCGATTTTTTCTGAACCTGCAGCCATTGGGTGTTTACATATTTGTTGACACATGCGGTCCACACAGTAATACATTCCAGCATGAACACAAACAATCTGTGCAAACCCTTGAGGACATGGGCAGATGATGAAATGTTCACCATGTGGACCCTCGCAGCCACACAGATGTGTATATGGTTTCCTCTTACGAGGGCCGAAAAAATTATTACTCCAATTTTACATTTAAAACGTTGTTACTGTTGTAACATTGGACAAAAAGGCATTACGAAGATACATCATACAAAATCTGTCGAAGTATTTGTCCTCAAAATTTAAAGATCTGCTGTAAATTTTTATGCAGCTGCTTATATGAGATGACATAAGTTGTTTAGACTCCTTGAACAACAATCATATTGTTTTCTGACTACATGAATGGCCATTTATATAGTTTGACTAGAGATGCAACTATTAGTCGATTATATGCTGGAGCGGTATCACTGTATTACAGTATACCAGGGTATTTAGCAGTCCAGAAGGTATGATTTTCAATACCGTCAAAAATACAGACTCTGAGTAAATTTAGTGTACACTTGAAGTTTACAAGGAGCGCCTGGCAGCGGCATGTAATCCCCCCTCTGACTACAATGTGGGTCGCAATGGCTGAGTGGCGATGTCCACATTTCCGCTTGTTGACTCCGCAAGAAGTGAAGGCTGCAGAAACGGTGATTCAATGTTATAACTTTGCTGAAAACTTTACCCAAAATATGAGATATTCCTGTCTTGTTTTGTTTGTGATGTGAATGAAACTCACTAGACTTTTCTTTGTTGGAGCTGATATTCATCTAATGGCCTTCAGTAAGTTTGTTCTCGACATTTATTCAGCTGTTTCTCCGCTGTGGTCCCAGATGAATGGTAAGAGACAGTGTTAATTGTTTTATCTCTGAATTTTTGCCTTGTACTTCCACGTAAGCGCTCATATTCATAACGTATTTTCTGCGCAGTTGGCGGTTTGCAGGTTTGTGTTTGCATTTTTTTGCAGGTTGGGTGGTGCGGATTGGCTCTAATAACAGGTCAGGTGGGTGCAGGTATTAAAAAACCCTGACCCGTGCATCACCACTAGACTATGTCATACATGCTACAATGACTTCTATCACCAACAACAAACACAAATACCATCATATACTGTATGCCCTGATAAAATGTCAGGAAAAAGGTATTGCTCAGGCCTAGTCGATTAATTGGCAACTATTCTGACAGTCGATTAATCCTTTCAGTCATTTTTCATGCAAAAATGTCAAACATGCCCCAGTTTCAGCCCATCCTTTGTGATGATTTGTAGTTTTTCTTAGTCTTACCTGATAGTAAATTGAACATGTTTGGATTTCAGACTGTTGGTTGAACAAAGACAATTTTAAGACATCAACTTGAACTTAAGGAAACTATGAGGGCAGATTAATCGATAATGAAAATAATGTTTAGTTGCTGTTCTAGTTTTGACAGTGCACGTTTATACCCAGCTGTAGGGTTCCCTTTTTCATTTACAAGAAGCAACAACGGGCTACTATTTGACAGTGACAGACATTTGATCGAGGATATTCATAAAGAGAACATGACTAAAACTGCAGGCTTTTTTATTTGAGATTGAAGTTCTACATGCTTTTCCGATCAGCAGTTTCAGAGCACTTGAGTTAAACACACCGCTAACATAGGATTTCATTCATCTGACAAGCCAGGCTGCATCAAGAGGTTCCCAAATCCTCACATCCTGCTCCCTAGTCTGAGAACACACATCAGCTGGCTCACATCAGCAGCAGCAGCAGCAGCAGCACCTCAGTGCAGTACAATCAGCCTGCCACACAGACTGACTGCCAAAGGGCAAACCATTCATGTCTCAAAAGACATTCAGGTTCTAGCTTCAGCAAACAACTCTTCCCTTTTCAGCAGTAAAAGAACTAGTGGTGGTGACAAGACGTTGCCAAGGAGAAGGAGAGGGCACAGCCCTGGACGGTTGTGTTTACCTGTGTTCACTTACACACATGCCCTTTTGTTATATTTTCCCTTGCAAGGGCAAGGTGTAATGGCAACTCCAACAGTGAAGGGAAAATACAGGTAGGCCACCAAGTAAGAGTTTTAGACAGATTTCTGATGGGATCATGCATGGTGGAGTTGGCTACTATTGTCACTTTTGAGCTTGCAATATTTCCTTAATACGAGTCCTTGGCTGATAGATTCACTGGTCCAAAGCACTACTGACTCCACTGAATATTTTTATGTCTTAGGAACCCAAACTCTCACAATTCTCGCCCGTCACTAAACACACATGTTTGACCAATGGGTTGAGAGTCCTCATCACAGATGAATGCATGCCCTGGACTGAGTTTCTGTTACCATGGTAACTTGAGATTTAGGGGAACAGAGGAGATGTGCGCTTTTTCCAGTCATAAAAAACACCCACCTGCATATAATAGTGTATAGTGCATTTTGTGTGGTGCAAGAGCCATATGATAACAGTAACCGAAACCACTTTTATTGCTTCCCTTTCTGAGAAATGTTATTAACAGCTAATACATATCTGGTTTTGGCATTTTTAGAGAATGCAGACAAATAAAACCTAACCAACAAAGGGGTGTAGGAAATGACCATGGCTGTGAAATATGACAGTATTCATTAAGAGCTGATTGATTTGGAGGATGACTTTAATGCCATCATTTTGGGGGGCAAAAAAGTTGAGCACTTTAAAGCCAAAATACAAAATATTTTCTATCATATCATATCTATGTCTTCTCCAGAACTTACCACAATTGTACACTGCAGTTATAAACCAATATTTAGTTACAACTGTCCCAACATTTCCATCTGAATGACAACATGCTGCCAGAAATAAGTGGCATGCATAATTTCCTAACTAACCTGCCTTGATAAATCAGTTGCTTCTTACTGTGGAGCAAGTACCTAATTTATGAACAAATGTCTTATTAAAAAAAAACACTTACTGAGTGTCTTGATTGTGGAAACATCATGTCAGTTCCTTGTTTGGTTGCTTTCCTTCCCAAACACGATTAACTGTGCGCCCTGTGTTTATATTTTCTCCTTGCGTTGGTCCTTTGTCCAAAGCTAGCCCAACCTCAAACAGGAGCTGTCCAGCGTTAGCAGGATGACAAGCTAACGGTAGCTAGCGACTCCCTCCAAAAATAATAATTAAGCGGAATATAAGTGATGCACTTTGCGGCCGTTTGCGAGGTACAAGTCGGTGTCTTGTCTGGGTGATGCAAGACCATTCAGCTGTACATGTGCCGACCCCGTATTTACTGTGTCTGTGAACAGGAAACCACCATCAGTTCCTCGCTGGCTAAGCTAGCTAATTCTTCAAAAGCTGTCAGTCAAAATGATTCATCGCTGTGGCAAAAGCTTTCCGCCTTAACGCACAAGCGGCAGCGGCAGCGATGCAAGCTGAACGCATGTAAATTAACAACGTTATGCACACAGCGGTGGTTTCCTCCGTCGCCTTGTGGTGGCCCTTCAAAGCTTTCAGTTCGCTCTCTTCAACCAGCTGCGACTGCACTGATGAACAAGTGAGAGGAGAGGGAAAAAAGCGTTGTAATTCTCCGAAATAACAAAATGTCTGCGCGTTCGTTTAAGTTGATTCCCGTTTCGTCCAACGGCAGCAAATCAGTCGCGCGAGTGGAAAAAAAACAATCTGCGTTGCCGCTCAAACGGCGAATCAAGTTCAGATTGAAATGTTCCCAGGCTTGCGTTCAACTCTAAACGTTTATCCCGTGGACCGAGGAGTCCTGTAGAAACTGAGTGGATTTGTCAGTGGTGGCGGAGCTAGAAAGTCAGTCCATTCCTGGAGCTGGTAGGCGAAACGCTGCTGAGCTGAACGCCCCACACAGAAACACAGCGGCTAGATGAGCGGTGAGCGCCGCATCGCAGATCTACACACCGCAGTTCTACCTCATCAGCCGGCTGATGTCTGAGCAGATAGCGCCTCATGTGGACAGGTCATCACCACACCGTCTCACACTCACAGGAGGTTTACTGTACGGATAGTAGTGCACTAGTTTACTGATGACAGCATGCAGGGCAGGAATGAGCGTTATTTGACATCCAGCACCATCACCTCCTTTTATCACACAAGGAACAGGACTGAAGGCAGCTAGCTCCCAAACTGATACATTTCCAACATGAACAATACATGAACTTTACAACCGTTTTGCTTAGTTTTCACAACAGTGTCAATATGCAAAACTCTGAATGCAAAGAGCCAAACTGACTCCAGTAAAGTCACTAAATAATATGCACACTCTTCAGAATACACAGATTCAAATGTGTATTACTAAATTAATTCAACAAGTGTTTGCAAACCTTTATCCTTATTTGAACAACTTTTTACCCAGGTAAACACCATTGTTGCTAATGACTTCACTTCACCACCATTGCATTACTTTTCTATCCATAAACTCATTAGTGAGCAAATGTTTGAGGACTGAAAACAGTGCAAACTTTGTGCTAGATGCACAAAAAGTAAACTGATGCAATTAAATACAATCACAATCAGCACATTGCTTTGTATGAATGTAGGATCTACTGTAGTGTACAGTGAGACAGTATCCATATTAATAGTAATACAACATATTCAATAAAATGAAAGTTTTCTAAAGTCATTCTTACTCTACATTATTTCAAATACTTTATGGCTGCACATTTTGTCATTGGTATTTGTATTATCTTTGAGAAAATGATCATTTCAAAGTTTTGATAGGCATTAGTTACTATTTGACAGCATTATTTAAAAGTGACCGTTTTATTTTACAATGCAACAGTGGTTAAAATTCAGCGATGAACATATACAAGAATGTTATGTTGACAGATTGATAGCAGATGTGATTTTGAGCCCAAAAGAACATTTCACACAACGAAATTCTGGTGTGAAAATTGAGCCAAAGCTGTTGTCAAATACATACAGTACATAAATCCTGCTTCTCTTCCTTACTGACAACATAAGAACTCACAAGGGTTTGACAGAACAAACATTTAATGAAAAAGAGCATTAAAGCAACAAAATCATTTTTGCAGTCACTGCCAGTGTGCACAGCTGCAGCCAAGAATTTAGAGTACAAATTCCCCCAGCAGAACCCCACCCACCTCAGAAACGTTTAACTTACCACCAACATAGCTCTGAGTTTATAAATGCTGCGAATTAAAGGAAAGGTTTACCATTTATTTATTAATTTAACCATTAAAGTACACTCATTAACCACTTTATTAGGTATACCTGTTCAACTGTTTGTTAACGCAAATATCCAATCAGCCAATCATGTGGCAGTAGTTCAATGCATTTAAGCATGTAGATATGGTCAAGACGATGAAGTTCAAACCAAGCATCAGAGTGGGGACGAAAGGTGATTTGAGTGATTTTGAATGAGACTTGGTTGTTGGTACTAGACAGGCTGGTTTAAGTATTTCAGAAGCTGCTGATCTGCTGAGATTTTCACACACAATCATCTCTGGGGTTTACAGAGAATGGTGTGAAAAAGAGAAAATATCCAGTTCTCTAGGTGAAAATGCCTTGTTGCTGGCAGAGGTCAGAGGAGAATGGCCAGACTGGTTCGAGCTGATGGAAAGGCAACAGTAACTCAAATAACCACTCATTACATTCGAAGTATGCAGAAGAGCATCTCTTAACACACAACACATCGAACCTTGAAGCAGATGGGCCACAGCAGCAGAAGATCACTCCTGTCAGCTAAGAACAGGAAACTGAGGCTACAATTGGCACAGGCTCATGAAAATTGGACAATAGAAGATTGGAAAAACATTGTCTGGTCTGATGAGTCTCGATTTCTGCTGCGACATTCAGATGGTTGAGTCAGAATTTGGCGCAAACAACATGAAAGCATGGATCCATCCTGCCTTGTATCAACGGTTCAGGCTGGTGGTGGTGTCATGGTGTGGGGTATATTTTCTTGGCAAACTTTGGGCCTCTAAGTACCAACTGAGCATCTTTTAAAAGCCACAGCCTACCTGAGTATTGTTGCTGACCATGTCCATCCCTTTATGATCACACTCTACCCATCTTCCAGTGGCTACTTCCAGAAGGATAACATGCCATGTCGCAAAGCTCAAATCATCTCAAACTGGTTACGTAAGTTTACTGTACTCCAATATCCTCCATAGTCACCAGATCTCAGTTCAAGTCCAGTTCATATGTGTGTCTTCATGTCATTAACCCCCATCCACCCATTTCATACAAAGTGTTTACCCAATTTCGTCAACACCCTCTAACTTGATAGCATCAGTGTCTTGCTCAAACACACATTAGCTGCTACTAAGACTTTAACCAGTGAACTCTCATCAACACTGTGTCTATTCTAATATATCCTACAAGACCACACCAGAATGTTTGTTTTGAGCCATTTACTACATGTGTACACATACATACAGTGCTTTACATGCGCTAAAGCTGTTGGATAACAGTTTTCCAAACATGATGTAGTTTAAGATTTTTTACTTGTTGATGAGGAAGTATTTAGATTCTTGCCATTAATAAAAGTAGGACTGTGAAAAATACAAGTAAAAAGTTGAGTACATGTACTTAAATACATTCTTCCAAGCAGCCTTTGACTCACTCTGGTATGGAAATTGACTTGTGGAGGATTGGGTGTATATACTCTACATAACGACATACTGCATGTATATAAAGTAACTTATCATATTTAACTTATCTTATTTATCAACACTTATTTCAGTACTCCTTGCACTCTTACACACCTCTGCACTACTTGTATCATTTTTACAATTTACAAAAAAAGGTTATACCTGTATATAGACATTGTGTGTTGTTTCTATATGTATGTATCTATTTTTTTACCTACTTGCTTGTACATAATAGTGATATGTTGGTTTAATCATCTTTTTTTGGCTTTGTTGTCCTTGTTTTGACTGTATGTCCACATGTATCTTCCTGAACATTGTTGTAAGTACATTGAGAGCCACAAGAAACTGGAGTCAAATTCCCTGTATGCGCAAACACACTTGGCCAATGAAGCTGATTCTGATTAAAAGCCGTTTTAAAAAGATAAATCAGGTCTTTCTGTTCTTATTACTGTCAAAGTTCTGTTATTGATGCAAGATGTTCCAGTTGTAACTGTATTGAGCCTTATTTGAGATGTCTGCTTAATACCATTCAGTAATAACCTGACAAATTAATGCAGATATTGTGTTGATTTACTGAAAACAAGTTACATATGTGCTGAAATGACAGGAAGGCAGGGAAATAGATTCAGAAATGTAAAACATAGTGGTAATGTGGTAATAACATACATGATTTGTAGTAATTGGGCCAGAAAATGCATTAAATTGGTATAATCTTTAATCGCAGTATGTGAGAAAACATTTATTCAAAGGAAATGTACAAGGAAGCAATAAGAGAGTATAGGAACATATTTTATTCCAATTTAAAACATTTAAAGGAGAAGGCTATGAAAATCATTTTCATGTTTGAATGAGGTTCAGGCAACAGTGGTTGAAATGAAACATACAAAAGAGAAATATGGCTAAAATACTGTAAATCAATAACCATTAGGACCCTTTCATGAGGGCATTGCATGAATACAGTATCTCACCCGCCCACTCCCTCCCCAACCTGACAAACACATGCAATTAAAATGACATTTATTTTAAAAACAGCAGTTCATCATTAATCTTAAATATAGAATAAAATTGTCCTTTTTTTGTTAATTAATCACATACTTAGTGTTTATTTGTTTTAAAAACTGGACCATGAAATTCACAGGCCCTCTGATTTTTCACAACATTGGCACTTGTTAAGAGTCTGGCTTTACAAAGAAAGGGGATTGGCACACTCATTGTACATAATTTACATTTGGTATACTTAAAAAAAAGAAAAAAGAAAAAAAAAATCAAACAAAAATACATTACTTTCAATTTGTACACCACTACACAAAGTTTATTTGAACTCTTTTAAAAAAGTCTTTCATCATAAGTGGTCCTAAATACACATGTTAAGGTGTGTCAACCTTACAAAAGAAACAAAAAAAAAAAAGATGCAAAGATAGCTTTTATTATCACTGTATGTCCATCCCTCTACTCAGAATGGATCTCAAGCATAAGCAATAGCCATCAATAGTGTACACACACACGCACGCACACACCTCAGAGTACCAACGAGCGCGTTTGAATGGACGTCTAAGTTGCATGAATGCAGGCCCATTGCAGTGGTGCAGTTTCAGTGCCTTCGACCCAGGGAAAGAATACATAGTCCAATCAAGTAAGGGGGAGAAAAAAAGAAAAAAAAAAAAAGGAAAAAAAAACAAGAGCGGAGAATGGCGGACATGTAAACACACAGCATATTCATTCACTCACTCGCTATTACAACCACCAAAACAATATAATGGCCATTTCAGTACCTTCACTTGGCAAGTGTTTCAATAAATACATTAATACTGAGGCTTAACAAACAAGCTTCATTTGGAAAAAAAGACACCATAATGTAAGAGTCAATTAAGAAAAGTTGAAATAATTTTTCACTGCAGAGATCCGGGTCATGTTACGGTAAAAGTATGAATTCTTGATATCTTTTTTGTCGCTGATTGATTTTGCTTGGCACAGTGTTTTGTACTGGATTGTCCTATAAACCTTTTCCAAAATGCATCCAATGCAGAATAAAGCGAATACAGTACAAGTCAATGGAAAGGATTTCAAAAAACTGACCCAGCTCTTGCTGCTGGCTCTAATCACTGGTAGTGTAGCCATCTGACTTTTTCTGTGTTGGTTCTGGAGACAAGGCATGAAGTCCACATATTGTCAGTAAATGAAAACTAATCTAACTAAAACTAAGCAAGAAGGTTTTTAGAGAGTATACGCCATCATGCCAACACTGGTCCCTAGAGTGGTCACCTTCATTTTTGTTTATCATCCTCATAGCAGCCCATTCAAGCCCATTTTCTGGGTGACAGTTCATCTTCATGAGAAAAAGAAAACACAGTTCAGAGAGATGTATGGACTTTCTGATAACCAAGCTGTCATACTGATAAAGAATTTTAACAACACACATACGTATCACCACGTCGTCCTAGCGGTGACAACTTTTCCAAACTTAGCTAAAGGCCCAAAGTGAGCCGAATTGTGGCACCCACAAAAATAAGTTCGGTCTAGCGATCGAGCGTCACCCTATACTGAGACAAACTGGTCAAGAAAAGGCCTTTTAAATGTTGGCTGAAGCACCAAAGATGAACTCTTTACCAATACACGGTGCAAAAACAAGATTACAGCTAAAATAAACTTGGTTCGTCAAAGGCAGAGCTTTGCAACATCTACAATATCGCTTCAACTCTTGAAAAAAAACGTGGCACTTAGCGTTAATATACATGTCCCTCCTTCATTAATTGTTTCAAAATGCACAAACTCTTAACGTACAAGATAATGGCTTTACCAACACAATGTACACATTTGCACGAGAGATTACTCTCACTCAGTGACTAAATTCAACTCTAGTAATACAAAGGGTGAACAGATTCCCCTTAAACCGAGATCATCATACTGTTTTTCTATAGAAAAGAATATATATCACAAGAAAGTTTGACGTGTAAACCTTTAGGCAAACAATTTAAGATACACAGAAAGATCATGAAAAGGATCTGTAATAATTTCTTTGATGTTTAATCTGCCAGTTCTTTCAATGTGCACAAAAAGGTCAAAATGTCCCAAGCATTCCCTTTTTTTTGACTCCAACGAAGGCAAAGTCAAACATGGAAACACTACCAATGAGAAGATAAGCCAAATATGCATAACCACACAGTGGAAAACATTATAAAAGCCAAGAAGATCTGCACATAATTTGTGAGAGGAGTAAGAGGATGGTTAGGTGCGAGAGATGTGCTGTTACACCTTGGGATACCACACTTGTTTTTAAGCCATTCTCCTCCTCTAAAAAAGGCAAAGAAAAAAAAAAGATAGGTCAACGTGAACAAAGAGCCAAACAGCCACCAGATTTCCTTCAGGAATGTCACGTAGGCATCTGTGGACTGCTGCATTCCACCCTCACTGAACCTGCAGCCTTCACCCTCAACAGGATGTCAACACACTCTTAATTCAAAGCCCCCCCTCCCTCGTTAATTAATTGCACCTTTTCCTCTATGCCGTCCATAGAGTCCTTTCATTCTACCAAAGCTGCTAGTAGTAGCCCTTGTGATGAAAAAGTTATGAAAACTTACCTGAATTACATTGTGAAGACAAAAATAGCCATCTATCAACTTTCAGCTTAATGGAATATTTGAACAACTATCAGGCAAGAGACACGATATGGGATTGGTACCAATAGCCAACAACATATCCTTAAAAGTTACAAAAATGCAAGCATCCTCGAACAGTAAATATTCAACCACGAAGTTTTTTGTCTGTTTTCATTTTCCTATTTTGCATAAAGCACAAACCTGAAATGGAAACAATATTTTTTTTTCCATTGTCAAGCATTTCAAAACAGAACCTGCGACAACTAAATATATGAAGAATCATTATAAAGATAGAACACTTGTCCATAAAATAGTTTTGATATTTTACAGCAGTATAAAATCTCCTCCCGTCTCCAAGGTTGGAAAAACTTTTGAGCTGAAACTAGGGAGAAAGTCTCATTTACTGTATCAACAATACGTAGATCTGATTGATAAATTAGACATACAAAAAAGAACTATTTACTCTCTTGCTATCCATTACAGTTTATCAAATGTTGGCCGCATATTATGGCAAAATTAAGTTGATTAAAGAGAGAAGCTGTTTGGGTGATGGAGATCAACTTGTGACTTAAGCTAACTGGCAGCGCAAAAGCTTTTTTATTTTGTCTACAACTAAACTATTGCACTGTACTAATCTGGTCTCATCATTCACGCGTTGTGCACAGGAAGATTATTTCTCACCATCAAAAAGGAAACAAAGAAAATCAATCACAGTACTAATACATTTGTGATTCAGATAACTGTCGACATCGAAGAAATGCCACACAAAGTGTATGCCATGAACATCTGAATGGCCCAAAACTGTAGAAAACTTGAATTTGACTATAGCAGTTCCCAAATATGTTTTGTTAGTATCTGAACCACTTAAGGGATGAGCGAGATACTGGCAACGTAATGATATTTACAGAAAAAAAAAAAAGAATGTTGTTTCAAATTGGCCATGTGATACAAAATTACAGTGGAGTTGATATACAGTATGTAAATACCGGTGGTGCCGTCTCTGAAGTTTCTTTTGTTTTTACGGTGTATATTAACACTTTGAAATGAGGGGCAGTGTAAAAAGAGCATATTGTGACTCTTTCTGGAGGGGTTGCATTCCTTTGAGTAGTCATCTTCAATTTCCATATATAGCAGTAATAATATAATCAAGACGTTAACGTAGCTGAAAATATTTGAACTCCAGAGAACATGTAGTCATCTCTGTGTAGCCCTCACTCTGTGTGAGCAGCATGAAAAATTTATTTACATTCAAAAGAGCTCGTTGACTCTTGATTTGGGGCATGGTTAACAAAAAAAACAACAAAAAAAAACAAAAAAAAAAACAAAAACACAATTAAAGACCCAGAGGAACCAAGTACCTCACTGCACCCCAGCATTGCCTGATAATAAATTCCTATCATCATAATTAGTCACCCCTTCGCAGTTGAGTCCAAGGTCGCTGTAGTGTATCGCATGCATGGGTTAAATAAGAAGAAGGGGAAGAGAGCCCTTTGTCCATAAAAGCTTAGTCGACTCAGAGAAGGCCCTCTACCCGCCTCAAACACACAAGCACTGGTGATAATGTAGTGTAAAAGAAAGCAAAAGATGTGAGCCACGCCCCGGGCCTAATGACGGACAAGAGGAGCCCCGTTTCAGACCATGACCCCAAGAGAGGGCGACAAATGGAGTTAAGTGTTATATTTGAGTGTGTTTCATGTGCAAGAGGAACAATTAATAGAATCACAAAACCATTCTTAAAAAATAATGATGGGCAAACCAGCAACCAAGGAGCTAGGTGGACAACAGGGTCAGTATATGGATAGTTGGTCTTGTAAAGTAATGAAGCAATGCTTATCTCTTCGAGCAGCAATATGTTTCATGCAGATGTGTATGTTTCTGTAAGTGGACTCTGCATTGTGTGTGTGTGTATGTGTGTGTGTGTGTAAGGGGGGGGGGGCTGCAGGTCTCTTGCTTGCTCTCTCTCCTCCCTCTCTTTCCATTTCTTTTTTTTTTTTTTTTTCACACCAGGTTGTATTCTTTGAGGTTGAGCTGCAGGATGGTGTCTTTGACCGCCGCAAAGACGAAGCGGATGTTCTCTGTGTCGGTGGCGCACGTGAAATGGGAGTAGATGATCTTGTCACTGTCTGGGTTCAAGTCCACAAACATCTTCAAGATGAACTCCCGGCCCGCCTGGGCGTCCCTCTGGGGACCTGGGAGGAGGACAGATGGTTAGATTTTAATTTCTGTTCTTTTACTTCATGTTATTATTATCTTACAAATCATAATTAATAAATAGACATTGCTTCCTTTTACAGGGTCATGAACCACAAGGATTGAAAACTGCTAGTTGAACCACATCACATTGTAGTTCAGCACTGTAACCACAAGGTGTCACTCTACAATCAAAAATATACTGAAAGTACAAGGTTCTTAGATTAAGTTAAAAAACTAAAGGGAAACAAATCACTTGTGTGCAAATTATGATACTGACAGTGTTAGGATACAGCCACTTTCACAGTTATGATAGTAGCCGCCTAATTTGATTTTCATAATGGTTAAAGGCATTTAAAGAAAGGCTGCTTAAAAGTTTATCACTACACTACAAAAGCCTTTGAGGGACAGGCAGACTTTAACATTTATAACTCTATGAAGATATCTGATAAAGTAGAGGATAAAAGAAAAAGAAAAATCAAACTACCGTCAAACTCTGGGAAGTAGTCAACCAGGTGAGAGTACATGATCTTCTCCTCCAGCAGGTCCTTCTTGTTGAGGAAGAGGATGACAGAGGAGTTTTGAAACCAAGGATATGTGATGATGGTCCTGAACAGGGCTTTGCTCTCCTCCATACGATTCTGAATGTCAAGGAGGGTAGAGATAGTTAGAAAGAAAGCACAAAGAACAGTAGAAATACAACCTTAGGGTAAATTCAGAATACAAAATTAATTATTTAGTTCATTCTTTACTATAAACACAATTAAATTAAGGTTTTAGCATTTCTGGCCTTGTGTACAGATGTTACAGTTACTATTAACATAACAAAAGTTATTACAAAGGTTACACATTTTTTGACAGGATTGTCTCTAAGGATTTTTTGGGCTAACACTCAATTAGCAGCTCTGAGAAGTCTTGTGTGAATCTGTCTTTTGTGTATCTGCCAGGTACATTACTGGTGGCGAGTCTGTGAAAGTGGAAAAGTACAGTCCTTTACTCCCTGGTTTTAAGCTGCTAACCTCTGAGGGTCATGGCCTTGTCTTTGTTTACCATTTACCTACAGCTGTATTTGATGAACCTTTGAAGACTTAGCAGAATAGAGCGAATATAAAGAATATATGTGATAACCGACAAAAACTGTTGACTTGCAGTGGAGTTTACTTTGGACTGTATTTTTGTTGTTTGTGTTGCCTTCTAATTGGATGAAGGGTCAGATCTTACCAGGACTTACTTAAAAAATAAACTGATAGAAACCACCCAGTCGCCAGGAAAAATACTACCAGGCCAGCGTTAATAAACATCCAGCCAAATGAAACAAACATTCAGTTTTTCTAAAAGACAAACACATGCCAGCAGAAACAAAAGAGCACTTACCGAATTAAGTGTATATGTGACTTTCTGTTGCCATTGCCTTTTTCTTAAAATAATTTTTGGACTATTTATTCATATCTTGCACTGTTCTGTAATTCTCTGGTTTTATCTGTTTTAGCTTATTTTATCTTCTGTTTTATTTTACTCTTTTAAATCCTATTTATGCATCTTTTTACGCCTTGTGTTTCTTTTACATCTTATCTTAATGCCTTTAATGATTTATTCAAATAGCCTTGTTGAAAGGTTTTATACAGATAACCTTGCCTCGCCTTACTAAATGGTGCTATATACTGTATATGCTTCATTGCCGGCACAAGACAACCACAAAAAAGATTTTCCTTGTTAAGTGAATTGACACAGGCATGCTACCACATTATACAATTTATTTGTCCAAACTAAACTGTCTAGCAAACATGAGAAGTGGAGTGAGTGGATTGGGAACTCTACTGATGTAAACTACTAAAAGCTGAGAGCTGCTGTTAAACGCGATTCCTCCTTCTGATCTGAAGTCCCTGCCAGCATCACTCCTACAGTTTCATCTCAGCAAGTCATAATATGATTCTGGCCAGACTTGACCCGATGAAATCAAAGACATTTGAAAAAGGCTCTGACTGGCCTGAAGGGTCAAAGTCTCTGTCTTGAGCCTGTCAACACTTCAGGATAATCTCTGCGGACTGTGGTGCCTAAACGCTGCCCGGCCTCATCTCAACCGTCAAACATTTAGAAACAGAGCTTAGTGACGGCATCAGAATAGTCTAGTGTGGCCTGCTGCACCACCTGTGACCGAGTACACATTACAAGGAGGAAAAGCAAATAAGCAGTAACCTGCAAAAATAAAATCATATCCTTGTGTGTTCAAAAAAAGCAGCACACCTGAGCAGGCCCAGTGCAGATAAAGTACAGTATGTCGGAGTGAATAAACACCGACGCTGGTGCTCTGTTGACCATGAAGCTGCACTGATGTACAGCAGATATAGTGAGTCAAGATGGCAGCTGAGTCTGGTTTATGAAAGCCAGTTGTCATATGACCAGGTCAGAGAAAGGGTTTGTTGTCAGAGAGGAGCAGAGGGCATGCAGGGGCTGATCACATTAGCTTTATTAGCGATAATTCTATCTGAACAGTCGGGGGAGGCAGCCGACGACATGGAAAAACAACGTATCTGTGCAATAAACAGATAGAAGACCTCTATTCTGCCTTCAAGAGAGACTTATCAATAATCACCACTTTGCTGGGGTTAGCCCCAAATGGCATATCCCGTCTGATCTATTTTTTTTAAGTCCCAAAAAAGTTTTCTATATAAATGTGACATATTTAATTATTGTATAATGTTTTTTTTTTGTTAACCACACGAGGGCAACAGTGACATTTTATCACCTTATGAAGTTGATACGTGTTAGCAAACAGTTGCTTATTTAATCAAGCAGCAACATTAGCATTTATTTGGAGTAGTGAAAGGGTCAAAGAGCTGAGGGTGTCAGGTGATAATGCTCTGTGTGTTTGTCACCTTTCACATGACATGTAGTCATTTGATCCATTGTCAATATAAAAATATTGATAAGTGCAGCTTTTATTGCGAATGTGTAAACTACATGTCATTGTCCAATTGATGTGAATGTTTGCAAATGACGTCAATAGGCTGTTTAAGAAGCTTGATTTAAAATCTTAGGTAGATTATTTCCTACCAAACCGAGCTTGACACAGTGAAAACCTGCATGTCTTATCTTGTTATGGCAGTTAAATTATGACAACAATTAAAGCCTCATTATGAATATGTAGTGTTGAAATGTCGTGCTGACACTCAACAATTCAGAATCCACACATGTGTCTGTGTCTCACCTCATTGTCTGACTCCACCAGGACTTGGTCGTACTCGCTGAGCGCCACCAGAAACATGATTGAGGTGACGTTCTCAAAGCAGTGGATCCACTTCCTCCTCTCTGACCTCTGACCCCCCACATCCACCATCCTGAGTGGATATGCATGATAAGATAGAGGGCCACCAAACAGGGCGGAGAGAATCACATAAAAAGAGAAGAAATTACAATTGGCTCTAAATCTATCGCTCAGAGTCTATTGATCTTCATTCTTTAGATATTAAACCTTTATCATTACCACTATCTCAAATATTTAACTTCTGTTCAACCTTTGTAACTATGGGTGTCAAACAAATCAAACTTGACACAGAAAATCAGAATACACATGTCTCAAATCAAGCAAGTTAATTTAATTACATGTATAACATTTAATTTATTTAAAATGTAATAGAGGCACCACAGAGGAAACCCTGAAGTGATTGCTGAGGACAAACCACCGGCCAAGTATCTGGTTCACTTCAGGACAGAAGTAAGATTTTAAAGTAGAAGATTTATCAGTGCAAAGAGGCATTCATCTTGCAATTTTTGTTTTTTCATTTTCAGATACACTAAGCTTTGTATCCAGTGGTGGCCAATCAATATATTTTAAGGCCAGCATGGCGTGACTATTACTGCCGAAGACCACTTCAACATCTTGTGAGTCTAGTGTAGTTCAAGCCAAACACCCCTTTTGCACTGAGAATATAAGCAGAAGAAACGTGAACCGAGAACCTGCAGCGTGAATCACAGAGAGGACAGAGCAAACCTTCCCTGAGGTGAACTGAAATAACTACGAGGAAGTGTATGTGCAAACAACGCCATCCTTATTCGGCAAAGTAGATGCAGAAGAGCCCATGCAGGTAATAGAAAATAAATCTACAAAATATTTTCCTGTTTGGAAGAGCCACTAAATGGAAGGGATATGAGAAAAGAGATGAGGAAAAAAACAATAAAAAAAAGAATTGGCAAATCAGCAAAGAAATATTGAAAAGTGCGGGAAAATTGGAACAAGCACTTGTACGGCGTGATATGTGGGTTTTGATTTTAGCGTAGGAGACTTGGATCGACTCTTGGATAAACTGGTTTCCCCTGTTCTACTGTTCACTTTTTTGTTTGGATGAGTTTTCTCCTTAAATTACCAAAACAAAGAAAAGGGAAATTAAAGAAATTGAAGAACTAATGCTGCTGGATAAGAATGGAAGAGGGGCAGAAAGAGCAAAAGTAAGATTGACTGATCTGTCCATTTTTCCTGCGGTTACTCTTCGAAGATCAGGCAACTAAACTGTGACAGAAACCTGAAGAATCTGAATCAGTCCATATAATTTTCACCTAATACCCAATATCATTTGGCAGCCACACAGTGAAACTTTGATCGCACATCATAGGGGTGAACTCATTCAGCGAGCCCGCCAGAAGGAGTGAGGGCATTGATAAATGGAGTCCTCCAGAAGAGCCAGCCTAAAATAAAACTCCTTCACATCAGACGACCTCCTTTCTTTCCTCTAGCAAAGGATGAGTGACCTACTTAGTACGATAAGCCCTCCTATGCTGGATAAGCCAAGTGAAATGACATTTTCTGTGACTTCAAAAGCCAATTAAAAGAGAGGGAAGCAAGCCTAATGGAGATGTTTGTCTATGAAAGGCTTCCTTGTTGCAGCTACGGCCCTGTTGACTGCAAGCACAAGCCGTACAGTCCCACATGTGCTCGTTACTATCCACACATTGGGCTGCGGAGCTTCTTATCCTGCATCAAGTGTGCTCTGTGTTTAATTACAGGAATATTATAACACATTCTCATTCTCAGTTAGGAAAACTAAATAATCATGCTGTTCTCCAGCTCACATTCATTCCCACTTCATATTTGTATTTTTGGTCCTTTAACATAAAATTGATGTCATTGAGAGCATGTAGTGATTCACCATCAGCAGAGCAGAGCCTATCGGATAGCCGCAGCAGGGCTGCTGGGAACCTCTTCAGCACAACCGCATTGCAAGCAGAGTTATTTCTAGCCTTGCCAAGCGTAGGAGGGGGCTGACATGATGGCTTCCTATCGATTTGCACTCTACTGTAATCGCTCTTGTTCCCTGGGTCTATCTCTATCTCCCCATCTTCTCTCTTTTCTTTTTGTGAGAGAAGAAGGAGGGAAAAGCTGTATTGGTAGCCGGTCCTAAGCCTGTCTCTGAACCAAGTCCTGAAAGGCTGAGTCTTTGGGCTACACTGAGAAGCTAGGAAGGACTCATGTAATAATACGGCCTTTTATGAGCATTTCAGTTTCTGAACATGTGAATGTCTTGAGAGTGCAGCTTGGGAATCATTATGAAGTATCCATATTCAAGTTATTTACACAACTTTTACTTTTATTCATTCATCTAGACACATTTATATTATGTTTTATGTATATTTTTTATGTATAATTAGAGATTGTAGTTAAGTGATAATATGGTGGATGAATGTATAATTCAGGGCAGCAACTGATTTTCATTATTTACTAATTGATTAATTATTTGAAAATCCTGAAAAATGCCCATCACAACTTCCAACCCAAAGATAGTCAGTTTTTGAGCACATAATAAAAACAAACAAACAGCAAATCACATAGGAAACCCTGCAGCTAGAGAATGAAAAAATAACAATAACAAAACAGCTGCCAAATAATTTTCTGTCAATTGACTTCTTGATTAATCAACTAACAGAAGCTCTTATAGAATCTACTGTAACATTACACATTGAATATACTCTAAATAACAGAATGAATTCAGACATTATGGTTTAACGCACAAATGGAGACATAAAACAAGTCGTAGGTGACATATTAACATGCTGACTCAGACTTCAGAGCGCCTTTTGGATTTTAAAATGAAAACAGAACACTGGTAGGGGGTGAAAAACTAGAGTTAGTCAAAGTAGTGTAGTTCTTCTTCTACCTGAAAATGATGCTTTGCAAGTCGAAAGGGTATTCTATGATCCCAGTGGTTGGGATTCGAACCCTAAGCACATCCTGTTGGGTTGGTAGATAGGACGGTTCGGCAATACGATCCAGATCACTTAGATAGCTAGAGACAGGAAGGACAACAAACCACAGAGAGAGAGAGAGAGAGAGAGACAGAGAGAGACACAGAGAGAGAGAGAGAAAGAGAGAGAGAGAGAGGAAAGAGAAAGTGAAGCATAACAGCAGATACAGCATAACCCCCTCCAAAAGCAAGTGGATCAGTCCAGATGCAACCAAAGAAAAAAACATTCCCAAGAGTTATGAGGGGATTAGGTGACGTTTTGTACCACTATCCCCAAATTTTCTTAGAAATTTAGCTTCATCCTTGATGGCAGCTCCCAAAGACAAAACAATTGTCATTTTATCTTCTGTTTCCACCCAAAGAGTGAAGGTTTATACATTTAAAAAGGAGACAGGAACTTTTAACTTGACTCCACAAAAAAAAAAGAAAAAAAGAAGTATTTAGCACTCAAGAGGCCAGCTTTGACTGCCTGGGTGCAAATGAAAATTAGTGCCTTCCCAGCTAGTCTTGACAGGAGGGTTGGGGCCTGTTCTTGAGTCTTTTGAGAGTGTACCATCAGGGATGTGTTAAAAGTGCTTAGCCCTGCTGTGCAGCACAGGGTAGATGGAGACAGCGGCATCGACGGTTTCCAGCTGGCTGACCAACTGTCGCACAGCTAGCCAGCCAGTGACATCATCGGCAGCACTTGACACCAGTACCTGAAGATAATATTCTCCAGGTCAAATGGGTACTCAATGATGCCGGTGGTGGGCACTCGAACCCGCAGCACGTCCTGCTGAGTGGGCACGTACCCCGATGTTGCTATTCGTTCTAAATCGTTAAGGTAACTGTGGGAGGGGAGGGAACATATGACAGAGATGCACATGTAGGCAAACCAACAGTCTCGAGAAGTGCGAGACCACATGCACATGTACTGTATATATTAAGAAAAGACACAGAAACAATTGCTCTCTGTCAAAAAACACATACAATCACAGAACAACATTCAAACAAATATACATGTAGCAACCAGTAGCTTGTTAAAAAAAAATCACAAGTATTCATAAATATATCTATGCACAAGCTTTGGTCTTTTCCCAATTCTCAACTTTTTTACTTTTTTCATTAGTCTGAAATGGATTAATGCAGGTTGGAATTAGCCATGATATTATTAGCAGTCATTTATAAACCTGCCAACATTTCTTCCTTTTCCTCAGCTCTCTGCGTCTGCCTGAACCCTCCTCCCTTCCTCTGTTTGAGTGCATGCTCACACAGGCAGAGAAAAGGGTTTGAGGCAGCTTCACCACTTCTACACATAAAGTAATAATTCTAGTATTCAGTCACTCTCTAGTAAATTAATAGATCGTAGACGTACTATTTGGTTGAGTCAGAGAGCTGGTACTCTCTCCTGCGATCGTAGGCCTCCTGGATGCCAGGGTCAGCCCACAGCATCTTTATCGCGCCGATGTACGGGTGATCGAATGATGAAACCTTCTCAACGTCCACCTCGCGAACCACTTGGGCGTTATTCTGAGAGAAAAGCAACCGAGCAAAAAAAGCTAACTTTAACAGCATTTGGATTCAGAAACTTAGGATTTTATTCAAAATTAATTTCATGAATTAAAAAATGTCTCAAATCTTAAAGTGTGTGATCACAGGTGGTGTCTTACGAAATCATGCATTTATATAGTGGCCACATTCACTACCTGTGTAGTGCTATATT
Organism: Thunnus albacares; assembly: GCF_914725855.1. Classification (NCBI taxonomy): domain Eukaryota; kingdom Metazoa; phylum Chordata; class Actinopteri; order Scombriformes; family Scombridae; genus Thunnus; species Thunnus albacares. Next base: position 20,798,731 of record NC_058114.1, on the reverse strand, counting down.
CAATAAAGTGTACATACCATTAATACTGTATGTATTCCCACTTATACACTGTCCTTTTATGGCTCTATTTGGCCAACGTATATTTATAGTGATATGCCAACAGAGGCCACAGCACACTGGAGGAGACCAGTTCAATTTACTTAACATCTCATTTTACTGTCAGATTTATGATCTAATTGAATGTGGTTTGCATGAGATTAACTGGACACAAGAGTGTTGGAACTGAGCAATGAAGCACACAGATTACTGTCAGCTAAATGTCTGAAATCAAAATGAAACATGCACATTACAAGTGATTCGACTATCACACCAGAATTATTATACCAGAATTATAGTTCTTAAAATTAGTCTGAGGACTCTTGTTTAGTTAAGGTGATATTTAATCTTGAGTAAACACATTTTTAGCTGCTGCAGCAGGTAAAGCAGTAAACCAAGCTTGCATCTTAACCATTTCAATAACTTAGTCAAGATATTTCATTATCTCAGCAGCCACTCAACAATGTATGTGCATCAAAAACTAGCAAGTATTTGGATGCAAGTATCCATCTCAATATAAACACATCATAGGACAATATTTTCACCTCAACACTTGACAGTACGCACCTTGTTCTGCTCATACTTAAACGGGATCTTGAGGGTCTCAGTTGCTCGGATCATGGCCTGCATGGAGGTGAAAATGTTCTGGTAGACCAGTTTGGTGAAACCCTTCTTGTCCTCATCTGTGTAGCCTGACCCATGGATTATTCTCATCTGCTTGATGAAAGTGCTCTTGCCACTCTCTCCGGTACCTGCGAGGAAGGCAAGATGACACTGGAGGTTAGCCGACAACTGAAAGAGGGTCATAAATGGACACGTGAAATTGCTGACAGTGTGAAAAATGTATGACAGACTGCTTCCCGCTCTTGCCATGATCCAGGAACAAAACAGTAGGTTATAGCAGGCTACTACTACTGTTATCCTACTAAGGGGGGAAAAAAAGGTGCAGATGGTGTGTGCAGATAAATTGGAAACATTGTAAAGGGCTTAATGTGAAACCTGCTGAACAAGGCAAACAATGCTAGAAATGAAAAGTAGTTTAAGTATGAAAGTAATGAACATTTGTTTGAAAAAGCATCAACACCTTAATACCCAAAGACAAGCTGTAATCCAGTCACCCTTGTTTAAATCAATACAAAAAAAAATACAATCAACAGTGTCAGTCCAACTATTCTGCACTTGATCTTTCAAATTAATGTATTTCTGCTGCTCCAAGAAGAGCAAACTGAGCAGTAAATTAAAACAACATCTGTGAACACTGAGCAGTTCTCCACATAAAAGGTCCAGAGAGCCAATCAAGCATTTCTCTGACTTGTTCAAATGTAGCCTTTTTATGTAACTTTTATTTCTGGGGTAATAAACTAGCCTATCTTTGCAACAGGCCGACCTTGTCTGTCCACCTACACCCTGGTGTTGATACACAAGGCCGTGCAGGAATCCGCACCATCATGCCCCCAGGCAATGGTCCAGACCTCAATGCCAACCCAGGCTCTGTGTTTTACCGGTACAGGCTGCTTAGCTGAGCTGCTCCTGCCTCCGCCTGGTGTCAGCTTATGGTTCGCTTATTGTTAAATGACCTTTTCAGTCCATTAAAACCAGTCATATCTTCCCATCTTCTGTCTTACAATGAAACAAGTGACTCTAGACACATATTTAAACTACAAGCCTAAAATACATATGAAAAATGTTTCTGTGCTTAATTGTGGTCTAGCCATTGTCCTGAAAGTCAAAACTTCCAGAAAAAAAAGAAGGTCATCTTGGGTCTAGTGTTTTGAAATGTAATCATTGTTTTGGCCAGAGTGGTAGCAGCCCAGAATAACCACATGAGGGCTGCACGGCTCACCTCAGCTCAACAATGAACTGGGTAAGCCGAGTTCACTCCTCTTATTTTGTATCGCAGAGACCATGCATATGCAAATGTGCACAAACACACAGAAAGACCAAGTCATGGAGAAGGAAGCTTGTTTGCACATGCACAGAGAGAGAGACTGGCAGAAACTCACAGAACCCCCACAGATCCCCCCTCTCGCACACTTTTTCTCCAGGAGAGCTCCCACAGAAGGTTCTGTATCTTTATATGGACATATTCTGTGAGCAAACTACCACTCTAGGCTTAGGAGACGCCAGAGTCAGGATGAAAGCATCGCAGTTTCTGTATACTCTGGTCATCAACCAAAGAGGAACATTCAAAAGACAAGGCAGGCAGGTAGCGGTCTAACCTAAAGTCAACTTCTAGTATCACCATGTATGCGTCTCTTTCTAGCGTTCTCTCCAGAGCAATCCTCCTCTCTTCCACCCCCGTTCCATCACCTATTTTCTTCCTCTACAATGCTGCTCGAGCTCTCCACCACTCTCATCTCTCCATCTCACTTCTCCCAACATTCAAGTCTGAGTCACTGCAGTTTCAGTTACACGTTTACTCTATGGTTTCTGCTTTCACTTGTTTTTCTTCTATTGAACAAACAACACTCTAGTAAATGAACTGCAAAAAATAATAGCAAGTGCCCATCACAAGCATTAAATAGTATTTAATCTACATATAAGAAGCTGTAACTACAGCTTGGTATTTTTTATGCACTTTTTAAAGTTGCACATAACACCATATGGATAAACTGTAAATGCCATAAAAACAATGTCTAAATTAAATGTTAGGTTCACAATTTTTAAGTCTGTCTTAAAACAACAGTCAGGCGCCCATATGAACATTGAAATAGGTTTTGCTCGCTGTAATTATTCCTCTTGTTACTACTGGCCGTTAGAAGATCCAATCAAAATCCAAATTAGTCAAATAAAGTGGACAGTTACAGTCTTTTTAGTAAAAATGTATTTTTAGGGCTGCCCCCTAATACTGCACCAACTGTTAATGAGAAGAGTCTTAGTAGACCAAGTTTTCATTGGGCGGTTTGTCGCAGGAAAAGAAAAAAAAAAACCCCTCAAATTCCATTCAGGGGCTGCACCTTGCCAAAATTAGGTCATCTAGTCAATCTGGTATGGCTGGACTGTGTATGAAATGCTAGAGGGCATTTAATTTGAAACGACGGATACAGGAAGTGGTGACACCCAGCCGAGGTGACCAATGAAGTTACGACATTGGCTGGCCTCCGGCCTAACCCTAACCCGACCAGTGGCGTAACTTCATCACTCAGTCAGTGACCTGGTCAGCTGTGACAACAGAAGCACCGATTCCTCTGGAAATATCTGTCAGCTTTGGCGTTTTCTGCCAGGAAACTGCCTAATATGAGAGATAAGGGGGATTTAACGAAACTAACTGACCCACGGGACTGATATTACTTGTAACATTCTTTCTCAGCCCTGGAACTGCAACCATTTTCTGATGCCCCCAAAAAATATATATGTAAATAATTAAATAAATGTAAAATGTTAAATAAACGTGCGACAATTAGTTGACTAATGGCTTGAACTAATGACTATTGGTCAACTAAGAAAATCTTTGGTCGGGGACAGCCCTAAAAAATTCCCTCTTTGTTTTTCGACGGACAGTGTCTTCCTGTTGAGCTGCAGTGGAAGGATTGTAACAAAAAGAGGGGAATTTGACACTAACATTAGGAGATATTGACTAGATTTGATTAATTTGGATGACTGAAGCCTCATGTTATAAACTTTTATTATACATTTTTGCATGGAAAAGGGTTGTGGATTTCGTCCCCCATCACTTACATTGTAAGTGCATTATAAAGGAATCTCTTAATGGCCTGTATGAACAGGATGAATGATTACAGCAGGAAAAACATGTCAGTGTCCTTTTGGGCACCTGACTGTTTTAGGACAGACTGGAAAAATTGTGAACATATCCTTTGAGCCATAATATTTCTACTTTTCGCTATAGTGAAAATTTTAAAACCAATATGGAGGATATGCACCTGTGGACTGTCTACCAGCCCAGGAACAACAGATGTAATTTACTGATAGCTTACTCTGGTGCAATTACTTTTAATTGTGTGCTGTCCCTGCAAAAATAAACAAAAAAAAAATACTATACAGGCAGACTGTAGGCAAAAACAAACATGTTTTAACTTGTTTGCCTGTGTTTGCAGACAAGTATTGTAGAATAATCAGAACTGAGTCTGTGTCCGCTCTTCCTATCTGTCCATTTTGGAGAATATCCGGCCTTTAAGAGCAATGATAGTGAGAATCTACAACATGAATTTTTGTGCATATTCACCCCACAACTGTGGCTCCTTGCTTACAGATAAAAAGAAGTGGATGGTGACACTGTGTGTATCAGAGGGGAAACATGACAGTCTGCCTTCCCTTGGCCAACACAAACAGTTAGCAGTGAAAAGATAGTTGCATATGAGGGATTAGCAATTCCAAATGGGAAATATATGAAATATGCACACACACAAAAAACGCCCCACTAGTGACATTGATAATGTTTACAGCCACATTGTCTAAGCAGAACTGTAGTGGATGGTTAGATAATGGAATGTGCTTCGTGTTATAAAGTACAGCTGGTATTCCCAAGGCAAACTAAGAAGCTGAAATGTCTCCCAAGGATGATGAGAGTTAAGTTTGACTCTTGCTGACTGAAGAGCACAGTTGAGTGTACAGTGAAGGAGTGCCCCGAGCGCTGCCTGCCCTCTAACCAGACAGGATCTTTCACTGTGGAAAGCAGGTCAGGCAACATTGGAGTTTCCCCTTCAGACAGAGTGTGTCTTTGAGAGAGGGACATAAATAGCAATTGTCAAGACACAGCACTGGAGAGTTCACTTTCTCATTGACTAAAGACCTGAACTGAAGGGAGGGGTGTTAGAGGGATGGTGAGGGCCAGAGTAGGAAAGAAAGAAAGTGTTACTACTCGATCTAGTTTAAAATTGACAAGAGGAGAAGGAAGAAGGAGAACGAAGGGAGAGGACATGAGACAGATACATCAGCTTTGTTGGCAAATGAGTGTGTGTGTGTGTAATCATGTGTATTTGAATTCTCCAAACACACACACACACACACACACACACACACACACACACACACACACACACACACACACACACACACACACACACACAACCAGAGGAAAGGGGCATGTCTTGCAGGCATGATCAGCTTAATTCAACAGATCCCATTGTTCTCCTGCCTAAGTGGAAAACCCAGCAGAAGCATTTCTCACGGACAAGCTACTGTACATTCACTGGAGCTACTCCTGAGGGGTAATGCTAGTTCCCATGGCAACTCCTGCACTGGACTCATAAATACATGGCAGGGATAGGCTTCAGTATGTCTCCATAGAGCCGAGTCAAACATGCAACTTTAGCGTGCATTTCTGAAATCCCACAACGTCCTTGGCCAGTACTCTCCACTCAGGTCATGGGAATTACTATTAAGTACTTTTAACCAACATTTCAAAAAGTATTTGAGCGATGAAAGCTGACAATCTCAAACTTTATACAGTGGTTGCGCAATGTGTGTGCTTGTCAAACATGATAATAGACTCTTTATAACACTACACTTATACTGTTCTGTATGGTATTTTAGTAGCACCATGTATGTTTTGTATGAGGCATATATGTAGACATGTTTAACAATTATCATGGTTTTAACAAAATACTGTACAGCTTAAACAGAGGAAGACATTTTAAAGAGGAGTTAATATTGTGTTTATAAAAAGGTGAAAGGAACTCACAAGAAACAGAGAGGCCATGATATTCTGATTTTTTAGTCCCTAGTATGGGTCAAAATCCCAAAACACCGGATCCTACATTTCCCATAATGCAACTCATAGCATCTTTTGATTAGACCCTCCCTGCCTGGTGAACTCCCATGTCTTTCAAACTCATTGCCCCATAGTTTCTAATGCATGTTTTCAGTCTGCAATCTCAAACCTGAGATGAGACTTGATGTGATGTAAAATTTAAAGTCCCCCTTTAAAACAAAAACCATCTAAACTTTTAATATTGATGAACAGTTTTAGAAAACCTCACAACTAAAAATGTTTATCATGTAATTTTGAAAATATGTCAATATTGGACATCATCATCATAATGTCTAAATTAAAAATACGCTTTCACCATTTCTGCTTTTCCTAAAAGGCAAAAAAAAAAGAAAAAAAAAAAAAGAGGCGCTCTCCTCAGGGCCATCTCTTGTTATTAAATCATCATGATAATATAAAGCATACACAAAGCATATGAAAAGTAGCCAAAAGTCATGCAACACCATGAGTTTGTATGCTCATATACAAAGCTGATAAATTAGAAGCTTCAATGCTTTGAGCGATTTTTGAAATCCCCAACGCAGCAAAGCTGGAGGGGGCAGGATGAGGAGAAGCCCGATAATCACACAGCCGTGACCGTTAACCGAGGCAGAACCGTGTCACTCTGCCCGCATCCTGCACAGACCGGGGTATTAGTCATTCTGCTAAATAACCATTAACTCGCAATGAACAGGAAGGAATAGTTGAAACGGATCCATTTCACTGGGTCGGGCCAGTTGGAGGCCACGACAGACATTTCAGCTGCGGTTTACATGAAGAGTAATAACTTGAAGCTGAGTTTGGCATCCACGTTGAAAGAACTAAAGAGAGTGAAGGAGACAGGAGGGAAAGGAAGGAGGTGCAAAGTGTGACAGAGTGGAGGAGAAAGGCACTCTGAGTAAATGATTCTTTAAAAACTTCCCCAAGCACATCAAACAGGAAGCTATGTCCACTTCAGCTCAGTGTTGGAAAAGACTTGCTGAAGGCCTGTCTGACTGTACAGGAACTCAATGACTGTCTAGTGGCCCTTTACATCAGCATGAACATTTCTGGATCATCCAGGAACATTTTTAGGAACTTAACCTGCGTTTTGACCAAAGGATCCTGGTTCTGAGCTAAGTCCCCCCCACCCTCCCCCCGCTTGCAATGTATGCTAGCCAAGGGGATGGTGGACAACCTGTCATCAGGCCCGCTTAACATCTGGGCAAGACAGGTGAATACAGAGAATCACCAGTGGATGGAGAAGCTTATTAACACAGCTTACCACACCATAAAGAGTGAACAGCCGTTCACCACTTATGAAAAGATGGTTGCACTTCTAAAGAATGGAGTGGATCTGAGTGGGATCCAAATGTATCACTGATGTGGCATGTTGAAGGAAAGTTAAAGCACAGAACTAGTGTAAATCTGCTCTTACATTATAGTGTTTAGACCCAAAACATGACTTTTATTGAGGGTGTCATCTCATACAGCAATATATGATTCACAACTTAAAAAGAATGTGAGAGGAGGGTAAAATTCGGGCAATGGCAATGGCCCCCTTGGACCCTGTGCTTCCAGTAACCATGGCTGTGATTATGTATGTGTGTGTATGAGAGAGAGTGAGAGAGAGAGTCAGTCTAGGGGGGCGTGTTTGTGTAAAAACTAGTGTTAAAATTTCAATCTTTTGTTGTTTAAGACGTATTACATTTTTTAATTCTCTCACTCCTATAATTCTATATCAGGTGACGGATGTTCTGAAAGAGCTGCTGTACTCTCAGGACACTTTCGAAATATTATCCAGTGATGCTTGCGCAGATGGAGAGCACCGTGGAAACAAGGCAAGCAATCAATTCCTATTGCTTACTTAATCATACTGTCTTATAGTCGATCCCCTACGTCAACTCCATTTTTCTCTGCTTGTGTAAATCAAACAGATCTGCAAGTGCTGATACGGTTGGAAGAGCAACGCAGTGTCTACAGCTGTTAAAGGACTTCCAACATCTGCTCTTTTTTTGTTGTTTTGTTTTGCATGGAGACAGAGGCAGGAGAGTATGTTGAGGGCTTTCTAGCACAAACTCAAGAGGGAAGCTTTCACAATATGCAGCTGCTGAGGTTCAGGGAAAGTAGAGAGGAGTTCAACCAGTGTTGCCAACTTAGAGATTTTGTCGCTAGATTTAGCTACTTTTCAGACCCCTTTAGTGACTGTTTCTCAAAAAAGCGGTCAGTGACATTTAAGACTTTTTGGACAAACCTCTTCTGCTTGAAGGGAGTCGCCAGTATTTTTCAGTGAATGAGAGCTAATGTGGATCTCTGGATTGACTGTTCAGTGGGTGGGACGGAGCAGCAGTAAATTCAATGGACCAATCATCAGCCAGACAGAGTCGTGAATGAGCTGTGAATGTGTGTACCTAATGACCAATCATTGATCCTCATGGTTTTTATTCTAAATGATTTAACTTTACTAAGTTTAATTTTGTTTTGACAAAATAGACAGTGTTAACTATAGTGAATTTATTCCAGTGCATGATCATCTCTTTTCACTTTTCATGATACTTCACTTAGTTGATACAACAGCCTGCATAAATATTATTATTAGAGGTAGGTTTAGATGCACATTGAGGAGCTGCTTGAAAAGAAAAATGGCTAATAGCTAGTTACAGTCAGTTTAGTTTAATTTAAACTTAATTTTCTTTAAATTTTTAAAGTATATACTTGTACATATGTAATTACATCATGTTGTCACAGATATGCAAATTAGCACGTGATGTCATCTAGCGACTTTTCCTGCAGGTTTTTCCCACTGAAAATAATTAGCAGCACTGAGTTCAACAGGTAGATCTGTAAACATGAGGGAGCTTTTCTTAAGGTGGACAATTCTGGTTTCATTTTCAGCCCATCTCATAAAGAGATTATATTACCTACATTATTTCCCCAGTGTGAAGAGGGAGCTCCGGTCCTCTGTGGTCACCAGCCTGCAATACCGTTTCCAGGGTGTTGAATCCCATCAAGTGTTGCTAGCTGCATCAAGGCTCATGGATCCTTGAGAGTGGCCTGTTTACCATCAGGAGCTGGCCAGCTATGAAAGTGACATCACAGTCACCAAGCACTTTGCCGATGTGCTCGACAGCATGGGCTGTGACTGGGAGAGGGCACGGCGCATAGAGTGGCCCTGTGCTAAGGTCATCATCAACTACCACAAGGCCTTTGAACAGAATGCCTGGCAGGACTTTTTTGTGGATGAAAGAAAAAAAAAAAAATTCTGCAACCTCATCTTCATCATGGAGCTCGTCTTCGTCATGCCTCTGTCCACAGCATCTGTCAAGAGGGGCTTCAGTGCCATGAAACGTATCAAGATGGACTAGAAGAGCAACCACAGTGTAAACACACTGACGAGGCTGCTCTTCATTAGCCTGAAGGGTCCAGACATGGAGCAGTTCAACTCCATGTCTGTAGTGGAGAGGCGGCTCACGGAAGTAGACAGGAGGCGCTTGAAGTGAAAATGTGCATACAAATAAATGCTATTATGTTTTTTTTTTCATGGTTCTATTTTAACGAATACATTTCTGCAGATCTCTCAGCATTGTCTTATTATCAAGATCATCCATACTCACTGAAATGTTATTATAATAACTTCTGTTCTCTTCTCCCTGTGTATTCCATACTCTCTGGCTTTACACAAAATATGGACAAACCTATATTTATACACCATTCATTAACTGATCCAATATGTGCCTAATTTTATATTTTGCATTTATATGTAATATGTCAACATTACATATCCATAACTAAGAGAAAACAACCAAATTCAAAAGGGAACTTCACTGTTGTACATATTCTATGAATAAATCACCAAAATTATGGGGTAAAAAAAAAAAAAAGTTATTTTCATTTTTTGCTGCCAGGCAAGGGAAAATACACAAGGGGCCAGTAAAACTCTATGCAGCTCTGAATGAACCATTTACAAAAAGTGAATGCTGCATGCACATAACATTAAGTGTACACGTTTACTGAGTAAAGGCACAAATGCAAAGATCGATTTCTGGATTTCAAGAATTGTTTATGGATCATTGAAATAAAACTCACGATTAATCGGAAAATCGTTTTTTTTCTTCCAGCCCTACAACGTACAATGTTCACGAAGACAACAAAGACAGGAAATACCACAAACCAATTTTATCACCTGATACATCACTATGTAATAATGGAAATAGATCTGAACAATCAATCTTCTACTGCAATTTTCCAGATCGCAGGAGGTGCAGTACTTGTTAAAGGTAAAACGTGTGTCAAAATACCATTTTAAATTAAATGTTGTCATGCTGCAGAGACGTCCTGGCATACACATCATATTCTATAGACTTAAGAAAACATCTTTGTTTTGTACAGATCCCCGCAAAAATCACAACATAATCATTTTAATGTTTTTCAATCAAAATGAGAATAAAGATGTAAAAATTATCATTCCCTCTAATATCACAAATCATATCACAATTGCGATATCAGTCAAAATAACCGCAATTAATTTTTTTATTTTTTTTTAAATCATTCAGCCCTGAATGGAAACCAATCATTTACACTCTAATCAGCAATTAGAACCATTCCCTGGAACAAGTAGCAAAGCTTTCAAAGTAACATCCCCACAACAAACCGTAACCCTTGCTAAAATGTGAACAGGTGTTTTTCCTTTGTGGTATTTCCACTTCTGATGTCATATAACACAACATAAATGCTAAATGTTGCTGTCTTCATGTATGGAACAAAGCCATTGTTAATAAAAATCTCTGCAGTTCTTGGGATGTGGTAGAAACACAAAATGCACTTAAGGAACTTTTAGGTCCGGGGTCTACTTAGTTCTTGAAACTATTTCATTGAAAGGCTGCCTGACTGACTCAGCATTTGCAGAGTAAAAAGACTATATGTCTAACTTTACTGTCAGTGCATGGACCGTTTCACAGCGTCACTATAGTGTAGGGGTGTGTGATATGACAATATTAGATCGCGAACGATTAAAACGTCACCACGATCTGCCTTCACAGAGAGATCATTAGTATTGTGCTACAGTGCACATTGTATCAGTTCAGCTCTGTGACGGAGCACAGTCTGCTAATAGGAGGCTAATGGGTAACAGCACCAACATAGCGAGCACCTTGTGCCACATCTCGAATCTGCTGGTGAAATCTACCGCAGTTTTAATGTCCTGCTAGGAGGCTCACCTGCTGCACATCATGTTAAACTGACAGCTGGGCTGCGGGTAAATGCCACCGTTTAGCAGTTAGCTTGCCTGCTAACCGGTAGCACAAACTTCTGTCCTGCTGCAAGCTAGCATGATGTCAGCTCAGTGTACTGTGTTGGTGCCTTTTTTTAAATGATGCACAACCTGCTAGCCGCTAGCTTCCACACAACTATTTGCTTTTCAGCTGTGACACTAGTTTGGTTTTCCACTGCAATGTCCATTTTAAACAAGGCAAAATAGACTTTCTTCTTTTTAATGCAACTGCTCTTCTTTATTTATGGAATTGTTTGTTTTAAAGGCGCAGTGTGTAGAATTTAGTGGCATCTAGCTGAATGGACATGGCAAAAATGTAACATAATGTTCATAAGTATGTTTTAATTAATGCTTAATCACCTGAAAAATAAGAACCACTGTGCTTTCATTGCCTTTGAATGAGCCCTCTATATCTACATAGGGAGTGGGTCCATGTTGCACTGCCATGTTTCTACAGTAGCCCAGGAATACCAAGTACTATTCAGTAACTTGCAAAATAGTCTTCAAAACCACCATGAAAAAGAATCGTGATAAGATCGTGGATTGTGATCCTGCCTGAAAAAAATTGTGATATGATGTTTTCGCCGTATCGCCCATCTACTATAGTGCTCGGGTTTCCATACTGGCAGATGCTACAGTGCACAGTAACTCCTGCTTGCTTGAGAAGAGGGTGTGTGGGAGATAAAAATTGTTTCATATTTATTTCCCATGTTACTGTTCCCAGTAACAAGATGGATCCCCTCCACCCGCCAGTCTTCCTCCCACTGGTTATATGTATAGCTACAAGACAGCTGAGACAAGACCACAAGGGACATATAAAAGACGAGGAAATTAGTAATAGGTGGATAGCAGGAACCTTCATCAGAAATAAACATATCAAAACATAATTTCTGCTACAACAGTACAACCAGTGACAAAAAGGCCTGATATCAGCCAGATTTATAGATATCAGTGTACATGATAACATATGTAGAAGAATATCGAGTCATTACATACAATGGGTTAACATAATAAAAACAACATCTTTACAATATTCTACTTCCAAATACAACAGCGTTGAAAAAGGAAATGAGTAAATATGTTAAATTTAATATTTGATTTGGGAACAGGATGATATTTATTTGGCTACTGACAGTTGGTGGTTCTGTTGTATTGGATTACATTATATTGTCAGGAGTTCCTGGACTGTATTACACTGTAAGGTGCTCCAGTAATTTGTCCCATCTGTGCACGCCTCGCAATATACTAATGAAATCCAATATAACACTAAAACTTGATTATAAAGTTCTTCACAATCAGGCATTTATTGCACAGCTGTCCATTGCTTGTTTACAATAATTTGTAGCATGTGAGTTGCAGAAGCAAAATAATACAGCTGAACAAATGCTGGCGTAAGACTGTTAAAGATGAAACATTTATTCAGCAACCGCAAAATATCAAGCCGCTGGTACATATCTTTAGTCCATCTCGTCTTCAGAAAGACAGAGAACTCGAATCGATCTAAAAATAAAATTAAAAAAAACCCCAACACATCCATCTGATAGTTTAGACAGTCAGATATTTCCTCAAACCGCACCTGCCAAGTCAGACCATTCTTCCAACTAACCATCCATGTCTTGGCATTTATAGCTACATCTTCATCTACTCACTTCAAAGACAGTCTGAATGACATTTTTCACATGCCCTCTTAAGAAATAGGGCGACTTGTAGGAATGGGTGGGAGGGATGAGGATCCAAATCTCCCCTGTTGCTGCTTTTAGATGTTTGAAATGTGTCTTCATAGAGCAAGTGTGTCTGTAAGAGCACATAAAGATCTATGTCGAGAGACAGAATGAGAAAGACAGATAGAGATAGGTGGGGGCGGCAGGCACAGGATCTCTATTCCAGTTTTGAGAAAATTCCTAGCATATTTTTCCTTCTAAAGGACTTAGATGTCAATTTAATCATTTTGCCTATTTTGGTTCCCATTTAATGAAAATGCTAGTTGTACCGGAGCAGCAGTATTTCCCACTGGACAGAGGTTTTGCAGTTTGCAGTCTAGCACTAACTGTGTGTCTAATCCATCTTCAACTTCCCTTCCTTCTTTCTAGTCCAAGACGTAGTTGGGAACTTGCCCATTGCTGATGTGTTGCTATGTAAACACACAAAAGAACTTTGAAGCCTTTTGTCTTTTTAGGTATTCAAAACTTAAGACTCTGAGTATGTTCCATAGTTGCAGGTTAATTCAACATTTCCATCTTTTTATTAGCTACAGTCATCTTTTTTTTTTCTTGGGAGGAAAAAAAAAAACAACAAAACAAAACAAAACATGTGTCTTGGTGTCCAATCCTCTGCCATAGACATCTGACATAAATCAAGACATAAAGCGATATGAGAAGGTTTTAATTGGGCTGTATGTGTCGATAATAACAAGCCCGGCAGGCGGTGACATGAGAAGAACTGGGCAGTCTTTCACAGGTCTAAATGCCACATAACTGCCGAAACTCTGGGTGTGTCAACATCAGTTTGCTCAAGCAACAGAGCTGCCAGACAAACAGTGCAGAACTACAAACACCTACCTGCCTTGCCTTCGTACCACACTGTGAAACTCAATTTTTCATCTACCAGGCAAAGGAGCTTGGGATTGCATACGTAGGAAAAAAATAATAGTTGGGATGGGTGATACGGTGCAGGTATACTTACATCACATACACAAAGTGGACTAACACGGCCTCCTTTTACATCAGGAGCATGGATGGATCATGGGCTCTTTTTCTGGCTGTCTAGAACATTAAGATACAGTTTTTACTGATACCTATGGGGCATAAAAAGTAGTTTAAGAAAAAGTTTAAATATTAGGCAGAAATAATGCGATGTTTTCATATGACTGATGATGAAAAAAGGCATTAAAATAGAGTCTTACAGGTAAAACATAAGACTCATGTAGGCTGTTATAGGAGTTAAAGGATAAAGCTGGTGATTTTCTATATTTTTCTTATTGTCAACAAATCCCATAAAAAGACCAAAATCAACAATGAGTATTGTGTTTCCAAAGCCTGATATATCTTATTCTTCTGTTGTTGTCCAAAAATTATTAAAAACGCGGCATTACTTGAAGAATGATATTTGACAGTGAAAAGCAGCAAAGCCTACAATTTCACTTGTTGGAAAATAAGAGTTTGATTAAAATGTTTGATATTTTTACGCAACAAATGCCGTAGTCAATTAATCGATTCGTCGATCGAAATAAAATTCACTGGCAACTATTTTGGTAATCAAATAATCACTTATAATATTCAGTGGTTGCAGCTTCTCACATGTAAGAATTTGAATTTCTGTCATACATGCTTTAAGAAATTTAAATGGGTATTTTTCTCTATTTTCTGACATTTTATTGACAAAACAATTAATTGAGAGGACAATCGGCAGATTAATCAATAATGAAACTAATAGTTAGTTGCAGCCCTAATCACAATTATCACTGATTAATTTTCCTTTAATCAACTTCTTGATTAACCAATAAATAATTTTAGAAATAAACTAAAATCACCAAAAGCCCATCACAATAAATGTTAGACCAGCAATGGCTGGTAATGCTGAGAGGAAAGAAGGTACCACACAAGTCATACTGGGTCATAAAATAAAAGATGTCCTGGCTGTAATTTATTGAGCAGTGTAATCCAAATTTATTCATTATCCCACTGATAGCTGCAATAACTGGTTGAAAGGGTTTGATCTGCTTAGACACAATTTACTGCTAAATGGAACAGACTTGGAAGTGCATGTGACTTTCATGGTGGATAGAAAACTCTATTTCAACATAAACCAATATGCATTTGACTGAAATAACTGGCAGTTAGTTGGCACAGTCACACCAGAGTGCCAGGTCAGGCTGTATGAGTCTAGCAGAGATTTCTGGGAAATAAGCTCACGTGGGGTGATGATTAGCATTATCAACCTTGGCCGAGAGTCAGTCGGTACTGTTAGACATACAGTTGTGGGAGTAAGGATACAGGAAAGCATCTGCCAACTCTGCCTTCAGCAGTACTATTGTGCCTATGAGGATAGCTGGGATACACAGCACAGGGCAGCCCTGCGATTGCCCACGATGCTACTGTATGTACACTCACTCTCACAAGTCTCTTTTGGGTCATTTTATCCTCTTTGTGTGTGGGTTGTTCATCTGTACTGTCTGCAATTTTGTTATTTCTAGAAAAAAAGAAAAACCAAAAAAAAAAAAAAACAACCAAAAAAAAAACAACCCCTTCCAGGCCTGTTGTTACCTTGGCAGCAGCTAACAGAGATCCAAATAAATATGGCTAACACAGGGCTTATCTGCTTGGCTTACTGTAAGACTTACTAAGAGCAACCATAATAGGCGTAGGTAGGCTCCATGCGTGAGACATCCTTGGGTGTTGCCAAAAAACAAACACTCATTAACCCAGATACTACCGACCTGTTTGAGCGGTGTGCACACTGACAGATTAAGTGTGTGCACAGTATGTGTGTGTGTATAGTATCCTGACTCCTATTTCAATTATGAGTTAAGGTAAATATCCCGTGCTGCTTTGGGCCTTAGCTTGTTCAGGTGTACAGAAGGCGCTCCTGATGTCGTGGATTTGAATGTGACTCTGCTATGTGCTCTCTCTCTTTGTTGTTCCTCATAGGGAGCTTTCACATGAGGTGCGTAATGCCCAGACAGGCAACAACTACACGTGAGAAAAAAAATGAATCCAGGTAACTGTGTTTCAAAAGATGAATGTCAAAACTATTTAAACTACTTAGCTCTGAGCTTTATGTTTTTTTTTTGGAGTGGTTCCGCGTACTAGACATAATATTGCTCATGTGTCAACATTCCTGCCTTAAAAAGCACTTTCAGTATTGTTTTACCCTCTCTGAAACACACACACACAAACACACAAATATATGTAAAAAAAAAACAAACAAACAAAAAAAAAAAAAACAGATTTTTTGTAATCATACACACCTGCCTGATTGTGACATTACCTTGTCACAGCCTGATTGATATACTTTACCTTTAAAAACTCAAGAGGGTTTTCTTTTGCACCTGCTGAACTGAATCAGACAGATCATGATGCACCTCATTCTTGACGCAACTCAGTTACTAGATGAGTCTGGATCTACTACACATTCATATATATATATATATATATATATATATATATATATATATATATATATATATATATATATATATATATATATATATATATATATATATATATATATATATATATATATATATATATATATTGCTGTGTGATATGGCACATTTGCTCTTTTTGTTATGTTTCCTCTGACATTAGCGAGAGTGGTCTTTATTTCAGTCGAGGCGACGCACCCCTGTTATACAAGTCTGCTGCCTGGTGGCATTTGCTTGGTGGCATAACAGTGCGTCATAAGTACGACTGGACTGTGATCAAAAGACAATATTTGGCCATTAAGGTTATAAAATGATGAAACACAAAGATTAACTGGTTCTCAAACACAGAACATGCAGACTAGGCAGTTTTGGAGTGTAAGTAGCACCTCCTCTTATCAAGTTTGTAAATGCATTACTCAAGACCATTCCAGACAAATATGATGTGATCTTGTATTATGTAATGTAGGAAGCACAACCGATGCAAGTAACGTGTAAGAGAGGTGAGTTAAATGCTCCTGTTCGGCCTGCTTTGAAACAGGTTTGCACAATATGAATACATTTCTACAGATGTAGATAAATAGCATTTGTGCAGTACTGCATTAGTGCATGGTTTACAGGATTTTTTATCCATGACTGACTTAACCTTCAGTCAGCTGTGGATCCACACTGGAAAAGTGGAAGTCACTGTTTGCCACAATGCGTCACATACACCTTTCTTTTTCTAGCAATCTTTTTTTCCTCATAACAATATACTTTCATGACATTTTAATTTATGACATTTTTCTAGTTATTACAACATTTCTTGTTATAGTGGAATAAGTTGGTATGTAATATAGAGCTGCAACAATCGGTTGATTCATTGATTGGTTGAGCGAGAGAAATCTGATCTGCAACTATTTTGATAATCAATTAATTGTATAAGACATTTTTCAAGCACAAATTCCAAACGTTTGATGGTTCCGGCTTCTAAAAATGAGATAATCTGCTGCTTTTCCTCATCTTAACTAAAGAATATCTTTAGTTTTGTTTGACAAAACAGGACATTTTGTAACCATCTTTGGCTTTTTTCCATCAATTTTCTAATGTTTTATAGACCAAGCAATCAATCAAGAAAATAACAAGCAGATTAACCAATAATGAAAATAATCTTTAGTTGCAACTCTAATGTCATAATCCAGAGAAAACGATCAGGCCTATTATTGATAACTATCAGACTCTTGCTGTTGCACGCTCATTATCAGATCCCTTGTATACTTTAGAGTGCATCTGTCAATTCCAGTTAGCGAAGATACAAATGTTAAAATTTACGTCAGCAGTTTGACACACACACATACACACACACACACACACACACACACACACACACACACACACACACACACACGAAAAAGGTCCTATTTACTGAAGAAACCTCACAAACTGGTGTTGTTACTGCAGCTCCCTGGGCTCCGGCTGTACACATTTAATTACTTGTGACTTTCATTAGCTACAGAGCAGGCGGCAGAGCACTCCTCTGACCCCGGCTCTTCCTCAGTCTGCATGTCTGCCATGCACTAGCTAACCACACCACTGAGGAAAGCCAGCCTGTTGCTGACAAACAGCTGGAATAATTGCCTCCGCTTAAAACATCAGACAAAACCTCAAGTTCTCCTTATAGGCAGCATTTCACACTGCATCAAACCAAACTTCAGACAAGTAGAACCACGACACTTAAATGAAAGGTTTTGAGCATTAATATGCAATTTAGAACCGCGTAATGAACAAATGTGAGTCAGAGCAATCCCACGGTTTAACATTTCCAGCATAAAACTGAAACATTTGGTTATAGCTGCAATGTTTACGCTCTTAGAGCAACATTTGTTAGCAAATTGGCAAAAATATGAAATCCAACAGTGAATTTAATAAGTCATAAGTCACTGTAGATAAAAGATTCAAGACAAGATACATATGCAGCCAAAAACATAATAAAAAGCTACACTATGTGTGAAGGTCTATAAAAAGGATGAAAGAATCCTATAATAGGTTCCAAATGAAGTGAAACGACCGGAGAGCACTATAACTCACACTGTAGCTTGATAGTGCTTAGATCCCTTTCACATAAGATTAAATAATGTGACAGCACACTCCCACCACACGCTGAAACAAAAGATGGCTCCTGCAATTTGCACTTTAACATTTTCATCAAAAAAATTGGGTGGTGAGGGCAGAAAGGTGATGTCTTCCAAATTAATCTCTTTCAATGAGTCACCATCCCAGCATCTCATGTTAGCAGAGAAAGCAGGACAATAACATCATTTTAATATTTCTAATCAATCAATGTGTGGCAATATGTTGGCTGACTGAACCAACAGAGATTTTATTTTTATTTTTATTTTTATTTTTATATATATATATATATATATATATATATATATATATATATATATATATATATATATATATATATATATATATATATATATATATACACACATACACACACACATACACACACACACATATATATATACATATATATACATATATATACATACACACACATATATATTGTCCATCACATTTATATGAATCAGGGTAGACTAAACATTAGAAACATCTCTTAGTATAACACAATACGGTTCAACAGCAGCACGAACTACAGTCTCCAAAATGACCATAAAATAAATCAACACCCCTTTAAAACAGATGAAATAAAAACTGAACATTATATTCCTCATGAAGGTTGATTTATTGCAGGACTGTTGTATCATGCTGAGTCAGCTTTATCTAGGTGCACCTAATAAAGTGGCAACTGATTGTATCTGTCAGAGTTAGCCAGATCACAAATGCAACTGCATCGGTCTTGGTTTTCGTGGACTACATGCAAATCAGGGTCGGTCCAACTCTAATACAAGAGTGGTTGTAATGCACCTGAAGCTGTTTGGTAATGGATAAAAACTCCAGAAGAAGAATGACGTGTGCACTTTGGCAGTTAAATTAAAACAATAACAGTTCAGCTAGATAGCTAGCAACTATCCATAAACATCCACCCTAACACAAACATATGAATGAAATGCGTTTATGAATTAAGAGTGAGACGAAAGTTTTCCACAGGATATCACTCACGCCACCCCCTCACCCATACAGATTAATGCTTTCTCTCTCACACAGATCATACAGCGCTAACCGGGGATCAGATAAACGCTTCAACAGCTCGTTGCACCTTATGTATGACCATATGTTTTGAAATCGCTAGAGCCGCTTTCTTCCGGTCGCTTTAATGAGAGAGAATGAGGTAATGACATTTCAGCTTCCACATACTGATGTAGTTACAGTTCGTAATTAAGATTACATATGTATCTTCAGGAGACAAATGGATTTACACCTTTTCTACATCAACCACCTCCAAAGCTATCCAATCTGCCCAAGATACATGATGCGATTAAATGTAAATGAGGTTAAAGGCCAGTGATGGAGATCTTGTCCTATCCTATCTAGAGACATCTCAAACCGATCCTATGGATCCGTATCGGGCTGATCCGGGTACATTTTAAAGAATCAATCAACGAAAACAAAGTCAACCTTTTTATTACTGTACTCTACTGTGTTTTGTCCACTTCAGCCTGCTAGGCCTTCACAACAGCATACAGTGCAAGCATTTAGCTCATATGCATTAGTGAAAATTAGAGAATGCAATTGTGAAAAATGATTCAGGCTGTGCAAAATACACAAATTCGCTCAACTCCCAGCTAACTCTCCGTTTCTCATTGGGAAAAGCAGTGTACAAAACACTCAGCTTGCAGCTTCTCATCTTTAGCTGTCGCTGACCGTCACTTTTGCCTGTTACAATGACAAACATTGACGGCGGCAGATCAGATCAGCCGTCTCAAGTTAATGTTTATTCTGTGAGTAAAATCAAACTTGGCTGTTGTCGGGTTTGTGTGCTCTCTTCAAGCGCGGCGTCTGTAATAAGACAAAGACCATTTGTGAGGAGAGAACCTCCAGTCTATAACAATGCTGTTCAATTGTAAGTGGACTGAGTGTTTCTGTGGTTCCAACAACTCCAACAGAGTGATATGTCTTCTCAGGAGTCACTTTCTCCAGTTAAAATTTCATTCAGATCATATCAATAATTAAAGCTTATCAATAATATAATAGTTTGGAACCAGGACCTTTGGAACTCAGATTAAGTAGCTCATGAAAAAATGTGTACTAAAGTTGGAAGGTTACACCTGTTATTTCAATGTGTCAGATACATATTAATCAACACTGCATATCGTCTGCTGATATGTAAATATAAGTGTCGGATGGGACTCAGTAGCTGCAGATATCCAATATTAAAAAGGACTCGGATTGAGATTGAGGCCAGAAAAACTTGATCTTACATCAGTGATCCTATCCCACCTCTAGACTAGTTGTTCCACTGACAACCATTCTGCATTGTTTTTGTCAATAGAGGGTTTTTTTATTTTTTAAATGGATCTGAAAACCTATTCTCGTCATACACTACTCTACTTACTGAATTATTATGTTTCCAGCATTCAACAAGTACACCTCCCCTGAGGTTCTGAGAGCAATACTACTACTCATAAATAGGGAGTGTATAAGAACTGAGAAAAAGGAGACAGTTACAATTGCAATCTTGTTCTTTTCAGTGATCAAAGTAGCTGCAGCTATGAGTGAGTGAGAGCATCCTTAGAACCAGAAAGTTTGGCTTCAGTCACCTTTGACAGCAAAACACAGAGCTGCTGAAGTGTCTTTTAGCGTGACACCCAATCCACAGCAGCTCTAGTGATGCTGTTCTGTAGCTAACCTTAAACTTTGACTTCACTGTAGTGGAAAACAAACAAAAAGACAGCTTTCTCCCAAAGAGAGCAAGATAACATAACATTAAAAAAAAAGAAAATTACATCGTCTCTGCTACCCTTCGTTAAACATGAAAATGAGTCTGTGGATGACACGGCCTACTCTCTGGAGAACAGTTATTTCCCAGAGAGGGCCACCTCAGTGAAGGCCTTTTCTAGCCCAGACAACGAGAGAATACTGTCGCCCTCGTAACAGCCTTAATTAAAACCAACAAGTTTTCATCATTAAAAGGCTCATTTTACAGACTGCAGCAATGTTAAACACAGCTACAGTGAGGGTGCTAATAAGAGGGAACTGTTAGTTGTGAAAAAAAACTTTATTTAGCATAACTCATGCTTGATAATCTACATAATTCAAGGAAAAAACCTTCACCACTCACAAATATTATCACTTTTCAATTCAGAGGATGATCACATAGATTTTTATGACCTTAAACAAAAGTCCAGATTTACAGCAATGTTACCATCTTTTTGCCACAAAAATACTAGCAAATGGCAGCAGGAGTGCTAATCCAATTGTATGATATAAAGTTATACCATATAAAAGCAATTTCTATGTGTGTTTTGTGAGTTGTAGCAAAGGCATATCATAGTCCAGCGGTTCTCAACCTGGGGTCCTTGAAGGGGTTCCAGAAAAATGGGGAATATTTTATTTTGTTGACTAGAAGTTATCCCAATGAGAAAATAAGAATGACTATTCTGTTCATGGTTTCACACTTTTCACTTTTAATCTGCCAATCTAGAGTATAAACAGTTATGGAGTAACTGAGACTATATCTTATCAAATATAAGTCCTTGGCCTGATATGTATCAATTTGGGGTTCCTTGACAGCAAAAAAAGGTTGAGAACTACTGTCATGGTCTAATGACGTCTCATTAAATTATACTGAAACGCTGACATGGCAGACAAGTCAAATATGCTCAAAGCAACACAGATAAATGCTCGTGAATGAGGTAGTGAAGCTATTCTCCTGCCTCTGTTATCTTTTGATTGGTCATCTGATTTGTCTTGTTTCCAAGCTTGCTGTCACTCTGACAGTCAAAGGGCTTTTAGATTAAAGAGAAGCAAAATGACAGCAAAAACTATGACACAAGCTGTGACAAAAGGTGAGAGATTATGGTAGCTTTAAACAAACCCAGTGCAGACACAATTTTGGAGTAAATTTCACTGTTACAAAAAAAATGTATATATATATATATATATATATATATATATATATATATATATATATATATATAATATATAATATAAGTTATATATATATAAGTTTACTTAAATTCCTGAGTGAGTGGCAGCTCTTAGGTCTCCCATTACTAGCTGCCATTAGATTTGAAACACCATGTGAACCACATCTAGATTTTGATTTGCATATCACATCACAGACAAATCCTGTGGTGACCCAGGTTATGTGGCATGTGCAATTTGTGGGTGCAGTGTTTTGCATGTGTAACTGGCACAATAAAAACAAATCAATATCAATAGCTTAAACATTATCTGCTGTGTGTGTGTGTGTGTTAGAGGTTTGAGATGAAGTGTCCAGCCATGCCAACGTGAAACAGTGTGTGAAACATGTTTGGATCATGCAGGCTTACCCAGCAGAAGAAGCTTCAGCTCCCTTCTTGCATCTCTCTTGTCTCGCCGGAGTTGTTTCTCGATCTCGGCGTTGATTCGTTTGGACTCCTTCGCCTCCTCACTCAGGCAACAAGCCATCATGGAGTCTAAAGTCATCACCGCATGAGCTGAAAAGCCCGTCTGACAAGGGGCGCAGGGCTACACCTCACACAAATAAATAAAATCCCCTCTGAGCAACAGTCCGTTTTCAACAAGTTATATCCAGACTCTGATAATGGAGCTTGCTGCAGAATCCGGCCTTCCTTCTTGATGGTAAAACTGCTGTCAAGTGTCAAATATTTGACAGCTTAGTCAAAGTCTTACGTAAATCCTCAGGCTACAGGGACTGACAGCTGATCACTGAAAATTTGCAATGCAACATGTCCTTGAACATCTTGGATGACTACAGATGGTGTAAATAATCATTGTCTTTAATGCACTGTCCCAAACAGCTGAATTTGTTTGGATCACTCTCTTGACTAGCTTGCAAGCTAAATGCTGCTGACGTTATAAACGAGCAACCGTTACAAGTTGATGAATTTTCAGTCTGCCAACACTTTTTAATCGCTTTCCCGCGTAGCTGGTTAGCTCGTAAGCCTAACACTCATCAAAATCCGTTTTTTAAATTTACAACGAGCAAATTCGGTCCCAGAGATAGTGGGACACTACTGGCTGCCACTGCCACATTTGTACAATCCCTCTGCTGGTTGCCCGGCCGAGTACGAGCCTAGCCGCCCCGAAACCAACACTGTCCGCCCGCGCAGTGACAATGAGCGCCCGTCAAACTGTCCATCTAACGAGCAGACAAGACAGACTAGCTCACTGCTTCAAGCACTCGATGGACGACAACCTTTATCCGAATGAAACCAACGCTTTCTAAATTGAGCTCAAGAGCAGTTATCCTCCTAGGAGACCGAGGCACCCAGTGACCAGGGGAGCTAAATGGGCGAGCTAACTGTTAGCTAGCTAGGTTAGCTCAGCTAGCCATCCCTGAAATTGCAGCCAACTAGCTAAAAAGCAGAGAGCTCGGCCTGACAGAGGACCTTCATTTCACAGAGCTAGTGTTCTTCAAAAGATCTCAAACCTTCCCCAAAAAATGCGAAAACGTCTTACTGACAGTCAGATGGACCACTGTAGTCCGTGCATTTTATCGCTCCTGGTATTTTTTTTTTCCTGGTGGTGGTGATCGCTCCTCGGCTCGTCACCCACTCCTCAGCCCCGGTGTGGCGCTGATGTTGACGTCGCTTGGGATATAATTGATTGGCAGAGGCACAGCGAATGAAAACAGAGCTCGTGGGCGTTTTGGGCGGGCCTTGACTGGTTTGTTAAATTACCAAGTTTGCTTGAGAGGAAGGCTTCCTTCTGGAGGCGTGTCTGACATCTGACTGGACGGGCAACGCCCATCTGTCACAGAGCTGCATCTACACATCGTGCTCATCCTGCTGTGCTGTTTGTTTTTACTGAACTTTACAGAGGCCTACAAGACATTCACAAGCTGAAGTATTATCATTGTTATACTGTTTACTTTTGGTCAATATTCTGTATATCTCATCTCACTCTCTTCAATTTAAAATTTAAACTTGCAGCAGCTCTTCTCACTTGGAATATATTTTACATATTTATTATTGTAAATAATTTCTTTCTTTTTTATATTATTTAGGATCACTTAACTCTGTGTATATTTTTGACTGTTATGCACCACAACACCAGGGCAAATTCCTTGTATGTGCAAACCTGATTCTGAAGTTCACTTTGTTAAAAGGATGTTCAGACATCTGTCTGCAAACAGTGATGTAAAGAAACTAAGTGTATTTACTCAAGTACTTTACTTAGCCAGCCTACAGTGTTGAGGTACTTTCCATTTTATGCTACTTTATATTCCAGCTCCACTACACTTCAGAGGGAAATGTTGTACTTTTGACAGCTATAGTTACTAGTTACTTTTCAGATTTAGATTTTACATTCAAAAACATTTTATATGCTTATGAAATACAATGCATTGCTAAAGATTAAACTAGTGGTTTCCAACCTTTTTGGCTTGCGACTTGCAAACTGCAGTGTCTATTTTTGGCCCCTTGTATTGTTGATGTTTATGAGTCATTGTTGGCTCCACCAAACAGAGCAGCCCCCTGTAAACTTTAATTTAAGTAACAGTTTGTGGTAAAAAGAGGTTAAAAATTATGCAATATTCCACAAAATTTATGTTTATGTTATTATTTGTAAAAAAAAAAAAAAAAAAAAAAAAAAAGTGGACTTCAGTACCTAACTCTATATAAATGTGTTAAAACCAGACATTTACCAGCTACAACATTAAAATGTTGTTGCATCAATATTAACAATCTGATAATACGATAAAATATGTCACTCACAGTGATAATTTTTCTGTGGGACTAGAACTTTGACTTTTATCTAATAGTATATTTTAAATGTATTTATCTAATAATACCTCTGTACTTTCACTTAAGTTGGATTTTGAATGCAGGACTTGTACTTATAATGAAGTATTTTTGCA
This sequence comes from Thunnus albacares, assembly GCF_914725855.1. Taxonomy (NCBI): domain Eukaryota; kingdom Metazoa; phylum Chordata; class Actinopteri; order Scombriformes; family Scombridae; genus Thunnus; species Thunnus albacares. The sequence continues at coordinate 20,773,629 of NC_058114.1, read as the reverse complement.
TAGTTATATTAGTACTTTTAGTTAAGTAAAATATCAAAGTATTTCTTCTACTTGATGCAACATTTATTTCCCAAAAGTCACCACAATTACCAAAACAGTGCAATAATGTCAAAAAGTATACAATCCTACCATAATATCAGCTCTAGCTTTCTCCCCCTAAAAAAACACTTTGTCAACAAACAGAATAGGTAGCATCACAGATACTGTCAATATTTGAAGTGTATTTCCTTCCTTTTGTTATGGGTGATGGGATAAGGAAAGTGTCTTGTGTTTTCCAGTAAACCCAGTATTACAGACAGAAAGGCTCATATTTACTTTGTAATGTGACATATGATACAGGTCAAAGAAACGCTGTATAAATAGAAATTAACAAAACGATTTCACAGTTGTTCGGTCATGACCCTGAGCCATTTAACACCTGGGAAGCTGTGTAACTTCAGTCATATCTATAGCTTTGTTCTGGGCCCCGTTCTTCATGCGTGGATAACTGGGTTATCCACATTAGACTGTTGACGATTTGACATGAGTCTGGACTTTTTGGTTCTTCGAAACTGGCTTAAAATTCATCAGCAACAAGTCCAAAACTGCTAAAGTGCAGGTTTATTGACAGTTTGCTGGATCATCATGTATTAGGATGAACCACAAACATGAACTCACTTTCAGATACAAATGTCTCTCTTTCTTGAACCGGGAAATTCTTGATATACTTCTTATACTTTTTATATGCCATATATCATATTAGGATTATTATCAGTGACTCATTTTACAAAAAACATTAACATGTAGCTGGTTGAGGTGGAGCTCATGTTGGCCACTTTATGCAATCTATTATGATGCATCATAATGTAAGCTCGCCATATGTTTTGATTGTAAAATATTAATCTGCAAAATAACTAGTAACTAAAGTTGTCAAATAAATGTAGTGAAGTAAAAAGTATACCTTTTACTCCACAGCATTATACTTTTCTATTACTTGAGTAAATGTCCTTGCTGTAGTTACTTTCCATTACTCATCAGTAATACAGTAAGTGAAGTGCAAACATTTGCACACTGGGCTTGCACAGTTTTGGTGGTGGTTAAGCTTCAGTGAGCAATAATTTGAAGAATTTTAAAAGCAGCTAGCAGAATGCATTTTGTGTTTCATCTATGAAACAAAAATTATCTGCGGTTTGGTCCATGTACAGCAGAGAGGTATTACCTTTGAAATGTTTTGAAAACTTGAATGCAGAGGTGAAACATACTTGTTATCAACTGTACTTTCCACTGATTAATTCATACAAACAAAATAAGAAATTCTTCAGGGAGCTTTTTAGGCTTTTTTAGGCTTCCATGTCAGTTAATGATTTGTTATTCATCCTGTTGATGTCATTCAGCTCTGACCAGGGTTTTCCTTTGTTATTGCACCAAGGAGGATGATGATGACAAAAGCAAAGGACAAATTTCTTTCTTAGGTGTTAACCACCATCATCGTTCCTGTATCAAAAACATTTCAACTGTGTCACTGTGTAGCTTAATCCAACAGTGAGAATGAGCCGTTAGCCAATCTTGTTGAGCCAAGTGACATCTTGTGGACATGAGATGTAGTTGCAAGACTGAGGTCCAATAAGACACATCAATTAGGAACTTGGTGAAATGTTGTCATGTTTTTTTTTTAGTACTCTGTGTTTTTGACCTGAGACTGTAATCACATTCATATCTTTATTCACAGGTATTTGAAATAGGTGGAGTACACTAGTCTATGGGGTGTGGCTGCAGGTAATAAAGCAATCAAGTCGACACATCTATCTTAAACAATTAATGAATTCAGTTAAAAACATATATAGATTAACGTTTCACTTTGGGTGGAGTTGCTTGAAGGTTATTTTTGTTTGTTTGTTTGTTTTTTTGCATGTTCCAAGACTCAAATGCTAAAACTGAGGTGCGTCAGATGTCAACCACTTGTGGTATGCTCGGTATGATGAGGAAAATCTTCAGACATGACTCATCAGATCACAGCAGGACCTGCCCACATCTCACTAGTAACTCGTGCCACAAGCCTCCACAAATGAATAGCAACTTTTTTATTTGCTCAACAAATTTTTACTTTTTATTTACATTATTACTACTACTAGGCAAAGTGTAAAGTTATTGTAAAGTTATTGTTATGACACTACTTTCTTTCAGTGCAATCTCACCTGTCAACAATGTGCAATTACAGTGGTATTACAATCAATGAAAGCACTGCTCTTTGAGTTTTACAATGCAAAACGCATGTATCTTAATGTGTTTTGCATATATCTTTATGCAAAATGCATATATGAACTTTTCTTGTTCCCTAGACTCTCTTTCTCTTTACTTAAGCATGTTTATTTTTTCATGTGTGTATGCTTTCCAACTTTGATTTTTAGATAACATATTCCCAAAGAAGAAGTTTTTGTAATGTAAAATGAAATGCACTCTACATTTGCATGTCCATAAATAATTAGAAGGAAAACTTAAATTGATATACAGCTGACCTTATTGGTGTAGGCCTGGCTATTCAAATAATATAGGGCAGTGGTCCCCAACCTGGGGGTCAGGAACCTCAGGTTGGGGACAAATTTATATGATTTTTTTTCTGACCTTACTACTTTTTGAGGAGTCCATCACTTTTTGGCAGAACTGCTCACAATTCACAGACATAATGTCATTTGTGGTAAGGGGTTGCAAGACACTGCTTTAATTTAAGGTGTCACAAGCCAAAAATGTTGGGAAACACTGGTTTAGGGAACAATCAAAGAGCATTTGCTCTCTGGAGAGCTAAAAAAGGGCAGCAAGTGCAGAGAGTTCAGCAAGGGGATTTCAAATGCTCCTTTTTAAAGCATCGTCAAATCATATGTTCTACTTGACATTTTTGGCTGGACTGACCACGGACCAGCCCTATAACCCCCAGCTATAACCCTGAATGTCTGTCCGTCACTGACTCACTAACTGAGTGATGAAGTTACACCATTGGTCAGTCAGCCCAGTGTTGGAGTTTCCTCATTGAGTGAGGGCAGTCTTGAAATAAGTTTTCAAAACACACATTCACCAACCAAAACGTCTCACATGGACACTCCAACACTGACCTCCAACCATCCCGCGGATACAAAGAGACACAACGGCATGGCAGTTAGCAGCTAGTTAGCATAGCTAGCATTGTTAGCACAGCTGTGCCATGCTGTGTGTAGCCAATAGACTGTATAAAAATAAGGTGTAGCTGCGGTGTTTCTGGTTTAACAGCACCGTGCTGGGCAGGTGACAGGCGTGTTTACAGTGTTTGTGTGCTCTGAAAGATGTCACGACACGGATATATAGTCACACAGCTGATGGACTGTTAGCCTAGCATGCTAATCCTACGTAAACATATGGATGAGACCATATATTTACAGACATCCACAGATAGAAACAGATGAAAGAGCAAGAGTTAACAGATAATTAGAGTAGTTATAATTAAAATAATTACTCTTTCAAATCAAACATCAACATCAACCCAAGATATGAGTTGAAAGTGTTGTTCTTGCAACTGCATTTATAACCTTTTTTTTTGACTCAAACATTTGTGCCTACTTCAGTACACTTTACCAGCAAATATTACTGGGACCACTACAGAAGATTGCAGATGAACATTTCATATCCAGGAATACACATTATAGACACTATCATTGAGTATCCCTGTAACAAATTGGCCACAATTTCTCACATTGACCATATACGGTCCAGCCATATACTAGGTTTTGACCTAGTCTTGTTAAAGTGGTCTCAGGGGCAATTTAAATCTCATAAAAAATGTGTTTTTCTTATTGCATCCACAAATCAGTTAATCTGTTTCAACATTTGCTTTTAAATGATTACTTTTGTTGAACTTGCTATTTGCATAATACTTGTGTTAATTAATTGTCGGAACATGATGATCGTCTCCAGTATGTCACACTTTCTGATGGTTGTTGTTGGATTAATCATTGATCATCCTCTGGTTCCCACAGCAGCCCAGCAGCAGGGGACAAAGTCTCCTCTCCTCACTCTCTTCCTGCTGGTCTCTCTGCTACAGTTGCTGCCTGTGAGGATTCATCAGAAAATGAATATAAGACCTACAGGTCCTCCCTAACTGAACAAAGTGATGCATTGTTTTTAGTTATTCAGATTCTCCTCTTCCAGCAGGTGAACTCCACAGATACCTAACCTCCTGTAACTGGAAGGATGAGGCAGATACCTGTTACCGTCTGTCAACGCCCTCTTACTGTGCAGTATTCCCCATTGACCTTTCTTTCTTTCTTTCTTTCTTTCCTTCTTTCTTTCTTTCTTTCTTTCTTTCTTTCTTTCTTTCTTTCTTTCTTTCTTTTCTTTTCTTTTCTTTTCTTTCTTCTTCCCTGTTGCTCCCCTCCCATCCACATCTGAACTTCTTTTTTTCCAACATCAATTTCATGTTGATATAAATAAAAATGGAAGGAGATACAAAAACTTTTATGCATTGACTTGTATACTTGTTGCAAAAAGAGTTTTGTGTGCTTTAGTAGATTTATGTCTCTTCAGTGACATTTACGTTTTGTAACTTATGGTATTGTTGAATAGTGTCAAATAGAGTGCATGTATCAAACCTTTGTACACTTTGTACAAGACCCCTCCATAAACTCACACACACACACCTCTCTTGCTCTTTTACCTCACTTTGTTCCCATGGCAATTCAGAGCTCAGGTGATCTCAATATGAGACTATGAAAGCCTAGACAAACCGGTTCTGCAGGGCTGAGACAAAAGATTGACATCCAAATAGCAGCCGAGGAAAAGGAGTGACAAAATACTTGTTGAACTCTTCATCTCTGAAACTTTGAAAACACTTGCAAGGTGATTCATAACCTGCTGCGCTATGAAAAATCACTTGGAAATTCCCTAATGATTCCTGCGTGATATGTTTGTAAACTCAGTAATGAGTTTATAGAGATTTTGTTGTATTATGTTGTGGATATTCTATTGTATCACCATTTTTTTCATTTAGTGTGTATTTGTTATTATATTTTTTCATAACCTGATAAAACTTTTGGGCTGAAGTCCTTGTTTTCATACAAGCTTTCAGTATATAATAATTAGGTTACTGCTGTAAAACTTCTGTGATTTCACTCGAGCTCAGCTGAAACATGAAGCTGTGGAGCCTCTGCAGCACCGGGCAGCTGAAACTTTATCCGCACAGAAGCACTCGTTCATATTGGTGTCAAACCAAGCAGAATGAAAGAAAACCAGCTTCCGGTATATTACTTTCAAGATAATACTCTTCTCTGACAGCCTCATACAAAAGGCTAGAGTAAAAAATATTGACAATTAAATCATCTCAAATTTAAGATAAAATTGTATAATTTACTACTACTTTTATGATTTTTGCTCCACTCAACCAATAATCATCCATCCCAAGTGAGATTTTTGTATGGTATCTTCTCATTGATATGTTGTGTTTTTTTATAAGTGAAAGCTCTGAATAATGCCAGATATAATGCCAATAAGATATCACATGCTGTGCTTTTCATTAATGAAATGTCATTCATTAAAAACTCAGCTGGTGCAACATCCTGTGATATTCAGCCACAGTCTCAGGCTGTTATATTAAATTTGCTGTTAACAATTACAGCGGTTTTAGCTGCACTTACAGCATTATGTATTGTGTCATGTGTGTCCACGTCATGCATCAACTCAACCTGTAAGACTTGTGACCAGTTCATTTACTTTGGAACAATATACCTGAGGAGTGGTCAGTATCAACAATGAATCATATACTGTAGGCTAGAAAGCTTCCACTGTGCTGCCCTTAAGCATGTTGCACCTTTGGTCACATTATGTCATGGCAGGTGTTTCGTCTTTTTTTAAAGCTGATGGAAAATTAATGAGAACATTCACAACACAAAAGGCTAAAGGCTGTAAAGCAGCTCACAGCTGTAATGCATGTGTTGTAGTTGGAACAATCAGGACATACAGTACAAAGGCAAACTGCATTTTTGATAGTAGTGGGTTGATATGAGTTTAAAATAGCTGTTGATCAAGTCCTTGTTTCACTTTTGCTTCCTTTTGTCAATGTTTTTGAATGATTTTATGTTTTCAACCAATATAATGATAATACAACAACAATAATTTAAATACTATGGTGTGTATTTAACATTTAAAACTTTATATACTTTTATATTCAATGCATGCTTTTATGCAGTGATGGAAGAATTATTTAGTTCATTTTTTAGGTAAAAGTAGTAATAATTGGATTATTATTACTCATGCATTATTGTGTAAGCAGAATATAATTAATGTAGCCTGTTGAGGTGGGGGTATACTTTTAACATAATATCATAAACTGGTCATATGTTTTGTATGTAAAATCATAATGTGTAAAGTTTTATAAGTTGTTTCATTTATGTACTGGAGTCAAAAAGTATAAAGTAGCACAAAATGTCAATATCCAGGTAAAGTACAATGATCATAAAACTCCATGTTTTTATGGTATACAAAAAATACTCTGCCTTGTATAATCATTTCTGCCTGATATGGTTTCTCCTGGAAAAAGTCCAATTACCTTTAAAGAAAAAAAAAAATCTTAAAATTACATCTATTCCTTCTCCTTCAAGCTATGAATGCAAATGTTTCATGCTGGACACAAGCCATCTCCCACTTCCTTAAAAAGTCTGTTCTCATTGTAGATGCACTGAAGGTTTCCAGTATCCAGTGGAAACTCACACAAGTGTGATGTGGAAAGTTTACACAAATCCTGCTCACAGGCACACCCCTTAAAGTGAGGTTTAAGGTGAGCACAGAGAAACTTTCCCCCTTCAGCAGATGAATGGGAAAACAGCCCTCTAGTTACAAAGTCAGCATATAGGCACAGTAAAGCTCAAAAATATATTTTGCTTCTTGTTTCTACAGTTGGATGTTTGAGCTTCTCTGTGCAGAATGATGAATGTGCAGAGTTTGACACTAGAAAGCTGTTTTCACATTCATCTGCTGAAGGGGGAAAGTTTCACTGTGCTTACCAAAATCTGAGATAAGGTCTATTCCTTAGAGCAGGACATCACACTTAGTTTGCAGTCAGCTGTGGTCCAGTATGCAACTTATGTGGAAACTTGAAGCCTCCAGTGCACATAAACTGATAATGGACTTTTCAGTGAAGAGGAAGACGTCTTGGTCTACTGGTTAAACTTTTGAAATGAAACATATTTGCATATTCATAACTTATGGATTTTTCAGTGAAGGAAAATTTTATTTTTGCATTTCAAAGATATTAACAAGGCAACTGAACTCTTCTTCTGGAAAAAAAACATGTCAGACACAAATTATTATTCCAGCAGAGTATTTTTACACATCTTAAAACATATCTGAAGGTGATCTTTATGTACACTACCTGAGTAAATGTATGAATATAAATGTATTAACTTTTTTTTAAATTAGTGAATCCCCCCAAATCACTCAATTTCATCTTCTAAATGCTTCTTTTATGTATAATAGTAAAGGAACTATATAACATAACAACAACATGAGTTTATTTTATAGGCTCAGTCCTGCGACTTCCTGCGCTGATGCGGTTTTTTGCCGCTCTCTTGCCGCCGCGTCGCCCAGAGCGCATTCCTCTCAGAGCGGAGCACAGAGGCTGCGCATTCCTCTGTAGGCGCGGTGGACTCTCCCGAACTGCAGGTTGTTTCGTGTCGACTGAGGGGGGGGAAAGTGTTTTTAAACAATGACGCTGTTTGTGCACTTCGGCGACAGTAGCTGCTAACTGTGGAGAGCAAAAGGGGATTCAGAAATGGACCGCGAAAAGCAATCAGAGTCTGTGGCTGCTCGCTTTCAGGGAGTGTGACAGACTGATTGGAGGTAAGGAGGTAATTTGTTTTCTGACTCTCACACTCCTCTTGAATAAACTTGTATTGGCACAGCAGCTTGAGTTGATAGGAAGCTACTCAACCATGACTATATCTATAAAGGCTGTAATCATTATATTGACAGAGACTGTAAAAGTATGAAACACCGTTTAAAAGTCTCTGACCTGTGATTATGTTTTCGGCTAGTGTGAGAAAAAGATTTCCGGGGTGGACCAGGTGGGTTAGAATAAACCTTGACCGGCCAATGAGGCACGTAGAAAGTAAAAACTAGTGGACATCAAAAGGAAATTTGGTAACTTGACTCGCATATCGTCAGTCTTTATTGGCTCATTACAGCTGATTATTCATCTCCAGTTTCATTTCAGTTTCTGGCCATGGCGGGCTGCTGGCAGCTCTGCCGCCGCACCTGTTTGTGCTGTCTGTCCGAGGAGGAGAAGAGATCCCTCGCTGTGGACAAAGAGATCAAGAGGATCCTCAAGCAGCAGAAGAAGCAGGAGAGAAGGGAGATTAAAATCCTCCTGCTGGGTCAGTGATGGCACACAGAGCACCACACACAGCTGTTTGTGTATCTCTCACATGAATGTGCAATGTAAAAAACCCCATCATAATTAAGCAGATAATATTTGAATTAAGTTAACATTAGATGACACTAACACTGAAGGAACACCCTGCATGCAAATTGAAACTGCTTGGCCTGTTTGGCAGCCTGGAGCTGAGTGAGAAAACTATGTAAAGCATGTGTCACCATGTGTCGGCTAAAGAGTGGTCCGGATTGGGAATGGTTATACCTGAAACTACAGGGGCTGGAGACAAACAGCCCAGAAACCTACAGGCCTACTTCACAGCTGGTTTGATGACTTTAGACTTGATTGGCAGCTGTGGTTTTGCTTTGATGTGTTGCTTTCATGAAGTCAGGTATTCCCTCAGTTGCCAGCAGAGGATCTTAGCGTGTGCAGTGGTAGAGCTGATATTGGGTTACAGAGTCATATAATGCTCAAATTAAGTTTTATATCCTTACTCTGCCAAAAAACTGGACTTGTTTTTTCCCCAGTTTTGACTGAATTGGATTTTTGTTTAACTGAACTGCATTGCTTTGTCTCATTTTAGGGCAAAATGCACAAACCTTCTCTTTCAATGTTATATTCTAGTAATTATTAGTGGATTTTCTAAATATGCATATGTAATGAAAGTAATCAAAACCACATGGTAAAATGTAGAATTGAATATCACATTAAGTAAGATTGTTTTTTAGTGCTATAGCAGAACAAAATCATATATGTCTTTAAACAAGAGCTGTGAAGTAGGGCTGCAACTAATGATTATATTCATTATTGATTAAATGTCCAACCAAAAATCCAAAACCCAAAGATATTTAAAATGAAATAAAATAAAAAAGTAGCAAATCCTCACATTTTAAAAGCTGAAACCAGTGAATTTATGGCATTTTTACTGATAAATGACTTTAACAATTAATCAATTATCCAAAGTGTTGGTTTATTTTCTTTTGACTGATTAAATCATTAATTGTAATCAGTTGTTCCAGCAGCATTGTGAACCACAACATCAAAAGAGCAGACTTTACACAGTAAATGAGTGGATCACTTGTTTAGCCTGTTTAGCTGAATGGATAACGTGATGAGATGCATCGAGGTCTTTGGGGCTTACCACCTCTGCTGAGCAATTTCCTGGGGGAAACCCTGCCATGAAATAAAATGTCTGTGTACGGGAACAGGACTGTAAAATAAAACACCTTCAGCATTTTCTTTCAGTGCGGTTTGGTGGAAGGAGGATTATGTTCCTTGAAAACAGTGTTAAGAAATTACAGGAAAGTGTTTGGCAGACAAACATGCGTTTCAAGAGTTTTAGTTTCCTCTTGCAGATGACACAGTCCTCTTGAGAAAGACACTAAATGATGACTTAAGGTGGTGTGAGACTGTGGCCTGTCCATACTTTTATTATACAAACACACAACTTCTTATGAAATAACAATCAAACACTCATTAGTAGCACAACTGAGACTTTGCTATAAATACAAATACATCAAGGTAGCCGTAAAATATGACGCATTAATAAAATGAAAAAAGAATCAAAGAATATAGGTCAAGTTTTTCTTTCATTTTGTGTACTCAGGTAGTTCCTTTGACTAAGACTTCAATCTCTGAGGCTGAAATTGAACAACAGAGAGAAAGTGTGCATCTATTGGAGTGACGTCCGGTTTAACAGCATCTGTCAGTCACTGTGTTTGTGCTGTTGTGGTTTTATGGGTTTTTGTAAGGGCTTTTAGCTTTTCTTCCCTTAACTGCTGAAGTATGCAAAATGATGATGTAATAACTCATCCTGTTGAAGTCCAGCTTTTGACAACTTTTACTGCTTTTACTCTTTGCTAATGAGTGATTAAGTGAATTGATGATTTAATAAAAGCCTTTATTACTAATATGTTATAGACATATTTTATAAAACATCTGTCCTACATTCTATGTTTTGGTTTGAAACCTTTATGGACTGATAATCAGTCTCAGAGCACCTCCATTCACTTAAATTCGACAAAATCTTTTTCATAGCAGACATTTTGGCTTGTTACACGTAGCAGGAAACAAACAGGTGAAAATAAGAACAACAATAATGGCTTATTAAGGTTATTAATTACACCTTGCGTTTCCTTCTATGACATCTCAAAATGTGCTCTCCTCATCACTTTAAAGCAATATTACTGAGTTTTTTTGGCCACTTCAGGGCAGTGGAATAACCTCCAAACTCAATTTCAAATGTTTTTATTGTAAAGTATCATTTTCAGAGATAACAAACATGGTATTGCTATGCTTCTTTTCCAAGATTTTCTCCGAGATTTTTGATTTCTTTCAAAAGAAATCTTACAACTGCAATCATTCTTAGATTCACACTGCATCCTTGAGGTGTTCCAGTCTGGTTTTAAAGCCTTTCACAGCACTGAATCTGCTCTTTTAAAAGTTTTAAATGATCTTTTAATAGCTACTGACTCTGGGGACTCTGCCATTCTTATCCTGTTAGATCTCACAGCTGTATTTGATACAGTAGATCACAGTATCTTCATCTCTTGCCTGGAGCATTGTGTTGGTATTAAAGGTACTGCTCTGGAGTGGTTCAGGTCGTATTTATCTGACAGAAGTTTCTCTGTCAACCTAGGTGACTCAATATCCTCCTCAGCGCCTCTCCCTTGTGGAGTCCCTCAGGGTTCTATTCTCGGCCCAATCCTATTTTCACTCTACTTGCTCCCCCTAGGGTCCATTTGAAGAAAATATGGCATCTCATTCCACTGCTATGCAGATGGCACACAGATTTATTTTCCTTTAAACTGAAAGACACAAACTGTTTAGAACCACTGTTGGACTGTCTCAAAGACATCAAAGACAGGATGACCTTAAATTTTATAAGTTTTAATCAGAACTAAACTGAAGTCCTGATTTTTGGACCCAATGGTGCCTCTGATGCCCCTCATGAACTTGTGCTTGCTGGAACCATATATGAAACCCACTGTAAGAAATCTAGGTGTGATAATTGACAGTGAATTTAAGTTAGACAAACAAACTCAGTGGTCAAAATAAGCTTCTTCCAGCTAAGACTTTTTATCTAGGGTGAAGTTCTTCTTATCATTTAATGACTTTGAGAGGGTCATACATGTTTTTATCTCGTCTCGGCTTGACTACTGTAATTCCCTTTACGTTAGTGTTAGCCAGGCCTCCCTCTCACACTTACAGCTGGTCCAGAATGCTGCAGCTTGTCTTTTAACAGGAACACGCAAGCGAGAGCACATTTCCCCTTCACTGGCTTCCCTCCACTGGCTCCCAGTACATTTAAGGATTGATTTTAAGATTTTATTGTTTGCCTATAAATCGTTGAATGGGCTAGCTCCAACCTCCCTCTCTGTCCTCTTACAACCACACATCCCATCAAAGTCACTCAGGTCTGCTGACCAGTCGCTTTTGGTTGTGCCATGATCAAGGTTGAAGCACAGGGGTGATCGTGCCTTTGCTGTTATACCTCCAAACTCTGGAACGAGTTGCTTCTGTATTTAGACTGGCTCCCACTCTGCCTGTTTTTAAATCCTAAAAACTAATTTTTATTCCTTGGCTTTTAACTCGGTGTGTTAAAACCAAGAAATGTCTCTTTGTCTGTTAAAAAGGTCTTTGCATCTTAATTGTGTTTTCATGGCCTTTGTTATCATGATTGTACAGCACTTTGGTCAACTGTTGTTGTTTTTAAAAGTGCTTTATAAATAAATTTGATTTGATTTGATTTGATATAAACAAACGTAATGTCAAAGGACATAGGAAAAACAGGCTTCAACTTACACATTTTACATACATATCAAAGAAAAACACAAGTTGTCTAACTCATAACCAGCCTCACATTCTCCAAGTTTCTACCCCCCCCGGGACTGCAGTTAAGATTCAGTTCCATCTGCAATATGAGAGACTAAAGGTCACCAAATTTTCTCAGAATCTTGACTTAAACTTGACTCAAATGATAAATCGGATTCTCTGGAGGTGAAATGTGTCCATCACTTCTGTGAGCTGTAGTTTCAATGTTGACACTTCTTTCTTTTTCCAAAATAATTAGATATGTTTTTTTGCAGTGATAAGTCCATATGACAGGAAGCGTTGTTGTGCCAGTTTTAGTTTCCTTGCATCTTTAGATATCCCCAGAATTATTAAAATTGGGTCTGGGTCTATCTGAACATTCAATATCTTTGACAAAAAAGTGAAGATATAAATCCAGTAACCTTGTATTTTGAGACAAAGAGCGTAGCTATGAAGTAAATTACCCTCCTCTGAGTCGCATTTTTCACACCTCTGGAAATATTTTAGGCAATTTTTCCTTGGAATAATGTAATCTGTTTTTGATTTTAAACTGCATTAAACAGTGACGTGCATTTCTGGAATGTGTGTGATTATAATCTAGACTCTCATCCCTTATGTCATTTTGTATCAGAGGACCCAGTGTAGGAAATTTAAAAAATATTTGGGGGGCAACTTTTGCCTCCACTATCTAAAAATTGGGGCATTTACAAAATTTTGGGTGCAGTTTAAAAAAAAAAAGTAATTAGTGCATAAAGTTGCTGTTTTAATGTGAGATGAGCCCAGATTAAAATGCATACAGTAAACACCACCTTGTGTAACCACGTCAGTAAAAACCGTCTTATTCATTCTAATTTTCTAACTGCGATAATAAGCACATGAAAAGCAAAACAATGCAGGCCTACTCCCTTTCAAAAGCTAACTGAGCTAAGATTTTAGTTAGGAAGAGCCTTAAGTATAAACCACTAGATGACAGTATAAGATAATGATCATGAGATAATAACAATGGGGTTGATCCAATTAACTTTACCAAAAGTTCTGTTTGGGGGGACAATGTCATATTCAGATCTCCTACAAGTCAAAACCAGTCAAACTTTGATGACTTCATCATTGTAGGTCTGATGTATTGCATGCCGCAGCTTCAGGTGTTTCACAACATTATGGACTAGTAGCTACAAGTGCTGTCAAAAGAGTCAAAATGACTACAGGCAATTTAGAGTTTTCAGTTACCTACATCTCTTCAATCTAGAAAACTAATCTGCATAGGTAGAACATAAATAAACAAAGGCCCAAACCAACAAATAGGCAGGTTCACATCAAAGACAGATGCTAACCTCTGAGGTACCTTGTTGACAGGATCATACTATATATAGAAGTATGTTTGGTAATTGTTATTTCTCCTGTTTGTTGCTTCAGGAACTGGAGAGAGTGGGAAAACCACCTTCATCCGACAGATGAGGATCATCCACGGACGAGGATTCTCAGAGGAGGAGAGGAAAACGTTCGCTAAATGCATCTTCCAGAACATCTTCACCGCCATGAAGGCCATGACAGGAGCCATGACCACGCTCAGAATCCCCTACTCCAACCCAGAGAACGAGGTAGACCCACACATGTGTGGACCTCCGCCAGCACATGGACTCACCTAGTTACACATGAACACACAAACACAGATGTCAACACAGGTGTGCGGGCATCACTGGGGTTGTGAGATTATGCCCACATTAAAAAAGAGGCATCAAACACACTGGCACAGAAACACACACATAACATGTTGTAGTCTATAAATAGAAGTTTGCAGTATCAGCACACAAGCTGAATCCTTGAGAAAGGCAGATGTTGGAGGCCTACACGGAAAACCTGCAACATATACATAGACTCACAAGTGGCAGATCTAGTGTGTCTGGTTTTTTTTAATGTCACACAACACCTTTTCAGAGTTTTCAGATTTCTTCTCACACTCAATGTCTCTCACTGTCCTCCAGATCTACGCCAAATGGCTGCAGGATGTGAACACAGTGCAGATCACCCAGCTAGAACGGGGCTACGTCGATGCAATCCGGCGCCTCTGGGCAGACTCAGGCATCCGAGTCTGCTACAGCCGCCGCTGCGAGTACCAGCTCCTGGACTCCACAGAGTAGTGAGTAGCTGTGTTGTAATGGAAGTCAAAGCTCTTTACACTGTATTACACCCTGCGTCAAGGTTGGATATCAGAGGGCGACACATGATAAAATACTGCTGCAGCATGATGCCAACGATGATATACAGGAATTTATGATTGACAGTATTTTGCTAGACATCTGATATGCATCATGATATCTGATAAAAAAGAAAAAACACCTCTAAAATGGGGAAGTATACTTTATCAAAAAGCAGAAATCATACTTTACTGCATATTTATGAACTTTAGAGACAACTGAGATAAAGCAATTTGTAATTCTCTGTGGTTTCAAAGTTTCAGTTCACCCAAATTACAAAACAGGAAACTGCTTTTGTTTATGATGCTCACAGCCAAAAAACAACTTCTACTTACAGAAATGGTGTCGCTCTTACTCTGGATAATCCATAATCAGCATTATGAAATGTTTCATCAGTAAAAAAGTAGTTCCACTGTTTACAGTGAGTTTGTGATATATCCAGGGTAATGGTTTCTAGAAAGACATGCTGCTGTTGAATTTTTTAATGCAATTTTTCTTTGCTTTGACAACAACAAAGTCCCATAAATAATTATTGTATTGAGATGGTGGCAGTAATCTCATAAAAATATATCTGGTTAGGCAGATTAGATCAAAACTGTCAGCATGGTTAAATAGCGCTGTAATTTTGGTGAACAGACTTTTTTTATTATTGCAAACAGCAAAATGTACATTGTGCCATCATTCTAATATCAAACAGGAATAAACCAAATAATCAAAACATAATCAAAAGACTAAAGTTAAATAAAAAAGTTAAATATCTGTGTCAGGATACGAATTTGAAAAACACGAGAGAGCATATGGCGACATATTGTTGTATTGTTTGTTTATGCCACATCTGACCTTTGTACCAAAACTCACAGCAGCAAAAAATGGCTGTTTACACAACTGATTTAATCTTGTGCTGCTCTTACTGTGAGATTTTTACTGTATCATTTTTTTCTGAATTTTTTGTGTGTGTTTTTGTTTTGTCATATGTGAAAACTTGTCTATTTTGTGATAAATCAATTTTAGTTTTGGGAATTAGAAAGTTATGTTCTCAAAAACATAAGGATTTTATGACATTATATTCAAATAAGGGGCACTTTTTTCTTTTTTTTTTTTTAAACCTCTTCAAATATTATTCAGAGCTTTCAGATTTCCAAACCAACCACATTATTATTGAATTAGACTTTTGTTCCAGGCAAAAATATCAATTTATCATTCGAGCACTTAAAATATCTATTATACATACTTTGTATTTTGTACTGCGGCCACTGGAGGGGGCTAGTTCTTTACAGACTGCACAGCATCCATCCATTTCATATTGAAACCACAAGTTGATCCAAGAGATCTTTTAGGGAAACAACCGACTGCCTGGTGAGACTGACATTAATCATTTTTTAATCTGATTACAAAAACTCGAGACATCGTAGTATGGAGCAACACGCTGTAGCCTTCAGACCGGGTGTTTTTAATCAACATGAGAAGATCTACCTCACACTCATAGTATCTGATGTGTTGCAGAACAAAGCCTCAGCTCAGCCTGCCTCTGTTTTCTCTCTTTCTCTTGCTGTTCTGCTCTGTGTTTACCCTGCAGCTCGATCATGACGGTGTGTGCATGATAAGAGTCAGGCAGTCAACATTAGCTAATGACAGCTTTTATCAACACGAGCCATAAAGCCCTTGTCTGTACACAGGCTGATATGGATTCACTCCACTCCCCTCTTGTATTTTTAATCACAGTTTTTTTATCATCACTAATTCATCATATATCTCGTGTCACTTTAATTTGTTTTACACGGATGTGATGTAAACACAGGCATATGTTTTACTAGAGGCCTCCTGTTCCTGTGTCCTGTCTCAGTGCTGTTATAAAACTTTCTCCATCCCCCGCTCCCCCCATCTCTTTCAGCTACATGAGCAATCTGGACCGCATCTCTGCACCTGACTACATACCCACAGAACAGGATGTACTGCGAGTTCGGTTCCCCACTACGGGCATCCACGATTACGCCTTCAACATAAAGACCATCACACTAAGGTGGCCAATT
Source organism: Thunnus albacares (assembly GCF_914725855.1). NCBI lineage: Eukaryota > Metazoa > Chordata > Actinopteri > Scombriformes > Scombridae > Thunnus > Thunnus albacares. The sequence goes on along the minus strand of NC_058114.1, from coordinate 20,757,223 downwards.
CTCAAATTACCAACATGTTACAGGGATGAATGTAATACCGACACTATTCATCACTTGGTGGAAAAAAAAACAAAAGACTACTGACTCTTGCAGAGGCTTTGTGTGCTTGCGCCTGTTTGGACACAATAGGATCACATTTCTGATTGCGTTTGTTCAAAGCTCCTGCCGGGAAATGAGGTGTCACTTTGTGTGTTTTATTCTGAACATGTGTTGGTATTGTCTCTCTCTCTCTCTGACACCAGAGGGGGATCTGACAGAGATAAGCACACAAAGACCAAAGTTCACTTAATAGGAACATCGTGTTCCTAAATGAAATGTCCACTAAATAACTGACAGTCTTCAATCATGAAGTGTTGCTCAGAATTAAAATAACTGAAATTGAGGAGAGGATTTCTCTTGATTCCTTCATTACAAATTGAAATACTGAGTAAATATTTCTTAGTATTGTATTAGAAACTTGTTAATGAAATACATAGAGTCAATGTGACTTATACCATAGAGTATATAGTATAAGTCACATGCCTGCCAAAAGTGTGAAAGCATGTCTCATTAGAGAAGTGACATGCTGTTAGTGTTAGGTATACTGTAGTCCGTCCCTCAAACAGGCCTATTAGCAGATGTGTGAGAATGCCATCCATTTGGACAAGTGACAGTTGCTGTTTGTGTTGTCTCTATCACATCTGATCTGACATTAAACTGTAAGGTTCAATTGATGACTTCCAGTTTGAATTTGAAGTTTCCATCCATATTGGGTGAGCAGGAATTGTCATCCTGACATTGTCTTATTGTGTTGTTCAAAATTTGGAGAAAACGAACACTCTCAAACACCTTTACCATTGAAAGTCAGCATGTTAACCTTATTAATCTTATTTAATTTCAAACCTGATCTGAAATACAGTGTAAACTATGAAAAATGTGTAAAATAGTAATACATGCAGACTTCTTTGTATATCTTATATAGTATGTACATGGCCATGGCATTAGCAGGTAGTAATAGGTTGCCAGTTTGAATTCTTGTTCTGGAGGTGACTGAATTTGTTTCCTGGTTAAAAAAATACAGAATACAGCACAGCAGTGGTTACAACACTGCTGATTAAAACACAGTTAAGCCTAAAATGAGCATTTCCATCATGGTCCTCCAATGTATAACAAACGACACAACAAAGACATAAAATCATAACACCAGATGAGACAAAATATACATACAATGGCGGAGTGGCACAGCCTACATGTTCCAAGCTGTCTTCATAAAATAAATCAGGCTTCAAGTTATTGAAAAACATATTTTCAAGGCCTCTTTGAATTTATCAATTTTAAGCTTGACGGAGGAATATTCCCACTCATCAGCTACTTTTGGGCATTTACCCTTTAATTGGTCATGCTGAGATGCGACAAGTGACTTTAAAACTTTTAGCTTAATAGGAACTGTAAATATAAGAGTTTTCATCACTCCTCTAACGTTTCTTTTCCCTGACAGGATTGTGGATGTGGGCGGTCAGAAGTCAGAACGTCGGAAGTGGATTCACTGTTTTGAAAACGTCACCTCCCTCATCTTCCTGGCCTCCCTCAGCGAATATGACCAGGTCCTGGAGGAGAGAGAGACTATTGTAAGAGCAGGAAACTGGGTCATTTTATAGTCCAAAATGTTTAGAGATTTTTTTTCATATTCATATTCAGTAGGTTTGTGTTTGTTATTTCATCCATCCACCAGCAGGTCTCACTCTTACACAAGAAAACTTCTCCTTCTCTCTGCCTCCTCAGCTGCTCCAGTCCTCTGTCGCCTTCTCCCTCCCATCCTGTCACTAAGCTGTTTATCTGTCTCAGCCACTTTTAAGTCTGCCAACACATTCATTAACCCCCACAGTGGCCGGTGTGCTCCATACCCCCCCATAAACTCCCCCTCCTCTCTTAAAAGGACTGCTTCCTCTTCCTCTGGCCCCTCTCATCATCTCTCCTGTTCAGCCATCCAAATCCATCTTGCCATTCCTGAGAACTCCCATTTCCCACTGAAATCCCCTCTCAAAAATGTATTAGTGTAGCTCTTTATCTACATCAACACCCCCCACCCTCCATGTTTAGCAACAGCTTCCTATATGATATCTGACTCTGTTTTTTTTCTCAGAACCGTATGGAAGAGAGTCTTGCTCTGTTCTACACCACCATCCATTCCCCTTGGTTCCTCAACACCTCCATCATCCTCTTCCTCAACAAGACTGACATCCTGGCTGACAAAGTCAAAACCTCTGACCTGCAGAAATACTTCCCCAGCTTCACAGGTAAGCTGTGGATGCATGTGTGTTTGTTTGTCCTGAAACAATTAGTCAATTAAATGATTAGTCGATAAAGAATGAATAGACCAAAACTCTGAATTAACAGTGTCTGTCGTTTGTCAAGAAAAAAATCCAAACATTTTCTGGTTCCAGCTTCTGTCTGAGTTGATGCTTTCATTGTTTTTCTTGAAGGGGATGTATCATGCATATTTCCAGGTCTATATATTGAACCTTGAGCTCTATTGGAATATTTTTGCATGATTTAAAGTAAAAAAGACTGTTTATTTATCTCATACTGACTCTTTACACAGCTCCTGAGTTTGGCCTCTGTCTGAAACAGGCTGTTTTAGCTTCTGTCTCTTTAAGGCCCCCCTCATAATGAGCCCACTTCTGATTGGCCGGCTCCAGAGACTACGTAAACAAACAATAGTTGTTGGATTTTACTTTTTTTACTTGTTATTTACTTAAAATGCAAACTTCTCAAATCGTACATGTTCGAGCCGGAATCCGTTTGCCCACAAAAAGCTATGCGCAAACGATCTGATGTCATCACGACGAGGAAGTAGAGATCACATTGCAAACGAAGTATTCAGTGCAGGTTGATGATTGGACTTTTGACTGTCAGGGAACATTTTTACATAAATTCACCTCAAGTTTTTGAACTTTGACCATGTTTAACGTAGATATCCGACATCATAACAGTATGTAAATGACAGAAAATTTTTAAAAAAGCATGATATGTCCCCTTTAAAGATGTCACCTTGGTCTTGTACATTTTATAGATGGAACAATTAATCTATTATTGTGGATTAATCACTAATGAAAATACTCATTAGTTGCTGTACTTAACTAGTTGAACTACAAACTTGTAGTAAACAAACTGATCACGTATGTCCTGTGCTAGTGTAGGTATATGTGTGTGTGTGTGTGTTTGTGTGTGTGCGAAAAAAAAACAACTACTACGAGTTTTGTGAGTGGAGACAATCACGGTGGATTATGGCTTTAAATATTGGTGGGAACACTGACACAATAAACCAGGTTTCAATTACTAAACCAATTCAACGCTTTGGTGCAATTCAGAGTAGGGGTTCGAACATTAAAAAAAAGAAATTACAACAGTATTCGAGTGAAAACCTGGGGGTGGAGCCTAGTCGGCATCAACAACCATAATTACACCCAGTTGTCTGCAGGCGTGTATTCTCATCACAACGTGGATAGAATCATGTCAGAGACCAAAAGGACTGTGAAGTTGTTTTTCTCAGGCCAATTTGCTTTGGGCTTGCAGCTATCTCATCACATCCTACTGCAACCGGTGGAAATAAATGTATCATTTCAAAAAAATCATTTGCAAACTGATTTCAGCCACAGTGCGTTTCCTGACTTTGAACCATGGATGTATTAGATTCATCACTGTCCTGGTGTCAACAAAGCTGGAAATCAGTATAGCTTTCTTTCTTTCTTTCTTTCTTTCTTTCTTTCTTTCTTTCTGTTGCTCTCTCCACACACACACACACACACACACACACACACAAATGAGTCACCTCCAGGTACTTGGTGTGCTTAATGATGTGGCTGCAGCCCGTAGCTCTGCTGGTGTGAAAGGCTGTGGAGCGTTGCCCTAACAGTCCCCACGCCCCCACCCTCTACCTCCACCTCCACCTCCACCACCACCTTCTCTCCTCCTGTTACCCATGGCAACCACAGACAGATACTGTGCTTCCCATAAGCCCTTCAACCCCCCTCCTGCAAAACCCTGGGTGTACATGTGTGAGGTGTGTGTGTGTGTGTGCGTGTGTGTGTGTGTGTGTGTGTGTGCAGGGTGGAAATTAGTGGCTGGAAGTGCTTGTGTGTGTATCTGCAGTGTGCTCATTGTGTTTTACCATTAGCATTAGCAGGGTAAAATAATGACTCATACAGGGTCAAGCTCCTTGATGTCAATTTAACCTTAACGAGGACTCTGTGCAGTTCGTACCGCTGGCTGCTGTTTGCTGCAACAGTAATGTTGCTGTGTTCCTCTGTGGCTTTTCTTCCTGCTGCTGTAGCTACATTTGAAGAATATAGTTGTTAAATGGGCCTACAGTTTCATACCGCGTTGACACAGTGAGAAATGTTGAGAATTGGACCAGCACTTAAAGACTTGTCAACCAAGCAATTCTAATAATCAATAGATCATTCGAGTCATTTATCAACCAAAGATGCAAAACGTTTTCTGGTTCCAGCTTCTCAAGTGTGAAGACTTTATAATTTTTTCTGTCTTTTATGATTGTACATTAAATGTCTTTAGGTGAAGTAAAGCTGGACTGGTAGTCGAACTACACAAGCAACTTAAAGACATCACCATGGGCAATATATATGATTATATAGATCGAACATTTAATTGAAAGAATCATGGACATCGATAATGCAAATAACTATTAGGTGCAGCCGTTAATTGGACTTGAGCCTTTTTGTAATGATGTTGTGATGCTACAGTGTTCTTATCATGCAAATCAAGCTACATCACAACATCCTGGTGCCTTGACAGATATAATTGTCAAGTAATAAGTAATTGAAAATTAACTGAAAAACTCACTAAAATGAGCATCGATTCTCCATCTTTGCCATTATACATTCCTGTGGTCTTTCAGATAAACTTTAAGAGAGCTGTCTGTTATCATCTTTTCATTCAGTTTGCTGCTGTGGCTGCTGTAAATTACATCAGTGAGGAAATGATAAGGAAGCAGAACTTTTTTCTCAGGTGATGAGATTTTTTAACAGCAATTTTTACAACATGTGTTTTGAGAAAATTTGATTCACTTTTTCGTATTCTGAGTGTTGTGCTGCAGGTAAAACCCAAATTTTAGCAGACAAAGTGAATCCATGATTTTGCAGCGAAAGGAGAGGGATTGTTTTTTCCTATTCCAGCCTCACTTGTGATTTTGTTGGGTAATACTTTTGCATCACAACAAAATATTGCCCAGTATACTTTGTTTCATGTGACAATCATGCAGGATAATAAAAGGAAGAGATGTGCAAATATCCGTAGTGTTGATTGTAATTCACAGAAATTGTGCTTTCATTTCATTGAAAATATGTTTTTTCTAATCTAATCTGAATTCTTTGTTAAATGAAAGTTACATTTCCTGATGTCTTCCATTCTATGTCATTCTCTTTCTCTATCAGCCATTTTATTCACTCACAACCCAAAATCACCTTCGCCTTTTTTTGTTCACTTCCATCCCCCACCTGCTTCTCACCTCTGTAACAGGTAAGAGGCAAGACCCGGAGGATGCTAAAAACTACATCTGCAAGTTGTACGAGCAGCAGGCCATCAACCACGACAAGAGGGAGGAGCGGAAGACTCTTTACCCGCACTTCACATGCGCCACCGACACCAACAACATCCGCAGAGTCTTCAGTGACGTCAAGGACACAGTGCTGCTCAAGTCTCTCAGGGACTACGGAGTCATCTGAACTTTACCCGGTAATAAAAAACAGGAGGAAAACACCCAGACGGAGGGTGGAGGTTTTTCTCTGGACTATTTACCTGTATGAGTGAGGGCTCTGATGAAGGTCAATGTGTCACTCTTGGGAGGCACTAAAGAACTGTGTGACTTCTGATCAGGCAGCGAGGAACCAGTAATCACTCTCATTTCTCTCAGCCAGAAGCATTTTCCCCATTTTGATTTTTTATTTTTTCGTAAGACGAAGAAGTGTTTGGTTCATGCAGTGACTGAGCTGATCCATAATTGAAGCAGGAGCTGAGATGCTGTGAAGTGCTGTGATGCCATTAACGGAGTAATGACTTTAACAAGTGAAGATGGGGCCACACACGGGTACACCACTGTTATCACACAAATTTAAATGCTGTATTCAAATGCAGCAGTTACATTCAGGTGTCATACATGCTCGCACACGCTCAAACACAAACTGTACCATGAAGTCAATATACAAGTTCCATACTACTGCACTTTTTATTATTAGACATCCTGAATTAGGGGATTTTCTCTTTGTGATTAATGTCACCATGTCACCACAGCGTCTTCGATCGTCTCACAAACACTCCTGTCAGCAATGCCAATATACCTATTGATTACCGTTATCTCACACCGGCAATATTTCTTACATATTATCTGTATCCAACACATCTGTTTCGGCACTGTGTCTGTTAATTGTCATATGCAGAAAGACTGTGTGACTGCCATTTATTAATGTCTTAACACAATTCCATAACAACACTACTGCATGTAATAACATCCTTAGATTCACCTACAGTTTTTCATAATTACTGTGAAAGTTCACACCCAGTCACCGGCTCTGTCTGTGTTAAATGGTTTATAATTGCAACTCCCCTTCTTACTGTATATGTAGATTGAATACACACTGTTAAAACAGAGAAGAAAGCAACAGGAGAATGAATTGATATTGGATTTTCATTTATTTAACTGCAACATAAAGCATCTAAACATTGGGTAAAAGGGCAGTCATGATGTTTTTGTAGCAGGGTGAAAGGGTTTCCCATTCTTCCGTTCAACAATCAGAATCTTTACCAGCTCCACAGGTGCTTTTTTTGTTTCTCTACAGGCTTAAACAAAACCTTTAATAGATGTACACAGTAAAGGGCAAAATCTTTGACCATCAGATCCGTTAACAGTCTCCAAGTCGTTCATCACTGTTGTAAGGAAAGTAAGAACATGAAAAAGGAGATTTGGATGGTTTAGGTCCAAAATGTTGGGGGGGGGGGGGGGGTTAATTTAAGCAGCTATAGTCAATATTTTTATATTAACAATGGATGATATCACTACTTGTATGTGAAAGGTGTCGCTCATCATGACAAATCTACCGAGAATTATCACCCAACTCTCTCAGCTCTACTGAGATTTAGTGTCTTTCAGCTCAGTTTTGTTTGTCTGGTTCTGCAACTTTAATGTTTTGGTTATTGCTATCACTGCTATCACTGCTATCATGAATGTAGTTTCCAGATGTAAGAGGCAGCTGTTTTGAGCGAAAAAGCTCTGAATAAACCCACTGTACACTACTGTACCTGCCAGCACAAAAAGGCAGACAGACATAGTTAGCGACTAGCTAGCATTTCGCAGCTGAAGACCCAAATATTTCCCTCAGGACTTGGTGTAGATCAAAGAGTGCTTTAAGTGCTTCTATGTCTTATTTTCAGTGTGTCAGAAATACAATTTGTCATAGCTTCTGAAATGTGCTAGTTTTATTCTTTTCAGCAGTCAGTTTTCACAACATGCAGCTTTCTAAGAGTGCAACTTTAAGTTGTCAGATTGCTCATTTTAAAACTTTTCACTGAACCTTTGAGCCGAGTATCAGACATGTGGCTCAGATGATTCTGCACCAGTATCTTCATCTGTCTCTATTCAGTATGTCATGTCAGCTCAATACACAATTAATACACTTCATTAAAATCAATACTATAATTTTGAGCACAAATCACAGTTGGGTACTTTAAAAGGTCATGAAGGAAGTAAGTCTTGTTTATCTTGTGAGAAAACAGCTCGATTCACAGTGAGAGTTCAATCAACAATGTTGGAAATGGGGGGGATAAATCCAACAGGCAATCTGCTGGTTAAAGGGTAAAGAATATTAATACGAGGTGGAAGCGTGAGCTCAATCTGTGTGTCCTATTTATATCAAGTGTGTGGAGAGGGGAATTTTATAATATTGATCAGAAGTGTGAGTTCTACCCCCCGCTCGCATCATTGAGTGTTGAGTGTGTGTTGAGTGGAAAATGACATTGAAATTCATTAAATGAACTGACCTTGATGGGGAGCTAATATCAGCTCACAATGTGTCTGTTATGTGGTTTCGGCTGCTGTTTTGTTAATTGTATATAAAGTGTTTTGATCTCTACACTGCTTCTATTTTCATTCAGATGTGGTAGCTATACTGTATTGTTGAATCTTATGCCTTCAAACACAAGTGTATCATTTTACTGTACATTTACAAGCCTGAATATTTCTGATGACTACTATACTTTTGGATTGATTTTGCTGTATTTTAAAAAAATATTGTTTACCAACAGCACATAAACTGTGACTAGAGAGTGTGTTTGCTAGTGAGCTACTTTACGGCACTTGGGAGAGCTCCTCTACGGTGACAGTGAATTATTTGGTGTTGACCTGGGTGGAGGATGTTTTTTTCTAGTTAATATTAAAAACAAACTTTTGAACACACACCCCTCTCTTTGCTATTGTTTGTCTTTCGAAGCAGATATGACCACAGAGTCTCTCTCCGTCTGTCTGATGTGTTTTCTCTTCACCGCGCTGTGTGGATCTGTCACCAAGACAAATATACTCTCCCAGACTGCAATCACTCGCTCGCTGTGACCCGCAGTTTGCAAATAAAACAGGATTTGCATTGGATTGACACCTAGGATTTTTCAACACCGCACTCATTTCCATATGAGTGTGTGTGTGTCCAAGGTGCAGACTTGGAGTATTCCTCCGTAAACATGAAGGAAGGAAAAAAAACATCACCATGTTTGGAGTCTGACTAGATGTAGATTTGACAGTCGAAGCTGTGAGCAGAGGGCAGTTCAGGCTTTGCACTGTCTGATGAGAGTTGTTTAAGCTGTCCTATTCCTCCAACCTTCTGGCAGAAGCAAAACAGTCCCTTATTAGTGAGTGACAAATCACTTTTCCAAACAAAATTTGGTTACAGTTTCTTGCAGGAATCCAAGACACAGTAAAGATCCACTGAAAAAAAGTACACTGTGCACACCATGACAGATATTTAAATAACAAATATTATACAGATAGACAGACAGTGAAGCATATCCATGAGTAATATACATATACTCTATGCACACACATACACACACACACACAGTGGCTGGTAGTGGCTGTCACAGCACCGCACAACGGGAGTGTTAGAGTGTGATCCTGCGGCTCCGGTGACTGTCAGTCTCATCCAGACGACTTGACATTCTCAAGTGTGTGTGTGCGTGTGAGAGAGAAAGAGAGAGAGAGTAGCAGGGTTGTCGCTGGCTGTACATGTGCTCGTGCATCTGTACTTACAAGAGTGTGTAGCTGTGTGTGTACATGTGTCTGCCTATGTGGTGTGCGTGTGTGTGTTTGTAAGCCTCCCAGACGGTGACAGGACCACGGCGGCCCTCCTGTCAGAGAAGGTGCCTTGTTACTGCGGTTCATCACTCCCACTCCTGCAGCCCCTTCCACCTTTCAGCCGACATCACCACAGTCAATTAACCATGAAAACTCATTTCCAAAACACTGATTAAAACAAAAGACATCCTCTGACATCCAAAAATACAGTAGGAAGAGACAGTGAGAACTCTGGTAAAGTGGCATCCCACCTTGCAGAGGACACTAAGAAGAATAGATAGAATAGATTTGACACCCTAAATATGTGTATTATATCATATGTACAGTAGAACTTGTTCATATAATTATAAAACCAACTAGCAAGGCCTCCAAACTTAGTATGTATACATTGTGTATCACGTATTCACATTCAAAAACCGCTCCACCTTCATTCGATCCACTTCTTCAATCCCCTTCACTTCTCCTCTGGGAGAGATGGGTGTCATTTTATTTATTCATATCATGATAATCAATCCTATTGTTTCTCATATTTTATTGTGCATATTTCTGTTCCTCCCTATGACACACCTGTCAATAACAAAAATTTCAGTGTAATGGCACTTAACTTGCATGTTTTGGTTCACTCTCACATGTTCAGCCACAGCAGGCAAACCTCTAAAAACCCACCATATGCTACAGCACCAAACAGCAAACAGACACAGTTAGCGATTTGCTAGTGAACATGGTGGAGCATTTAGCAGCCAAAGAGCCATATATTTCCCTCAGGGGTTGGTAGAGAACAAAACCACAGCTAGAAGAGACTGAATATTGGATTTACACTCATCAGGTGGACAGTAACACAACTCTACATGAATGATAATGTTGCTCCATAACTGCTGGATGTGTAAGTTAGCAACTGTTTGTTAACAAGTTCAAAATATCAGTTTGTTGATATGTTGTGTTTACAACTTGTCTCAGTTGCAAAAACTCAATTAATGCTGGTTTTAAAGCACTTTCCTTTGGGCAGCACAGGTTAAGAACGAGTAATGTTAACATTAAAGAAAAAGTAACATTAGCATACATGTAATTCTTGCTGTTGGCCTGCTGCACAAGTTCAGAGAAAGTTTCTCAGTGTGGTATTAGTAACATTAGCACATATGAATATTCTGCTGTTTAATATCAAAATATACCATACACTAAGATATATGCAAGATGTCTTATGGCAACGCTAAATCTCAGATACCTGCCAAAAATACAAGCAAAGCTTAACTCAAAACAAACTGTGTCAATTCAGGATTTAATAAGAAATTATAGTCGCAAACAATTATCAAAAGATAACTCCTGTTTGTGATTTGTTTTCTCTGAAATATTAAAGCTTAAAACTGTGATATATTTTCCATCCAAAGCCATCAGTCTGCCACCTCTACCAGCATCTCTAAACAGGTCAAATTGATCAGCAAAGTACAGACATCACAGGCATTTCTTACTCACCAGTTTCTGTGCATCTCTGAGCAAACAGAATCGTTTCCATCTTGCAATAATGAACATTTTCCAGGCAATACTTTTGTGATATGTGTAATTTATGGCACAAAAACAACACGCCATGTTGATCTCCACGTAAGCTGGTTTTCCTACACCCCTTGTGTGCTCGCATCTCACCGTGATGATGCTTGGAAACCTGTTTATACCTGCACGATTGGGAGTAACTCTGCAGCAGCTGTGAAGTGAGCACATGAAAGTTGTCGCTTTAAGGAGGATTTGTTTTGGTCTTTCTTTTGTTTTCTGCAATGTATTGTTCATTTTACTTGGAGGAAGCCACCATGACTAACTTGAATCGTTTGCATAAACTCCCAGAACGAGCTCCAGTTTGAGACAGACCCAATTTTGCAAGGCTGACATTTAAAATGATTGATTCCTCCAGGATTGTGTTGGTGAGTCTCCCAAAAAAATATCTGTGCTGAAAAAGATGAGATTTGACAACAGGTGGGAAGCCAGGCCCTGGTACCCTTTCACTGATAATGAGGGATTTGTTTATGTAAATCTCAGTTAGTCCATCAGACACCACCACTGCTGCTGTTCTGATAAACCCTCATCTCAGCTGAACCTGAGCCTACGTGTGCTCGGCTCGCTTTGGGCGCTGAGCGGTGGGTGAGAAGTCCAGCAGCTTGTGTGATGTCCTGTGCGGGAGCAGAGCTGAGATGAGGAGGGCAGGTTAGCCGGTAGGCTTTTGAAAACTGATTTTCCTGCCTGGTTTGTTGCTATGGACTGCCTGTTGGTGATAAGAGCCGGTCAAAGCTTTCCATTTGCGCCAATGTTCCTCAAAGCAGATACACACCTGCTGTGCACTTATCAAACATGCGCTCCACATACACAGATACAAACACAGATTCTCGAGCAGCTGCAATCACAACAATAACCTGTAAAGATTAGTGTGTAAAAATAGCTGCAATAATGTAAACACCTGTGCAACAATGCCCTGTGGTAAAGTATAGCTTATACTGTTCAGAGAGGTGCAGATTGAACTGCGTGGTGATTGTTGAGGCTGTAGTTTGTGACGTTGAATTGGATTGCATCACTGTATATTTGAAGATGGTGCTGTTATTGTCTATCTACCCTGTGCATTTTCACTGCGGTGAGAGAGACGCGTTTTTCAACGGGTCTTTTCAAAGCCATTGCAGCATATGGGCACAAAGAAAAAAAGGTGCTTATCAGAACAAGAAATGAATCAATTTTCCAGCATGAATCACCGCTCAGTTTCCCAAAACAGCTCCAGCATTTGCAGTGGCAGCTGGCCCTTTGTAGCCCGTCTCTCCCTTGCTGTGTGCTGTTTCAAACACATTGCTCAACTCAGAGGGGGCAAGAGTGGAAATAATGCCTGTCTGAATACTGTGCATCAATAAATCCTCCACAATCTGGACCTGGTCTAAAAGTTAGGCTGCTTGTCAACAACATAAAGAAAGCAACATTAGAGGGATTTTTTTATTCAGTCTTAAACTCTCCTCTCTTCATGTTCTATCAGTATCATGTTAATGGGATTATTGTTTGGTATCACTTTTGTTGTTGTTGTTGTTGGAGATATCACAATTAATAATGCAGCTACTGAAAATGATAGTGATGATGAGAAAAATGAAGGCAATGATAATGATAATGGTGAAAAAAACAAATAGATGATCAATAAGAAGATTAAGAAGAGGGAAAATATATTTTCTGTTCTCTGCTGAGCAACACCTGGGTTGGACTGCATCTTGTGCATTAATGAGTTTTTGAGAAACTGCTGTAGGGCTTTGGTTTATTAATGTGGAGGAGTGAGCAACACAAAATGTTCCCAATTAAAATGAAGATGAATTGCTGCAGCAGGTCCCCTGTTGTGGCTCCACTTTTGTATGTGTCTCTAAATCTCTGCCATACAGACAGGTCATTAGCACTAAAGGCTGCTCTGGTCCCGCGGCGTCGCAGTCTGAACACATCACATCCCTCTCTGAGAGCTTTGCTCAGCAGCACTGTACTGTACACCAGAACCACAAAGCTGTGTAGGGAGGAGGAGGATGCTTGAATAAACTGAATACATCGGGGGAAGTTCTTCTGTGGCATTACTTAACATGCATAATTGAATTAATGATAAATCCTAAGGATATACTGCATTGTGTAAACTTGAATTTCCAAAAGCATTCTGGGAATTACCCTCTTTTTTCATCTTGACTTTCATAAGACCAAAGGAGATGGATTTTCTTAACGCAGTGAGGAGTAAGGAATGCAAATTAAACAGAACAACAAATCCCCAAAGATTGGAGTTTCTGAATAATCTTCAATAAGTTTCCTGGAAAGTCCATTGTAATTTGGTAGTAATTATAATGAAGGCAGTGTACAGCAGCTTTCAGCATAGATGGAGAATAAAGTTTCCGATAATAAAAGAATAATGAAAGAATATATACTTGAGTTTAAATGGAGCTATTTGTTCCAGGTAATTCATATTCCCCCTAAATTTGGAAATTCCGAAGAAATTATTATGAAATGCCAAATCCATAACATAAGACATTAGGTTGTGAAGTTTTCATGACAACAGCTTTATTGTATTATGATGTGCAGAGGTTGCTCAGCTTAAAAAGCATACCATTTGGAACCGACTTTATTTAGCATGACAACATCTAAAAATGTATTATTATGCAACCTTTAACCAATTTGAAAAATAAATAAAACATTAGCACGTAGCACTCAAAACATAGTGCTTCACAGAAGAGAAAAAAATGAGCATTAAAATAACAGAATTTGAACAATAAAGAGAAAAGAGAGGTCCTAAATTAATCAAATGAATAAAAAACAGAGAGGACACAGAAAAACCAATACATGCAGAAAGGCAAATTTATAAAGATTTGTTTTCTAGTGGAGCTTTAAAGGATGTCACTGAGGCAAACAGAAGCAATTTGGGGTGCTTTAGTTTTATGTCTGGACTAGGAGAAGATGAGTTTTATAGCAGGATCTGTGGTTGAGTGTGGACACGTACGGGCACAAATGTATGCTGAAGGTGGACTGTGGAGCGCTTTATGAGTAAAATCCTGAAATCTATTCTGAAACCAAGGCTTAGACCTTATATTACATGCACCAGGTACAAATTAATGTGACATCTCTGTAGTTCATCTAATTGCTTTGTGACCCATTAAAGCTAAGAAATGATTACTTGAGCCATCATCACCTGTCGCATATGTCTGTGGGTTATGACGAGGACATGCAGAGTGAAATACCTTTTTATGGGGCCTGGTGGGGGCCACAGAGAAAAAAAACCCTAATTTGTACTGTTGAATTAATAATTAATGCTCTCAATTTAATAAATAAAATAATATGCAAAATATATATATTACTTTGAGAGCATAAATTACTAAATTGAGAACATGAATTAGTTATTTTTTTCTCCACGGCCCCTCCCAGGCTCTGTACTTTTTAGAGAACTGAAGAGATAAAATCATTCAGTAATTCTCAAGAATAAAAAGGAAAAATTAGATGAATATCAGGAAAAATAAGCATACTTTTGCATAGTGTCAATGTTTTTCTTTCTGTAGCTCAATCCTGTTAATTGTCTTGACAATCAGGTTAATCTTGCAATTGACACTGCAGTGCTTTTGGTGCTATTTCACACTATCTGTCACCAGAAAGTCTGATGTGATAATCAGATACTGAAGTAATTTGATCGTCTTCGCTCAGCCATCAGTTGTTCCAAACAGATTAAACATGGCTGGTGTATTTTCATATGATGGACACACAGTTCTGGTAGGCTGCTGTGATGCCTTTGTTCATCACAAGAACCTTTTGTGTCTTCTTCTTTCTCTTTTCTTCGTCACTCTGCGTGGTGCCACTCTGATCACTTCATCTAATGGAACACAAATTAAAAGGAAGAGCGAGAGTGACGATCATTTGCTCTTATCTCCCCTGGGGCTTAGTGTTACAGCATGACACACACACTTACACTGTTATCCCTTCTGTAGAGTGTATCTAAAGTCACCTTCTCCTCCTCCTACGCAAATACTTAACAGCAAAGTTTCCAAAAAGTTATTTTTTTCCAGACAGTCTGATGCTCAGTGAGCTATACGCTGTTTACCCCATTATCGTCCCTGACCGTTGACACCAAATCAAATGGAAAAGTACACACACACATGTATTTGTAGCCGGGGGAGATGCTGGCAAGATATGAGATCCACATCAGGTCAGTAGTTTGGTGCTTCTAACTGGAGAGGTTCTGTCTCGGTCGTCCACTCCTCTCCCCGAGGGAATACATTGTGTGGTCTGGTTTAGAGAAGCATTTCAGTCTGTAAAATGCTTTAAAAGCCTCCAGTTGTAGTGTCTGAAGGGAGTAACCTTCAGAAGTAATGATGGTCTAGTTGTATGAGTGTGTGTATGTGCAAAAAAGGGAGTGTTGTGTTTATCAATGCCTGTTTTTATGGGATACTTCAAGAAAAACTTCATAGAATTAAAGGTAATTTTGTTCCTGGATTTGAGAGTGTTTAATTTATAAATGTATTTTAGTTTCTAGATGATGTAAAAATATAAGCTTCATAGCTCAAATATTTCCAGCAGACTAGGTAGATAAGCTGAAGGCAAGACTCAGCATGTTTAGCATTTTTGTGCTGAAAGGCCATTTATCAGACAATCAACCCTACATAATATTTCTGACAAGCTTTCAGTTGTTGCGTGGCACATATGCAGTTTTTTAATTTTTGAAACAACACTTCTTTGATTTCACACAAATGTAGACAAAAGCAGGCTTCTCATTTCCAGCCAATGAATTTTGATTATCACGGCTAAAATGAGAACTGTCGCTGGTAGATTTTATCAGCTATATCTAGCTAGCTCATTAAGCTAATGTTAGCTCCATGAATTGGGTGAATGACTGACTTTTTAATATTTGCCAACCGAAAATGAAAACCCTGTAAAAATGGTCTGTGCACTTAATATGCATTTGATTGCTGCATTCAGCACCTTTTGTCCTAAAAGACTGAGGCTGAAGCTGCATGTCCCAAACTTCCTCACCAGCTGATGATCCATAAGGAACACATGGAAGTAAAGGAGCAGCACTGTTCTTTGAGACCTCACAAACTATAGTTAATGATGTGCTCCTCAGCCTTGGAAGTAACGCTTGATTACTCTTGGCAGTAAACTAGGTAGCCAGACATGCTAACGTACCATTGCAGCTTACGTTAGAACAAATAAACACATGTTTAATTTGAAAGAGAGACTTTCTTTCTCATTAAATTCTTATAAAGAAAGAAAACTGGAATTGGCAAAAATCAGGATCGGCAGGTCAGATTTTTAAAATAATGGAAATCGCAATCAGCCAAGAAAATTGCAATTAGTGCATCTGTAGTATTGAGTTATTTTTTAAATCAATTTCTCTGATTCCACCTTCTCAAGTGTGAATAATTTCTCGTTTATCTAGCCTTCTATGATAGTAAACTAAATGTCTGTGGGTCATAGACTGTTGGTCTGGACAAAAGAAGACATCTGAGGATGTCACCTTGGGCTTTGGGAAGCAGTGATTGACATTTTTCACCATTTTTGGACACTTCATCAAAAAAATATATAGTTGTAGCCCTACTATTTAATGTCCATCAGTAAATGTTCTTTTTGCTTGTGTTCCCAGCAGCATGCTTGGATTGCAGCTGCTGAAAGGTACATGGACACACCAATTTCAAGCAACTCTCAAACCACAGCTAATTAATTATTACACCATACTGTAATGAAGTATAACCAGAGGCTGCCTGGCATCCTAATCTAGCTGACTGAAACATGCAATAACACTGTAGTCTTTCAAGGTTGGTGTGAATTGTTAGTGACAAGAATACCTGGCAGTGGACTTATTTTACATTTGCAGCAGGATAAAAAGTGCGCACATGCATTTGTTCTTGTACAGTATACGTGTACCATGTGAATGCATTCATATAATTTGCGTGAGATGTGCGTATATGATTGAATGGCAAAGCTCTCAAGGAGAAGTGAAACCTCTCCACGCGTGAGTGCCGCACAGGCTCCTGAAATGTCTTAGAGGTAATCATAGCATTCAGCCGTGCATGCAGAGAATGCAGATAACGCTGTTGAGTTTTCTGAAACAACTCAACAATGGCTTTGCCTGTCTATACTGGACAATTACAGGCTGAGGAGAATGTGACACTTCTTGAGTGAACCACTTTAATGTAAATAACCACTTCTGGCTCTTGCGAGACACAAGTAAGTTGCTGCTTTATATATATAAAAGGAAAATCTAATACATTTTAAGAGGAAAAATGCACAAACAGAAGTCTGAAGCTGCCAGTGAGTAGCCATTTTTACTTTCCCTGAAAACCTCAACACTCAAACCTTTATAAGTCTGTAATTACTAATCTTTTGTACTCAGACATTTAGCAGCCTCTTTGTAGATACATGGCATCATCATCATCATTTGTAGTAATCAGTCCAATTAAGCCACTGTCATTGGGCTTTTAGCTGATGTTCTTTTACAACAGTTGATTAAGCTTATATTTCTTTATTACTGGCATCAAAAGCACCCAATACTTTAATTTGATGTTTTGTATGCTTTGGTCCACTGCTCACACAGTTCCTGATTAGAAGAGCCTGACTGCTCTTTATGTCTGCAGCACATAGCGTTGTCTAGTGCATATGTTTTTGTTGTGCTTTTTTTTTTTGCTTCTGCATGCATTATAATAAGTAACAGTGAGTAACTCACATAATCATAAGTGTGAAATCCAGATTTAATGATTTACTATCACTTGTACATTCATAACATCTCAACACAAAATCTAAGTATTTTTCATTATCACAAATTTAACTGCATGTCCTGCTTTTAATTTGCTGTCTAAAACCTAGTTATGCTCAAACTGTCAAGGGGACAGAGATCAGCTGGTATTGAAAGTAGCTGTGTTTTTGGATTTGCCAATTCCCCGAGTAAACCTGCCAGGTTTCATGGAACATTTCAACATTTGGAAAGTATGCCTTTTTGCTTGAGCTTGATACTCTTGCTAGATGGGGAGATCAATACCGCTCTCATATCTGTCTGGGGGCAAAACAGCTTGCCTGTCTTTATCCAAAGGTAAAAAAACAGCACCTTATCTCTCTATCGGTATCTCTTTTTACAGAGGGTTATTTGCATGAATGGATTATATGTATTATAGGAACTGGATATTGGATTCAAAGATGGCACCTGTTCACTGAAATGAAAAGTGCTTGCCTGGCGCATAAGCCAAACAAGTTTTCTAACTTCTGGGATCTGCTTCCACGTTTTTGCGTTCCACTGAATGTTCTCAGTAGTGTTTTTCCCGCTGGTCCTGCCTGCAAGTTCATCCCATAAACTTTACATTGGGTTGATGTCACAAATTTTAAAATCTGGGAAAGTTTTATAATATTTTTTGTAATTCATTATAAAATCTTAATGGCTTAGGAATTAATAATAGAAAGAGTAATAATTGACCTTGTTTAAAGTTCAATGTCTGCTGTCGACAGTTTTACAGTCTCTGTGTCTCACTTATTATGGGGGTCGATGTGGTAAATGCTTTTTGGGCTGCAGGGGATTTTTTTAAAAAAAATTGCTGCAATACTGCAAGTGGCCACTAGGAAAAAAATTGGCAGCAAAGCTGAGTGGCAGCACTGTATCCAGCTTTGTTAATACATCCATGGGTATTATTATTTCTATTTCTTGGTCAGGTGCAGGGACAGGAAGTCACTGCGCCTGGCCAAGAAATAGGCAGTGTCTGTAATCACTCCTCGTTCACTCATTCACTACTCCCTAAATAACTGACACTTAATATCTTACTCATTTGTACTCATCCTATTCATTGCCTCTCTGTTTCTTGATTGCATTGACGTTATTCGAATTTGTAATTGCACTATGTATTTTCTGTTTTTATGTCTGTGAAGCACTTTGTAAACTTGTTTTTGAAAAATGCTATATAAATAAAGGTTATTATTTCTCAGTAGTTTGTAGTAAATGGAGATTTTGTACACTTACAAATCATCATGATTGTGCATCATCACTGTCAGCTGTAGAGTTGCACAACTCTAATTTTCACATCTATAATTTGTGGCTATTTCCATTATGGCATTGTTAGCAGGATTAAATAAATTAGATACAAGGTAAATTTATGAGAATTAAACTTTCTGATAGACAGATTTTTTTTTTTTTTTTTAGCTTTGATAGAGCCAGACTAGCTGTTTCCAGTCTTAATGCTAAGCTAAGCTAACTGTTTGGCTAGAAAGAGAATAAGCATGTTTTCCAAAATGGAACTATTTCTTAAAATATGTATCATTAACATACAATCAAACCATTGAGCTCTGCAAGTTTGCTCTCATTTATCACCTCAGATAAATTAGGCCAAGCATTAATGAGAGCTTCAGCCAGTTATCTGCAAGACTCACAGAAATGACTGTGATATAAATCCTCAGATATTTGTCAAGCTGACCACCAGGCCAAAATGTCAGCGTGGACCCTTTGAGAGTACTAAAAAGGGCAAAGACAATTAAGAATGCAATGAATTAATCAGTAAGTCAGTTAGTTGTCTATGTATTATATTGGTGAGCCAGCCCCAGTGTGTGACTGCTTATTTAGCCTCAAAGCTGCTGGGAGTATGCAGTTTCCTGCCAGAGGGAAATAATGACAATTACAGAGACAGATGGCGTGTATGTGGCCGCCAGTCTTTCTACCAGCATATTCTACCGCCTGAGAGCCAGCGAGAGCCTGAGTATCACAAACTTTGGATCCCTGGGTAACAATCTTCCTGAGCACCACATTATTGCAATGTGCTGAGGCACAGTACTGGGCATGCAGCAGAAATGAAAGAAGATGATTAAAGTCTCTATAATGTACACTATAATTATAATGTATGCAGAATATAAATGTTTTAGTCTATTACATATCCTACTGTTGCCAGTGAATGCGATACTTTGGAATCTGATGGTATTTAATGATTATAAATAAGCAAAAGAGGCTTAGTGCAAAGACTCAGACTGGACTGACTGCTTCACGCGCTGAAATATGAGACACAATTGCCTCAAGAAATGAACTGAAATGAATACTTGGGTAAGAGAATAACACTTCCAACAGCAACCAATCCCATAAATTTAATAGAGATCGATTGTGAGCAGAGGCAAACAGCAACAGTGCTTTGGATTTTATTACTGAATCAGTGATGAATACACTTTTTTTATGGTGCTTTTTTGTGTTGAACAAGTAAATATATGTAATGAAAGGCATCATTTAGGTTAAAGAAATAAAGTAATGGGTGTATTTTGTGTTTGTATGTATTTTACAACATCAATGTTTCCTCATGACTTACTAATTATAATACTTTATCAAGCAGGAGGCCACAAGTGATGTTAATGGTAAAGATCTCCCTGCAGTAGTACAGTAAAGCAGACATGAAATTATCAGCACTGTGTCACCTGGTCTTTCTGGCCCTGAGGGTGGGCTCCTAATCTTAACTGCCTCGGCCTTCAGAATAATAAGTTGCACCCACATGCAGCCTTTGTTCTTGTCCTTTGTCTGGGTCCACAGCTGCAGGAGGAAGTGGGAAAGGCGTTATGGAATAATGGAGCTCTGGACTGGTGCGACTTCGCCAGTCAGAGCAGGATGCTAAATGATGCGTCATTATAGCGATTTCATAATGGCATTCTAATTGGGCCCAGGCGGCACAGCAGCAGCATTTTATGTCAATCATTTCTCTTTCTGGCACTCTGTCTTTCTCTGGCTGTCCTTTCTGCCCTCTATACGCTGGTTTTTCTTTTTGTCTCTCAGAGCCTGTTCTGAGTTTTCAATCTGCCATCTTTCTGTCTTCATCTCTTGGGTTTTTTGTGTGTGTGTGTGTGTGTCTTTTATCTTCTCCCCCACTTTCTTGGCCATTCTGAATGAGGAACAGATAGATCAGAGACAGATACAAGGAAGAACAATCAACGTGTTTCTCGGTGCACGACTCAGGCAAACCATTCTGCTTGTAATGACAGAATCTGCACTAGTAGTCCTGTGGAAATGTGAGGGTTAGTAGGAGGCTGGATTATGTGAACAATAACGATTACAAAGCTTCATTCATTCTGGCCACCTACACAGGGTGATGCACACACGCTCAGAGGTGACTCAAAGGGTAGAAAGCAGGACTGGGTTACACAAAGGCCTCTGAGTCCACTGAGTGTCAGTGAGGTAAAGAACCTCTGATATTATGATCAGTTTTTCAACCGCAACAAAACCATGGTGACAATGAGCTGAAAATAGTATACATGTATTGTTTGTGTTTAAATGACATTGAATAGAAATCATTGACCACAAACATTTTAATATGAATAGCTGGAAGTATGCAGGAGTCTTAAGAAGATGTGCTCTATGTTGAAACGTTAGTTAGTTGCTGCACCTTATTAACAAGCTGTAACTATGTGCTCCAGCGCTCATCATGCCACATCCTGTGACAATCGTCCTGTTGGGTGTGGCAACAGTTTGAGCTCTGAGGTCGCTAAAGCGCGGCGATTTCCTCATCTTCAAGTCAAGTCAATTCACACAAACGACAGGAAGAATATGCAAACTCCACAAAGAAAAGCAGATTCTGGTGTCAGACCCAGGACCTTGCTGTAAAAATGGCTCCACTATGCTGCCACCTCAACAACTGTATAGGAGCCATACAGTAAATACAAATAAATATGTTTCAATTAATAGGTATAAAAATCCAATTTGAAGGCTCATTATAAGTCCGATATTAGTTTTCACATTGTTTCTAGTGGGGCCTGATGTGCTGTACTGAACTTATCACTTATTATTGATATACATACTGTACATCAGGCATGTTTTATCAAATAAAATATTGGCTCATTTTCTTTGTAATATTAATACTTTACTTTTATTACAGCCAATGACAGCAAGCAAACACCAAAGCATCATCATTTTACCTTGGCAAAAGCCATCTTTTCACAATGTTAGCAAATATATGTGATATATATATATGTTCCCAACTGTTGTCGGGAATTAGAATAAGTTAACTTTGCAAATCACAAACACATAAGATGGACCAAATTTTTAAAAGAAGGTTTAAATTTTGGATTTAGGGAAACTAGTTGTTCAAGTTTATTCTAGTGTTATTCTAATTGTAGGTAATTATTTTTTTCTGGGGTATTTGAATTGTAATGATTTTATTCATGATAATATACAGTAGGTGTTTACTGATGTTTTGTTGGTAGTGTGACCTCACCTGATCACCTGGACTCCTGCATCTTTGCTATCTTAATGTCAATGACTACAGTGGCCATACAATAACATCCAAGACATTTTGTAGTTGTGTGATTTAATGTCTCTCTTCTCATTATGTCAATAAATAGAAAGACATAACAAGTCAATTTTCCTTCTAGAGCCCTTAGTCACTCACAGAAACCAAATAAATTCACTGTAATTTCAACAGACATGATGGTTTTGCTACTAAATGTGCCTTCCTTCCTCTGAATTCAGAGCAATTAAAAGATTTTCTGTTGGTACGCCGGCTTCTTCTTTGTTTGCTCAGTCATGGAGGCTATCACTGTTTATACTAATTACAGAGTTCTTCTCCTGTTAAGTTTCCATATGACTGTCAGTGCTTTCAAAAATGCAAAACAAAAATTTCATAATGTCAGTAGATTTGTCCTGAGAAACAGATATCCATATCTGTGTACCAAAAAGCTTCCAAGAACTAAGTAAACTCATACCACGACTGACTATTGCATTTTATGGGAGACGTGGTAGCTGAACAGCCATTTATGAGGATCACAGTATACAAGAACATCAGAGATCAGATCAGATACTTGAATAAAGGTTTGACATGTCTATATAACATACTGTTTTTATCAATTTTGAAGATGTTCAATCATGAGAAAAAACAATAAAGTAAAAGAAAATTAACTGTGAGTGACAACCCCACTGAGGTCTTCGATCATTAATAGCTTCGTTTCAAACTTGCTGTGATGACGCCTGCTGATATAAACAGGAGGAGACGTGATGTGACAGGGATGTCATGTTGGTTTGAGAAGCTTGGGCAGACTGACTGTCACAGACTCATGTAAGAACAATTACGGCTGCAAGCAGCAGCAAACTGAGCTGCAGCGTTTTAGTCTGAAGAGAACAAATGTGACTGAAAAGATTCATTGTTGTATCTGAAACAATTCATTAGATTATAATTTTGTTCCTACTCACAGCTTGTATAGAAGCCAAGGCTGCAACTAATTATTTTCATTGTCAATTACTCCTCTGACTTTTTTTGATTAATCAATTAATTGTTTGGTCTTTAAAACATCAAAGAATTGCAAAAAATTCTCTTTTTTTTCTTAGAGCCCCACAATGTCATTAAATGTCTTGTTTTGTCTGAACAATCCAAAACCTTAAGATGTTAAATTTACTATAATGTAAGACAATGAAAAGCAGCAAATTGTCTACAATAGCATTTACATTCAAACTGTTGAATGTTACAGGCTCAGATCTTGATGAATTTTCCAATTCAATAAAATAATTGATACTCCAGCAGTAAAGAGGGTACACACAAGTCAAAGTGATGGATTTTATAATTTCCATAAGTTGCAATGTATAAAATATTCTCTTTAACTGAGCCACATTTCCATGAAAATAAAAAGATGGTCACATATGGCTGGTATTTAACAACTGTCAAAGTTTCAAACTTTAAACAGTTGTACATATTGGTGAATTGTTCCCACACTTTAGTCTTGTGAGTCCGAACATTTGTGAAAAAGCAGGGAGACATAACATTGGTGCAAACTTTCTGTACAGCGGTGAAGAGGGTAAAACATGTCCAGTGATTATATGCATGAATGTGAATGAAATGTAATCATTTTATACATTACATATTAATGATCTAAAAAGTAACTAGAAGAGCGCACTCAGTACCTAGTGGGTTGGACAGTTTTTCAAAATCCGTAACTACAATCATCCCCAAACCTTAACCTCGTGGTTATTATTCTAGCCATGATGACGAAGGTCGCCTAACTTAAAGCAGGTAACGCACACCAAGTTTCTCTTAACAAAGTGATCATTTTAACCCAAACTGTGATCTTTCCATAAACCTAACAAAGTGGTTTTTGTGCCTAATCCTAACCGGACCTTAACCACAGCGTTATCACATCATAAAACATTATTTTTTAACAGTGATTTGTAACATTTTTGAAAAGCACAGACAAGCGATGTTGTCCTGCCGATTACTGCCTGTAGGGGCGCCTGATTAAAAAATACTCCTATGTGTCGTTCTGGGGTGCGTGATCAAACGACATATTTGGTTGTTTAATTTGTTGGGAGAATATCAACTCTCCATCAAACTACCAGTAACACAAACAAGTCAACCCACAAACTGTTGAAGTAACGAAGTATTACTCAGATCAGTAACCGTAATATATTTACTGAATATCTACCTGTAATCCTTTTTGCCCAACACTGATAATGACACTGATTCATTACTTTGGTTCAGATATTTATTATATATGAGCACAGCCTGATTGTCATGTATTGCATCAGCAGTTGTCTTTCAGCATGGAGACATTTCAGGGCAGAATCTGCATTTATTGACTGTGGTTTTATGAGTGTCACTATTACAGTTGAGACATTTTCACCTCAAAATATTGCTGTTGTGATAGTTAGAGTCATTTGCAAATATAATGTGATTGCAGCCATTAGTTTTGGGCAATTACTTTTAGATGATGTAATTATCTTTTTTTATTATTATTATTTTCTTTCATCCAAACTGGATGTACAGAAGTTTAAAGCAAACTTGTCTTATGTAATTCAAGGAGAAACAGTGAAATCATGTCCTTTCGTGTTTCCCATTAAAAAGAAAAAGAAATTCATGATCCCTACTCCACAGGGGAACTGAAAACGTTTGATTCACTGATTCAGTGGTTCTCTGCTAAGCGGTGCAGTGCAGGCCGGCTGCTGAGGGTATAATTACAGAGGCAGATGAATATAAGAGTGTAATTACCTCTCGAGAAAGTTCACTGCAACTGAGTCCCACAAAAGTGTGTGTGAATTAAGGGGTTGTGACAGAGGAGCTGTAACTTGTGTGCACGAGTGTAGGTGCGGAGCTGGGTGGCATATTTACATATTTTACATTAATGGATGTTTGATTAGATGAGGTGGATGAGCCTGACTTTTCCTCTCAGTATAGGAGCTGTGATGAGGTCTCTGCTGTATTGTGGAGAGGCTATGACACATAAATACATTCATACAGATATTTTCATGTGATAATGACCGTTTCACTCAAAGAAATAGTTTTAGCAAAAGACACTTATTTGCTTTCACACCGAGAGGCAGATGAGAAGATTGATATCACTCTCAGTGTGAAGGATGGACTGTAGCGACGACGCGGTTTAGCAATAAGACGGGCTGGCAGGGGGAAACGGCTAGCCTAACACTGTCTACAGTTAAAAAAAAATACACCAACAAACGGCTCTAAAGGAGAATGAGACACTTCGTGTTATTCGTGCAGATTTGACCACTTGACCGTTTCTGCATTCTGTGATGCAGATTCATAAAGCCCGTGTGGGAATTTTTTGCTCAAGTTGAAACATTTTCAGCACCTTTTAAATTTGCTTCACGATTGGTCTGACCAAACAGTTAAACCTAGCACTTCTGTACAGCATGTCAACCTCATAATTATAAGACTGCAGGATGTCATTACACCCAGCTGCTCTTCACCAAGAAATAGTTACACACACATAGCTCCCTGTAAAACTACAAATTGTTGTTTTTACATTTTTGTTTGGATGGAGACAGACTAGCGGTTTCCACCTGCTTCCAGTCTTCATGCTAGAGGAACTCTCACACAACCACAACCTACGTGTCACGTGACAGACAGAGACAGCCGAAGGAAGGTGTCCTAAAAATGAGTAGAAGTCTCTGCAACAAAGTGAAAAACGCTGTAAACCACGTATCTTTTCAAACTGCAACAATTAGTCGATTAATTGATTAGTATATTGAGAGAAAATTAATCACCAACTGTTATTATCATTAATAGATCGTTTAGTCATTTATTTAAGAAAAAAAAAATCTCTGGTTCCTGCTTCTTAAATGTGACTATTTTCTGGTATGTTTAGTCCTCTATGATAGTAAAGTAGATACATTTGAGTTGTGGACTGTTGGTCGGGACAAGACAGTTTTAGGGGCTTTGGGAAACAGTGATTGACATTTGTCACCACATTTTATAGACCAAATGACTAATCGATTATAATTGATAATGAAAATTTGACAATGCAGTACGTGCTCGATGTGACTGAAATGAAACCAATGCAAAAAGTGTAAAAATGTCAACCTCTGTCGTTTTTTTTTACCTTTGGACAGAGCCAAGGTAGCTGTTTCCCTCTACTTCCAGTCTTTACGCTAAACTAAGCTAATCGCCTGCAGATTTATATCTACATGGAGCTTGTAGAGGAGCTTTTAGATGAGCTGAGATCAGTCACTACTATCTCCATGTTTAAAAGAAAACTTAAAACCTTTCTGTTTTCTCAGGCTTGTGACTAGCAACTGGAGTGTGTGTGGCCAGACAACTGTTCTTCAACTTTTTATCATTTTTATTTTTTATTTATTTTTATTATTATTTTTTGTGTGAGTGTATGTGTATGTCTGTGTGCTTGATTTGGTGTTCATTTTTAATTGTTGTATTTCTGTATGTTTAAACTTTGCTTTAAAATGATTTCATCATGTTGACCAATTGCTTTTATGCTGATGTTAAGCGTCACTGTGTATGAAAACACAGTGACGCAGTGCTACACAAATAAAATAGACTTGACTATAAGAAAACAAGAACAACCATATTTCCACAAACTCTTCCTTTAAGCAGCATAAACAAGCACAATATTGCTACTGAGGAGAAAAATGGCATCACAGAATCATTCTTGGTGATGGACATGCTAATTTCAGCTAATTCTGGCTAAAAACCAGCAAGGGAGAGGCATTAAGAGACACACAGATAAAGATAGACAGTGATGGAGAAAAGAGAGGGTGATGCAGGGAGGAACATTGTGAGATTTCAGATGAGTGGGGGATTGAGGGGGTTGGGATGGGTATTTAAATGCACTCTCGACCTTTCAAAACAAGACATTATAGAGCACTTACCCGTACCAAACAACACTGTAATAACATTTTCCAGGCGGCTCTGGGTGACCTGCAGGGATGTGCCCGTTGCCTGGATGTGCACTTGTGTATCTGTGTGTAAACTTGTTACATTATACATTATGTCTATATTAGCGTATAGTGCTGGCTAGTAATGTTTTGCCATAATATCAAATATAAAGGGGTTTTTCATCATCCTCATCTTGGAAACCGAAGGCTTTATGTACCTGCACATTAAATCATTGCTCATCTCATTTTAATGCTAATGAAAAAAAAATATTTTGTCTCACAACTGTCTCTACTTTCTCACCATCCTCTTCCTCCTCTGTGCTGCTAGCCCAAACTAACAATGGCACATTGATGAAAGAGGATAACCCTTGGTTGATAAATTATGACACAGTGGATCCTCTTTATTTTACAAATGTTGAATAATGAGCTCCAGGTCATGTTTTTGCTGCCACTTAATATCTAGTGTTTCGCGGTTACAGCTGTCATCTCGCCTGCAGTGCTGAATCCCTCTGCAGCAAAGAGAGAAATCCCATAACTGTGCAAATGAACCCTTGTATAGAGAGACAGGCATGGAAAACAAAAAGGAGATTGACTAAAAGACTCTTCAGGATGAAAATGCACCCAAGTCATGTAATCACTAAAATCCATGAGTGAACGCAGTGGTACCTCTCATTCTCCCTTTAACTTTGCCAGAGGTGGAGGACTTAGCAAGTTTACCTGGAGAACAGAGAATCAGATAGGCTGCTCTGTTTCCTGTCCTACTCCCTATCAGCACCGTAACAAACCTCTGAGGGCCAATTAAGGCAGCTATCATGGCAGTGATTGGATCACTGAGCTTTGATGTGACAAGAACAAGCACATGTGAGGGTACATACATGTGTAAAATAAATGTTTCAATACTATTACTGTACGAGATTTACATGAATTCTTATTAAAGAGCGACTGAAACTGCTTCTATTTGGAAGCAAAGCAATCAAAATGTTCTTGTTTCCTTCTGTTTTAAAAACAATTATCTCTCTGGACCTGAGGGGATGAGATTTAAGGAGTCTCTCTCTGTTGATGACACTGGGGGAGTTTGCAATTTTAGCAAAGCAGCTGATTCCATCACTTGATGAGCTTTTCTACTGTCAAAACACAGCAATCACTGCAGCCGTCGGGGTCTGACAAAGCTGTGGATCAATGAAATTAGCCGAGGGGAAATTTTCAGACAAAGAGGCTTTCACTTTTGAAGTCTTACGGCTTGCTGTACATGAGTTGCTCCTCACTCACTGGCCAGCGTCTCCATCTGTAAGTGAGTACATTTTTATTTTATTAGATGGCAAGAAAGCAAATTGTTTTATTGAAAATGTTGCCTGTTTTGTAATAATAAAAACACATCCAGTGTTCATTTTAAAGGCTGAATATACCACCATGCTCATTAGAATACACTGTTAAGTGCTCAGTCACACCAGAAAATGGTGTAACCATCATTTGCTTGTCTCCATGAAACAATCAGTGCTGGAAGCTTGAAGTAGTAGTCTTGCGATACCAGACATTGGAGATCTCTGCCTACCGAAGTCTGAGGATTTCTCAATTCACAATAGTTGCTTGAATGGTGGCGAGAACGGCTGCTAAAAAGATGAGAACTCCCGCAACATTTGTAGTATTTATTATTATTTGACCGACGTGTTTCGGCTTGTGGCCTTCATCAGGGTCATCATAAAACACATTACAAACGAGAACAGCTGCTAACAAACCTACACCGCTTACATTTTGTCGAGGTCACACCTTACCAGAAATGATGCTCGCCTCTCATTCTCCTCCGAAGTGAACTGCATGTCCGCCCAAATATGAAGGGCTGCCCTAAAGACTTTGGATTGGTTCTGCAATGCAGGTTTTTTTTTAAACTCTCTGTTTCCACCCAGTTTTAACAATGACACCTGTGAGATTGTCCTCAGTCTCTATGAGCGAAGCGTTTAGAGACTGATCTGTGTTCTGAGTCATGCATTGGCTACTATTGTGCATGGCCAGTTTAATTCATGACACAATAGATGCAAAGAAGAAAGCTTTATATCACTGGTTCTCAGGCAGATCTGGGTTATATAAAAGTGGATGGGGTGACACAGCTAATGTGATGGCTTCCTCCACTTTGTTGTTGAAGTTGTCAGGAAAGGTTAAACACACTGTGCAAATTGACCTAACCTCTACAAGTGAAGCCACTGACTGCAGCTGGTTTGATTTTACATCGTAAAGTTTTTGATTTCGTACAGTGTTTTCACCCTGATACTTTAATTTTGGGTGGGTGATACTACAAAATGTATTTATTTAGTTATTTTTCCAATTCTCTTAAGTACACAATCACCTATACAGTATGCTAAAACACAAGGCAGTATTTACTGGTAAATAACAAATGTTTATTGTGTCTTTTCCATTAATGCATTATAATAATACATTATACTTCCCTGATCTTCTCTTAACTAATGAGTTGATGGCTGCATGGATGCACAAGACTTATGTTTCATTTCATAGCAGTTAATATTACATAATATTTCATGTTAAAATCTTAATGTTTTGTCATCATTCAGTTTTAAAATAATCTCACTGAACACTGACACTTTTCATGGTCTAATCCTCACAGTCTGCTACTGCTCCAAACCAGAATGACATTAGGCTTTTAGAGATAACAAGGTTTCCCCTGCTCTCCTTCATCATCGGAGGTGTAATTAGACAGGTAATGGAGAGAAGAGCAGCTCGGGGCCCATCCTTCTTAATCAAAAGAGTCATAACAATGCAAATACTGACCCTTTGTTGACTCAGATGCCTGAAAGACTGATATCATTTTAACTTTTGAAGTAGGAGAGAGACACAGGGAGCACCGCAGAGCCAGTGAATTCAGACGTGTGGTGATGAGACACAGTTCCTAAATCACAGGAGGGGGGAAAGTTATGAGTCGCCCTGGATTCATAAAATAAGAATTGAGAATGAGTGAGTGCTGAAGCTTTTGGCCTGCTGCCCACCTCCTTCAAAGCCGGTCCACCCACTCCTTCTTTCTCTCACAAAGTGTCTCTCTGTCTCTACTTCTCTGAGTCTTCCTCTTTCATTTTCCTTCACCTATGTCTCTCTTTCTACCTCTCTGCTCCTCCCTCTCTCCCCTCTGTCAGTCTCACTCTTTCTTCCTCTTATCAGACAGGCAGTGAAGCATGGGGAAGCTGTCTGCAGTGAAGACAACAGCAGGGGAGCGCAGCGCCGTGAAACACAGGGAACTAAGACTTAAGAGACTAAAGAGCTGAGGCTGAGTGACTGAACTGAAGGGCTTTACACTGTAATAAAAGAGAATATTTAGACTTAAGGTCTTAAGGATGGGCATTACAAGCTGAGCATGAGCTGCGAGCGCTAAAGGAAAGACGGCAAAGCTCCTTGTTTCCATGTTGAGGTTAAAACTAATTTTCTTTTGATAGAAGCAAAAACAAGATATTGTAGAGCCAGTATAAATGAGTCAGTAAAGTCATATTCAATCGGAAGAAATCAATGTCATCGTGATGGTGATGTTGTGTAAATGATAGACGTAAATTGCCTAATACAGGACTATGATTGGCTGGATCCACAGCTGATGGATCAATATGGTCTAGAGTGAGAGAAAGTACACAAAGACATTAAAAAGACACCAAATAGACTCAGTGCAAATTAGCAATCAACACAGATCAGTGTGGCAATTTGGGCTATTGGACTACTCACACCCAACTGTGAGAGAATATCTACAACGTCCTTTAAGTACAGACACCACCACTACACTTAAAAAAAAAAAATCTCTCACAAAAAGGTTCAATAAGGAAGTCCAGGGTTCTCTCCCCCAAATCAAATACAATGTTGACACTAACAGGTTCAATATTAGCCCTTTACACACACAAGAAAAAGAAAAACTCTGACTAAACTTATGTTTAAGGCAATTTTTTACTTTAATTCAGAGATTTTAGAGATGGTCATAGTGAAGTTGTCATTCATTACACTACTCAGAGCTTTTGTTATTACCTTTTAGTTGTTACATGTACTGTATACACAACTGTCACCATCAAAAGTAGTTTTAATAACAATAACGTGGATCATCTTTTCCATTCCACTTCCAAGATGTAATATAAACTGTTTTCTTTGGTCCAACCTTCCAAATAATACTTTTTAACAGTCTAAATAAATTCATGGTAGACCTGGTTTGCATTACTACAGATCATTCTGGATTACAAATGAAAATGGATGGACATGAAACTGTCCTGGTTGGATCATCAGATGAGTAACTACATTAGAAAAAAATCTGATTCTTGATTCCTGAGTCTAAGGTACAAGCCTGTGCATATAAACACTTTAACTAACTCCTAATTTGGTACGAAATATCCAATCACCACGTCTCTTTCATGCGTCTCTAATGGGAAACTGAGGGTAAAGCAATGTTTTGTTCTAAGTTATAACTAGTATTCTGAATTTGACACAGATCTGAACTGTCCTTTCATGGGTATCGCAGTATTTAGAGCCACTGGTTTAACCAAACTGATGGAACAAACATGAATTCTCAAAAACAAAGTTGAAACTGGTTGCCACAATATATGCAGATAGCGCTGATGATTGATCATTTGGGATAATGTAAGTACATAACTCAAAAAATATATATAACATAGGTTTACTCGTTTTTAGACATTTTAATGCAGAATAGTTACATATTATAGCTTTAAATTGTTTTAACCTGAGCGGTGGGTGGCTGCATAAAGGGTTGTCCACCTGTAGATTCTTTATTTCCATCAATAAATTATTTTATACGTTCAGCTATAAGCTTAGCACAGTGTTACCATGGTAACCGTCAACAGTGAGCAAATGAGAGAATGATGTCATTTCAACACAATACAGATACCCTCCAGCCATGACCCAGTGAAGAGATAGGAGATATCTGTTTGTGTGTGTGTGTGTGTGTGTGTGTGTGTGTGTGTGTCAGCAGACTAGAGGTGAAATTAAAGAGGGGATTGGGAGAAGAGACGGAGGGATATAGAGCAAAAAAGGAGGGATAAGGTTGAGAAAGCAGGGAGATAATGCTCCCTGAGGGGGGAAGGAGGCGGGGGACGGAAGATGGACTGAGAAAATCTTAGCAGGGACCTGGAGAGAGACGAGTATTAGATTCTAATGAAAAATCTGCCTGCAGGTATTCATCATATCTCCAGGCATATCATTTCACAAGTGACGAGAAATAGTGACGTATTCAATGCATTTGTTTTGCATAAGCTGTTGATGTTTTAAAGCACATGAGGCCCCTGAATACACATATCTTTCTTACCTTTTAACCAACATCTTTGCATGATTTACAGTTTAAAAAACTTTATTTATCTTATACTTGCTCTTTATGCAGCCCCTCAGTTCAGCGTCTGTCTGAAACAGGCTGTTTTAGCTCTTGTCTCTTTAGGTCTCCCTCCCAATGATCCCACTCTGTTCTGATTTGTTAGTTTCTGGAAGACTTACGCTGGCTCGAGAGGCTACATAAACCAACTATAGTAGCAGGATGTCACTTCTTTTTCTTGTTCTATACTCAAAATGTTGAAAAACTTTTTGAAAAATACATCCATAAATGTTTCAGCCAAAGCCTGATCTGAGATATGAGAGTGGACAAAGACATCAAAACAGTATAAAAATAACAGAAAATCACAAAAAGCATGATATATCCCCATTTTAAGAATAACTTAACACCCCCTAAAATCCATTTTTTTCGCTGCCCTCCAGTGGTTTAACTTCTCACCTTGCTGTTGTGATGTACAGGTGTACTTCAGTACCCTGTGACATCACTGTTGGGTGTGGTTACAGCAGAGCGCACTTCCTGATGAGAGAAAGCCATTCTGTGTGAGTACAACAAATCTGTAACTCTGATCAAAGCTTCAACTCCACAAAATCAGCTGGGAGATAAGAAACAGTGGTTACAATCCCTACAAAGCAATCAAAGTATTTCAGGAGATTTTTGTAATATCTGTGTTTATCTCAGTTGAAATGGAAAAACAGTGATTACGTAACATGTACACAGCTAGCTTGGTATCTGTGTGTTTGTGTTGTGTGAAAAAAAAGTTTAAAAAAGAGTTGCTTGGCCCACTTTATTTTGATAAGAGAACTGAATTACTTTTCCCTTGTAACCAAAATGAGTTTTGCTGAGGTCAGGTTAGAGGGTTTTAACACCTCTTGACCACAGATTTAGGTCCTATTGTTAAAGAGAGTAGCTGCACCAATTCCCATCGGATCCTCGCTTTCCTGCTCCATCAGTGAGATCATGTCTGGGTTCACTACCAGCTAATGTCTGCATGAACTGCATGAGCTGGATTTCACCCTGTGGTCACTTGAGATAATACAACTTATTCCCCAGATTCACCCACAAAAGCTCAGACACCATGAAGAACTAAACAACACAAAAAGCTCCTTTTCCTGATTCTGCAGACATGGCCAGGAAGTCAAAATGGATTTCCATCCAGATAAACAGCTGCCCAGAGAGTTTATCATGCTGACAAAAACATTCTCTGTTACACAAACTTTCTCACTTGGTACATTTCATTGTTTAAATGGGAAATCTGACAGCAGTTGACTCCTCTCTTAAACTTGTTTGGCATGAAAAATGGTCATTATCTCAAGTGACAGCTTTGTTATTAACAAAGTCAACTGAATTTACGTTTTAAACTGAGTATTTATAAAATGACAAGCAGAACAAGATGTTGAAGCACTGCCTTAAAAAACAGACAAAGGCGATTTAAAACTTTAAAAAAAAAGTGAGCATGATTTGTTGACAGCTCTTTGTTGATATTTTATGTTCACACTGGTCTGTTATTTGCCCATTTGTTTGAGAGTTTATGCTTAGAGCTCAAGCTGTAGATATTATGTCAAACCTGCCATGGAGGTCACAAATATATTGAGTAAGACCTTTATCCTTAAGACGCCACACTGCCTCTCACAGACGATAAACAAAGCCTGAAGCATGTTGTGTGTCCTATTGTTTATTATAATTGACTGTCTGTATTTTTAATCGACAGCCAGATCTCTGCTGGCCAAAAGACCGAACAAAATTATCAACACAAATTAACTATATTTGCATATAGTTTATTAAGAAAAGATGTTTCTAGGAGGCATTCTCACAAAAAGTGAGATGTAAAACTATAGTCAAGTCTTGAATATGCTGTTGGTCTAGGGGTATGATTCTCACTTGGGGTGTGAGAGGTCCTGGGTTCAAATCCTGGACGAGCCCCCATTTGTTACCACCTGGCTCAAGGCTGGCAACAAGAAGGGAGGCCACACACAGACATATCAGTCAAAAGTAATTTATTTAACTCAAAGAAATAATATACCAACTAACTGGTGGGGTGTGTAAGTCGGAGAAACATCAGTAGTGTTTGTAATGTATGGATGAGTGAAAATGTGGTGAAAAGAGTGTTGGATGGTGCAACAAACCAAACAAAAGAAGAAAGCTGAGGCCCCTGCAGTAGGCCCGGCTGAGAGAGAGAGCCCAACCCAGATGGGCAGGTACGAGGCAAACCTCCCAGCTCCACCTGCTAGCTGACTCCCAGTATCTGCAAAAAATGGGAGTAAGGCACACAATCAGGTAGAGTAAGAAGGCCCGTCACAGTTGTAAAATATTTGTCATGATATATCAAATTTGAGGCTACATCCCTCTTCATTGATATGGGGTGAATATTTATGGGAGATTCACTCTACTTTTTAAGCTAAACTTGTTTTTTTTAACGTTGGCTGGTTGGATGTAGGTTTGAAGGAAATATATTGGTTTCATGTGTGTGTCTAACTCTGATATGTATTGATAAAACTAAGAATCCTATTAGTACAAAAACTAATACGCAATATTTGAAAAGTCTCTGAAATGTGAAGTCGCTGAAACCTGGAGATAATGTCATTACAAAGGCAGTTCTCACTCTGTGTTCCTTACACTGAGATCAATAGTAACCTGAGGAAATGCACGAGCTTGACCTTGATATAATGTCACATGTGAGTTATGCTTTCAGGCTTAAATACTTTAGTCACAGTAATATGATATTTCCTCAGCGTGGTACTAGAGAGAACAATTGGTGATAAAATGATACGAAGAAATCGATTAAGTTTAATTAAAATTTAAGACAGCAGTACAAAGGGCAGGCTTGTTGATCCATGGGGGGTTTTCATCTGAAATACTGAGACACAATTTTGTAATATACTCTTCATCTAATTTTGAAGACTTTAATTAGCTTCTCAAGAGTGCCTCAAAGTGTGACCTTTTAAGAACAGTTATTGCACACCGTGAAAGCACATCTGAAGATCTGCTTCCAAAAAAATAGAAATTAAAAAAAAAAGAAAAGCGCAGCTCATTATTCGTGTTACTCAGCTGCTGCCGTCTTTTTGGCTCACCGTTATCACTGGCGCTTGTAGTTGTGGAAGGTACTACACGTTACCGGCTCGTACGCATCAGCTTTAAACAGTTTTAAAAGCTGCTGCGGTGTGGTGTGAAGCATATAGTGTGAGTGCTAAAGCAGAGTAAATGTGACAGATTTATTGAGCCGGATTGCAAAGGAAATCTATACTGGCTTGTCTGTCTGCTTTTTTAGCAGCACATGGCCCTCAGCTCTGCAGAGAAGAAGCAAACCAAATCTAAAGCTAATCCTCTCATCGCTCTCCTAAATCTGAAGCTGCAGACCATGTGATCAGATGAGGCTGGAGAGGAGAGGAGGAGGAAAGGAGAGAAAAGGAGGAGGTGATTGAATAAGAGGGGTAGAAAAAAGTTGACAAATCAGGAGTGCAACAGGTTGAAACATTTTCTAAATCTTATACAGCGGATCTAGCGCGCAGTACAGAATGTCTCATACTCAAATATGATCATAAGCTATTGTGGCGTTCTTTATGCACACAGACAGACTGACAATTGTTTCATCAAGTACGTTCTGAGAGATCAGATGAACCAACAAACGTGCTGCCATTTGTCTCCGCATGTGTTCATGATTTCTGTGGACGTTGACATGCTGCACCGGCCTATCACAGTTCAACACCATCCATGTCCTTCACATGGCGCTGAGGGAGTAATTGGGTTTCAACAACTCTTCATCTCTCCCTGCTCTCTTTCATGTTAATTTTATGCTGCCTGGTATGACAAGGACTCACGACAGACTAACTGTAACCATCTCAGAATAGCCTCTGGAGCCTGGAATAAATATGCAAACCCGAAATAGAAGCACAGATTAGTTCATGCAATCATTAACTGGACAGAAGGCAGGGAAACACCTCGGACAGTTCGCCTGTCCATCACAGGGCTCCAGATAGAAAAAGAAGCAGTGTATCAAAATACATGAACCGCAGTGCCGGGCTATTGTAATCAAAAAAGGAAAATTAGACACAGCGAGCTGAGACCTTCACTATCATCCCCATCATACTCAATCTCCCAAATGCAGCTGGAGATCTGATTCCTATCTGTGTCTCTCACAGCTCTGTGACCAATCAATACGTTTAAGCCTCTCTGCCCTCGGCCCAGTGTGAATGAATGAATATACTCAGAGCACGAAGGCTGCTCATTTTCCTCTCGAAAGTCATGAAATTGGCACAGCTGGAAGTAGACAGGGTGGAGTTATCAGTGCATCTGTCTGTCAGGACCCATCGCCGCATGAGACTCTGAGCTAATGCTGAGACTATTAGTCAAATAAGTGATTTAATCAACTGACAAAATATGAATCTCCAGTGATTTTGATAGTTGTAAGCAGCATTTATTAAATTTGTGGCCACATTGAGGCAGCAAACAAGCTGTGAACACAACACTGATTATTATCAGCTTATAAGTTGGAAAAATGGCGAAATGGTGAAAGTGTTGTTGATTCACACATCCTGCACACTCGGAGCAACATTAGCATTTATTTGGATTTGAGTTTCTGCTCAACCAATGAATGTAAGCTCAATCTTCACTCTGCTTTTATCTCTGTTTTGGTCCCCCACCAACTCCAGAGGGAAATATCTGGCTCTGCATGTCACGGTTACACAGGCAAGTGGACCCAAATACAGAAAAAACAGGCAGGTTACAGACTACAGTTACTGGCTGGCTTGAAACATGAAAAATAACAGCTGCAAGCATCAGGATACATTGACCACAAACTAACAAAAAAACAGACAGGTATAAATACACAAGGACCTAATCACAGAAGGAGACACAGCTGGAGTGGGGCAGGCACTAGAATAAGGAAGGAAACACATGGATTGGTTAACAAAGACAAAGAGGTTGTGGCAGGTAGCAAACAGGGCAAGGCTAATGAGACTAAACACAGAACAGGTGTGCAGGGGAAAACAGACTGAGCAGGACTACGGCAACACATGAAGAACACAAGAGGTTACAAACTGACAAGAATAAAACCAAAGCAAAGCAGAGTTAAAACTAAAGAAAACCCTGGACTCAGAGTAAAACAATACCAAGTTCAAGCACTACACAAAGAAACACAATTGGCAAATGCAGTTATCACAAAACACACATAGAGCAACACCAGAAACCCCAAAACACAAAAAGTCCAGAAACACGTAGTCCATGACACGTCAGCAGCTAAACGTTCCATCATGTTCACCAGCTAGTACCACCGGCTAACTGTGTCTTCTTGTCTTTGGTGCTGGACAAGTAGTGTACAGTGGGAATACGACACTGATGAGAGCTGTGAGACTGAATCAAAACAGTGAAGTTGTGGGCCTTAAAACAAAAACACTGAAGGGAACAACAGAGTAAGGTGAGAACTCTCTGAGTTCGTCTCTACTGTACAAGTGAACCTCCATCAATTTTACAAATCAAGTTCTGTTTGGGGAGCATAACTGCACATGTGGAGAAAGTCGCAAAATGACTTTGTGGCTCTATAGCCATAGCCCGCTCCTCATCTCAGCTTGGGCTTGTGGCTCAAGGCTACATTAGCCGCAACTAGCATAACACACCCAAATCTCTGACTGAACTGTCAGCGGCTGAGTTGCATTTTGGGTAATGTAGGCTCCAGGTTTTGACAAGGAAGAAGAATGCATGGAATAAAAAAGATGATATCTCTGGTTCTGCTGCATTGACTTTGATCCCTTCTTTGTACTGCCCATCATGTAGAAAGAGTGCAGTACTAAGCTGGCAGAGCACTCTTAATCATATAAACATTTTGATTAGTGCAGCTTTAAATCATTTAGCAAGTACCGAATTCAAAGCATTCACCATTCCAGCTTCCTGCTTTCTGCTTTTCTCTGTTTTATTGCATTGTAAATTGAAGATCTTTGGGTTTTGATCTGTTAGTCAGACAAAGCAAGCAATACCACCTTGTAGAAATTGTGTTGTACAGTTTATCACTATTTTCTGACATACAACAATATATAAGCAATCAATCACAAAATACCTAGTCTGAGCAGCACTGATTACAGATACAGGACACACATGGCAGTTTGTCTTTCACTCACACACACACAAACACACACACACACACACATTTGGTAGGGCCTGATTTCTCATTTCTCTCAACAGAATGTCCATTTGAAATGATGAGTTTTTCAAAGCTGTGTGCTTTTGGTTTTTAAAATGGCAAGATGAGCATAATTTAACACACTGGCCAATTACTGGCCTGGGAACATGCACTGGCTGTAATCCGGTAAACATAACTCAGAGGAAACCTGACTATTCCCCAAAAACATTTTGAAAAAAAGCATGAATATCACATATACTAATAACTTTTCATCAATACCTTAGACAGCAACAATGCAGTAGTCAAAATGAATGTTGGTTAGAAAATGTCAATTTCATGTTTACTGTCTTTCTGTCGTGGTAACTGGACTAAAATAGAAACAACACACACAGGAAACAGATGATGAGAGCGAGTGTCCTTCGTGTCCATCTCTAGATAATCTAAAAGGCTCTAGGCTCTAGTGACTCATTAAAGAAGAAATAAAACTTCCTCCACTTCTTGTGAAGTTACCATGACATGTACTTTAGGAACACCCACACTGAAGCAGTGAGCTTACTGTAATTGACTCCTACTGACTGAGACCACAATGAATATGGGAGATTTTTTCATCCCGTTGGCAGGTACCCACTGTGCCACTTAAAATGACCCTTCGGTAACCTATA
Organism: Thunnus albacares; assembly: GCF_914725855.1. NCBI lineage: Eukaryota > Metazoa > Chordata > Actinopteri > Scombriformes > Scombridae > Thunnus > Thunnus albacares. The sequence continues at coordinate 20,718,229 of NC_058114.1, read as the reverse complement.
GGTGATGTCACAGACGTTATGTTTTTCTGCAACTCATAGCCTATGAGAGTGAGGAGAGATAGCTCTTAAACTGAAAATATGTAGGTCCAGACCATGACATTCAGGGGAAGCAACAAAGATGCTTTTTCTTTTTGTCTACCATGCCTATGTGACTCTACCCTCAGTGGATTTATTAAAATGTGCTCTATTTTTGTTTGTATACATTCTTTGAAATATTTCTCCTAACAGTTCACCCAGCACTACAGTCATCCATGCTTCACACAGCTGGGTTAGCCTTTTTTGGGGATCCAAGGGCTTTCACATTTCTTAACAAATGTGGAATTAATTAAACAACCAAAATCCAACTGACACACAATGAACCTGGGGGGTTTGAGGGTCTGGGGCAGTTGCCCATTTGCCTTGTTGGTAATCTAGTCTTGTTGCTTGTGTGCCCACTCTAGATCAAAAAGAGGTGTGAGGGGCTTTAGCCTCTGCCGAACTGCCTTCTTAGGAGAAAGTAGAAGTGTACATTTCAAATAACTTTGCAGATTTGAGTCATGTTTTTGGGTTCAGTGCAGTTTGCAGTCACTATGTGGTTTGTTTTTCTAAGCTAAGCGATCATGTCACCATTTTTAACACTGTGGTGCTGTTTCAGACTGTTTTGTTGAGGTCAAGATCTTTTCAAGCAATGTTTATAAGGTTACTTTCAGTAGGTAACATATCACAGCTGGGCTGATAATTGTGTTTTAAGTCAGCAGTGAGGGAAGCTCCTCTGCTAAAAGCTACTGATTTGTTCAGAGACATTGATGATTCACTCAGTTCACTTGACTGTTGTTTTAAGACAGACTTGAAAATTTGTGAACCCGTCATTTAAGGATTTGTTCATACTGAACACCTATAGAAGAAAGGACCCCTACTGTACATATATCTGTTTCTTCCTGTCATTTCTCCTGATACACATTAGCTTCTGCTGTGCTCTCATTAAGCATGCAGAGCTGTATAGTCTGTGATGTGGAGCAGCTTCAGTTCTGCACCCATTTTAATGACTGCTAGTGTACGTAACAACCGTGGATTGCAGAGGGGCTCAGATTTGTTTCTTCCAGCTTCCTGTTCATTCTCAGTGAAACCACAACATCACAGGGAGTCATTTGATTCAACGTTAATGTAAAAGAATATATGGAAGGTTGACATGATCAGCAAAAGGTCCATGTAAGGTGGCATTCTGTTGTGAAACTATCGAATACATGCAAAATGACCCCATCCCACCCACCCCAAAAAAACATTTAAAGAAACTTTAAAGTTAAGCCCCCTAGACATATAACTTCTGACTGAGTGTTAAATCAAATCATGTGAATGTCAGTATCTAAAATATAATTGATACACAGTCAGTGCTTATCACTGCAAAAGTGATCGAATCTTATTTTTATTTCTAAAGAATGAAAAAAAACCTGAAATTTGTGTAACTGTTTCTATTTCTACCTGTTTTAGACTTAAGTGTAAGTTGATTCCAGGAATCTCTTGAAATTAATGAATTTACACTGAAAACAAGTAAGATTTGCCTTCCTCAACCCCCAGTGGAAGTCTTCACTTATTAATATTATCAAAAACTATTTTCTATATTCTCATGTTGAAATTAAAGTCCACCTATTTGACTGGTTGATAATGGTTGTGTGACTTCGCCTTGAGTTCATAGAGGAACATTTAAAACTGAAATGTCAGTGCTCCATGTAAGCACCTTCCTGTTTATAAGTTCTGGTACAAGCTCTTGATACAGATAATTTAATCTGGAAGGAACTCCCATCTGTCAACAGACGATGTGAGTGTTTGTTCACTTTGATAATGACTGTATCTCATCATAACAATTCAGAGGACAACATTTAACCAGGGAGGAGACTGGAGATGCATAACATCCTGTAAATGGTCGGCGACTGTGTCAACTGGTTTGTTTTGTTCAGTCTTTCCCCTTCATCTCCACGTCACGCTGGGCGAGACAAATGCAAACAATCATACAAAACACTTTATTTCTGTCCCTGTAAGTGTTTATCACGCATTCTCTTTATTTAGAAGCAAAAACAATGATTTCTAAGGCTTAATGTCTGTGTTTATGTGAGTCTGTATGTGTGAGTATGTCATACAGTACGTCATGTGAGTTATTTGCATATGATGGCAGTATAGCAGATTTTCTAAAGGATTTATTCACGATTACTCCCTCCATTACAGTCTTTGTTGTGGTAATCACACTCCCTGTGTCTGGGCCTCATATTATCATCACTGGCCTTCTTTTGGCTACAACACCTTATCATTTTTTCTTGGCTCTTTTCAGCTCTTCGCCCCCGACAGCACAAGCACACATCAACACTGCACTGGCTTTTCAAACATCATTGTCAAATGCTATATCTTCTTTTCTGTCAATCATAGCAATGTTTCTTAAGATTACATTTTTATGTTTTATGTTTTACTTAACTAAGGACGACAATCATTTTAGAACAGATTTTATTATTTTCTCTGCTTGTGTTCCTTTGTTTTAAATTCTTCTTTCAGATTTGGCCGCACTAAATGTGTAACAGAGGGCACATAAACACACTGCTATACATTAAGCCAGGATTCCCATACTGTAGTCACTTTTGCAAGATTTGTAGTAATTTGTGAAATAATGGGTCTTTGATGTCCTTTCTCTTTTTTTTTTTTGAGGAGGAGGAGGAATCAGAAGCTTTGTTACTGTAAAATAACAAGAGAATATTCTTAATGATGATGATGTTCAAACTGGAAAGCAAGGTCAATGAGCCACACAGGGGAACATTGCTCCAAATGGCAGTAAGAGGACATCAGTCAACTACACACAGCATAATAATATTTAATAATGGAGACAGTTTTCAGCCACATTTCATGTCCTTGCACTTTTGAAAGTTACAGTTTCCAGGAAACAGGGTCCTTTTTGCAATGCTGACTCCTTACAGTAATAGAAACTAGAGAAAAATAAGGTGAAAGTGCTAATAAACTGTTAATTACAGCACCAGTTAAAAGTTGTTGTTTTTTTAACCTACTAAATTATTGGTTCCTCAGCACACAGTATCAGTTATATGATAATCAACATATTCCTGTTTACAAAAATACAGAAAAATAAAAATAAAATTCACAACGATAAAAAAAATTACAAAAGACAATAATATCCAAGGGATGATAAGATAGACAACACTAACAAAAGTTGCAGTTACAAAGACACATTGCACAGACAAAGCTTGACAGACCTGCTGTGCCTAGTTACCGTTGCTGAGCTACGATTAGAAAGCAAACAGCCAATTAAACATGTAAATTGTAAATTATCATACAATAATGTAATTAAATGAGTTGATGACTTTGATATTAAAATACTAGATATAACAAATCACAAAACATCTATCTCTCAGTCTTTATTTTGTCACAGAAGTCTCTTTCCTTTCTCTCTTTGAACACATTCCTCTTGTTCACAGAGGTTAGTTTTCGTTGTCCGTATCCCTGAGTGAACTCTGCAAACATCACTACCTGCACTGCCACACCCGACCACACAGAGTAGTGTACATAGTGAATCAACAGTGAATAACATACTCCTAATGCATGTCCACAGTGTATGATGGGAAAACAGGTGGATTTGACTGCACCCTAACGATGAATATCTTTGTTTAACTCTCAACCATAAACACACTGTGCAGCTTACAGCAAACTAGATGTTCATTACATTCAGCAGAAGACTGATGAATTTCTCTTTGGCAGAAATTGCTGTTTCCTGCACCTGCAGAAAGAAGTGGCAATAAAAACTGACTTAAGAAAAAAAAAAAAAAAGTATTGTCGCTATCAAATTAGATGCTGATCAGTCGAGCACAGTGGAGGCCTACACATCATATTTGTCTCCTTCAATCAAAATAAAGATATCTAGTTCAGACTGTTCACTTTGAATCATCAATCTAAGATATTAATCTGCGAGGTAAAGCAAGGGCCTGTCTAAATACAGTTAAGTACAGTTTGTGTTCACAGGTTCTGATTGCAAACATTCAGATAAACCCACAGAAGTACAAAATGAATGTTTATTTTAGGTGCCTAAATTAAAGAGCAATAAAACCCTGCTTTGCTCTCTGCCAGTGTGAGATATGATTATATTAAATATAGAAAACATTTGTCTACCATATGATGCCTTGAATGTATTTCCGATTTCTTGATGCATTTTTACTATGATGTGGCTCCTATAATACCTATACTTCAAACAAATGTTGCAAAAATCAAGCAAAGAAACCCTTAAATTCTCTTAAACATCAATCTCACTTAAAGTACTGCTAAATTAAAAATCATTAGCATGTAAGATTTCTAGAAAGCATTTAAGCTTTTAAAAATTCCACCGTTTACATATGTTTAAAAAGCCCATTTTCTCTCCATTTTACACCAGCTAATATAAAAAGGTAAACCATTACTCTTTTATAGGTTTTAAAGATGAAAAAATTGCTGTCTGTCTCCTTGCAGTTTGTAAATAACAGCTCTATATACTTTGTCCAGAACATAAACTGTCTTAATAAGCACCCTCCAGAGTTTCCATGAAAACCTTCTCAGCAGGAGCTTTCGTGTCAATTTAAAAAACCTCCTTTACTTGCTCATTAAAAGAGATGACAGGTAGAATCAGGGGCACCGATCTGACATTTCCTGCTTCACAACGCTTGTAATTAATAAGGCAATAATGGGAAAAATATACGACAATTAATTGTTTGCTCATATATAAATCCAGCGGCTCACTTCATTCTTACAGCCTTAACTGTAACTTTAAATTTCGTGCTTGAGAAGGTAAAGTAACTAAGAATCTAGAGTTTTAAGGCAGTAATAAACTCTGACTGCAAACTAAACTCTGGCCATTGAATCTGAATGATCTCATGTTCTGATACATCTACCCGCAGGCCTGATCGTCTAGATCATTAACTGTTGACAATAATAACGATGAATAATTGATCAGGTGAGGATGACACAACCGATACCTTTGTGTTATTTCAGTAACATTGTGTCCTCAGGTGATAGTCTCAGAATTTTCTCTACTGTACTTTGAGCATTTGAGAGCTTTTGTATGTGTTGAAAGATAGAAATTGGTAGAGCTCTGTGATCAATGAAAGAATCAGCAGGACTGTGAGGCAAATGAATCAGAAAAAAAACCCTGACATGAGTCATATGTGAAAAGAAGAAAGAAAATTCCACAAAATAGCACTTCAGCAGGGATGACATTTTATTCCACCTGAAATAGTTCAATATAAATGAAACATTTTCACTTTTAACAACCTCCTTTTTTCCACAGGCTGAGTTACTTAAGTAAAGGGAATAAAGCATCTGAAATCGAATCATCTTAATCCGGGACGGAGTCAAGAGCAGGTGAGACAACACAGAGAGGACAGACATCATTTTATTAAGACAGTTACATTTCAGAAACTGCTTTTATATCCAGATTACAAACTTCAGTGTTCCAGCAAAGACCAATCAACCTTCACCTTTTAGTTCAGGCTGCTCCGTCCCATAATAACAGTACAGTAGCTCAACCAGACTACAGAAAACTTAGCATCTATTTATTCATTCAGCCAATCAGTCACTTCTTACAGTAATAAAGTTAAATTAAAAGTTACTGTAAGATTTTACTTTTAATCTAAAGATCAAGATCAGACTAACATCAGTCACGTATTTTTTAAATCACAGGATTAGAGGTTTGCCAATAAAGGACAAGAAAAGAGAGACAGACAGATTATAGTGGTGTATGTGGGGCAAAAAAGGCCAGAAAGAGTCAGATAAATGTACAGTACATACTGAGTATTTATATTTAGTCTTACTTTGAGGCAAGTGTTCAAACATTCATCATCATTCTGGCATGAAAATAACATACAGTACAGTATACAGTACAGCTTTTTATGATGTTGTGATGTGACATAATTTTGGAGAATAGGCAGGTCTGTACCTACCAGTGAGGACACAGGAAATTTTGGGACCTGAAATGCATTTCATATCTTGCTTTTCAAGGCAGATTTGATACTATTTGGACTCAGTGGCATTGCAGTACATTTGACTATTTTTGAGCAAAGAAAATGATGAAAGATATAAATAATTCAACAATTCAACAATTTTCCGCAACAGAATATAATTCCTGGTGGAGTGAAGAAAGCTCAGCCAACAGCTTTCACACCATCATGTAGTGAAGCTAAACTGCTTTTACATTACAGTAATAAAACAATATCAGCTGTGAGTGTGTGAAGGTCAGGATACATCAGCCCAAGAACAAGACATCAGAAGTTTAGTAAATATGTTGAATATCAAAGTATGTGAACGGCTCCACGTATCTGTTTTGGGCTAAAACTGATGACACCTCCACTGTCGTTTTCTGTGAAAGTCAGAGTAGACTCACAACTCAATGAGGAAATGAAAATTGACTCAGAAGTACCCGACAGAATGCAGAGATGCTAATGTTCCACTGGCGTCATCTGTTTTCACCAGAAATATGAATGGAGCAGATGTGGTTTAGCCGAAAGGAGCAGACATGAAAAAGTCTTACTTGGGATGCAGCCAATCCTCCATTTTGCAGGCTATTCACCCTGTCTGCTGCAGGTTACATTTAAACTAACACTCTCACAGTGTCTCTGTCTAACACCTGTTCAATTGAGAGCTAATTCTCTTTGATTTTATGGAAGGAGCGTGTTGATAAAGGGCCGGGATAACGCACTGAATCGCTCGGCCGTCCTGCTCTTTCCCTGCATCTCTAATTAAGATCCTGGTGCTGCAGCATGTTAATTCACAGGTGTCTGCTGCCTGCCAGTCACCATGGCAACCTCAAGGTATGCCGTCTAATCCGTAACACACACACACACACATAGACACACACACAATCCTCCTCTTATCAGAACTGATTAATCTGGACAGCAAACAATGCTTGCTGTGGTGTGGGCAACCTGCTGCTGATTTCTCCTGAACAGGAAATTGAGGCTGTCTGCAAAAAGTCAGATCTTAAAGTGCATTCTGGATAGTAAACAAACCATAAAGGTTTGTCAGTGAAAGAGCACTAAAGCCCCTTAGCTGCTTAACTTCCCTGCATGTTTACTCAGGCCATGAAGAGAAGATCACAGCAAATGGGAGCGTAAATGCTCAGTGTCATGACGACCGGCTATATTGCTTTAAAAACCTGTTCTTGTCAGATTGATGAGCTATTGTGGGAATTCGAGGTTGATTAATTACACATCTACAGTTCATCTCAACACACCATCCCACCCTTTCATCACTCAGAAGTCTGCAGTCTTTATTAATCTCTTCATTTCCAGCTCTGTCTGTGTTAAGGCCCAGTGATACACAAATCCATAATGCCTATTACACAAAATTATGGCTCTAAATCATATGTTACATCTGGCTTATTTAGTTGCCAAAAGTCTTAAGTTGCACAGTTGAAAACTGGTACTCTTATTAAAATATTCAGGAGGAAAACAAAATGCATGAGCTGTGTGATTTGGGAGAAATGGAAAGTGAGTCCCTTTTTCTTTTGTATTGAACATACTATAATAATTTAAGAGTGTCCATTTGCCATTAAATGGCTTGATAAAACCCTGAAATATTGTGGTGTACAGTGGTACATGTCTAGCTGTCTTTGTAGTAAATATGAAGCTACCACCAGCAGTCGGTTAGCTTAGCTTAGCTTAAAGACTGGAATCAAGGGGAAACAGCTGGCCTGCCTGTCTAAAGGTAAAAAACAAAATCCTCTTACCTCCACTAAAGCTCACTAATTAACACGTTGTATCTAAATTGTTTAAATTATACAAAAGCCAAAATGACACTGTGGTTTTATGAGGTGCCATGTGTCAGACTGTTTCCTGGAGACTTGTCGTCATCGTGAGGTGCCAGGTTGCCAGGAAGCCAACTGAGACTTCACAAAATGACCGCAATGGGTTAAGAAATAGTCTGGCACATAACAACATGTTGTTGTTACACTTCAGCCTATGTACAAATTTAATATAAAATTTGTAACATGTTAATTAGTGAGCTTGAGAGGTGCTGGCCAGATGGATTTTTTTTACCTTTGGACTGAGCCAGGCTAGACCCCCTTTGTGCTTAACTAGCTTTACACTTACCGTACAAGTATTGATCTTTACACCTAACTCTGGGCAAGAAAGTGAATGAACGGTGAAGAACATTTCATAAAATGTCAAACTTTAAAGGGGTCTTTTATGCTTTTTGTGATTTTTTTGTTGATATACTGTAATGGTGTCAGATATCTATGCTAAACATGGTTAAAGTTCCAAAACTTGAGGTTAAGATATGTAAAAATGCTCCTTGCAAGTAAAAAGCCCAGGCTTCAACCTGCCCTGAACACTCACCAACAAGCTGACGTCAGGTCAGGTTAGGGCTAGGGATAATCCTACTACTACTACTACCACTCTCTTCTGCCCAATCAGAAGAGAGTGGGCTCCCCGGAAGGCGGCCTTAAAGCAAACCTGTTTCCTAGAAATTACATTCATATACAACTACATTGCGACAGCATATACGTTTTGCTAGAAACATAATGCTGGCTGAATTACGTTCTCTCTAAACTTAATGAGATAATTTTGTTAATTAACGTATTTGGCAAGTCGCAAAAATGTTGTTACTGAATGTATGAGTGAAATGTTCATAGACAATATACCTAGTTGGGGGTTTTTCCCACCAAAATATCCAATCTTGAAGTATAATATCCGCTGGAAGAAACTACAGCATTATTTAACTTTTTATGGTTATGTTTACGCACTGGCAGCACTCGGTTAAGGTTAGGGAAAGATCGTGGTCTTGGTTTAATACAGTAAAGGTGTGCAATGACTCGAAGCACAACATATCTATTAACATTTAAGTGAAACCATGATCTTTCACTAACCTTAACCGAAGTGCTTTTGTTGCCTAAACCTAACCACACGCAGGACTCAGGATGCAAACTCGGGTCTCTCCATCCCTCCATCCACCCCAGCCTCCTCCCTGTGACTTCAGAGTACTATATAAATGTATTCAAAAAAACATAATCCAGGCAGTGATTACATTTGCCAAAGCAACATAACTGGGAATGTAATTTAGTTGTATATGAATGTAATTTCTAGGGGACAGGGTTGCTTAAAGAGGAAGGAGCTAAAACGGCCTGTTTCAGACAGAAGCTGTACTGTGGGGCTGAATAAAGGGCCAGTAAAAGATGAATAAGGAGTTCTTTGAACAGTAAATCATGCAAAGACATACCAGTAGAGCCCCACATTAAAGTATAGACCTTCTTTATTTGTAGACTTGTGGTAGTGTTTGAAAATGAATATATTCGGTTGACATTATTTTGTGGTGTCTGGGCATAGTTATTTGCACGCCACAATAATAAAAGCTTGAGTGTATTTCTGACACTGACAACCTCTAAAGACTCGTTCTCAAAGAGCTGACGTCAAGCTTTCCCCAGCTTTATTCTGTTAGGCAATTTTTTTAAAACGCCCCTTTATGTTCATTTCACAGTTTGCTCTGTACAGCACCTTTTGTCTTTGATTGCACAAAAATGTGTGCAATCAAAACACAAAAGCACAATCACACAAAGAGCCTCTTTCATCTTCAGCTCATGGGGAAATGCTCACAGCTTGTGGTCAAGACAAGACACGTCAATCAGAAAATCTTTACGTGATGTTGTTTTTACCTGCAGAGCTGTGACGAGAAGAGAAGCAGGTTTAGAGGAAGGTGAGCAGCAGGAGGGTGAGAGTGAGAACAACAGTTACGGAAATGAAACGGCGTCATGTGCATTTGTTGATAAGAACATCATGTCAGGATGTTGTCATTCTGTTGGGAGAGATGAATAATTTGCCGCTCTGTGAGAGAACAAACCGTACAGTGCTTCCCTTAATATCATCCTAATATGACCAGAAATTGGGGAGGAAAATAGCCCTCACCTTGTCTACAGGGTGTTGATGACTAGTTAATGAAAATACTTTCATTTCCTATCATCCGTTTTATTGTTTTTTCATTGGAAACGGAAAGTTGTGGCAATTTCATTTTCATAATAGAAATCAATGGTCTCGTAGAGGTTGGGCTTTTCCTGTCTTTCATTACCCAGTGATGGATCAGGAAAGACAAATGCATACAATTTCCGTCGCTGCAGCCATGTTTTGGCAAATAAAAGGTTGGAAAATGACAATAATTATTGATTGTTCCATTCCAAGATGCTACAATCAACCGCTTAATCCCTATCACTCCATATTTCAATAACTAAACAGATTATATCTTTTCAAATGATGCAGTTATGAGTCAACATGAATAATGACATCAATAATCATCTCTGGTGAGCTTTATGTTCATTCCATCAGTTATTCTGTGAGAGCAGGTGCCAACCTTTTTGAACTGTAAATGTTATTTTAAAATGAACTGTTTACACAGTGAATATTGATTTACATCAAATGTATGTTTACAGAGTTATCATGGTCAAACTTTCCATATATTATAAGATGGGTTCCCCTTTCAGTTGTTTGTTTAGAAACCTTGTAGCTGATTACACACACACACACACACACACACACACACACACACTGCATGCTTCAGCTCACTCCAAATACTTATAAATGTTCTTTTCTGCAACACTGACCACCTGATGTTCCTCAAAAAAAAAGAAAAAAACGTACATACCTTGATTTCCCCCTCACCTGTGGTCCCCCTGGGTTGCTATGGGAACACTGACATGGTGGGCTTGACAGCATAGTTGGCTTCTGTTTGCCTCAACAGAGTTTAGAGCCGAAGTGTCTCCTGTGATCACAGCGGTCGAGCCGCAGCGCTGGAGGCTGAGGGTTGGCCGTCTTACTGGTTAGGGCCACTCAGAGCTGACGCTGACAGGGTCGCTGAGGGCCGGGCCGACAAAGGAGCAGCCGCTGATCATTAATGGTGCTGGCTGCCAGGTGATAAATACAGCACGAATGCTTCTCATGGATACCCTGCCTTTGTTAGGGCTCCACACAACCGTATAAGCTGTGCCTCTCTGTGTTTATCCCATAGACTGTATTTAACACCAAAGTCAGTCTCACAACTCTCACTGTGGCGAAGAGGGAATTAATTAACATGTAAATAAATAAATACTGACCCTTTGCTAAGTCTTGCCCCTTTTAAAGTTGCTGTGCCTATCAAACTTTGAATCCTAGCTACAATATAAGAAGTTTTTGGAACCTGATTTCAAACATTAGACAAGTGAATTTGACAGTGGCTTGTTAAATTTATCAGCTGCAGCTATTAGCCAATTAACATTAATTCCAAGACAATGAGAACCCTGGAAAAGTGCTTTTATTATAAGTGTATTATGCATTTTATGGTAACATACATTACATCATGCTAAGTGATGTAATCTATATATAACATGAAAATGAAGAAGCAGCACTTGTTATCATATCGCTGTTTTAGAGCTAATTAACACCAACATAACTTATTAACAGTTAGAGGGAAAGTATTTTCCAACGTAGCCCTGATTTAGATGTCTACTATAGTAAAACTAGCGAGACAAACCAAATACATGAGATTTATATCAGCTTTATTTTCTGTAAGTATTTTCAAACTGATTTACTTGTATGAGTTTATAAACATACTCCCCCAAAAGACCTTTATTCACAGCAGACATTTTGACATGTCATTACAGAAAAACCAAATTGTCTATTTTACCCAAAACATTTCACCCAGACCGTAACCAGACCTAAATGATGGTATCTTATCTTACCTTAACCATAGTGTTGTCACACCATAAAACTTATTTCTTTATCAAAAGTGATTTGTTGTGGTCTTGGAAGGCACAGACAAATTATTTTGTCCTGCCATTATGAACTGGTTGGATTCATCATCTGGGGACCCTGAATGTACAAAATCTGATGGTAGTCCATATGATAGATGTAAAGGACAGGTTCACAATTATTCAAGTCTGTCTTAAAACAATAATCAGGTTCCCAAATTAACTTCAAAATAGGTTTTTCTTCTTACTGTAATCATTCCTCCTCTTCATACTGACCATTAGAAGATCCCTACATAATGCACTTACAATGTAAGTGATGGGGGCCAAAATCCACTGACAAAATTCTTCTGTTCAAAAATATATTTAAAAGTTTATCTGGAGTTAATATGAAGCTTCAGCCATCCCAGTTAGTCATATCAGATAAATATCTTTCAACATTACAGTCTTTTTAGTGCCAAAGTCTTTCTTTTTGTTACTATAGTTCCACTGCAGCTCAACAGGGAAACACAAAGAGGGAATTTGATGCCAAAAAGACGGCAGATATTGAATGTGGCAGTAAATGTGGTAGATATCCACTTGATATGACTAACTCAGACTGCTGAAGCCTCATATAAGCTTCAGATAAACTTTTAAATGCATTTTTGCACAAAATGACTGTGTGGACACAGTAGATTTTGGCCCCCTATCACTTACATTAAAATTGCATTTGATGGGGATCTTTTAATAGTCAGTATGAACAGGAGGAATGATTACAGCGAAAAAAAATTCTTACTAAGATGCTCTCATTGCAATATGTCTATAGGAAATATAGAACTGCTCAGAACTGCTAGAAGTGCTGATATAATAACAAGGGAGCGCTATTCTATTCTAAACATCTGTATGTTTACACCGTACCTCTGATTGTAGGATACTTAGCGTTTGTGACTGGACACTCACATTGCAAACACTAATTAAAGAACTGAGCAAATTTTGTTCTTCAATGTTAACACTGAAAGGAAAAACACAGCGTGCTACAATTATACTGGACAGTAATTTAAGCAGCAACTCAACCCCCCCACTAGACACACACACTCGCACACACACACACACACACATACACACACACACACACACACACACACTCGCCTCATTCCTTCACTCAGAGATCACTCCTCTCTGTGGTTGCCATAGTAATCCCGAAGCCAATAACACCTCGAAATCTTTCCTCCTTGAAGTCAAGGAAGCTGGGGATGAAAATTGCCCCAATCAAATTTGCCCTTCAGAGTATAGGTTTTCATTGATGCAGCAGTGTCACATACAGGACCTGCACCCATTCCCAGACCCCCATCCTCCACCCTACTCAGGAGAAGACAGCATTATAAATCAATTTACAAGCTGTGAGAGACATTCGGCAGAAGATGGAAATGAACAATGGCACATGAAGGATATTGGAAAACATTTTCTTGCCGCCACGGCAAGTGGGTGTAGGCAGTGGAAGCGTCTCATGTGCAGTTGGAAAAGGAAACCTAATAGTATTTTCGCGTGTGCATGTGTGTGCGATGAATTAGTGGCGGGGAGGAGAGAGGAAGGGGATTTGTATGAGTGTGAGATCCTGTGCGGATAAAATGTGATGAATAATAAATAGTGGAAATGTTCAGTCATAGAAGGAAAAGTTATTTTGGGTAACTCAATTGTTGAAAGAGGTGGTGACAAAAAAAAAAAAAGTGCTTTCACTTCTGATAAACCATCCATCAGATTTACATCAGCTTTCATGAGTGCATATACGTACAGTATGCAAGAGTGCTGTGATGTTGGTTCTGTGGATTTATGGAGTTGAATGATTTAGAGATTATCACCTCATTTGACCGCCAGAAATTCAAAAGCTGAATTTATTCAGCACATGAAGTCAGAGCACAGGGTTTCAGCCACATGTTAGCCCTTTTCACACATAGATGACAAGACGGAAATGTTCCTGAGTGCATGTGTAAATAGTGAAAATCATTTGCTGTGCCTGAAAGGTTATCCCAGTAATTTACTAGGAATTACATGTGAAAGAGGCTTTAGACACTTTTTGTCTCATAGGATCGAATCTGTGAGCACCACGCTGCGCTGCCAACTGGCCAACCTGTTGATTTTTTACATTTGAGGCTGTTCAACTTCAAGTTCAACTTTAAAGACAAATATTTTATTTTTGCATTTTTAGCCACGCAAGTTGGTCAGTTGGTCAATCCACTACTTTGGTCCAGAGTGAAACATCAACTATTGGATGGGTTGACATGAGGTTTTGAACAGATATTCATTTTCCCTCAGGATGAATTGTAATAACTTTGGTGATCCTCTGATTTTTCCTTCAGCACCACCATCAGTGTGTCTTTTGGTTTATGAACACATTCTTGCAACATTAACTAACTATTTTGTGTTTAATGCTAATCAACAAATGCACGCTAACATGCTAAACTAAGATGGTAAATGTGGTCAAAATTACACCTGCTAAACTCTAAAGCCTTTTTTTTTATCACTTGGGGGCAGCAGAACAACCTGTAAACACATTACAATGTGAATAAGAGTTGTGTTTGTAACTAAATATCTGGCTCTTTAGCTGCTAAACGCTTCACTATGTTCATCAGCTAGTTGCTAATTTTGTCTGTCTGCTGTTTAGTGCTGGGAAGGCAGCGTGCAATGTGTTTTTCAGAGCTTTTTGTCCGAAACAGTTGAGCTGTAATGCTTAATCAGTAGACAGAAAATTAATCTGGAACTATTTTGATAATTGATTAATTGTTTTCATTCATTTTTTAAAGAAAAAATGCCAAAATTCTCTGATTTCTGCTTCTAAAATGCGAACATTTTCTGGTTTCTTTTCTCTTCTATGACAGTGAAATCAGTATCATTGGGCTGTTGGTCACCTCGGGAATAGGGGAAACATTTTTCACTATTTTCTGATATTTTTTAGACCAAACGAATAATTGATTAATCGAAGAAATAATTGACAGATTAATCAATAATGAAAATAATCATTAGTTGCGGCCCCAAAAAACATCGGCTGCACCTGTTTTGCAGGAGCAGCGTTCATGAGAGCAGTGAGACTGCGCCAAAACAGTAACGTTGTGGGTTGTAAAACCAATACAATGAGCTGAAAGAGTAGAACTGCAAAGTCGGGTGATAATTCTCCGTGGGTTTGTCACTTCAAGCAACACCTTTCACATAACATATAGTCACATGAGCCATTATCGATATAACAATATAAATTAATGCAGCTTTAAAGATGTTTTTTTAAAAAGTGAAATATGCATGCAGAGGAATAGAAATGTGACACTGGCAGCAGTTATTACCGGTTTTTCCCTGATGGGTAACAGCTCCTGTCTCCTCCCGCCTCCCACGCATTTCCTCTCTAAACAGGCAGCACCAAGAATGACTCCTCCCTGAGGCTAATGGTGATGGTGCAGTATTTTTAACCTGTGAGTTAATGACAGCAAGCAGTGATGAGGTGCTTACCGTCGCTGCTTGTGTATGCTATTAATGCTAATTTAGGGCAGAAGAGGGACAAGGGTTGAGAAGGACACGAGGCCTGAAAACTCAGTTTGATAATGGGATTTTAGGTGGGAGGATGTCATTAACAAGACTTTGGGTTATTCTGAGGGAGCAAGAGTGTCACATTACTGTGGTGAATCAAGTAATTAGAAAGACAGAAAGGACAGCGGCAGAGCAGCTAGAGTTGAGGGAACGTGGCAATGATGCTCTCCTGACTGAAACTGTTGAGAATTTACTCAGAGAGGCAAGTCGTAAGAGCCACAACCTCTCAGTACATGGTTGTTGTTACCTAAAACAGGTCATTGAAACAGAAGAATTCAATTTTTGAATGTTGATTTTGGTCACATTTAACCTGGAACACTCTCTATGTATAAACGTTTTGTATCAGCTGCACACACAAAAATATTCTGGGTCACTTCAGAAAAGTCATAACATTTCAGGCAGAAAGAGTGTTCAGTGTGTTTTTATTGTTCTCAAATGTAAAGATGGTTCAAATTTGACCTGAACAGTTTGTAAAGGTTAATATTGAAAAGAAATTAATCACACTAGATCATTTATTGAGTCTGATTTAACCTTTGGATGGATATGGTACAGTAACCTATTGGTAACCAATGGAATCAATTGATATTGGTGGCCAGTACAGGCGGTGAGCAACAGTTCACACGTCTAGACATTCGTAACAGAAGAGTCTGGCAAAAGGCAAACAAATTGTCAAGGATACTTATATTTAATACTGAATTTCATATGACTTGAAATAACATAATTTTAAATAGAAAACAATGGATCTGTGCATGTCACTGTACAAACCTCAATATTAAAGTTTTAAAAGCTATGAGTTAAAAAAAATATCTTCCTCAGACCATCTTAAAATTTCTGTGAAAGTGCCCTACAAAAGATCATTTTTGTGGCATTTACATCACATAGTTTCTAGAAAAAGGGCAGAAAATGTAGGGAAAGGAGTTGTGACAAGCGTTAAGAGAGTTAAGCACAAGGTAACTGGAGCCCAAATGATACACTAACAGAGATGGGATTCTCGACCAATATTGGCTTACTACAGATATATTGTCACTGTGAAGATGTTGGCAGTAAACAGCAGCAATAAATGTTTGATAGGTTCTATCTTGATGCATTTTTGTCCTACATTCTTATTAATTCAAGTGAAATATATTGTTATATCGTTATTCTAATAATTTCTAAAGTTTACTGTTTAGTATGTAATGTTATATTTACTTTTGCAAATATCATTGATAATAAACTTTATTGTTCAACTGTGAAATATTCTGACCTAATACATCTTTATCTAATTTGAGGGATACTTGATGTACTTTTATAAAGCAAAACAATATTAATCAATATATCATTGTCAAATGTTTATTATTCTCAAACATCAATAATATATTGACTTCAAATATCCTCCATTTCCTGTATACACTGATTAATCACAAATCAATAACGACATAAGCAGTAATGCTGTGGAACTTTTCCTTTAATTAAAGTATTTCACACAACAGCAACAGCACATGGAAACCAGCTCCTATTGTTTATCTAAGTCTGGAGAGAAATTAAAGATTTCAGTGTCAAGTATCGGACCGGCACTTTTCAGTTTCATTTTTCAGAGTGAACCTGTCAAGACAGGAAGACTTGAGAGACACTTCAGTATACGCTATATACAGTATATATATATATATATATAAAAACTCAAGGAATTAAATGTGACTGTCAACAAAAAGCAATACCCAACATCACTCGCAGTCTCTCTCTCTCTCTCTCACACACACACACACACATAAACACACAGGAATTGATGCTTTCCTCAACTCTCATTTTAAATGTTATCAGTCAAACCTCTTCGCCCTGTGTACCTAATTAAACAGCTATTGAGTGCAGGGATAGAAGGACAGATTTTCACCACAACAGCAGGCTGGATGATGGGAAAGTTAATTCAGATAATTCCTCTGTGGACACTTTGGCCCAAAGTGAAATGTCTTGATGACATCTTTGGATGGATTGCTAAACAATTTGGTGAAGTCATTCATAGTCCGCAGAGGATAAATCCTGATGACTGATGATAAATCTGATGTCGATTGAACTGGTAAAAATTCCCACCTGTCCAACATGTCAGAATGATGTCAGAACACCTTTAAAAGAGTAGTTTGACATTTTGGGAAATACTTTGTAACTGTTTCTTGGTGATCAGCGTCCCAGCGCAGTGATTCCTGGAGACTCCACTGGTTGCAACCTCGCAGGGAAGTAACAGTGCCCGACCAATCATCACCAAGAAACTTATTTTTACATTTTGGTTTGTGTAATGATTAAGAAAACAAGATAACATGTATTGATTTGTGAGTTTTTAGGTATTTTTGAACTTTTGAGTGAGTCAGGCTAACTGTTTCGCATTACTTTTACTGTTTTTATACGAAATTACGCTAATTTCCAACTGGCTGTAGCTTCATGTTAACATGGACATGAATGTGATATCAATCTTCTCATCTAACTCTCAGCAACTGCAAATTACTCCAAATAACTGTCTGTTCTGTGAAAATGTACGACTGAATTCCCATCAGCCTCAGCTGCACTTTGAAGTTGATGCATCCACAGCATGCTAAAAGTAGCAAGAGCCAGTGATGGAGGTTGAGCTGAGCCAAACACACTTAGTCTTAAAATATCCACTATACAGGATGAATCCTTTTGATTAGATTTACATAACAACATGGCCTTTCCTCTGGCACTAATCTTTTGCTCACTAAGGATCAAAGTTACTTCTTAATTTTTAATTTTGCGACCATTAAAGCTTGACACCCTGCTAGCATGTCTATTGTTGTGTTAAACAGGGCAGAGCATATGTTGTAAAACAACTGTTTATGTAATATATTAAATATATATATATACACACACACACACATTCAATAAATCCCCTGTTCACAGCTGCAAAAAGAGACACAACTTAACTCTACTGCATTCTCAAATGTGAAACATAAAGTGTACATTTTCTTCCACAGTCTTTGTCTTCTTTCTTTTTTGAAACCATTCACAAAAAAGAGAAAGTGAAACTCTGAGTCCAAGATGAGTTTCTTATCAGATGTTTACCTGTCGATTTTCAAATACACTGGAAGCTTGTGGTAAAGCTTTAGTCAAAGGAAGTCAAGAGTAAGAGACATTAAACTTAATTTTCCTTTAGAATATATTATTTCTTCAGAGAGGTTACTGATAACATTGTTCTTTTCACACATTACCAAAACGTTCACCACTGGCAGTATGAGTATGAATCTGTGACGAGGCCACATTTTGACTGAAGTCAGTGCAGCCAGAAGTGGTCAGATAACTGTTTATTGTTTTTCGCTCGTCTTGTCAATTCTATCAAAGCCACATGAAAACAGTCAAAGCAGTAAGTTATAAAAATAGGACTCAGTTGGACAAAATCTGTAGAACACATCACCCATATCTCAGGTATATTATTATAAACATTAACGTTGGCAGCAAATCCTCCTCTAGAATCAGAGCACAAGGCGACTCACTAGTTTAGCACAATAAGAATCTACTGACGTTTAGTACTGACACATACTTAAGTCATGCTAGAAGAAACCTCAGAGAGGGTTTGGTAACAACAGGGTTGAGTACAATTTAGGAAGTTTTGAGTAGAAAATACAATAACTGTACGAGCAGGCACTGTATGTTTGCACACAAAGCCAAGTATGCAACAGGGATTACAACAGATCACTGACTTTCACACCATAACAAAGTCAACCAGCAGTGTCACTGTATATAAAGTATATAGAGCATATTAATAGCAGTGCTACAAATGAGCTACAAACACCAGGTAAGAGTAATCCTCGTAGAATGAAATTGAAGCTTTGAGGCAATGTGTAAGAAACCTCAGTAATTTGCATCACTCTGATGTCTCTGACTTCTTTTCTCTCTTTGCAGTCACTCTCTTCCGCTGAGCACTCGAGGCTGCAATCATATGCAATTTCTTTGAATTCCTCAGAAGGACAGCAGAGTACACCGAGAGAAGAGAGGGCTGCTGTTCGTGTCAAAAGACATAATATTGTTTTCCTTGTTGCCTCATTTTCTGTATTTCTCTCTTGAGATTTCTGCCTCTCCTAGGTGATTAAAATGCCTCTCATCAGCAGTCATTTGCTGGTGCATAATTGGCATTTTGCTGACAATTGTAGAAACTAGTACATATATAGTTGTATACAGTACAAATTCAACACACGTATTAATTCTTTTCAAACAATCCATAGTCATTTTACAAAATACTACATGTTGTACATAGAAAATTAACAGCTTTGGACAAAATGTCATGCTAATAATCAAATCACACACACTCTTTTTCTCTCTCACACATAGTAAGGCTTTAGGGTTTCATAAAACTTTGAGCATGTCATGCAAACGCCAGTGTGTCCTTGACATATTCATGCCATGCAACTGGTACTCTGCACTGTGACACCAGTGCTCTCTTCTTCTCTCATATGAGACATTTAATACATGTTCATGCACACAAGTATTTGTCCACTGCCAATACTGTGACTAAGGCAACAGCCTGGTTGCATAAATTGACTGTTAAATTTACATGGCTGACATATTTACTTTGATTACATAGTAAAAAGGATGGGACCTTTAATAACCTTGAACAGCCAGAATTCTGCATGCCTACCAGGGATTCTTCTGTTAAAATTAAAATGCCACCCTTCACTTTAGAAGAAAGATTATTTAAATTCAAGAGTTTGACATGTTTGACTGAATGTTTGAGTGAAGCAGAGTGGGAAGAAATGTTAAGATCTTTCATGTGTCTGTGTGACTGAGTGCAAAGTTATAACTGCCCCTGTATTCATGGTGTTGAGATGTTGAGAATCTAATACTCGCCAACTGGCCTGAATGCAGAGTAAAGATATTGGTGTACTAAGCCCATTGCCCAGTTGCACAAGATTTAATCAAGATGCCCACAGTGGATGAGGCATACGTGACAGACAGGCTGCAGATGGAACGTCCATGCATATATATACAGTACCAGTCAAAAGTTTGGACACACTTCATTCAAGTGAACGGGAAGGTGTGTCCAATTTCTCATTTTTCATTCCATTCATTCCACATACACTAACTCACTGAGCTGACAATCATGCAGTATAGATGTAAGTGGTGGCCATTAAAGAGCACTGCCTACATTTCTGTCTATGACTGAGCTCTAAACACCACATTTTTATAAAACAAGTAAAGAAATCTGCCGGTTTCCAATAAAAATCAATCCTCTTTCAAGATTTTTCTATATATTAGTGCCGAAATGTTGCAAAAGAATTAAACTTTATTTTACTTTTAATGCTTTACTTGAAAGTTAATTTGCATTGGCAATATTCTTACTGCACAGACAGATTTTTTGAATGTGTTTAAAGATAAATAAACCTAAAGATACCATGTGGAGTTTTTGACCACTAGCAGTGGTCTGGAACAATGTTTTTATGAGTGCCCCCCCCCCCCCCCCCCCCCCTCCCTTTTTTGTGTTGTGCATGTGCATCCGAATACACAATACAAAAACAACTGTCTGTTGATTGACAGCTAGTGGTGGTAACGCACCATTAAACTTAGCAATGTGCCAACAAAAGCAGTGAAGAAGAAGACTGTTATCAAACAAAAATGGATGTAAACACAGCATGATTTAAAATATTAAAAAAATGTTTTATGAGGAAGAGAATGAATTCAACATGTTTGTTAGATCTGAATGTAAGTTCATTCACAAGAAAACTCCACAGGGAACCTTTAAGTACTAAATTATAGATAAAGGGTAGAGATTTTTCAACTAAATTTATGTTACTGGAGTTCTTACTTTCTAATAAATGAGAACATGATTACCCTATCAGAATCAGATCAATGTCATTATAATTCTATTTGTGTTGTGCATGTAAATGTGACTATTGTGCCTGCTGTGTTTGTGCCTCACCCTCCACTGTGAGGGGTGGGCCATGGCAACTGGGATCAAAGGGTCATTTGCACATCAGGATGTAGTGCCACTTCAAAGCACGCGCTGATTCACAAAAGCATCTTTGTACTGAACACACGGCACAGCGTCGAATTGCCTCCTGTGCTGCTGTGGATTTATGTCACATTACAATAATAAAACCATGCCACATGAAACGTACACAGTGCAGGCAGGGACACAGACGGGCTGATGCACAGGTGTCGTCCAACCTTTGAACCAGACCTGGCTGAAGAAGTTGGCTGAGAGACATGTCCAGGAAAAAAAAAAACCTTTCATATGCAAAATTCATCTGCTGCTGTTGAGCCCAGCTTGGTGTAATGAGCATTCGTTATTAGGAGAAGGAACCAGGCAAATCTCGACCACCGTAAATCCCTCATCTGTCCATGAACATCAAGAAGTTTATTTTCTGAGCTTTGGCTCTTTTTTAGATCTCAGAACAAAGCATCTTCTCCTTTAAGGAATTTGTTTCAATTCTTGGAAACCGTTCATTTTCCTTTCCCTTTATCTTCATGTTTCATCTATAAAAACAGTGGATTGTATAGAAACCAGTGCAAACATCTAGTATAACTTTCAATCAGTGTCCTTGGTTTTTGCCACCTTCGACCTCCAGGTCTTGTGGCTTTAGAGCCCCGCGAGCAGCTTTGTTAGCGGCACCTCTCGCTCTCCCAGCAGTGTGTCCCTCTTGAGGCTGGTGCCTTTGTTTACCACCTTGAACTTCACTGACAGGTTCTTCACCTGCACCGAGCTTATCGAGTCAAAGAAGAAGTCCTCGTTGAAGACGGGGTTGCGGCTGTTCTTGATGATGTTGCTCCTTTGCTTCTGCAGCTTGCCTGGGTTCAGGTAGACGGACACGCAGCAGTTGATGCTCTTGATGTCAAAGTGCTTGTCATAAAGATTCTCTGCTGCCAGGACTCGGATGAGCAAGCGGGAGGTGCTGGCGTCGTAGTTGGCGCTGATCCTCACCGACCCACCTTTGTGCAGGTTGATGGTGTGCTCCCGATGCAGCCCGTGGTCTGACGCTCCTGCACCACCGTGGAAGGAGGGGACGTGCAGACGTCGCTGAATGTTGGGGCTGGGCTCGGCCGAGCTGCACTCGTCAGTTGAGAGGGAGCTGTGGCGAGCGAATGTCCGCTTGGCTTTGACCACCTTTGCCTGCGTCTCATGGGTAAAGATCTTGAGCAGAGAGGCGGAGCGGGAGAGCAGAGGAGAGCTGAAGGGAGAGGACTCGGCTGAGGAGCAGGTGTCACTTTCCCCGCCGCTGAAGTATCGATACGGATTCATGTGAGAAGTGCTGAAGTCAGCTGGATTCAGATGGTTTCCTCCTTCGCTGCCTTTCCCTGGAGTCTTCCTCTGGGTGTTTGGGGAGGTGATGGGACTGGAAAGGTCGCAGTGGAATAGTGACTCTTTACGGCGGGTATGGGGGCTTTCCTTTAAGGTTGCAAAGCCATATGAGGTTTGGGTCTTGGGAACATAAGGTAGGGACATGGCTGTCTGTGACCCGGGGTCTGCATTGGTGTCTCCAGCCACAACATCATCAGCGCTCTCTATTTGTATGATGTGGCGGTTTGCCGCTCTCAACAAGTTCTTGGTGTCTCCTGCGATCTTGGCTACTAGACGCGGGCTTCTTGGGCTGCTGATCTTCTTCCCGCTGCCGATGGTTTGTTCTGAAGTGGAAGGTTGCAATCCCTCATTGGGCTTCACGATCGGAATCTCGGGCTCTGGAGGGCAGCTGACCAGCTTCGGTGGGATGAAAAAGTCTGGGATCTTGTCAGGGGTTAGGACGTTGCTGTAGGCTGGCGCAACGCCTTTCTTGTCTCCATTCTCGCCCTGTCGCAGCACACCGGTCTCCACCGACCCGCGGATCTTATCCAGAACCCACATGGTCCCACCAGACAGTGGGGTGTGTGGGCGTGTGAAGTCGATGCAGTCAGGTGTATCTGCAATTAATAACACACAGGGAGGAGGTGTAAATGATCAGATGATGGTTAGTCCACAGGGAGGAGAGAGAAAAAAATAACACCTCTGTGTTGTAGCTCCAAGGTGCAAATGCTGTCTAAGAAACCTCAAGAATTTAAAGGATTAAGAGTGAAATAACACCACTGAATCTGAGCGGAGAAGTTATGTAGTAAAAGCTCAAAGATATATACTGCCGTTTTAAAAGAGCTTTATATAAAGAAGTCCACTGTAGGCTGCTTACATTCAAGGACATGGACTAATAGCCAACAGATCCTAAAAGTATACTATGCAGGACAAAATATAGACTCATACAAAAATAATCCCTCTCAATCATCACTTATGACCCACTAGAAGTGTGTGGTGGTGTATGTATCAGCTGAGACCCTGCACTCTGTCTGTATTTTCTTATTATTTTGCTGTGTTTCAGATGTTTCTAGGCTTCAGCCCTTGGGCAGTGGGTATGTAGCCACCAGCCAATAACAGGGTGTGAGGTCGGGACTGGTAGTGTAGTGACCAGGTTACATCGTTGTCTCCGTCTCTCTCCTCTGCTCTGCTCTGCTCTCTGTCTCTGTGTCATGGATGTATAAAGAGCTGCAGGTCTGTGTGTCTGCTTGACCGTGGGCGGGGCTGAGCACACACACACACTCACACATACACACACACACACACTTGCAGAGCAGAGAGGCCACACTGGACAGGATGAAGCTGCACTTCGGCTGCATTCAGACAAAATCCAGCAATGCGACACCTTTCTGCAGGGTTGTGCAGATGTGTGGGCGTGTTTATTTGTGCTTTAGAATGTAACTGCTGTGAAACAATCAGAAAATAAAGTTTTATTTATCTGATTCACGGCTTTGTTCTCATCAACACTGCTCGCTCTCTTCATTCACTTTCTAGTTCGCTCAACCACCGCCACTCTCTCTCTCTCTCCCTCTCTCTCTCTCTCTCTCTCTATCTATCTCTCACTTGCTCACTCCTTGAACCGGAGGTGGGGCCAACTTTGAATGTTGTGTGTTTACAAACACCAACAGACAAGTCCTGCATAGTATGCCTTTAATAAGCAGCAATGTGAAATCTTAACAAATGATAGAAAATCAACCAGAATTCAACTATATTACAATATACAAAAAACAATTGATTTTAGATAGCAGAGTGGCTTAATTGATTGGTAGTATAAGTATAGAGTCAATGGGAATAGATTAAGATCAAAGCTGGAGCTATTTTACTATTTCCATATGATTCTTAATGTTTATAAGGACAAAATCTAAAGTCACACTTTTTCTAACAACCCACATTGTATCAACATAAAGTATTTATGCTCCTCTGTCTTGATACAGCTGTTTTGTGTATTTTATTCTTAAATCCATACTGGTGTTTCTGTGTTATTTTAAAAATGAATGGCAGAAAATAATCATTTACAGTCAGTTTTGTTCATATTAATGATCCAGACATTAATTATCCAATAACAGATTATCTTTCTGCTTATTCAGATCATATGGACCTAAATATTTTCATCGAATAAGTTGAGGGAAAATACTATATAAAAGTTACAAATTTAATATCAGTTCAACAGGTGCGAGAAGGTTTCCTCCCGTTGCGCACCAGTCTGCTCTCCAAAACGCCTAAAAATTAAATGTCGTCATGAACACACTGTTTCTGTCTGCAAATTAAGAGAATAATATACTTACAGCGCTATAAAAAAGGGACACACTCTTCTTTTTCCTCTTGCTCCCTCAGTAACAGGTGTTTTCTCCTCGGGTCCTCCTCTTTGCGCTCCGCGGCGCTGCTCTGCGCCTCAGACTGTCTCCGCTCCGGAGCGCCTGTCGTGCGTTTTATAGACGGCACAGGGCTCCAGCTGACCAATAAGATCAAACTGTGCGTTTCCGTGTTTCCCAGCAGAACCAGCTAGAGAGACACTGGTTATATGATCAAAGGCAGAGGAGTCTTACAGGTGAGTTTAACATGTTTTAACCGGCTCAGTCACAGGATTTCACAGCCAGTGCTGCTCCAAACTGAACAAAACAGATGTTTTATGAGAATATTGTGTTGCTCTAAAACAGCTGCAAGTATACTTTGTTTTATAATCTGAGTATAAGAACTGAGGCTTTACAATTTTAAAAAATTGTTTTTACACTGCTGCCTCACAATCCTGCAGCCTGACTCTCTCTCACTTTCTAAACTCAAATCTCAAACTTTTCAACAGGGAAATGAACATCAGAAGACATTTGGCACTTTGTTCATTTACTCCAGCCTCATCCAATTTGTTTTGTTTGTTTGTTTATTTGTTTGTTTTCCACTACCACACACAGCACAGAGGTTTTGTGCGTCAGTAAATCATTATATATAATAAGACTGTGCCTATTTGACCAGGAAAAGAACATGCAGCTGAGCAGACAATGCATGCACCTGTGTGCTGTGTGGTCTGATTCAATTTACAGCAGCTTTTTTTCCCTCCTCTTTTTGTCTGTCTGTCTTCAGGTTCAAACCGACTGATCGGTTTCCCTGGAAACTTTGCAATAGCAACAAATACATTTGTCTGTCTAAAATAGGAAGGGCCCCACTGACTTCATTGATCTGCAGGACAAAAAGCACTTTATTTGTCCAGATTGCTTAGTTTTGAGTCAAGTGCCATGCAGCCTGATATCAGAGATCAGTTGCACAGAGACAATAATAGCACTGCATTTACTTGTCATCAACCACTGCAGCTGGTCTGGGAGGAATTTAGAAATGTAGATTTCAGTGACTGTGAGTCAATATTCTGTATAATGACAGCGAGGACAGTGGCAGGAACGCTCACACATCGGCTTTACATGCTGATTATTAACAAATATTTACTGCGAATAGCCCTTGAATAGGTGTCAGCTCTGCCTGACTCTGCCTCACCCAGATGGATAATGAAAGGAGCTTGATTGTTGTGGATGGAGTTGGCCTTCTTATCACAGCTAATTGGGAGCTCGCAGAGCAAAACAAGCAGAGCTTTACAATAAATGAGTGATTAGACTTACCTTGCATTTGAATTTCAGCCTTTTTTAAGACCCTGGAAATGTAATATTGGTCTGTGAAATAAACTCATGTGAAATAAACAAATCTTTTTTTGTGTGTTCATGTAGGAGCCATCTCTCATAGTCAGAAGATGACTGAAAAAAAAATGTTCTCAGGGAATTTAAACCTGCATTAACTAATTTTTTGGCCACTTTGGGGCAAGTTTTGAACACATCACTCACATATCTTATGCTGCCTTCAAATCGAATTTTTGAGCTTGTGGTTGCAACATGGGAAGTCGTGTACACCAGTTGTTCAGGGTCCCCTTACAGGGGAGAAAATTTTCCAAGGACCCCCTCATAATTGTAACACTGATTAAGCCTATGCTTACTACCATTTGTATTCTTATATACCATTGGAACTATCAGTATTCAGACCTGTTTCATAGTGATAAACAGAAACACATTTCAATTTGAATCATATTAATACCACTTACATACTTTTAAACAGAGGGTCATTATATTCATATTTCATTTGGACTCAACTTGACAGCATTTATACTTTTCAAGTATTTGATCTTAAAAGCTCTCAGAAAAAGAACAAGCAAGCAACAAGCAAGATAAACCAAGACATTTAAATTGACCAGTTTACAGCTGACATTCAGTAAGTGCTTCAGCTTTAAAATAATGAACTTATTGCTCCTTATTCAAATCATTGGCAGAAAGCTCTGAACAAATCATAACAGTATAACAGTAACACATCATAGTAATTAGGCCTGGTACTTCAGAAAATTTTGATTGGAACATTTGCATTAGGCTACATCACATTCACAACTTACATAATTTTACAATAACTCACTTGATGAGCTCACCTAAATTAATGAGATGGGTGAGCCTGTTTCTCACCACACAGTTTCTCCATTCTTGGAGTGATGGATGACAGGCAGACTCTAAGATCGTTCTCTGCATGCAAACGAGCCCTGTAGCCTACTTAGTCTTCATTGCAGTCAAAGTGAAGAATGATGACTGACAGAGGTAAGCGGTAGGAAAGGGGAGCAATTTTTGCATGGCCTCGGCAGTGAGTTCAGGATACTCATGTGAGAGGGAGGGCCAAAAGTCTGCATGAGACACTTGCTGGAATCGGGCCTTCAATATCCTGCCACAGGATAAGTCAACAGCTCCTCTTCTGCATTACCAATAAGGCCACTTGTTGTTGCAGCTGGAGCAAAAGGATCCCACACCCAGTCCCAGGCATCAGTGTTCATGTCGGAGAAGTGTGAGCTGAACTGCTCACTCAGTGCAGTGAGGTGAGAGGTGGTTACTTCTCTCACTATAGTTAAAAACAGATTGTTTGTCTGAAGAAACTCAGTCAGTTAGCGGAACATATCTGTTACTCTGACTTGTACCCTTCTTCCTCATAGCTCTGTTTTCTTCATGAAGGTGGTGATTTTGTTGCTGACTTCCAGGATAGATGCATAGCCTCCTTGGATAGAGAGGTTTAAGCTGTTGAGCAAGTTGAATACATTGGCATGATAGAACAATTTGGCTACACAGTCTGAGTCAAAGAAAAACTCTGCAATGTCAGTTTTATCCTCTCTCATAAACTCCTGCTGCAAAACTTTACCACGAGAGAGCCATCACACCTCAGTGTGATATTGCTGTGCGTCATACCCAGCATCCATCTCCCTACAAAGTTGTCTAAATAAACATGTTTTCTGCTGGGTGTATTCTTTGCTCTCCTTCCAGAAAAAATATTTTGTTTTGCCCTCATATTCTGGGTGTTTTGCAATCAGATGTTGCTTTAGCTTGGCTGGCTTCATGGCTTCATTCACTAGCACCTTAAGATACATGACAAATTTTGGTCCCCCATCACTTTTCTCAGTAAAACCAAACTTGAAATAAATCTCATCATATTTTCTCAGTTTAGCTAGTTTGGGCTTTGTGTCACTTGACGATGTGGACTGACTCAAATATTTCTAGATGCTCACCAGCTAGCTAGCTGGTTAATAAGCCAAGCTAAGCAGTGGCAGGAATGGTTCGTTGTGCCCTGAGTGAAGTGAGTAATTCATGACAGATTGACGTAATGTGTCATAATCATATAAGAGTTTTTATTGGCCCAAAGCTAACGTGGGAGTAATGGATAAAATATACTTGTTTTATTACACAGCTTGGCACAAATGGACCCATCTGTAGATATGCACTTTTTAATGATACAGCAAAATTTTATATTCTATAGCAAATTATTTTGCAGACCCCCTGGCTATGGGACCCCACTTTGAGAACCACTGTTGTACACAATATGTTTGGCATTCAAGTAGTTAAGTCATGAGAACAACGCTGCTAGTAAACATGGACACCAAAAGACTCCTTATTGTTCTCTTGTCATTCTTCACTTCTTTCCAAGAAATGATTGTCGACATCCAGAAGCCACCAAGGCTAACAATTTAGCTAGCTAGTGAGCAGGTAACAAAGCAGGAAATGCAAAGGCATAATGACAGAGGAAAAGGATGAGGCCATTGGGAATTTAAATATTTTCTTCAGACATATTATAAAATTACTAAGAAAAACTCTATGTGACTAAAATCACAGTATATTAACTTACCATCCACCAAAAAATTAACACCCATGGTGTCCGCCATTTCTGAAAACATCAACAACACGTCACAACTTGTGAACTATGAGCTTTCAGAAAATTTCCACTTCCGTGAATACCACAAGAGGGGGATGTTCATATGGACTCTTCTCATGAACACAGTAAACATGACCCCATTTGAGGCAGCAATAACCCTTTAAGTTGACATGGCAAGCTTGTTAGCAAACAGTTTAGACATCCTGCAATTACGGAGCAACATTATCATTCATTTAGTTGTGTTTCTGTCCACATGATGAATGTATGTCCAATATTCACTCTCCCTGTTTTTGGTTTTCATGAGCCCCTGAGGGAAATATCTGGCCCTAGCTGGTAAATGCTTCACTATGTTCACTAGCTAGTCACTAACTGTATCTGTTACCTGAGTGGGTAGCGTACAGTTGGTTTTTAGAGCTTTTCCCCTCAAAACAGTTGTATGCTGCAGCCAAAAACAACACTATGAGAGCGCTGAGAGTGAACCAACAGTAAAGTTGCAGCCAGATTGCTAAACAATGAGCTGAAACTCGCTATAAAACTCCATAAAGCCAAGGGGAGCTGCACAGTCAAGTGATAATTCTCTGTAGGTTCATCACTTCAAGCGACGCCTATGACTTTAAATACTGTCATTTGATACATTGTTATTATAAAAAACATCAATTATAGCCCCTTTAAGTCAGGATAGCTCTGTTGCAGAGAGATCTAGCTACACCCAAATGTATGGATACGAGCTCTCAGACACATAGAACATGTGAAACAGTAATAAATTCTTTTTGTATAACGTTAATCTTGACATTCAGAGACACTCCAACAAAGGTGCATAAGTATGTAACATACTGACCTACATGCAAACAAAAATCCGGGTCCAAAGAGGAGGATAAACCTGTTTCAACATTCCTCACCAGGTCGTGAAAGAGAACGTTATGGTACAACATATAGTTTCAGGGATAAACATCAGGAGAGCCTCAGCATAGCATGTAAACCATGTCAGCTATTCAAGCTCTGAGTGGAGATAATTATACATCTTCTCTTCGGAGGTCATCCCAGAGGTCATTGTCTGATGTAATCAACCTGTGAAAAGAGTCACTTACCATATAGATTGCAGAAGCACATTTGAACTCTTCACCCACTTCTGTCTGTCATCCATGAAGCCTGAAAGCTGTCAGAGAGGCAGTCATGCTCATTCAGCTGCTCCCTGTAGACACTAGACCTGTTACACTAGTCAAGTAAAACATCTTAACGTCTTAACAGGTTTCAGAGCTGAAAAAAATGTGAATCTGTGACAATGATGCAATGCTGTCCCAAGATTGACAGTTTACTAGGGGTTTATCTGAGGTTTATTTTCATTATTGATTCATCTTTTAGTCTATAAAATAGTGAAAAAATGTGCATCGCAATTTTCCAGAGCCCAAGGTGATACCTTCAATCTATTTATTTTCTGTGACAAAATCCAAATATGTGAAAATATAAAGATATATAAAACAGAGAAAAGCACGAGTGGTTACTGATGTTTGCATATTTTGTCTCAGTTTTTGATGAAAATGTATGTAGGTATTTAATTATTCAGTTCTCTGCAACAGAGCTTTAAAATCTCCTTTATGCCTCCATCATTACATGAAAAAAATCAAATAAAAATTAGTCACAAAACAAAGCTGCAGAGAAGTTGTTATGTCCATCAACTCATCAACTAATTGTTTCAAAACTGCATTTAACCACAGAACCTTAGGTTTCAATATGAGATAAATCCAATTATTGTAAAAAAAAAAAAAAAAAAAAAAAAAAGGAAAGACTACCATAAATACAACATAAATGGGAAAAATAAATGAAAGTTTATCAGAATGGAAACTATCTATAGAGGACTATCTGAATGGCTGAACCCCAGGCTCACACTGTTAACAGCTTCCTTCACAAAATAATGAGATCGATACACAAAGTGTCTGAGAATCTTCAGTGTGAGACGAGGACGAGGCTACAACCTGAGAAAAGGTTAATGTGTCTGTTCTGCTCTCATTAAGGGGCTGGACTCTACATCTCTGTCTGTCCGAAAATGTGAGAAACACTTGAAGCAGTCTGTTGCACACCCCAAAATGTACAAAAGTGTGTGAGAACATGTGCATTTCCTCATTGAATAACGCAGATCAGAATCAGTGAGGCTGTGCTTGCTTGCTCAGTCTTGGATAGACAGATGTAGCTACACATCGGCCGTGACGGAAGCAATTAAATGTGGGGAAAAAAGCAGCTGAAGGAGTCGATACAGTGTCTCACCGGTGTGGAGCAATATCTCCTGCTGATGTCTGATTGGCTTCCTGGAAGGACAGGAAGGAGGAGTTGGGGCTGGTACGCAGAAACGTGGCTGCCAGACCGAACAAGATCTACACAAAAGCTCAGCAGGAGGTCTAGTGTACCTCCAGGTTTGTATGTGTGTGTCTGCATTGACTCTTAGCACATGAGGTCACTCATTATGGTCGAGCAAGGAGGGAAAAAAAGAGGCCTGACACGTCATATGGTCCATTTTTACCCCACTCCTTCATATTGTTGCCATCCATCTTTCTCCCTCCTGACAACCTGCTCCCCACCTTCCACATAACTTCTGTTGCCTTGGAGACATCTCATATCCTGTCATATGGATCAATTCTTCCCTCCCCAACTGTATTTTCTTCGTCTCATCTTACATTTCTTCACCTCACCCGATTTGTTCGTTCCTCAGACCATGCAGCTATCTGCTGGTCACCGCGGGCTCTGACTCAGTGCCTTCCAGTCATGGGTGCCCGGAGATCGCTGCCAAAGTGCCAGCTGGAGTAGGGGACGGAGTAACACGTGTGACTCACAATCTCAGTGTGATACCGCTGAGACAGGGATTGTAACATCTGGCTCTCTTCCAGTAGTTGGGTTTATACCCTGCAGTTTAAACAAAGTGTTATCCTTTCAGACAAACTCAAAAACAGTGTGTGGTGTATGAAAGGAACCACGGAGAGAGAGAGAGAGAGAGAGAGAGAGTGAGAGAGAGAGAGAGGGAGGCAATTCTCCAAATGCCAGGACCATTTGAGTGTGTTGCTTTTTTCGGTCCGCTGAACTGGCATTTGGATTGGACACACGCAGGGCAAAAGGTCAGACCTGTCGCCACAGGAAACAAATTTGATGGACTCAGCAGCGAAGATGGTATATCGCTGCAGGGAGGTGGGTTGGGGAGGGGGTGGGGGGGTGGGTTGAAGTAATAGGATGACCTAGGAGCATAGGAGAGTATGAGTAAAAGGATGCAAAACAAAAAAACCCGACATTGATCAGAGAAAGGAGAGATTGCTCTGAAACACCAGCGTATATCGATCTACATATTTGTCAGGTGAGACCTCTTTTGGATTGATGAGTTTCATTTTCAAGCACCGGACTACACGAGGCCATAGGTGTGTCGACTTTACCAGGAAGAATCGAGGAAGTGGAGATAATAAAGCATATAACTCTTGTGCAAGAGCAGCATGTAAGGGCACAGCATGTGAGTTATACCGGCAGTCTATTTACAGAGAGAGAGAGAGGGAGTCGCAGTAGGTGATGAAGAAGGTAGAAATGACCAGAGGATACTTTGGCACCTTGATATGAGAGAGCTAAATAAATGGCCCATATAACACACACACAAACACACTCTCACACATGCTGCCAGCGTCCTTGACTGGAAAACAAAGGCAGGAGAAAGAAAAATGTGGATTTCAGCCTGTGATGCTAATTGCAGAATCACTGAAGTGTGAGCTGCGAAAACAAACAAGAGAAAAGCACATTTTTTAATACACTGGTGCAAAAACAAAACTAATATTTTAGTGATTGTTTCAACCCATCTATTCATCTTTTATCTATGTAGTGAATCAGGTTTGTACAGACCACTGACAAAGAGCTCACATTTAACTAGAAGCAAGCTTATGCTGCCCCCTAAAGGCAGGAAGCAGTCAAAGAATAAATTCTTGGAAAAAAAAAAAGCATTTTGTATGGTGTGAGTGTTCAGGTGAGGAGAGTGCCAGGAAATCCTTTAAGTCTCCATCATCCTGGTTATCAGGGTGACTGCAGGGTACAGATGTCATCATACACACTCCTCGCACTTTGAACACACCAAACCAGGAAAGAAAAACCCCCAAAATTTGTCAAAAGCTGCTACTGAATGCAGTCAATGACACACCAAACAGAAAGCTGTAATTCAGTAGTTTTTTTTAAAAAAAAACAAGGGATTTAATCCATCAAAGTTGAGGAAAAATCATAGATAAACGCTCCCCTTGATGTAGTTAATATGAGATGATTTGTCTTAAAGCTCTCTCTAAGAAAAACTCATTGCTCTTTGGCATTTGTTATTCAAGCA
The DNA here is from genome assembly GCF_914725855.1 of Thunnus albacares. NCBI lineage: Eukaryota > Metazoa > Chordata > Actinopteri > Scombriformes > Scombridae > Thunnus > Thunnus albacares. The sequence continues at coordinate 20,685,142 of NC_058114.1, read as the reverse complement.
AGAACAAACCGTGTCATACCTCAGTTTTCTTGCAGGATCATATTAATTTTTAAAGCATCTGTAAGACAAATTGAAAATGACTGCGTAGTCCAATAAGTAGGATCTGCCAAAAAAAACATCTGTGTTGCTGTCTGCAGGAGCAACAAAACATCCTTTTTTGGTTTCTAGTAAAGCTGCACAGACACAGGAAATGTTTCATTCAGGCAGGCGGCTGGAAACTTTAATGTCAACAGCATATTTGAAAAGTTTTCACTGTTGTGTCTGTTGGATTAAAGTCTGTTTCCTTATTTGCAGTTTGTTCCGGATTAGTGTCTCCACAGAAGAGACGCAGCTGAGAAGTTGACAAGCAAGAAGATGCAATAAGAAACAGATGCCAGGAGACTATTTTTTAAATGTTTCAAACCATTTATAGTAGAAGTTAAACAGGTGTTAATTATCTAGTCTGAGTCTTCACTGACCCTAAACTGTTGGATAAATGTTGTGTTGACAAATCATTGTGCTTCTCACATGTTTGGATCAAATGATTTCATTCATTCTTAATGTTTCAAATGCACAGAAATATACCAGCAGGTTTAAAGGTTGAAATAATCTATCTAATACTTATCAATACACAGTAAAATATGCCTAAAAGACTCTCTGTCTGTCCTCTGCTCTTCTCATCTGTCTTTAATTTGGATGTTTGCATGCTTTAGACAAGTAATCTTATATATCTTTGTGGCTGAAGAACTGTCAGTGATTACTAGTGAGCATTCATATAGAAGCCCAGTATTCATGTTAAATGATATTTTGACCTATGAAGAGGCCCTGCAGTGGTTTGTTTAGAAAGAAATTGACTGGTATGGTGTCAATTCCTTTCTTCCTCTGTTGTGTTTTTTCTTATTTCCTATTGATTAGTTATTTATTTTTCCCTTATTCCACAGTCAGACTGTTCTAGGTTCACTAGTGCTGCTTTCAGTTAACTGTTAAAATGTTACTTGTATAACCAGCTCAATATTGTGATCAATCAATAACATTAAACATAAATAGAATAGCAAGTGAATCGTAGGCTGAAAGGCCAAAGTCAAAGCGCGCCATAAATGACCACAAGGTGGCGCAGTCAGTCTCTCTTGTTAATATGTGGGCGGATAGATGGGGGACGCCTTTGCACCAGGTATCAGTCCTGTGATGATGATAGAAGTGCAGTTATTTTAAATATTTTGTTCTTTATAGTAAATAAATAGTGCATGGTAGCTGTATAAAAATACAGCTATCATGCACAATATTATAATAAATATGTAAACATTTACCCCTGCAGGCATTGATTTATGTTAATTTACCATTATCACTGTGTTCTGTGTAAATATAATTTTGATAACAGTAACAGTAGAAAGAAAAATAATGAATTAATGAATTTGTCCAAATTAATCTTTTTCAGATCATTTCCAGTGTTTCAAAAACTCACACAGTAAAAATTATTTTCTGCAAAATGTAGAGGACTGCTCTGACTTGAATAAAAGTCTGACCATGAAACAGTTATGACATTTACCATTTAAATACATTATTATTATTGTTGTAGTTTTTATAAATTCATTTATTTTTTACTTAGCCTTTATTTAACCTGGAAAGCCTGATTGATTTTTAGCAGTGTCCACCAGGCCCAGAGTGACTTATCATTTGTAAATGACAAAGTAAGAAAATAAGAAGTAAGAAAATGTGTGTGTGTGTGTGTGTGTGTGTGTGTGTGTGTGTGTGTGTGTGTGTATATATATATATATATATATATACATATATAATTTTTGATAAGCATTATATAGTGAATGTTATTCACACAATAAATCAACAGATTCAAGACATTTATAGGGTTTATAATTCAATACATTAGATCAAATCATGCATAACAAAGTCAGAAGTGGATTTAGTGATTTGGGTGCTGCAGCTGGCAAACATCGTCTCGCTCTACTTTTCACCCTCTCTCTAACTGGGAATGTTGGTGTTGGCAGTGGTAGAAGAAGTACTCAAAACCTTCTTTTACCAACCATCTGTAGTAGTACAATGTTTTCCTCTAAAGTAGTACACAGTAAGTAAGCAATATACAGTTGCATTTTTTTAGGCACCTTTTGTAAGTTATTTCAGGGTACAATGAGTTAAAATAGTGACATAATTCAATATTTTTCATATCTAAACATCATAATAATCTATAGCTGTTTGGAGCCCTTTTAGTTGGGAGACCCAGGGAGTTACCTTGCTGAATGGTTAAGTTTGTCCCTGGTTGTAGTCCTATCTGAGCTGAGGGCTGAGGCTGCAGTCTGACCAGAGGAGGGATGTATGGAGGTCTGAGGTGAAGGACGACGACCAGAACAGTCTAGACAGACATCAGTGCGACTGAACATGATATAATAAACATGATCTGTCTGTTTATAAAACAACAGCAGTAAAAGTTTCCATATCATGTTGCACTGAAGGACTGAAGATGAGACCAGTTCAAGGAGACACAGGAGCTTTTGCTAGGCCAAATTAAAAAAGCAGACAAGCTAAATAAACATTACTAAAAGCAACTTACACAAAATAATTTTACACTATTATTATTTATTATTTTACAACAAATCAAGTGCATATTTGGTGGGATCAAACCTATGACCTCATGCTTGTGAGACAGCAATGCTATACCCCAAGTAGGTATGAACCCAGAACCTTGCTATCTAACAGGGAAAGCTGACCATTACCAGAGCTTAACCACAGAGGCAGCAGGGATCCCTGAAACATGGAGCACAAATTCCCATTTTGTTGAGGAAAAACTGATTTGCCTAAAACGAAGCTTCTAGTTCACAGATTTGAACATTATCAGATGGCAGCAGGACCAGCTGAGCCTGTGGAATCACAACATGTGTACAAACAGTGACTCCTGATCAACTAAGGTTTAGATCTCAGAAACTATAACCCCTATGGGAAATATATTTACATTTTGAGAGAGAGAGGGGAGGCGTGTGGCAACATTTTATGTGCTTGAGGAGTTATAACTGTGAGAGTGAGACGTGTTTAGGATTTTTTTTTTTCTCTGGCCTAAAAAAAATCTCTGCTCTGCACTGTGCCTGATGATGTCACACACTGGTGAGACCTGAAGACTGCTGTAAAAGCCCTCACTTTAGACTTAAATTGCTCCAAAAGTACAACTGATATCACAACACTGAATACAACTTTGAAAACTTAGTTTTGTGAACATAATTAAGTTTGAATGGGGTCTGTAGGATAAGGGATGTCCAAGCAGTTGAGCTTCAAAGTGACAAAGGTTCCAACTCAGTTAGATTATTCCGCCCATAGACTGCTATTATAAATTTTGATGTTTAAAAAAATATAAAATTGCTGGAATATGCTGGAAAACAGAAAAGTAATAGCACACATCTGCTGAATGAGCTGCACAGTTTGACATTTGAATGGTTTTTCTAGCACAAAGTATGCAGCAGTTGAAAAGACATCCAAAAAACGTAGGGACAGTGGAATAAGAAGAAGAAGAAGTAGTGGAACTAGAAAATGCAGTTTCTGAGGAAATTTTGTGTGATTGCTGAAAGCTTATTTAGACTGAATTACTGGAAGCAGAATAGTATTGAAAACTTACCAAGACTAACTAGTACTGCCCGCAGGTGGGGTCAAACCTTTGACCTCATGTTTGTAGAAGTGATGCACTGAGCTTTAATATGACACAACAAAAAGTAAGTAGTATAGATTTTTATATAGCTGTGTAAAGAAATAAGGCTTATTTTTATGAAATTAAAAGCTGAATATGGAAATCTGATTTTGCTTACAGTTTGCTGTGTCATATGTTAGCACAGTCCATAGCATTGCTTTCCTACAAAACACCAGGTCATAGGTTTGATCCCACGTGCAGGCAACATTAGTCTTCGTAGAATTTCAATACAATTCAGTTTCTAGCAATGTAGCACAATTAATTTCAGCAATCACACGCAATTTCTTTCGGAAATTGCATTTTCTAGTAATCACTGACAGTCCTTCAGCCAAAAAGATATATAAGATTACTTGTCTAAAGCATGCAAACATCCAAAATAAAGACAGATGAGAAGAGCAGAGGACAGACAGAGAATCTTCTAGGTAAAAGGATGTTTCCAAAACTGTTATACACAGTATTCTGTTTACTTCTCTTTAAAAAAATTAATAAAGTGTCTGTTCTGATTCAACGAAATATTAATGCCTTGTGACACATAACCTCTATTGCTAAAGATTCACTATTGTTTTCCACTGCTAAAGAGAGAGACATTAAGGTACAGCGCTCACGACAATCTGAACCCTGCACAGTACAACCTGCAACGAGCATAAAAAAGAAATTATTTGAGTCATTTTAGTTCATTTCAAATACTTTATTCATTTATCCCTGAACGGGTGATGTAAGGCAAGCGTTTAAGCAAACAACAGACAACATACAATATCTAATAGCATTCGCAAGTTCACATTTTACTTTCACTGCCAGTGGAGAAACTCCTGTGAGCCTGATTTTGTTTTCATTTCATGTTTTGGAATGAGGAAGTTGTCCCTGTTCGCTTATCAAAAATTACAGAAGAAAATCAGTGTTTTCGCATTAACAATAGGCCTTTTTTACAGAGGACACTCTGACATGTCACAGTGGGAAAACTTCACAGTTTACAGGGACACTTGGATAGAACATTGTTAATGTTATTAATAGCACCTGTGTTTGTCCTACTATGAAAAGTCAAAATGTGTGCTGTGAAAAAGGCCTAAAGTTTGAGCTAACAACTTCTCCAGTGAAGATATGCCTACAGGTGTAAAAGCTATTGTATCACTCAAAATATAATTCTTATCAATTACTCATTTATCAACCTATAAATTGTCTGTATTTAGATTTTTTGTGATATGGAACATGTGATAAGTGACGAACAAGAATAGAAGCAGTCAGAGAGGGGCCAGTCAGCACCTAAAGTAACGGCTTGGCTGAGAGCAAAACGTGCAAACATGGAAAAGTTATTTTTCCTCAGCTGAGAAAATCTGTTTGCTCATGGCAGTGATGTACTGCAAGCCGTCTGGTTCTGTGATCTTCAGTTTGGTAAGAGGTGGCACGACACCGCTGGTGAAGTATCTGAATGCAGGGCTGGGTGACTGGATGCCATCTAGAAATACCTTGGAGACAAAAACAAACACGCCCCAGCGGCTAGATGTAGAGGTGCTCGTATACTGACACACTGACTTCATAAATACTTGCTGTGATAAACTCATTTTATATCAGTAGAAGAATAAACTAATAGTAGGAAAATGAAAGTCCAGCATTCAAAAATGTGTTTTATGTATGTAGGTATCAACAGAAAAATGTAATTTAAGTACTTAATATGCAGAATGGTTCCTGTTGGTGTTACATTATTACATTATTAGATGACTATTATTGACATATTTACATGTATGCAGAATTTTAATGTTGTGGTTGGTTGAAGTGGAACTACTTTATATACTATTGTGTACATTAATCATTAGTCTCTGAAATATGGCGCAGTACAGGTTCAAATTATCTTAAAATGGAAGTGCTCAGATTAAGTTCCTCAGATTGTACCTGAATAAATATACTTAGGTTCCATCACGGCTCTATATAGATGCAAATCTGGAATTGTGCAATCTATGCATATTCATTTTAAAGGAGGAATTGAAACTCATGCTCAATGCGGCAGCTGGTGAACATTTTTTTCATATATTTTGATTTCAGATAGCTGGCCAGAGATATTGATTCAGACTGGTGTGAAAGGATTATAATAGTCTGTAAACCAACATTTAGACTTCCCTCATACACCTTGAATTGTTTCATGGGAACATTTTAGTGTTCTAAGATGCTCTTTAGATGCTTTTTAGTATTCTTTTCCACACTAAAAACAATTCCAGAGAAAATACTGAATTCTTATAATTTGGGGGATTTCTTTTTGGAAAAAGTTATACGCTTATATACAGAATTATGTGTCAATCTTCGGACAAAATGCGCAATAATTACCTTTTGTCCAAAAATACTGGCATCAATAACAGCCTTTAAACACCCAAATTATCTAAACTATGTGAAAAAGAGGTAGTGGTGTGCTCGAGGACTGTCTTGATCATATAAAACTCAAGAAAAATGCAGGTGCTCTTGAAGATAAGAGTCATCACATGGAAGGAAAAAACAAACGTCAGGCACTCATGTGTGGAGCAGGAATGGAAAAACTCAGGGATTAAGTTAAAAACCCTTTATTTAGTCTTCATCAGGGTACAAGGGTGAACAAACAACAGGCAATCATTTTATAAACTTGGCAGGGGGTGTCACCCAATCCTGATTATTGAGTGTTCTTCCTGTTTTCAGATCAGTAAATGTCTTTGTTTGAATCACATTTGAACAGTGCTTGCATGTGTTAATAAAACACTTGAAAGTACCCGAGGGCCTCTTTAACCACATGTCCTCTTTATGTGCTGGTAGATAACTGTGTACCAGTTTCTCTTTTACGGTAGGAGCTGGTTTGTAGGATATAACTGGTGGTTCTGGGAAAATTGCTCTCAGGTTAGGGTCACCTTTTAAGATAGGCCAATAGGAATGAATGATATGTTTAATTTTCTGAGATTTAGTGCTATAACGCGTGATAAAAAATTAATTGGAGGAATCCCTCTCTTGTTTGTCAGACTTGCACAATAGATTGCTGTGGTTTACATGTCGGACTTTTTCTAAGGCAGTGGAAATAATATGTGGCTTATTACACCTTTCCTTGAGTCACTCTGATAGGCTTTTGGCCTGCTTCTCAAAGTCAGAGTCACAAATCCGCCTGACTCTTTGAAACTGTCCATAAAGGATATATCTTTTTTTGATGTGGAGGGTGGAAGGAATGATAATGAAGAAGAGAATTTCGATCTGTTTTTTTGCTAAATAAAGTGGTATGTAAACCATTGTCATCATCTTTATAAATAGTGAGATCCAAGAAATGTATTTTTTCTTTAGAGTATTCCATGTTTAGTCTTATATTTGCATTGGTAGAATTTAAATAATCATGGAAGGATCATAGTTCAGTCTCACTACCTGAAAAATGTAAGTAAATATCATCAATAAATCGACAATAGAATTTGATCTTGTCAAAAAAAATATTCTTTTGAGGGTATAAATGAATTCTTCCTCCCAAAGACCCAAGAATAAACATGCATACTCTGGAGCAAAGCTCGCTCCCATACAAGTACCTTTACATTGTTTGAATATTTTGTCTTGAAATAAAAATACATTATTATTGAGGACCCACTCCATGAGTTCCAGAAGAAAAGCAGTGGGGGACATAGTTTCCTGCCTGCAAGATAAATAGTATTTACTTGCACGTATGCCCTCTGAATGCACAATATTGGTGTACAAAGATTCTACATCAAGAGTTACTAGATAAGTATCTTCAACTTCACCAATTACTGACAGCTTGAAAATTAAACATATCATTCATTCCAATTGGCCTATCTTAAAAGGTGACCCTAACCTGAGAGCAATTTTCCCAGAACCACCAGTTATATCCTACAAACCAGCTCCTACCATAAAAGAAAAACTGGTACACAGTTATCTACCAGCACATAAAGAGGACATGTGGTTAAAGAGGCCTTTGGGTACTTTCAAGTGTTTTATTAACACATGCAAGCATTGTTCAAATGTGATTCAAACAAAGACATTTACTGATCTGAAAACAGGAAGAAAGTACAATCAGAGAGACTTTATTAACTGTAACACTACTTTTGTTGTATACCGTCTCACATGCCCATGTAACTGTTTTTATATAAGACGCACCAAAAGACGCCTTAAGGACAGACTTTCAGAACACAAATATGCGATCAGAAACCAGAATGTGGACTACCCCATGGCCACACACGTCAAAGAGGTACATAATAGTAATGATTCCTTGTTGAGGATAGAGGGTTTAGAATTATTAAAGACGTCCATCAGGGGCGGCGATTGTTTACGCAGACTTCTCCAAAGGGAATTTTTTTTGATTTTCGAACTTGATGCAATGGTATATCCTGGTTTAAACGTGCTATTTTAAACATGGCTTCTCATTGTGATCCATTTGCTGTCAAACACCTGCATTCACTCAATAAATAATCAGGATTGGGTGACACCCTCTGCCAAGTTTATAAAATGATTGCCTGTTGTTTGTTCACCCTTGTACCCTGATGAAGACCTTTATGGTTGAAACCGGTCGTTTTTTTTAATTGTAAGTAGCCATGTTATCTAAAGTATATTTAAAACATTAAGTTAACCAATGATCTTCTATAGACATGCAACATACCTTTACAATGTCCTCAGTATCCTGTGCTGCGTTTTGGAAAACGGAGCCACAATGCTGCAGGTATTTTTCATACAGGCTGACCGTGTGGGTATCAACCTGTTGGAGAGATGTGTCCCCGAGCTCCGCCTTCTGCAGGTTGACCAGGAAGTCAGTGTTGACTGGACCACACTCAATGAGACTCACACTGAAGGATAAAGCATCCAGTCAATGGTCTCCTCTTAATCAACATTTATGAGAAAGAGAGACGGACTAAACATTCAACAGTCTTTAAACAACAAAAACAAGGTGCAGAAGACCTTCAAACTCACTGGATATTGAAGTGCTGCAGGAGGACAGCCAAACTCTCACATGCTCCCTCTATTGCAAATTTACTGGCACAGTACACCTCATTAAAAGGGAGACCTGTGACAGAGCAAGAAGTGCCAAGATGGGTTATTTTGGAAATTTCATGCACGGCAGCAAGCATCATGATTTCCATCAAACCATCACAAAAACTGCACATGCGGAACACGTGTGGACATTCAGTTACAGTTACTGCTCAACCATTGGCTCGTCTCACCATGAAGCCCTCCAGTGCTGCCAGTGACCAGAATGCGGCCCTGACCCTGAGCCTTCATCTCAGGCAGGAAGGCCTGAATAGTCTGGATGGTACCCAGGAGGTTGACCTCCAGAATATGCCTCATCGAGTCCAAGGACTGGATCTCCAGAGGCCCCATCAAACCCACACCAGCGTTACACACTGCATGCACCGAAGGAAAGCCCATTAACACACACAAATTACAGTCCTAATCAGAACACACTGACACGAGATCGCACTCACATACCCAGGATGTCCACTCGTTTCTCCACAACCCTGTCCCTCGCATCCAGGATGGACTGCTGGTCGGTCACATCCATCTGGAGTATGTCCAAAGTGTCCTTGTGCAGGCCTTTCACACACTCTAAAAGACGCTCCTTCTTGGCCAGATTTCTCATTGTGGCATACACTAAACAGACAGGGACACACACACTGGACTCAAATGTTTTATCAAAGACGAAAAAAAACAACATTCAAATTATCTGTTGCAGAATATACGTGGAAAGGAAGTCAGATGGATTGCAGTGTCTTTTAGAAGACACCTTTGCACATAAGGAATAAAAGAAGCCTCTCTGATGGGTAGCTCTAGTTACCTTTGTATGTTTTGTCCGGGTCGGAGGCGAGCCGGACAGCCAGGCTGAGACCGATCCCCGAGGAGCAGCCTGTGATCAACACCACCTTCTTGTCCATGGAGTCTGGACCATCAACTTGTATCGAGAGCAGCTGGAACAAATAGAAGACAGACACCTTGAAATGAGCCAGAGGATAAGATAGAGGCATGGGAAAACTCTTCTGTGTTTTCATATGTTTTGCCATTGCAAGGCCAATTAATCCTATCTTCCAGTTATCAGCTAGTCCTCCCACTTTTTCTCATGTCCTTGTTAGTAAAGTTTTTTTTTTTCCCCTTGAGACATGGAAAAAAACCATGGACGTCTTGTTACATAAAGGATCAATAACAGTGTAAATGTATTGTTGTAGGTGCATACAGGCTTTCTGTGACTGCTGTGAGGTGGCATGGCCTTATGTATTTCAGTTAGTTATCTTTATAAATAAACTAGATTTGACATTGTGTACCAGGTTTTTCTAGGAATTGTCATTATTTTCAAAAGCACATTTCATATGACAGGCATAGACTCAATGTGCTTCAAGATCAAAAGCAAAAATAAAAACAAATGGGATCATACATGACAAAAACATATAAGATAAGAGCATATAAGATAAGAAGGTATTACATATATAAAAACATATAAGATAAGAGGGTATAATTATTATTATTATTATTAAAAAAGGAATAATAATAATAATAATAATACTGATTTAAAGATAAAGTTTTAGCCATTAACCACATACTTTAAACCTAATTAAAAACGGGCAAAAAAGAGATGTTTTTAATCTACTTTTAAAAGAAGAGACCGTTGTAGCAGACCTGAGTTCATGTGGTAGACTAGGACCATAATCACTGAAGGCACCATAAGCTGGTTTAGAATTTATTCTAGGTATAATTAGGAAACCTTTGCTTGATGATCTACGGGATCTGTCCAGTGTGACTCAGTGGGCATGTTAACAACGTAGGAAGGAGCTATTCATAGATTCAAAAACAATAAGAAGTATTTTAAAATCAATTCTGTGTTTTACTGGGAGCTTTACTGGAAGAGAAGATAAAATAGGCGTGATGTGTTCAAACCTTTTGGTTTGTACAGTACAATGTACTGTATCTTTATGTCCTTTGAATTGCGCTGGTGACATTAGCACCAGATGGCAGCAAAACATCACAATATCAATCCTACAGCCACGCTGACCTCTGAGTTCTCCAATGACCACATCAAGACAATAAGGCTGGAAATAGTCAGCAAGAAGCACAATGGGTCTGAGTTCAAGGGATCTAGGAGGGAAATAGCTGTGTGTTGTTCTCATAAGAACTGTGAGTTGTTCTCACATCTCTGATTTGGTGATTTGCATTCTTTTCCCAGGCTTGTGTTTGTTATTTCAGATAAGTCTAATATAAGGCCGGTCATTCACTGATGCCATCAAGCTCTGTTTGTTTTGATGAAAGTAATCAGGCCATACAGCAATGCCTTTAATATGATTTAAATGTGACACAATAATCTCAATTCAAAGATCTACTTATTCTGACCTTTTTAACATCTTCATCAGCTGATGAAAGCTCAGAAAAAGTAAGTGGACCTTTAAATCAAGAGTATTTTCATCACACACACAGTTTCCAAGGTCAAGAATGAACTTCAAAAGGGTTTAAATGGTGTTAAAATAGTCTTTCAGACAGGAGAGAAAGGTCTGACATGTCGTTGATTTCAGGATGCGGAGTGTGAAGTGTTAAACTAAGATACTTTTCAGTGTCTAAATTAATCTTGTTAAGTCTTTTCATCTTTGAGCACAATCATTTGGATTGAAGCATTTCACTGGACTATTCAGATATACTGCCACCTGACAGCAAAAGATAACTGTTTTTTAACATGCATATCAATCTAAATATTAAATAATAATATTAAAGAGTGCCGGAGTCGCATTAAATGATGGTACATGATGAGCATATAAAGCAACTTCTGTTCATAAGAGCAATGCTATGAGGAGAAATGATCTAAGCAGGTATTAAACCCAGAACCTTGCTATATAACGGGGAAAGCTGATTGTTACCAGAGCTTAACCACAGAGACAGCGGGGATCCCTGAAACACGGAGAACAAATTCACATTTTGTTGAGGAAAAAATGATTTGCCTAAAATGAGGCTTCTAGCTCAGAGATTTGAACATTATTAGATGGCAGCAGGACCAGCTGAGCCTGTGGAATCACAACATGTGTACAAAGTGTTTGAAGGAAGAGAGAATCTGTAAGTTTAAGAAACGGGAGACTGAGGAGAGGTTTAGATCTCAAAAACTATACATATATATAACTATATATTATTATTATTATATTTTGAGAAAGAGGAGGCTTGTGGCGACATAAGGTACAGGATGATATTTAAGGTATGATATGTGCTTGAGGAGTTAAAACTGTGGGAACAAGAGTGTTTAGAATTGTTTTTTCTGGTCTAAAAATATCTCCAGCTCTCCCGTCTGCCTGATCACGACACACTGTGAGATCTGAAGACTGCTGTAAAAGCTCTCACTTTAGACGTAAACTGCTGCAAAAGTACAAAAGGTATCACAACACAGAATACAACTTTGAAAATTCAAAGTTTTGTGAACGTTTTAAAGTTTGAATGGGGTCTGTAGGATAAGGGATGTCTGAGCAGTTGAGTCTCAAAGTGACAAATATTCCAACTCAGTTTGACAATTCCTCCCATTATAAATTTTGATGTTTAAAAATTAATATAAAACTGCTGGAATATGCTAGAAAACAGAAAAATGATAGCACACATCTGTTGAATGAGCTGCACAGTTTGACATTTGAATGGTTTTTCTTGCACAAAGTATGCAGCAGTTGAAAAGGTCCAAAAAAGTAGGGAAAGTGGAATAAGAAGAAGAAGTAGCAGAACAATAAAGGGAGAAGAACAATAAAGATTGTGTGATTGCTGAATGCAGGATTACAAGAGTTGTGCTTTGCTCCCTCAGTACCAGCACAACTCATTACTGGACTCCTGCATTCAACTCCAGAAGCAAATCAGATTGCTTTTAGTTCTAGCGTTTGGTAACTATTTATACATTGTTTTCCAACAACACTGCATGTGGTTTCTGTTAACCAATATCATAATGCATTAACTTTGAAGTGTCTGTAAAGATCCATAATCCAAACACGTTGTGATGTCCTGTCAGTATGACATGAAATATTTACCTCACCACATACAATATGTGAACTATCAAACCAAAGAAAAGCTTCTCACAAATTCAAATTTCAGTACCATAACTGGCAATCTGATTTGTGTAAACATTATAGCTCTTGAAGAAAAAGGGTTTAAAAAGTGTTCAAACATCTACAAATCAGCAAACTTCAGGCACTTACATGTAGAAGACTTGTGGAGTTTTAATAGTCAGATAACACCTGAGCCTCATCTCCTGATGATAGTGATCTGCCACGTTTGAAACTGCTAGTTTTTTAAATTTATTTATGAACAAGCCATGTAACCAAAACTCCACTCCTGCTCTTCTGAGAGTCTGAAGTTTGCTATTAATCTTTTTCTCTATATCTCAGAAAGCATGCAATGTACATCTAAAAGACAGACTTCACAAAACACACAGAAAAGTCTTACCATCGCTTGTTCCAAGCCTTCACATTTCCTGGAGTGAAGAAGGGGGAAAAAAAAGAAGAGACCTTGTCGATTTCTTGAATCCCCTCTTGTGACAGTCAGATAAAAAAAAACATGGGAAGCATCAGGAAATCCTTTATAGTCTCCACCACCCTCTGAGTCTCACAGGGGTGACTACTGGGTACAGATCTCATCATGCACTTTCCTCACACTGTATTTCCACTAGAGGTTCAGAAACCATTAAGTGAAAGTGAAAAGGAAGGACATGAGTCTTACCTCTCAGAGCTAGCCCTGAGTTTCATTCACATCGCTCACTCACTTGCACCATTCAGTGTCTATAAGAGAACACAGGAAAAGGAGAAATAAGACCTTTAAAACTCTCCAATATTACTATCAGCCGTTTATCCCCCCCGATCCAATAAAAATCAATCAACATCTAATAAAGATCTTTATTTCAGATTTTAAATAGATTTACAAACCATAAGAAAAAAAGAAAATATAAACAAGAAAAAAACAAACAAAAAAAAAAAAAAACATCAAGTGATCGTCAAAATATCCACATGTGCATATCAAGGTAGAGATTGTAAACAGTCCTTTGAAGCCGGGCGAAGCCAGAAAGTGAGACTCCCCGGGGTCAGGTTCACTCAGTTGGAAAAGGATGTTTGTTTGTTTGTTGGTTGCTGTTTTTTTTTTTTTTTCTTTCCTGAGGTGCTTGTTGTTGTTATTTTGTAATTAACTGCTGGGTTTTTTTTTTCCCTCCTCAGTGATGCTGCGACCAATCAGAGCTCAGAGAACTGGGGGGACGAGCAGGGAGGAAAGACGATAGAAATAACAGTAGTTTGACAAAAATGAAATACCATTCACCCGAAAACATTGAAACACAGGGGGAAGTAGGATCATTCATAGGCCGTGTAATGCTAATCTGTCAATTATTGAGTGTTGGATATTCAGGGCTGTGTCAGTTTGGTACTGTACAACGTCTGTTGTTTTTAATATTTCTGTGATCCATCCGTACATTTATTTGTTCTTCCATAAACAATCCTGGGTTTTTAACAATCAGGTCAATATTCTTAGCACTTAATACATATAAGATAGAAAACATTGCAGCTCACACCACAATTTGGAAATAAAAGATTACATCAAAACAGCAAAAGAAGCCCAAAAAAACAAAAACAAACTGACAACCCTCAGCCCATTCACAATGCAACCGTTTTAGATAAAAATCAAGGGGAGGACTTTTGTCCTTGGACACAATCCCGGACCCTTATAGCAGATCTAAAACCACAAACACGTCATAACAGCATGCTAGTGAAGAACCACATTCTCCTGTTCATGCTCGAAGATCAACCCTCTATCCCCGCCCCCCCCATGCCTTTTCCCATTTCTGCGCTTCTTCTTCTTCTTCTTCTCCTCCTCCTCCACACCTCTCGCCTGGTTAAATGAGCACATCTTATAAACTATCAGCGAATATTCACACACGCGCACAACGGAAAAATGGTCACATGGCCATGATGTTGAGAGTTTCATCAGAAATACTGTTGGGTGGTGGTTGTCTTTATCCTGACAGTAAGCCAGAGAAAGAAAAACAGTCTAACATATTCATCGGGCACATTTTTCATTCTTGTGAATCACTCACGCTGCTACCTGATCTCCGGTGAGGCAACAAGGTTCATCGATTCAGGTGAGTCAAGATGGCTGCGGCCCAGTGGGAGAGGGGGAAACAAAACAAAACAAAAAAAAATACAAAACATCCTGTACACGCAGTCACCACTAGGGGGTGTGCTCTGTGAAGGCTGGTGTACAATCTTCTTTCTTCTGCTCTGGGAGACTTGTGCTACTCTGGCTTAGAATAACAAACCAACCGACTAGAACAAACAGAAAAACGGATACGACTGCACATGTCTGTCTCTAACCAAGGACGCAGTCGGTCCGAAGCCCCTTGCAGCAGATACAGACCTGGACTTGAGAGCGGTCAGGTCGGTCTGGCTCGAGGTGTTCCGGCCGCTGTTTGAAAGGCTCAGCTCAACTGCCACGTTTAAAGCACTGCATATGAAGTAGATTGAAGCACTGACTGCATAGGTTTTTGAATACAGTACATTGGATTTCATGAGCGGCAGCCTTGGCGAGCCGTTTCTTAATGTGTCCGGGCCTCTAGGAGCACGTGCTTGTACACCGAAGGCTGCGTGGTGGTCGGTAGAGGACGTTTGTGGGATTCTCATCTACATTCCATTCTTCAGTTCAGCTGTTCGATCTTACCTTTCTCACTCACACACAAACACACACACACACACCCCGAACAAATCTGACAGGTGCTGCTATAAATAAAAAGTTGTTCCATCAGGAGGGCGCTGTTTGCACAGTATCTCCCCACCTGAGACCTTATGAGCCTGAGGCCCACCCCACCCCCACCAACACCCCCGATACGAGTCATTCAGGTCTGTGAGGGGGAAAAAAAAGGGAGTGAGGGAAGGCACGAGGGAGTGAACGGCTTTTTGAAATGGATAACTTCCCTGTATGGAGCAGCACAAGCCCTGCGGCTCAAAAAGGTCAGAGGTGAAGCGTGACGGGGGGCTTCAAACCAGAGGTCACACACATACACCCATACACACATTTAACACACTCGCACGGCTCAGACGGAAGTGACTCAGCTTTTTTTTTTTTTTTTTAAACACACGCACAAAATTGCACTGTATGCCGGTTTGCCCTAAATTAGCTTCCTCTGCTTTGTTTTACTCTGATCTGACTTGTGACGTTGCATTCCTCCCGACTGATGATATCATAAAAAGGCGCGCCCAATCCTTGGCCAAACTTTTTAAAAGAAACTTGGCCATCAGACAGGCTTTGTTCAACTCAAAGCCAAAAGGGAGTAAGGACTTTGAGATAAAACACTTTGGGGGGAGGGGGGGGGAATTCAAACCAGTTCTCGTTATCAGTGCAGGCAAGGAAGTCAAAACTCAATCTGTTCATGTGTGTAACCTCTACTCAGAAATGAAAAATAAAAAAAAAAGAAACATGAAAAACAAACAAAAACAACTCTGTAGCTTTCTTTTCTTCAATGCATCTGGTTTTAGTGTGCATACTGTTGACTGCACATGTGACAGGTGGACAGGGGGCCTGTGCTAAGTGAGGATGATGGGGTTCAGGAACGAGCGGGAGGGGGGAGGGGGATTAAAGTTCAGTCCATGACAGAAGAGGGTGGGAGGGGTGGGGTTCGGGGGGGCGACGAAGGGCAGGGGTGACATCACAGGGAGGCGAGGTCAGGAGTCCTCGGTGCCCGAGTCGTCCTCGTCATAGCAACAGTCCTCGTCGTCGTCCTCGTCATCGTCTTCTAGGTCCTCGTCGTCGTAGTAATCGTCGTATAACAGGTTGGAGCCGTCGTCTGTGGGTGGGACTTGGGTGCGGACGCAGTACTCGTCCAACGTGACAGGGACCTTGACGCCGTCTCGCTCTGCGTCGGCTTTGGTAGCGAGCACCTGCTTCCTGCGAGGCAGAAAGAAACAAGAAAGTGGAAGAGAATTTTTAAAAAAAAATAATCGGATGAGGCTTCAGCTAGCGCTGGTACTCTGTGTACCTGCGGCACTGACAAGCTCCCATATGAGGTGTGAAGAGTGCCCTCTGTGTGTGTCCCTCAATGTACCTGATGATCTCGATGTACTCTCTGTCCTTGCCTTTGCTGTCCCTCCACTTGCGGTACATGACGGACGCGTCAACGTTGGCTGGGGAAAAGGTGTTGGGCTCGTTGAGCAGAGAGATCACGCTGAGCAGGATGGTCCTGAGAGAACGTGGAGAGAGATTAAAATAGAGGAAAGGTGAAACAAATACAGGAGGAGGAAAAGGAAACAGAGGAATGGGTGGGGAGGGTGGTGGAGGGGGAAGAAGGTGGAGGTAAGACGAGACAGGAGACATTGAGAACGCAGGACAAAGAGGTGTACGGAGATGGAAAGAAACAAAGACAGATGGACAGAGAGGAGGAGGGTGAGAGATGAACCCCTAAACCCCAGAAAATCCATTTGTCTCTGCTCTCATCTGCTGAATTTAGCTCTCAACTCCAAGAGTCACTCATTAGAGATACAGACATTATTTATACTTTACCAAGAGACTGATCACCAAATAAATAAATAAAAGGCTTGGCAGGTACAGTTTGTCTGGTCCCTTAAACTGTTTTCATACATGTGATCTTCCCCCAGCTCTCTCAACCGCTTTTCTCTTTCCTTGGACCAAAATGTGGGAATGTTTTGTTTTTTTTGTCATCACCAGCTCAGGAGCTCCAGAGGCCACATTATTGTGAACATAGTTCTACCCAGCTATGAGAGTTTGTGTGTGTAAAGAATGTATACTGTACAAGTAGAAGCGTCAGGAGTTGAATGAATTAATGTGTGTCGAGTAAATATCTGAAATACATAGATATGAATTATACATCATGTTTGGAAGATCTCAAACAACTGTCTAGCTTTATATTATAAGCAGAGCCAGTACCTGCAGATCATAAGCTACTTAGCATTGCTCCCACTAGATCTTACATAACCGGAGGCTGGTAACAAACCTGGATTGTTGTGTGTGTCTTTTAAGTTGTTCAGTTCAAACCATCACATGAGCAGTTTTTAATAACTATGATCTGGATAATGTTTCTCTTCAAAAGTTGTAATTTCACTGGCAAAGTCTGGTTCAGATCAGCCACTGAAAACATCCACAACAAAGACATTTCAAAAACAGCTGATGCCATCAGCTGCATTAGCATAATGCTAACTTTGGCAAACCAAAAGATGACATTATTTTTACTCTACTACAAGGAAGGAAACTAAGGAAGAGTTTCAAGCTAACTGTCATACCACAACAAGATAATTACTAGTAAACTAGGTTTATCTGTAAGGCAGGAAAACTTTATCTAAATCCTGGAAGGAAGGTAGGACATCAATCTGAAAACT
This sequence comes from Thunnus albacares, assembly GCF_914725855.1. Lineage (NCBI taxonomy): Eukaryota > Metazoa > Chordata > Actinopteri > Scombriformes > Scombridae > Thunnus > Thunnus albacares. The sequence continues at coordinate 20,667,178 of NC_058114.1, read as the reverse complement.
TGTACTGCAGTTGGCACAATGGCTGCAAGTAAATCTCGTAATGCTTAAAAATGTGCCTCGAGCTGCAATAAACACTGGCATGTTCTGCTAATCCTTCAGCCTGTATTGATTGATTAACGATGAGACAGTAGAAGGAACGTGGTTCTATGCACATCAGCATCCATGAAAACACCTGCACGCTGACTCCAAACCACAAAATTATCTCGAGAGACAACTTTTCGATCCCAATCAGAATTTTGTCTGGTCAAGATGCCGACATGTGACAGAAAAGAAAATAGTAACCCTGCTGTTTATGTTTCATTGTACATAAACAGGGATGGGGGACATCACATTGCGTACCTGACGTTCTGTGTGGGGTTCCACCTCTCTGAGGGCAGCTCCCCGCTCTGTGGGTCGTCCACCGGTGGGTGCAGGATAGAGATGCACACATCCCCGTTCTTGTGGACACAAGATCATATACCAGCATGTTTAGATAATATTTTAGTTGCTACCACTTAGATGCAGTTGATACTTCAAATACAGACAAGTAAAATATCTCTTGTATACAGTCTTTATTGAATATCTTAATATCTGAATGCTTTCTATATTTTATAATTTCATCTAATCTTATATCGGGGGAATGTTACTACTTACACTAGCTAAGTAACAAAAGCTTTGAGGAGTTACATTTTGTTTCAGCATTTTTAATTACCTCATAAATGTTCGGGTGCCACATTTTGGTGAGGAAGCGGAAAGCAGGTGGAGAGTATGGGTAGTCGACGGGGAACTTGATCCGAGCCTGAAGAGAGAAGACACATACAGGCAACATGAGAGGAAGGCAGTTCATCTATGCTTCTTCTTTTCCAACAGACAAGTCATGACTACTTCACTCCAAACTGTTACCGTTTGGGAATCCTTTATATAATTTTAGCCCGCTAGTGGTGTTGCTTTCTTACAGAAAAACCAACAGTGTGTACTGGCTTGCCTCCACACATATTTATGCTAAAACTATCTTGCTGATTGACACAGACACACTCACAGCCTCCCAGGGCTGAATCCAGAATGCAAGTCTGTACAATGCCGCAGAAGCAGCACAGACAAACACACACACACACACACACACACACATACACACACGGACAGCTGCTGAGGAGTGAAGGCTTCATTTTGAAAGCTTTTCTCAACAAAGACCTATGTTTGCAACTCCGGCTGCAACAAGCGGCTTCTGAATGAACACCTCCACGATCATGCTGATCGACCTTAATAGTGATTGAAAGAAACCTAAAAATAGTGGCTGTGGAGTCATGGCAAACCCTACTGAGTTGGCTGGGCATGGAGGAGCTAATGACAGTGTAATGTAATATGGTGTTGGAGGGAGGGAGGCTCGCAGTGCATTCAGCTGCCGAGTGTGCGCAGCTTAGAGAAGCACCGGTGGGTGAGGGGGCTGGTTGGCGGTATAAAGACATTGTGGGGGTTTGTCCTCTCCAGCTGTCACTGCAACCCAAGACAATCCACTACTCACACCCGTGTTCTGCTATTATATGTGCTCGCACTGACACCACACCCACTCAGCCGCATACACACACTGTATAAAAGACAACTATGAGATGTGTGTGTGTGTGTGTGTGTGTGTGTGTGAAGGACCCCTCCTCCTGTTCCATAAGGCGTGCTATGGCAGGGATGAGGGAGGGGGACACGCACACCGACTACACTGATTACACACATGCACGTCACTCACAGCATGAAACCTTCTGCTGATCCCCCTGTCATACACATACACATACACACACACACACACACACTTGCCCACATTTGCTGATTCGGCATGGTCAGCTGGTCCTCGCCACAGTGAACCAATGAGCAGGAGGGAGGGGAGATGGTGGTGGAGTGGTAGTGGGAGGAGGATGGGAGTGGGGGGGGGGGGATTTCACTTGGAATAAAGGGGGTTGTGCTCTATATAATACTTGTGCTCTAACATTAAGCTCTTATCCCTCTTTGCATGCACTGAAGCATTTAAACCCTGAACCAAACATCAATGCTCCGAACCAAAAGCTAGAAGTAGGAACAGTAATAGTCACAGAATCTGCTGTTGTTTACTATGCCTGTTAAGAGCTGAATAAACCTGCTCTCACCGTATAAAACCAGAGCAGAGAGGAAACACTGACACAGTCCTGAGAGAATGCCGCTTGTAGGAGAAAAAAAAAAAAAAAAAAAAAATCCCTGGGTCTGACGGACCCTGCCAGAAAGCTGGCGGCCCTCAGAGTGCAGGGTTCAAGCCAACATTGTACACATTACAGGCTGGCAGCAGCATGGCCCGTAGCAGCCAGGAGGAGGAGGAGGAGGAGGAGGAGGAGGAGGGCGGCCAGGCGGCCACAGTGAGGGCTTGGTCTGTCTTCCAAAACAATATAAGCATCAAGATCATATCTGTGCACTGGCTGAGAACTGGACAAAGAAAATCCTAGCTTGTATAGTTAGGGAAACGTCCCTCTCTCCATCCTTCCACATCATGTCCAACTCACTCTTTCTGTCGACCCCGGTAAGATGAGTTGACAGATACAAGATTCTCTGTCATCGGTAGCCATCCAGCATGACTTTCAGAAAACGATGGAAATGGTGCAAAGAAAACTAAAAGCATAAACCTGTGCCAACGATTCCAGTGAGCAAAGTGGGGTTGTTTGTATTCCAAGTTTGATTTTCCAAGAAAAAAAAAACACTCCACAAAAAGTAAGTGAATGAAAAGCTCTTTAGCTGCTTCACCTGAAAGACTGAGACATTTTTAGTGCACAAACTGTGAGCTTTGAGCTATCTTGGAAACAAAAAGACATGAAACATGGAAGAGAACATACACTATGTCCAACTTTGTTGCAAAAACGTACCGCTCATTCAGACTTGTGAAGAACAAACATCTTTACGCTGAAATGGTATGTATTTACATTTTTTAAAAAACTGATTTACTGCATGCTTGTTGCTGGGAGACCTGTCCATCAACACCGCCAGTAAAATAGCTTCATTTATAACAATCTTGCATGCCTGAGTGTGAGAAACAACTAAAGCAGGAAGGTGAGGGGGATATACATTAAAAGGATAAGCACTGATCCTTGTAAGTAGGTAAGAGCATGATTTCACAATGCGGCTTATAGCCAGAGGCTTTAAAACAATTTTCCTCGTAACATAATGCCACTAACTGTATGCAAACAAAAGCAATGCATACAAATACCATTGAGGCCTACACACATACAGGCTGCATGGTTGGCTCGTTCACTCTGCAGCATCTCAACAACCAGACTGAAGAGTAAAAACATAAGATGAAGGAGGGGTCGTGATGATGCAGCAGGGTCTTAGAAGGCTAATACCAGTTTTCTGCTTCTCTTTTGAGCTTCCATCATTCACATTTGAATGTGCTCACTTTTCTCTGCATCCTTTGGAAGTGAGGTTTCTGGATCGAGCAGGTAGCGGGGAAGGAGGTGTCGCTTCAAAATGAGATCTCCGCCTATCACAAAGCGCTAGCCCTCAGTACATTTTGTTGCTACATGCTACCGCTGGCTTGCATGTCACGCCTCGTAAGTGGATTGAGCGCAGAATTAACAGTATCCGTGTTCAAAAGGTGATTTACTCTAAACATCTCATTTAAGAGGTGGACATAAGGTGTGGGTAATTTCCTGGCAAGCATGCAAAATGAACAAATAAACAAAACAAAAAGACAAAGAATACAGAACACCAGATTGATCTATTTCTATGAAACATCTTTCTTGGATTGTGACCTAAAAAAAAAAACTGCCTTGAAGAGAAGGACAGAGAGAGCAGGAAGGAGAGAGGACGTGCCCACCCTGTGGAGAATGACAAGCAAAGTAAACCAGGTCAATGCAAAGACCCTGAACAGAACAAATCATTCTGTTCTCCCGGTGCACCTCCTTACCTTCTCACATACACACACACACATCCTGCACCCACCCCACACTTTCACACTGAACGATGAGGAAAAAGGTCCTCATGTAGAGCAAATTCCACAGCGTAACACACACACACACACACACACACACACACACACACACACACACACACACACACACACACACGCGGGTCCCAGAGATTATCATGTTCATACCCAACAGGCCCCTGCCTCATTAACACAGCTCTCCAACCACAAGGAGGAGGAAGTGGAGGAGAAGGTAAAAAGGATCAAACGCTGGAGTTTTGTTACAAACTGAAATTTCAAACAAACAGCTCAGCGCAGCGTTGTTTTCAGAGGTGTGATTACCACATGGGCGCAGGAAGAGAGAAACAACACACGGCCGGGGCTTCAGGGGGAAGGTTATAACTGTCTGCTGGGGCCTCACACTCACCTCTGCTCGCAGCAGGCTCCCCTTTCAAGGGGGCACCACTGCAAGGAAGGGCTCTGCCTTCTCTTGATCTGGCTGTTTCTGTATTCCCCTCTCTTTTCCTCTGCCCTGCTCTCGTTTCTGTGCGACACAGCCAGAGGGGGGGAAACATGACTCCGCCAGCCCAGCCAAGCCCTCTGCAGCCGGGTTGGGTCCTCTTGCCTGTACCCTCCCCTCTGCTGCTGCTGCTGTTGCTGCTGCAAGGCTAACATGGAGCCTGTGCGAATGAAGCAGTGTGAACCAGAGGAGGAAGGAAGGCAGACAGGCTCAGACACAGTCAGCTGCTCAGCACAAATGTCAACTGATTGTCAAAAAAAAGACAAGTGTAAAAAGACAGGCAGGCCTGGGCTTTAACCGAAGGGAAACACACCTTTTCTTGTGTTTTCTGTGAAGCAGTGGTGTGTCAGTGTTTAGTGAGGGAGTGACTAAGCCAGCACACAGTGAAGGTGTCTAGAGCTGCAACGATTAGTCAAATAATCAAATGACAGAAAATTTATCAGCAGCTATTTTGATAATCGATTAATCATTATGAGTCATATTTTAAGAAAAAAAGGTCTTAAATGTGAATCTTTCCTGGTTTCTTTAGTCTTCTATGATGGTAAACTGTATATCTTTGGGTTGTGGACTGTTGGTCGGGACAAAACAAGACATTTGAGGATGTCGCCTTGGGCTTCAGGGAACAGTGATCAACATTTTTCTGACATTTTATAGACAAAATGATTAATCGAGAAAATAATTATCAGGTTAATGAATAATGAAAATAATCATAGGTTGCAGCACCGTGTTCCTTTCACAGTATAAACTGCAGAGACCCCTATTTACATCGTAATCACATCCTACAAAAATTAGCCTAAGTCCCATGTTGCCTCTCACACACACAATATAGTTTGTGCTGTACATCACCATGAGAAACCTCTCTGAAACACAACTAGATGACCTGATATTTGTAGATATAGCTAGAACATAGTGTATCTGTTTCTGCTGTCCTGACACAAAACAGAGCTGGAGGAGGTCAAATCTGAATTGACAGTCTCTGGGGTCACAGAAAAAGCAATGTCATATTTCTCAAGTGGAGTTTTATGGGGGCTGCACAAGTCTTTAGGGCTGTCCTTGTTTTATTAACCCATGAAGCAGATCAAAAAGGAGGTTTTATGTTTTATGGTACTCTGCCATAAAGATGGAAATCCTAAACATGCATGATTGCTTGAGATTAGCTAGTGCTTTGGCCTTGTATACTAGAAAACGTAATACTTGACACAAAGAGCCAGTATACTACCTGGGCCCCTACAGCAGTGGAGTAATTAGTATTGGCTTGTTGTGGAGTGAGTTGATTTTAAGTAGGACCACGTAGATTATGAGCTATGACTCACCAACTTTTAAAATACAAGTATTGGACAAAACTGCAAGCACTCACAAACAGCAAGATTGCAAAATCTTGGGGAGGCAGAATTGGGATCCAAATCAAAAATAAGTAGCTATAACAACTAAACAATGAATGAAGCAAGGGAGTATGCTTGGTATTATTTTTCCAGATGACATGTTGAATGCAGCCAAGTAACCAGTTATGACTGTGGAGTGACGTTAATAAAAACACGAAGTGGCACTTGTTGATTTTGCAAGACTTTCCTGGGATCAAAAAATGTGAAAACAGATAGAAGCAGAACAGAAAGAAAAGAAGAGCTTAGAGAATAAAGGAGTCTTAGTACTAAAACGTATTAAACAGTTTTTAGAAGTAAAATATCTCTAGATTCACACCTAAAATTTGGATGTTAAAACGGCAAACTTCCATACATTTAGACTCAGTGACTGTTTACCGTTTCATGCTGCAAATACGTTTATGCAATCCATGATCTTCTTACATTTACTGTGTGTAGAATCTACAACAATCAAGCAGCTTATGATGATTTATGACTGAGCAGTTCAAATTTTGGACAGGAAGCGGACAAGATCATACTACTACCATGTTCTTAAGAAATTAAATGTGTTAACTTTTGATCATTCAATGAAATCCGTTAATCTTAATCTCATCTATAAATGCCCTAAATACACCAGGCTCCTTAAGTTGTTCAGTGACCTAGTGGGTCCTCTCAGGGTTTCTGGCTCAGTAACATGAGGTGTGTTTACAGGGAATTGTCAGGTGTCCTTTGGTAAATCTTCACTTGGACAGACAGCTTTTTCTGTTCGGGGGGGATCGACATGCACAGAGCTCAATATGGATTATGACTTAGATCATTTTAAACTCAAACTGAAACAGTTTTTAAAGAGCAATCGGTCATGTAGTCATGAGTGATCCTTATTGCGTCATTTTTTTTTCCTTGTGCTGTTTTGTGTGAGTTTTGCATTTTGTGCAGTTCTGCATGTATTTTATTGTTGGGTTACATGTATTTTAGAGGCTATTGCAAGGCTATAAATGCTGTGTGTGTTATGGAGCATTAGTTCATGCTTGTCCATAGAGCTGCAACTACTGATTTTCATTGTTGGCTAATCTGCTGATTATTTTCTCGATTAACCTTTTAGTCTATGTGGAAATGTTTTAAAAACTGTGGAAAAAATGCAATTTACAATTTCTCTGAGCTCACTGTGATGTCGTCCAACCAACAGTCCAAAACGTGAAGATATTCGATTTACTGTCATATATGACAAACAAAAGCAGCCAATCTTCAAATTTGAAAAGCTGAAACCAGAGAATTTTAGCATTTTTGCTTGAAAAATAACTGAAATGATTATTTGATTATCAAAATAGTTGCAGATTAATTTTCTGTCGATCAATTAATCAACTAATCGCTGCAGCATTTTAAAAAGATGTCCGTATTTAAGGCTCGGATTAACAGTGTTTGACTACATAAAGTAGGCAGTTTAAATATCACAATCACTGGATCTTCTGCATATTCAAACTGCATGAATAACAACACGCAAAGTGAGTCACTGTTAATACTCTGAGCAAAAGGCAACCTGCCTGCTCTGCTTCATACATGTCCCAGGACCAGGACCATGACTGGCCCCCTGCCAGTAATCACCAGACACCCAGAGCCTGTAGGGATAGTTCACATGACGAAGCTGAAGACACACACACACACAAAGGACCTTAAAGCTAAGATACGTCTCAGTCAGTACCAATCAATGATCAGTTTATATATAGTGTTTATTTATACATGGTGGATCTTAGACAGTTATCCAACGCTGTCTGAATGACATTTCGATACGTCACAGTCCACTGTGCGCCTGCAGACGTGATATATTCGTCAGCGTGACTCTTTGTGAACAACACCCAAAATAAACACCTGACTCAGCCAGGTTTCATGTGATGTCATTATGTGACCTGTTTCTGATGAACACGCAGCTACGACGTGCCATAACGAGTGCCTGTTTGGGTAACCTGGTCAGGACAGGGTGTTTTTTTTTTGTTTTTTTTTAAAGGAATATGGCAAACTGGTTGGATGGAAACCTAGCCCAGAACAATGAGTCACAGCCATGCGGTGGATTTCACAGGCAGGCTGTGCATTCCTGGCCCGACAAAGGAATCCTGTACACAGCACCCCACACAGACACACTGCACCGTCTACGGTAGCCTGGCTGTGGCCCTCTGCTTGTGTTTACAGGCTTGAAAAAGACCAGGGGCGAAATGAACAGGCTTCAAAATTACTGGACTCACAGAGCAGCGAGCACTGTACAGCTTAAGTGATGGTTTACAATCTGAGAGCCATTGAAATATGCTGGAACACAGTGGGAGCCGTCACTTATACATTACAATTGAGCTATTATATGAAAACAACTATGGCTAACGCGAGACTTAGCATTATGAGCCCATAACAAAAAGCCTTTGTAAAGAAACCATGTACGTATGTAGTGTTTTATTATTATTTTCGGCTACTTTATAAGACAAATTTAAATCTTGTTTTAAGGCCCTGACCTATATTATTTTTTCTCAGTAGGATGGCACTATTGTACCACTTTAATAGAAACTCATTATCTTTTGTTTAATATACAAGAAAATAATCTAGGGCACATTTGAAGCAGACCAACCAGCGGTTTATTTGACGTTGCTGGAATGAGGTAATGAATCAAAGTGCTTCATAGGACAAATAATAGGACTTGAAACTCCAGCGAGTATCAATCTCCTCAGCACAGGCAAATAATACACAGAACACACACAACGATATGATGACATGACAGAACCTCACCAACAGAACAAATAAAGAATGAATAAATAAAAAATGTCTAAATAAAATTAATAGGATCCTCTCAGTAGTTCAAATAATTAGATTGACATTACCATTACATTTAGAAAATAAAGTATACATATGACAGGTAGAGTGTATTTAACACAAATTTTTCCCATTTCATATTGTTTTGTGCTACTTTGTAATGCTTTATAGCAATTATTTTCACAAGAGAAACAGACTTTGCAATGTATTTTTAAAGAAATTTAGATTCAGGTTAGTTCTTGATTGAGCTTTTAATATAAATATTTTACCTAACAGAATAATTTTATTCATTATGTGGGGACCGTTGTCATCCAGAACCCCTGACATAATGTCTAAAGGTAAGTTTAAAATAAATGTTGAGTGGTTCTAGCTCATTTCGGATATTGGTCCACAAACTTGCAACATGTGGATGATAATAAATGCAACTGGTCTTCCTCTTCCTCATTACAAAATCTACATTATGATAATTGTTCAATGTTAACATGTTAAGTTGTTTTTTAGAGGCAGTAACTTTGTAGAATATCTTAATTTGAAAGATTCTAGAGCAAGAATAGATTGTTGTTTTATAAATTGTTCTGAAAAATTGTTTCCAAGATATTAAAATATTAAATGTACCCAAAAGGTACAGACTGAACGCAGAGAAGCAGTAAGGCCTCTGCTCTGTAAAATGACATTATAAATTATTTATCTTTGTTTTGGACAGCCATTTCTGACACCATGTAATAGATGCACAGACCTGCTGTCTGTATCCACTATTTTTTAGTTTCCCTTTCCAGTTAGCTGTGATAGCTGAAAGAAACTGATTGAAATTAAAAATATTACATATCTGACCATACATATGCCATGTATTAAAAACAAACAAACAATCCCTTGAGTGTTTTGCACATCTGAAGTTGATTTTCACACACTTGTTTACGTTCGACTTAAATCAACAGTAGGCTCTCTGCTGTGGCAACACATGCAAGGCGATTCTATATTTACAATGCAGGGTGTGTAGCTCACAGTAGCACTTAAAAATGAGTCCATACGCAGGTTCCAACTTTTAGCTGAACAAAAACTACAAACAACCAGTAGTTCACAGGTCAAGGGTCAGAGCCATGACAATAAGTGTACAACTGATGTTCCTGTCACTTAAAAAATCATCTTACCATTCAGCATTAACCTAAGTGCTAAAGAAAGGAGTTTTTACCTAGATTTTATTCAACCAGGACATTTCAATAGTTGATACTTCTTTTTCAGTATCACAAAGACTCATACAACAGAACAACAGATCTGTGAAACCGACATATCTTCACTCTCAGGAGGGGGGAGTATACTAGAAAACAAATTAAAAAGATTATGAGTTGTTATAAATGAGACAAGCAATGATTGGGGCTATCTACATTCCAAAAGCAAGGTTACCCTGCTTAATGGATTGGCTCCATTTAGTTGATTTGAATATACAAACAAAAAAAAGCCTCTTCAACCTAAGGCTGTTGATGAAATAAGCAGTGATGAACACAAAGGAAATGATTCAATCAGTTAGATGATGAGCTTGACTAATCATACTAACGTTAAAGCTTGAGGCGGTTAAAGCTAACAACCTTTTGTTTCATGTTAATACAAAGTTAACTCTGTCAAACGTGATCATGTGCCGACCCTCAGTGTAAGGGACCTCAATTGATCTGCATTTAAAGGAAAAATAAGCCAGACCAAAAAAAGTAAAGATGTCTACTATGTGGGAGCACTAAAATATGATCTTTCTGACTAAATTGAGTAGATTTTAAGTTGGACAAAGAGGAGAAAAACTGTTTTTTAATCACTGTAAACGGGGAACTGCCAGTTAGCTAAGTTAACGTTATTAACTGTTACGTGCTGTTCACGAAGACGGTTAACGTTACATTAAGGTTTTCCTTTATGACTACATTTCTGAAATGTGGGCTAAATCAACCTTTCTTTACTAGCTAAAGAACAATAGATCGACTGCTAGCTAACATTAGCTACTCACCTTAAAATAACCACCCTCGTAGTGTGTATTTGGGGGTCCGAATATCGCTACTTCCCAGTTGTACATGTCCGACTCGTCCACCAAAGTTATTTTGAACCCTTCGACTGGCTCGTCTTGGAGACTTTTCATCTCCAGCATTAGTGCTTTTTGGGAACTGGCTACATGATGTCCATGCTGAGCCATATTCCACAACGATTTGTGTAAATATATTTCAGCAACCCAAGGACAAAGCTAGCTCGGTACAAACAATAGCTATCAGAAAAGAAGAAGCAGGACAAGCAGCAGGAACGCGTTAACGTTAGTTTCCGTTTGTCTAATTCCAAAACAGGACCTGACAAACGCGACTCGGCTGTATTTGGTCAGAGCTGGTGCGCCTTCCTCTGTTGTTGTGAACAATCCCGGGGAGCCCCAGTTATTAACGATCATCTAAACCTACTGGTGTCAAGTCATACATATTATCTAATCCGTTTCCGGTTACAGCTTTCGAAATAGCCTTATTTTTTCCCCACCCGCATTCCGCAAAGACCCGCCCTACTCTGCCTCTGATTGGCCAGTACTTGTTGCCTTCGTTGGTTAGATTGGGTAAATTTAGCCATGAGGAGTGAGATGATTGGGTTAGGGTAAGAATATCACGGTCAGAGCCAATCAGAGGCAGAGTAAGGCGGGTCTTCGCTGAATGCGGATGGGAACAAACGTTTCGAAATAGAGCCCCAATCTGATGAAAAATATGTTTTCACTACATATTTACCAGTTCACAGCATTACTGTATATTTTTGTTGTTATATAGTTTACTATGCTACCACCAAATATTGCTAATTTTTTATAGTCCATGTCATTTGAAATGACTGACGTCACTTTCCTGTTGATTTTCGGTTAGTCAAATAACGTTATTCCATTAACGTTACACCAAAAACGTAACCTGTTTCTGATATATTATAAAGCTAAATGTTTGCTCTGTATTTTTTGTCAAATTGGTCAGTTCGTTAAACTTCGAATAATATAAACTAGTTAACGCTTCGAGTGTGGGTTTATTTTGTAAGTCTACACGGGAAATGTACTTTTTCTTTTTATCCCGGTTAGCTTGACAGCGATGCTAACTATGGCTAGCCTCTGTCTCTGTTTTTTTCGGGTACGTTGGTATTAAACATAAAACGAGGTCGGCTGTGCGACCTCTGCGTTCAAATCAACTAGTAAAATAAAACCAAAACCTGTGGTTTTGTCAGCTGAACTTTACTTAACTCAGCTGCTCGCTGTCAGTCAGTAAAAAAGGTCTCGGTTACGTCTGCTGTCACGCAAGGCTTTCTGGGAATCGAAGTTTAAAGCAACACATTTTGCCATGTTGCTCAAATGTGCCAATTACATGTTTTTTTGTGTAAAAAGCATAATAAACAACTAATGAAAATATTTAACTGATTACTAAAAACGCAACACATCTCTGCTGTCATCAGTCATACTCTGAAAATAAACATTTTGGCATATGTGGGTGTTTATTGGTTCACCAAAACACACAAAAAAAAGACTACAACAGCTTCTTACAGCCTTTATTTTTTTAATTTGGGTGGAGTTTCTTTAAAGGGAATGAAGATAATTTATGTTGTCCCCTTTAGAACATATTACATTGTACAGCGGGAGAATTGAGTATGGAGAAATAAAAAGACAGGACCTTCAAAAATCAGAGCCATATGAGAGTATATTTCAATGTCACAAGCCAAACTTGGTAAAACAACTCACTACAACTGAACCAATAGAGAATTAAGACAGAGTGGGTTGCTTCTCAGTACACTGCTTCACGTGACCTGTTCGACTCAACTTATTGTTCGGAGCCCCACGCCCTCAAGTGTCATGACACCAAACAGAACCCCCTTCCTTCCCCTGTGTTTAATAATTTAAAAACATTCAACGATATCACTTTTTTTTTTTTTAATTGTCCGAACTTAGAATAGATAAAAACACAATACCATCAAAACAGAAAATGGTCAAGTAAACTTCATTAAAAAAAAAAAGAAAGAAAAAAGGAAAAATTGGAATGACAAGTTTTCGTTTGTGTTAGCATGTCCATGGAACAGAAAAAAAGGTAAATAAAAAAAGTGTACATTCCTAATCATGCAATATACAAATTTTAATCAAATATTATGCACAAGAAAAATGATCAGAACTAAGACAATGTATGATTAGGGGAGTTGTTTTGCAGTTTCACTGATATCAGTCATTTTCATGAATAGGGAATACATACATACTTATTTTCTATTGACATTCCTGAAATACAGCTGATCACCTCTGTATTCAGACTCTACTACTGGAGAGAAGATCTCATGGAATGGCTGACCTGACCTTCAGGCCACAGACATCATTATCATAGTCGTTATCTACAATAGCAGACAGGTGTGAAGGGGGCCTTACAGTATATATGAACAGAGACGCTACCGAGTCAGTTTTTTGAGCTTGCTACTACAAGATTAAGTCGTGCTGGACTGGGTAGTGACTTGAGACATGAATGACACAAACTAAAACATCAAATACTCTGAGAAACTTCTAAGAGGAGGCCATTTCTTTTGAAATGACCAGTCATGTTCATCATAGCATGTCAATGCACAAAAAAAAAAAAAAAAAAAAAAAAAGTGGCAAGGCAGTTCCTGAAGGGAGAAGAAACATTGGGGTTTATCTGGGCACACGCCAGCTGAGTGTCAGCCAGGCACGGCTACTGTAATGCAAACGTCAAAGTGGCACAGGCGCAAAAAGGTTTCACATGAAGACAGACAAAGCTGCATTTTGCTGTTGACAGAGTAGATGCTTCCTTACAGTGGAAGCCCCGTCGCCTAATACTGATTGAAAGAAAACCTAAAACCACTGACCACTAAACAGTCTCTCTTTACAGGGAGAGCAACCTGATATGCAAACCAGCTGGTTTAAAGAAATGGAGGCAGGTTGATAGTGTAACTTCGTCATCCTTCAGTCAGTAATAATTTGACTTTTTTTTTTTAAAAGAAAAGAGACAGAACAGTGATGTAACATGGGCAGCTCTCTTTATGTCAGATTATTCTATCACTAATAAAAAAAAAAAATGTGGGCCTTCAGCACCATAACCACTTCACAGGAATAACAGCATCCTTCTGTGTACTTACAATATAACAACTTCTATACAACTAACTACCCCGTCTGTCAGTTGAAGGGGAGGCTGAGAAAGGTGTCAATGGCCTGACGGCAAGGTGAAACAGAAATCTCACATTACACTGTGCACTCCGGTGCCAGAGTTTCTTTCAATCACTTTTACACTCTCCCGTCTTCCAATTCTTGTTTGATTCTTGGATGGAGTGATATGTAGCAAGTAGCTGTCAAACTGCAGTTTAGCACGGTTGGATTTGGGAGCAGATATATCGGGGAGGGAGGTGGGGCTCTACGAGACTCATGAGGAGCTGGAGTAGATCAGACTGCGAGGCTAAGGCACAGAGCAAAACCACTGACCTACTGTACAAATCACCCGTGGTGCCACACAAGGATTCTGTTAAACTAACACTAGCAGATTTACTCTGAGCCTTGCCAAAAGGCAAGTAGGGCACCAGCTCTGATACTAGTTAAAGACCCATGCCTTATGTGTAGCTTTGGTTTCATCTCTGCACTATTCTCACAGCAGTCCCCCAGTGTCTGGTCTTCTCCAGGCACCAGGTCAGTAGAGGGTGAACAGGATTGAGTCCCCATCTATCCAGCTAGGACCAGTCTGAGAAAGCGCCAGTCACATGGTTTCCATTTCTACACAGAAGAGCAGCACGCACACTGATGTTTAGTGAGCGGAAAGAAAGAGGGGGGGAGAAAAAGGCGCAGACAGGCTTCAGACAAAAAAAAAAAAAAAGAGACAAAAAACAACAAACAAAAAACAAACCAAAGACAAAAAACCCCTTCAAAACAGTAAAAACACAATTCAACCATCAACAGCAAAAGTCCAGTTGTCAACATTACATTATATGACCGTCACAGACTGAATTGCCGACAAGTGGAGGGCAGAAAGGTACACAGGGAAGAGCAGAGGATGCAGAGCATCCAGAAACAGGAGGAGCTCAGTACAGAGTCAGAGGTGGGGTGGCTGTTGGGGTTTTGGAAAACCAGGGAGTAAAAATGAAAGTGCGTTGCAAAGAAGACGTAGCAAATACAAAGTAAGTCTGTAAAACAACATATGGTGTCAGGGAGTGATCACAGAGCTCAGAGTGCAGAGGAACAACAGAGTGTTGGACACTGAAGAAGAAGGTAAGGGGAAGGAAATCTTGCGAATCTCAGGACTAATAAATAGGGCGATACTGGAAGTGCCAGCCGCAGTGTTTCATAACATGATTATGTTGTGTTTCAGCAAGGGATGGGGGGGGGGGGTGGTGTGGAGGGGTCGGGGGCACCCTGGGGCTGTCGGACACAATCAGCACTGAGAGAAGGTCTGCTTGATCTCGTCCAGCACATTCCCAAGCAGCGTCGGCTCGTCACATTTAGCGTCGATAGACACTGTCTGATCAGACTGAGAGGAAGAGGGGAGGAGAAAGACAACGTCAAAATTACAACCTGAAAGTCTACTCGTTTTTAGGAATAATAACTGGTGCAACATTAGATATTTGGTTATGAATATCTCAGTCCACTGGTGAACAGAGGATAGGTGAGGAATGTCATTGGTTCACTCACAGTTTTGACCAGCAGACAGACGTGGTGACCCTGGATAGACCTGCTGTACATGGAGGCACAGGAGTCGATCCTCTCCACAACTGAACAAACAAGACAAAAACAACACAAGCGTAAGCATCCTGCCAGTTAAGCTCACACTCACAGGAAAATGACTAAATTGTTGGTAATCGGTGTATTGTAGTGTCCTGTGTGTGGAACAGTCCACACATCTGATGGCACTTGAGACATATAAATAGTGTGTTTGTGTACCAGAGAAGTGGTGATGGAAGCAGATCCTGGCCAGTAGGTGGTGAAAGGGCATGTTGACACCCTCCAGTCTGACAGAGCTGCCCTTCAGGTCTCCAGACTCCAGCAGCTTTGCAAACGCATCACTGGCCAAAATAAACACAAAAAAAACACATTTTAATTCCTCCTTGACTGAAATGTTACAATGGACAAAGACACCTGAATAACAAATAGTTGGATCTTTATTCAATTCATTGCAGATATTCATGGTCCCCATAAGATTTTTAATGATCCACTGACTTTTCCTGCAGTACCACCATCAAGCCAAAATTTCCAAGTTTACAAAGGAAACAGAAAAATTTAATGGGACGATTGTCCTGAAATTTATTAAATGTGTTCCTGCTCCCCTGAGGATGACACATTTCCATTTTGGAAACTCTACAAACTTTTCTCTAGCATCGTTAGACTAAACTGTCCACTGCTTTACCTACGAAATCTCATACAATAGGCAGACCGCTGTGACATTTACTAATCACAATCATGGTCCAAAAGAAAAATCACCACTGATTTTAATGACTTACTGACAACTAATTTGTGGGGTGTAATGTGGTGTGCAAGGTGTTTCAGATGGAGATTTAATACACCCACCTGTAGCATGGAGTAGTGATTAGGTAGGAGGTGCAGGTAAAGTGCAGTTTGAAGTCCAGTTTCTCATGAGTTGAGGAGTCGTCATTCTGTGGGGACACAACACAAAAACATATGAATATAATCAATAACAGTAACGTGGCACTGAATTGATTCCCTTTAGGCCTGGCGACCTGCAGAGAGATCTGGGAAAAGTGTCAGTTAACAAACTGATCTTTGTGTTGCTTAAATGCACATCTTATCTACACTCTGCTAATCAGTGAGCTTGATTTTGACCTTGTCCAACAGCCACAGGCTTAATACCATCATATGACTTTTGTCATAGCTGATATATGTAAAGAGTTACACGTTTACACAACTAAGCCAACAACTGCAAAAAGCAAAACATGGCAGCTATGTTTGTTTTTAAATATAATAATGAAATAACCCCAAAGAAACCAATTTGTTTTGTTTTTCGGCTATTTTTGCAATTATTCTTGCAAAATCAAACCAATTTTGATTTTATTTGTTGTATACTGTTGTCTTAACTGGTGTCTGAGTGTGTTTTCCTACCAACCTTGACAATGAAGGTGAGGGTTCCCTTCAGTTTCTGTGGCATTACGATGCTCTGCACGGTGAACACAAATCGCGCTTCGTTGGACACCCCTGAAGCACAAGAGAGAAGCTCATGATTAAGTCATCAGGCTAAACATAACTTCCCAAAGTGGGGTTTGAAAATGGTCTGAAATCTTGTTGCAGTTACAACAAAAACCTTTCAGCTGATGTATGCTTTCAATTTGAAAATTAGCACTGACGTGAAGTATCTCATTACAGTTTAGAAATGAAATCCTATATTAAAACAGCTGCATTTTGCAGATGATGACTGACCAGGTGGAAGTTGGAAGGGGACGGTGAGGCCATCATGTGGACCTGCCCCCTCTGGCCTCTGCAGCTTGGAGTTGAGAGAGTCCAGCACGTTGAACTCCATGGATTTAAGGAAGCTGTCACACTTGTTTTCAAATATAACAGACACCACTACCTGACTGCCATCCTGCAGGTTTCCCTGGATGTCATAAACCTTAGTAGCAGGAAAAGAAAAAATTATTTTAATTAAAAAAAAAAAAAGAAAAAAGATTTATACCTTGAATAACTGCTCAAGCTGTCCCAACCTCCCTCCCTGCATTTTAAAAATTGAGCAACGATTATTTCATCAGTAAACACAACAAATCCACTCATCGTCCCAACACCAAAGCACACATCACTGTTTCCAAGAAATCAGTCTGAGCACAAGGAGAAAATCACAAGGACAGAATCATTCTTAGAAAACGATGTAGCTTTGCAGTGCTACAGAAACGTAACATTTCCTTTAACAGTAAAGCTCAGGCCACTGAGTGAAGAGCAACAAGAACACAGAGAAACACGTCTAGGAGAGTTTTAAAGACATTCTGTCTTTGACAGAATTTTAACCAGTACCTCATCAGCATCTTCCATCATCTTTAAAGAAAGGGAGAAAAAAAAAAAAGAAATCTGCATACTATGTTTTATTCTTATTTTAAGAGGTGTCTTAAATGACTTGCAGATAAATCTAAATGGCCTAAACATTAAAATTAGCATGATTTTCACATTCTGCTTCCTATAGAAACCACAAAGAGTTTGCTATGTGTTACAGGAAAACTCTGGTTTATTACAACCTTGATCTTATCTTCACTCATGAATTGTTCTGCTGAGTGTGAGTAGTAGTAGAGCAGTGTCACAGCAACACAACAGGGTTGATTAAGGCCAAACATCATATGCGGTCAATCAGATGATCAGATATGTGAGAGACAAATGTGCATGTTGTGATCTAGTGAGAAAATCTATTGTTGTGCAAACCATTACATCATCCCTCTTTATCATAGAGTGAAGGGAAGAATGTAAACATGGTCCGAACAGGTAGGTAAAGAATGTACGACACTGCCCGACACATTCATGTAATGCCACATTATCTATGGTGGGGCAATCTTCATAGAGAAGTATAAATGAAGTTATTGAGATCAGAAATTAAATTAGTGAATTAAATGTTATTAAAAACATCTCTCCTTCAGCAGCATCCCAATCGTCATTACTCACCATTTTGATGTAGGAGTTCTCAGCCAGCAGGCAGTAATTGGACATGGGCTGAAAGGAGAGAAGAGCTCAGGTCAGATCAAGCCTTCTCCGTCACTCGGTATGCTAACTAGGCAACTGGAGCTGGTTCTACCTATCTGATGCATAGCAAGTGAGGCAGTTTGTGTGTGTGTGTCTGCAGCAGTCAGTGAGAAGCTAGGAAGTCACAGATCAGAATTATGATAAACTATACTGCCTACATGCAACATCAGGTTATCTGTGGGTTTGAGGTCAGTGACTTGTTCTTCCCCCAAAAGCAATATTAAATCAAGAAACTGTACATATTGGCCCTTTAACAATGCAGAAATTAAAAACACGCATACACTCAGCGTGTATGCAGCAAGTTTTAATTCACACTTCTTGCGGTGGTTAAGACAGTCCCTGTTAAAAGGCTGATGACAAACACTGACCGGCAGAGGCTCTTCCTCCTCCACAGTGCCATTCTGCACCGACCCCTCTCCACCGTCACTGTGATGATGATGGTGATGGTGCTTCTTCTTCTTTTTCTTCTCCTTCTCTTCCTTCTCCTTTTTCTGCTTCTTCTTCTTGTGTTTGGAGGACTTCTTATAATTCAAAAAAAGAAAGAAGAAAGAATTAATTAAAAGTTGTAGCGCAATCAAATGTGAAACAAATAATATTAGAATATCACAGGGAGGCTAATATTAACACAATTTCATGAAACATGAATACTAGTAGAAATATTCCTCCAGAGAGCAACTGAGCACTGGCAGGTCCCTGGTGCATCATTTCCACAAACTTGTGTGAATAAAAGTTGCCACATCCTCTCAGATCACTGTGATATGGAATCTCTCGCACCGCAGACAAAATATCTACTTAGCAATTATCACATCATCAGCGATGACTCACAATCTCCTCCATCTCGGTGTCTTTGGGTTCGTCAGGCTCGGAGTCTGGCGCCGTGCCAGAGGCCGCCTCGGGCACAGGGGCTGCTTCTGCTGTTGCTGCTACTGTTGCTGCTTCCTGTTCACGCACACATGCACACACACCACCACATAAACACATAAAAGGCATTAGCAGAGAGCTACCATAGCATGCAACACATACAGGGTGTTTGTCACTTCTGTGTCGATAGAGGTAAGTGGGAGTTAGTGAGTTCACTCAATCATTCGTTAAAGTAAAAGGGATTGATCAGCTGCAACCTACTGAGCTCTGTGACACCAAATACAAAAATCGAAATTCCTAAACCAAAAGTGTCACATGCGAGACACAAATGAGTTTGTCTGAGAAATCAACAAGTGTAAGTTTTGCCTGTAGGTTTCTGCACTTTGTGCTGGATCGACTGTATCAACCAGCTACACTCGTCATAGACAGTAAAGCCCGATTTACAGGATCCTAGTGACAGCCTACTTACATGTTACAGTAAACTCTTTATAGGTCAAATTCTGATCTGTTATGCTAGTGTGACAACCAATATAAAAACAACTCTTCCACGAGGACATGTCGAGGCGTGTCTTGAAGAGGTCGTGTTTCTAGGTCAGGAGAGCTTTTACTTTGGGGCCGACAGCTCACATGATTAAAAACAGAATTCCTCGAAGCCAAAGTTAAAATGCCCAGACAGACCTGGTTTTAATCAACACACCCGCAATCTACAGATGAGGAGGTATGGAAGATGCAGAACGATGTCTGTGCTAACAGCTTTTGACTTTTAACGCAGATATATTGTATGGTTAAAGGAATAGTTTGACATTTTAGGAAAAGTGCTTATTCGCTTTCTTGCAGAGATGAGAAGACTGATCACTTTCATATGTCTGTCTGTTATATGTGCATCCAGTAAGCTGGTTAACATAAAACACTGGAAGCATTGGGAAAAAGCTTGTCTACCATGTTGTTTAAGTGTTGTGTTGCCTGTTACTGGTGGTTACGTACTGCACTATCTCAAACAATCATGGAAGTGGGTTTTGTTCAAAATTTAATAACAAACTTTTTCAGAAAAAAATACTTTTCTTTGTTATTAAAAAATAAATTAAAAATTAAATGATGACATTAATGTAATTTGGTGAATCATAAGGGAAGAGCAACTTGGGTTATGCTTATAGTCAGTGTTTCTCACCACCTCTATGTGTACCAGCAGTCTTCCTCTTCACTGCCTTTGTTGGTGCACTGAAACTTTTCTTTGTGTGTTACTTTCGGCAACTGTCAATCAACTAAATAGCATGAAATCTGTGGGAGGACAGCGTGTACGCATGTCTGTACAAACACAATGGGAACGAACTTATAAAAACATTGCTCTATAACCTAACTAGCAGGCAAAAAGTCCAAAGGGTACCTTTAACTCAACCCTACTTCTTATAATTTCTACAAAAAGGTGTTTTCTGTTTCTTAGTGTACTATTGTGACACTACAAAGTTCAAACTGAAACAAAGACAAGAACAATCCAACATGTGACCACGAAGGAAGCAGTCGGAGAACACATGTGGTGATGCGGTGGCGACAGGAACAAAAGGAATTGACTCCAGGCCAGATTCCAGTGGAAGCTCAGACGACCTCCACTCACTTGCCACCACCAGCAACACAACAACAACAACAACAACATCCACTGTCACTTCTCGACAAGACACCCAGCGAGCAAAATAAAAGTTGAGGTAGAGAACCACTGGCATTGTGAGACAAATACACACATACTGTGTACACACAATACACACACACACACATGCTAGGAAACAGAGGAAGGCTGAAGAATGTGAGAGGAAAGTGTTGTGTGACCTGTGAAAGAGAGGAAGCTGTGTCAAAAAAGGTGAGGTGTGGGGACAGAGCAAAAAAAAAAAAAAAAAAAAATTCATATCGAGAGGCAACAAAGGCAGAATGTATGAGGTAAATGAATAAAACATGGAGTTAATAAAGAGGAATAAGTAAATTGAAGAGATGAGGGGAAGAGGCAGAGAGAGAGAGAGAGAGAGAGAGAGGGAGAGAGGGGTGCGACTCAACCTGGGTGTTTGAGGGCACTGGAGCATTTGAGAGCCAGAAATCCAGATCCGATACCTAGAAGACGAAGGGAGGGAGAGGAGTGCGAGGAGGTGAGAGGGTGAGGGCCAAACAGGTTCTGTAATCTTACTACTATTCATGAAAATGGATACAGAGAATACGCTGCTCTATTTCATGAATAAATCAAGTATTTGGCAAGAGACTATGCAGTCAGCTCAGAGGAAACTGATACTTGATCATTAAAGCTGATTGAAAGCGCGGCTGGGAAGAAGCGATGGAAGTGTTGAGTCAATGAAAATGATCAAAAGATATCTGTTTGCATGTAATATTTTTTAGCAGATTATACTTGATGATATTCTTAAGCTTTTTAATCCATCATGAATTTTAGATTTAGATTCTAATTTAATCAAATTTCGGGGTCAAATGAAATCTTGGCTACAAACTCTGTTGCTAGGTAGGAAACAGCCTTGCTCTACCTTTTTGTGATCGCATACCTCAGCACTGGTGGAAGTGGGCGGTGCCGCCACCTCACTGGTTTCTTCCGATTGGACCACAGGCTCGTCTGCCTGACCCCCGAGAAGATCCTCCCCCTTTTCTTCATGTTTGTGTTTTTTCTTCTTCTTCTCCTCTTTGCTTTTCTGTGAGGAAAAAAAAACCAACACACACACACACACAAAAAAACAGGAGAATCAATTCAGCTCTGCGTCAGTTAAGGTTGAGAAACGCAACTGCTGAGTCATCGTTTCACAGCGGTTGACAGCTCCTTGTTGTTCTCTTCTTGCTTAAACAGCTCCATAAATCTGATTTACTGGTTTTAAGAGACAGTCACAGTAGCTAGACAGAATGAGGTGAGTGTGGTTTCTGAGAAGAAAGAGGAGTAATCCTTGCGATATAAAAAAGGCATTTGAACCTCACCTTCCTATCCCTGTCTTTATCCTTCTTCTTCTCCCTCTTTTCTTTGCTGCTTTTCTTCTTGGGCTCCTGTGAGGCGCTGCTCTCTGCGTCTCCATCTTCTACTGGGCTTTTCGCAGCCTCAGCTGCACGGTGTGACCTGACCGGTAGCTTCTCGCTGTCTGCAAGGGGCCTGGACAAACAAAAGTACACAGATGAACATTTTGGATGAGGATCTGTGAGGTGATTATGGTCTGTCTGGAGTTAGTGCCGTCATCTGGAAAATATTTTCTAGCTTCCTTTATGTTTTTAGTTAGCAATAATCTGTTAAAAAAGGCGAACTAGGGTTGTGAGGTGCAGCAATCAACCATATCCAAGCACATATTCTGCACTGGGCAGCAGCCATGTCTCATTCAAAGCGTTTAGTTAAGCCGTTCCTCTGGCAGAGCTTGAAGCACTGGACATTCCCAGACAGCTAGAAACTACAGTAATAAATTCCTCCATATTGAACTGATAAGAGCTGTCAAGTTTATTTTCCCAAAGCATGGCCCTTCAAAGTAGTAACCCCATGCACTGCAGCCCCCTGCTGGTTATTCTCTATAAAGACACATGCTCTGTGTCAATAGTCCAGCTGTATACCACAGTAATATCACTTAGTTTTCTAGATGGATGTTTTGTTTTAGTTTTAACTGTAAAGAAATACTAGTCTTAGTTGTTATTTTGTCCTGTTTTAGTTAGTTTAATTTTGCATTTGTCTCCCTACGGTCGCACATAAGTTCAGAATGTGCTTTGGTAGAAATACTTTTGATGTATTATTTATACACATACTCATGAACTATTCAGAACAAAAAAATTAACTGTCTTATTGTGTTTACTTATCTAAATGAATACCTGCAGTAGTCAACAGTCACGATCTTTGTTTGAACCTGAACATTGTGAAACATATTGAACAGTATTAAAAACATATGATTCATTACTTCTGAGGGAAGTTTTCATTTAAAGAAAGCTATAGGATTAAATTGTATTGTCTAGTGCAGACAGTCTTATTTTCTCCAGACTTATAAATAAATGCTGAGCTGAATTCATCACCACTTCAACTGCAGACACCTGTGTTAGGTTTCAAATAAGAGGCTTTGGTTAAGGATTTAAACAGTTTCTGGAACTGACCACAGATGGATGTTTTTTTTTTTTTTTTTTTTTAAGGGGACATACTGTAGAAAGGGAGATTTCCATTTCTTTTTTGATTATAAAGCAGGTCTAGGTGCTATATAAATACTGTGAAAGTGTCAAAACGCTCAGTCCTCAGAGAAATGCACACAGCTCCTGTTCAGAAACTGTGCCTTTAAACAAGCTGTTTGGACTTCTGTAAGGTTGTGATGTCATAACTATATGCTCAGCGTTTCCCCTACCAATGCCTTGGAGGGCGGGACCTCTCACCCCTCCTAAAGGAAACAAAATATGTTTATTTTTGTTATTTAACTAATTTATGTGTACTCATTTCATTTCAGCTAATTGTGAGCGACTCTACTGCATTTTGCTGTAAGTTATGGTCACGCTAGTTTCTCTCCTCTGCTCTCTGTGTGCTACAATCCTTAAACTGTGGTTGGCCTGGGCATGCGTCACCCAGAAAACAGTCAGCCAATCAAAAGAGAGGGGCACTGAGCAGACACAAAGCCTGTTTCAGGCTGAGTGAGACAGAGGGGCTGCATCCATGGCTTGTACAGCTGTAACTAGGTGCTTTTTGTTTCATCAAAACATACAAATTTTTGTAAACAGACCACGAAAATGAAAATATTAAACTGAGAAAGGGGCATAATATAATCTTTTTAAAGGGTTCAATGACTGGATGACATCTGGTTCCTGGTCACTTATCGTTTAGCAAAACAGAAAGGAAACACAGGATTTTCTTAAGTATACTTATGTTTACAAAGGAAACAAATGATATTTACTCTGCAATTTTATTTTAGTTTGTTTAGTGGTTCACAATCAAGATCTCTTTAAGTTTGTTTTTAATTTTATTTTGCCAATGCTCCTTTTTATTTATTTATGTGGCCTAAGGGCACATGCACTTGTTATTTCCACCAAGGGCAGCTCTAAAAACAGCTGGTGAGAATCTGGAGGCAAGTCTACCGAGCTCAACTGAGGAGGATCTGGGAACTGGGAGCCAAGACCTAACCCCTGGGATAGGTTTCTTAAAAGCACTTTGATGCTGATGCCAAAGGAAAAAAATAAAAGAAACAAGTGCCAAAATGGCTTTAGAAGTCTATTCCAGGAGTACAGGTGGTGAAAGATTAAGTCCTGAGAACATCAGCAGCAACCAGTTGAAATGATCTTTTTATGAAACTGTTTTTTTCTTATCAAAGAGATATCATCTCTTTAGACGATTTTTCTCTCTCGCCTCCGTTACAGGAAGGGCAGAGAAGTCATACAACGGTAATCACAGTATGCTGCTGATATTGTCAAGCTTAGAAGTAAAAAAAAAAGAAAAAAAAAAAAGGAGCAGGGTAAGAAAAAGGGCAAACTGGATATTATACTAGGTTAAAGGCTACAATTGAACAATAAATATAGAAAATAGAAGGAAAGAAGAGCAAAGGGAGGACGCAGCTACTGCAAACTCCAAATGAGGAAAGAAAGAACAGCTATGTTAGTGAGAGGCGCGAGATAGCTAATTCGAGAAAGAGAGAGAGAGAGAGAGAGAGAGAGAGAGAGAGAGAGAGAGAGAGAGAGAGAGAGAGAGAGAGAGAGAGAGAGAGAGAGAGAGAGAGATACACAAGGAGGCAATCCATGTACAGTCGGAGCCCAGGTCTTGTGGCTGGGGTGCTACTCACCTGCGCCCAGCCGCTTCCAGCAAGCTGCCCGGACAAAGAGGCAGTAATGGGTGTGTGTATGCATAGAAAAGAGGAAGCAGAAAGCAGAATGCCGTGAGAGAGAGTGAGAGGAGGGAAAGGGCCGAGTCACATAAGCTGTGACAGCGTGGCCGGGAAGCTCAAGATACGCCAAACAGGAAAAAATACTGAATTTTTCAGGCTGAGAAAACATCCAAATTAAAAGAAACGGTACAAGCTTAAACATCAGGGTTTCTCAGCTATAACTTTGGGCTGAAAATCAAAGGTTCAACAATTGATTGATTAGCTCAGTCAAACATGTAAATGATGAGTTTCTACATTTTGAATTATGTGCTACAATTAAGGTCAAATTTCACATGAAGGTCTGTCTATATGTGGAATCGATCTAGAGAGTGTGGACTCACTTGTCCAGATCGATGTCCAGGGCTTTGTGAGGGTCGTTGGGGTCCTTGTCATCATCATCACTGGGTAAGGCATTCTGCAGCAACAAGAAGGCAGAATCAATAAGAGAGTTAATATATTTATAAATAAATCTATAACCTTGACACAAAAAAAAACATGTGAAGAGGTCTGTTGAGATATTGACTTCCACTCTGAGTTGAGAAACCAATAAACGAAGCAATGACGGAATTAAATGGCGTTTGATTCTGACTGAGATACATGTCTTAATGTGCACTGAGACAGTCTGATGAACTGAATATCATGAAAATCAATTATATGTTATTACAATGAGTCATGATGTCAATAAATTCAAATCTGTTATGTTCTTCTTTTTTTTTTTAAATGTTCAAAACATATCAAATCAAGCGTTCTGATTGTGAGATTACCTCTGGCATCTCCTCTGTAACAATGTCGACCATGTGCGCAGGCGTGATGTCCTCCTCACTCTCAGGGCCCGAGTCATGTTTCTTCCCTCGTCCGCTGCGCTTTTCTTTCCTCTTCTTCTTCTCCTTCTTCTTCTTCTCTGCTCTCTCTTTCTGCCGACGCTCCTCTTCCAGTTTCACATACTGGTCAGACATAGGCAGACCTGAAGAACACATAAAGAGAAAGAACAAAACTAGCATTACATATACAACAGTATCTTCATTGTATCATATCATCGCTTCTGGTGAGAGAGGAGTAAAAGTAAGCCGGTTTTATTTTGTAGGATTTTAAGAGTCCTGAGTGTGAAATTAGTGTTTTGTGGTCATGTTAGAACATTGCGTCCCACCTGGGACTTTGAGAGGCACACTGAGGTCAATCTGCACGACTGGGATGTGCTCCACTCCAGGGGCTTCTTGGTACACCTACACAGAGGAGACACTCATTTAAAACATGAACTTGCACTGAACACACAACTTTGATACATGCACCTTATACAAAAGCACATTTACATTTATCAAAGATGATAGTTTACTTCTAGGCTCATACATTTTTACTTGTAACTAATCAAACCTTCTGAGAGGATGGGGAGGCCTTGATGTAGAATGGGTTGTTGGCTTGCTCTTGCTTTCTGGCTTCTCTCCTCTGGGAAACAGGAAAAAAACAGATTTAATCAATGAGGGCACAGCCAACCTCAGTTATAACATAAGCAACACGGGAAGCCAAATTCACTCACAGCAGAACTATGGTTCAGTAGAGTATGGTTTATCATTTGCATGTCTCATTTTTGCATTTTATATGAATGTCTTGGCTATTTCCAGTTACATGTGGCATTTGGGTGAAATAAAATATTTTTTTTTATATATGAATACACTAGAACATGGAATAGCACACAAATTACTTGCAAAAAGCTGTTAACACAAATAAAAACATCTTCAATTTGTTCAGTTCAGCAATGCTACAATCATTAACCAGCGTACCCTTGCCAGCTCCTTCTCATCCACCTCTGTGTGACGGGGACGGGAGTGTTTGGGCTCCTCCTTGGTAAAAATAGGCTTGGGCTGCTCATCCTCAGACTCGCTCTCAGATGGAGGCTCGTTGATCCATGCATCCAAGTCCAAACTACACAAACAAACTCAGTTACACATCAGTGATCAAGACCCAGAAACAGAGATGAATTGTACTGCGGTATACTGAGAAGGGATTCTAATATTTTGTCCATCCCATTTATATCAATTATGGTAGACTAAATATTAAAAAAAACTCTTTACAAATATTGAAAGGATTCAACATAAATAACTCTAGTTCGCTCTACTCAACAGCAACACAAACTACAGCCTGAAAAAAAAGACCAGTAAGTTGAATCCATGCCTCTAAAACAAGTTCTCATTTTCTAACTCACCCTTCAGGAACAGGCACTTTCTTCTGTGCCTTGGGGGCTACAGGGTTGAGTTCTCCAGCAAACAGTGCGTTGACTTCCTCCGCTACCTCTACGTCCTTCTGCTGCAGTTTCTGGATGTATTTGACCAGCTGCAGGATGCAAGACGCCTGAAGAAATGACAGGAGGTGAGGCCGACATATATGTTGATTAGAGGAAGTATTTATCAGAGTTGTGTTCAGTGTGTAATTCTGTGAGGTGTGCAGTGGCAAAGCTCCACATCTCTATTATGGCTTGGGCAAAAGAAAACCAATTAAAAGACTTTTCTAACACATGATTCCTCCTCTATCTTACCCTCTCCTGCACCTCCAGGTTAGCACTCTGGACAAACAGCGGCAGCCTGTCTATCATCAGCTGGCTGGTTTCCTGTGCGGTTGTGCTGTCTGTGTTCCCCTCCTGGCTCTTCAGCACAGTGGCAAACAGCTTGGCTGCATTCTGCACGTACACTGCCTGGATGTGGCCTGGTAGGGTGGCCACCTTTGGCCGCAGCATGGCTTCCAGAGTCTGCAGCGGGTTCTCCAGGTGTCTAAGAAGAGGAGGAGGCGGATTTATGTTATCCCTGGTTTGTTACCCTCAACTTTCAGAAAGGTGGATTACATACAGTATTTAGGATTACATTTGGTTTACTGCTTGGTTTACTTTGAGAGGCACACTGAGGTCAATCTGCACGACTGTGCAGTATAAAATGACGAATTACTGTATCAAAGAGTGGTTTCAAATAGAGATATCAACATACTCTGAGAACTCTCCGCAGATCCAGGCTGCAGCGTACAACACTTCACAGATGCCGTTTCGCTGCATGTTGCCGGTCAACAGGTGGGCGTTGTCCAGCAGAGTGGCCATCTGGGCAACAGCAAAGACCCGGATGGCTTTGACCCGGATAGCAACATCCAGCATCTGAGAGGCGATGAGGTGGCCGTGCCTCGTGCCTTCCAATCGGGTCAGCTCCACAAGGATACTGATGTACCTGTCAAGCACATGTGGGAGAGATGCAGTTGAATGTCACGTCATTGAGTGGAAAACAAGGTTAACAAGACTTGGAGTGATACTTAAGACGATGCTGTCTGTTGTGGAGTAAAACTGACCATTCAAAGTTGGTGATGTACTGGTAGTTGCTCTGGCTGCAGATGTCGATGATCTTGGTGAGCAGCTCATCTCTGTAGGTGGTTCCTTCTGCTTTGTCCACATGCAGCATCAACTTCTTGACAATCTCCATCAAGTTCTTCTTGGATACCTGGAGAGAATAGACAAAGACACAACAATATTTTTTTTACTGGAACAGAAAAAGCCAGAATGCCCTCGCTATAGCTTTAAAATGTAGAGAGCCCAGTTGACTATGTTTTATCTTACAGCACGATTTATTTCTTCAAAAAAATATATCACATAATTTAGCATTATTAAGTATCATACACTGATATGGCCATTTTAACGAGAAACTGTGACATTGCCTGACACACCTGCTGTAAAAATCAAATCAAGTCTTATACAGTAAAACAACCAAACAGCAGGAGAACTCTGGAATTTATCAGTAGCTGTGGCAAAACAGTTTCTTGTCCTTCTTTGAATAAATGTAGTTTACTGACACCTCATGATCTGGCATTAAAAAGCTGAGTAAGCGACACTACTTAAGATTAAAATTACCAGTGTTAAAAAAAAAACTAACTGATGTGTACAATCAAAAACTTTTCTCCTCTCCATACCATGCCATAGAGTAGATCCAAAGCTCTCAGGCGGATGGACTCATCCTTGTCATCCAGACACTGGAGGATGAGGTCCTTATGACTCTGCACTGACTTGGGGTGAGTCTTCAGGATCTTTGACATGGCCAGCAGGCCCAGGTACTTCACTACATAAATACAAACACACATACTCAGTGTCTTAACAACTGAAATACATGCACCCTTGGCTCTCCGTACCCCATCACCGATCACCTGACATTACTGTCTGCCTTAACAACAATGTTCATGGTACTTGTACCCTTATTCAAGAATCTATTTACTTGATTGTGACTGCAGTACCACAAAAAGTACAATATCTGGTTGCAGAGTACTTTTTAAGACATCCATATTGACTAGAGGACATACATGTCTTTATTAAAGATTTTACTATACACCCCTGTTGATGATTATTTAGACACTCTAAAAACTCTAGCTGGCATACATAACATAAAAAAATCTGTATCTGTATGTAAATACAGTATGAACAAATTACTGCTATGTTTATCCATGCAATAATATAAAAAAACGTACATGAATGACACAAACTAAATGTTACAAAAGGAAAGGAACACAAAACAAACAGAACAATGGAAAGGACACACAAACACATATACACGGGACAACACACACACACACACACACACTGGACGCAGTAGTTTTGTTTTGCTTTATCCTCCGTCGTATCGCTGGCAGCTTTTCCTACTCGCTCACCGAAATTCAGAAATCTGCTGAATCACAGCCTTCTGTCGATCATATGATCTGGCAGAGACAAATGCCTATTAGGTTCCTGGATCAATATGAGTGTGTGTATGTGTGTGGTAGTGACCTTGGGGGTGAGGGTAAAAGGCTGCAGTGAATACATTGCAGAAATGACCAGCAACCTCAGTGCTGCTGCAGGAGGCCGTGACAGCGACTGCTTCTAAATCTACTGCTACTGTGGAAAAGTGACAGGGAGCAGTTTGGTGAAATGTTGTGGAAAAACACTTTGTGCACTGAAATGTGAGAGGAACTGAGATAACATTTCAAGGATTGTTTACTACACTGCTGCCTTATAAATCAATGCTTTTCCGGGGTTATTCCTGCTCATTGAAAATGCTTATGACACAACTTTTTACTACTTTACTCATTGTATTAGACAGACCATAACAGCCAACAAGAAGGGCCATTAAAGGATAAACAAAACCTTAAACCACAGGTTCACAGTCTGCTCTATTCAGACCAGAGATCTACAATCTACTCTACACACACACACACACACACACAACTACCTATATATGGGGGGTGTCCAGATAACTCGAATGGCTGAATTCAGTAATATCAGCTGCAACTGGCACAACTTAAATGAACTAACCTGCAAATGTGCCAGAGAGCATATAAGTCCTATGCTTTATGGTAGCAAAATGGCAACTTTTACCCCTTTCAGACTGGAGCAACAACCCAGGAAAAAAAACAAGTCTAAATTGGTCATTTTCTGTGTGGGAAGGTAATAAAGTTCGAGTTATCCAGAGTCAGGGGATCTACGTAATTGTCGTCTAAAAGGGTGGACTGTTCCATAGTCAGAAACACGCAGACAATGAGAAAATGACACACTGCAGGCATTGACAGAGGGCTCACAGTTCTGGTCCGAGTCTTCTATCAGGATTCGCAGTTTCTGCACACAGAGCTGTTGGAGACAGATAGAAAGAGAGAGAGCAAGAGAGGGGGAGAAAGGAAGAGCCGTTATCATCACTGTAAACCTTTCCACACCAGTTTCAGCCTCATCATACGGGCACACTTCAAAGAAAATAAATGTGACAAACAAAAGTGGTGGGAAATGGAGAAAAATGCTTTTTTTTCATGAATTAACTGAAAGTTACAAAGACTGAAGGGAAGGAATTTTGCTAGCCTGTCAGTCTGACAGCTGTTAAAAATATATAGGAAATATAAAAATGTATTAAGACAGACAGACTTGTGAACAGAAAGAAATTGGTGAAAGCATGCATTGTGATCCAACTGGAGTGGAAAGGGTTAAAAATCAACATCTAGCACACAAATAAAAGGTGCAGATAGAGGAGTTGGACCTCAGAGCCTTACCTGGATACTAGCACTGTGGTTCGGCATCCCAGAAGACAAGGAAATCAACACTGCAATGCAGGACAAAGAAGCAGTTAGATCTGAAGGTGAACTAATATTTGGTAGATAGTGAAAAATATCACTAGAATTCCCAAAAGGTGCATTTTCAAGTATATTTGTAAGATAATCGAGCAAGTCGTGTATACAAAATGCTGCTTTTAGTATGACTGAATAACAGTAACAGATGAAGGTTTGTTTGTAAATTAAGTGATACATGTGATTGCATTGTATATCTTAGTAAATGAGTAAAATTATGAGCTTATTCCTGGACATGGAGGCGAAGAAATCATATGTGCTTTTAAATGTCTGCATTTTTATCAAAAGGGCTTTACAGTATTTACAGTGGGACTCAAATTCCCACAAATTCCAAACTCTGGTAAGGTTAATTACAATACCGGACACACACTGACTGAACAACATTACTACACCGCCAGTACTGACCTGCAATTACAGTGTTGACACATTCATACAGCAAAGACATGGCAGAGGTACTGTGAGAGAAGAAGACAGGGTAAGAAACAGAGAGAGAGAGAGAAAGATTATTATTGATATATTCATCAGATCAGACCGCTTTAACCATCTGTGAAAAAGATTGTAAAAGATTTCATCTCACCTGTGAATAAGGTTTGTCAGAGGTTCAATCAACTTCTTCCCCAACCGTGGCTCCAGTGGTGTGAGAGCACCAAACTGTAAGACACAAAGACAGTACTATGACACATGGAGTATGAAGTCTGCAGTCTACAAAATTACACTTTTCTACAATGATGTAACTGTGGGTCCTATTCTGTATTTTCAACCTCACTAAGGATGCTCAATATATGTTGTGAGAATGTGTTATTTATTTGTATAAACTGCAACAGAGGGGACATGGACTTATTTTATAACAAGGCAGTTCAAATGACTTAAAAAGAGTCTACTATGTAACCTGTCATGTGACTCCATGGCATTTTGGAGCCAACTGAGGCTACTGGAACTAGTATCAATTCCTCTTTTGTGATGGATTCATTGTATGATTAGTGGAACACTATAAGAGCGTCAAACAAAACCTTGGCTTTGAGCAGTAGAGCGACATATCTAAAAGCCAGTGTAATATTTATACACCCATTCAGCAAATCTGAACAGGCGCTCAGACCCATAAAAAAGCTCCGCATTTAAACAACACATGGGGCTGTGTTAGTCAGAATAATAATAATGCATTTAACCTGTACTGCACTTTCCATTCGCAGTTTTTAAGTCTGGGGTCTGTGCTGCCCACAGATCGTTTTGAAAGCTGTTCTACAAGCATGGTGCAGCAGAGCAGAAGGCTCAATCCCTCATGGTACGGAGTTTAGTACTGGGAGCCCTGTGTCGTTTCAGGTACCGGCGAGACATGAAATATGATCCAGGAAGGCTGGTTTGAGTAACAGAACAGACAAGAGTTTGAAGGCTTGTCTGACGCAACAACACTGCACTGTGGTTTACAATTCTGCGTCGACCAAACTCATCTCATTCAAACAAATGAGATGGCTGCGTTTTTCCACACAGGGAGAGTCGGTCTCAATGACTGTGGCCTGTTGACCTACCAGCTTGATGATCTTAATGAGAACCCAGTTATTAGTAGAGGACGTCATGAGTTTGAAGAAGAGAGGAGCCAGAGACAAGTAGTTCTTGGGATTCCTCCGGGCCAGCTCACAGATTACATTTACTGCAGCTGATTGAACGCCTGAAGAGGAGAAAACACATTAGACAGGAACAAACGTCATTCACATCGCTATCAATCCTGATCTGGAACACTAACAGCACTAGGGGAAAAAAAGAAATCAGAAAATAATGACATTGTAATGACTATAAAGCAATAATGTAGGATAAAATAGCAGTATAACAAAAGCAACAGTTATTTCATTAGATGCCATTTGTTCTTAATAAATAAAAAGTAAAACTAGTTCCTCAATTATCATGTGCAGCCATTACTTGTTTACTTCAGTGTGGTATCACAACTGGTTAACACACACAATATTTTAAAGAGTAGATTTATTTTTCGCCTTATATCACAGCTGAAATATCCTTTTGACAACAGTTGAAAGTAGCTTTATAAGATTAACCACCCCCCTACGATGTCAGACCAGTAAATATTGGCTCCCTGACATATAGTAAATAAGTGCAACACCACAGGCACAGTCCTTGTTACATGCAATAAAGCCAGATAAATGTCCTGTGAGATGTTTCTGTCTGTGTAACAGAAATAGTCCTGTGAGCTGCTGAATATTCCCAGACAGTCCGGACAGGCTCACAAATGAGCTTTCCTTAATCTCATATTCTTAGTTGCTGAATAATTCATAGGGTTCAGGTGACAGACAACGCCTGTCCCCAGGAGTATCGGCATAGTCTTCGATTTAGCTGCCTCTGAGGAAAAGAGGCACATCCGGCCCATATCAAGAGCCGAAGCCAAGACTCCCAGAAAAATTAGCAAACAACTTTCTCTTCTTTCACGGCAGTAAAAACTTATGGTGTCTGTCTTGATACCTGGATCTGGGTCCTCCAGTTTCTCCTTGAGCCTGGGGAAAGCAGGGCGCAGGGACTCTGGGTACTTCAGAAACACCTTGTACATGATCAACACAGCTTTCTTTCTGATGTAGGGTTTAGTGTGGGACATCTAGAGTGAGAGAAAGGCAGAGAGAGTTGTGATTAAAGTGTTAAAAAAAGGCATAACTCTACTTGATGGCATGGCACTGTACTAAAAACAAAAGAGGATGAATCCTTGCCATGACTCACCAGTGTCATGATGTCATTGGCCAGGTCTCGAGCCAGGTCGGGGGTCACAAAACAAGAGAGGCCAGTGAGGGCAACACCAGTGTCATACTGGTTGGGACTGCTTAAATCCTGGGAGCAATAAAAGATTTTTTTTTTTTAAAAAAAAACAGTCCATGAGTCAGAGGGGATTGGCTGAGATAGAGGGGGCAGTCAGAGATACTCAGACACAGAGTTTACAGAACAAGAGCATCACTGACCTTTCGGATCTGATTAGTTGTCAGCATGATGACATCAGTGCTCTCATGAAAGCACTGCGAGGCAGCCAGGTAGCCAATCCTCTGTAAAAACAACAGCAACCAGAGAGAATTACATATTGTGCTGCATTTTATTTGTGCAACCACATACTATATATTTCAGTATGATGCTAATATTAAAAATATTTATTAACCTGCAGCAGCTCCATAAAGATATATATATATATATATATATATATATAAAAAATATGCTGTGACTCTTCAATGCACTGTTTGTGGGTGAGTCTCTATGTGGAGAAATGAACTTAGATGCTGCAGAAAAGGACAGTTTGTGGGATTGTGGCTGTCACTAGGCTTTGACACCTCTATTAAAGATTCCAGGTATCTCACCAATAACAACCTTCACTTTGACATACACCACAATCTGAACACCACATCTGTCTTCTGAGATCTGCATGTCCAAGATGAATCATTTATACCTTGTATGTGAACTTGGAGGAGCTCATGACTTCAACGATGTTGAAAGCGGCCCAGCTGACATCATAGCCCAGCATCTGAAGCTGTAACACAGAAGAGAAAGAAAGGAGACAGAAAGAGAGATGTGGGTGAATAAAAGGAGGAGGAGGGGAGGTAGGGGGGCTCTAAGCTGTCCCTGTGGTGCGCAGAGAGGCTAAATGATTTGAGCTGAAAGCTTTTAAAGCGGGCACAGATGCTAATCGCAACAGGCCATCTAAACCTAAATGTAGACCCTGGTTATAAATAGAGAGAGTGCTTTCATTTTAATAGAAGTAGCGGTCTTCTTAATAAGAGCCGGCTGCTTCATATTTGGCTGTGTGGTGACTAATCTTCTGCTATAAAACAAAAATATGTACAGGTACCTCTGTGCATGTTTTGTAAAAATGTATAAAGTGGTTTCTAAATGGGGAGTTTTATTTGCTCCTGATGAAAGCTTAAGCTGAAATAATGGGCTTTGATTGAACATGATGCTGTGTGAATAAAAATATATAATATATTGTACAGTTATCACAGTCAGCCATAATTTTCCAGTGTGTGCATGTAAACAGGTGATAGAACTGTTTGAGTATATTAGAAAGCATCAAATTAAATGCCCGTACCTTGGTGGTTAAACTTTCTTTAAGAAACAATGAATTGTGCTTAGTTATTCATATGTGTTTTCCCCATTAAGGTCAAATTCCAAAGCATATAATTATATACTGCTTATGAATCACATGTGTTTTGTTTGGTTAGTTTCTTTCTTTGTTAATCTTGGGTGTTGAATAATTGAAAATCGATTACCCTGTTAGTACAACAGGAATAAAGAGACTCTGGTGTCATTTTTAGTAAGGTGTGCTCCAAAGCAGCTTCTGGTCTGTGTGTGTATCTATGCATGTATCTGTTCATGTATCAGTTCCTATATACTGAGTAGAAGTGATGAGCAGAAAGTGTCAGTGAATCGGTGGAGGGCGCTGAGAGATCTTACGTAGGTGAGCTTGCACACAGCATTGGCTTTGACAGCGATGTTGTCCTGTTTGAGCTCCTGTTTGATCTCATCGATGCATGTGGAGATGTACTTGGCCTGAGGGCAGACAAAGGAGAGGACAAACAACACACACCGGATCAGATTAGGTGGAGTGATATCCAGAGTGGGAGGCTGCTACCAAGCACCTAAAAACAAGCTGGAAAATCCTGGTCTGTTTGCTGTTGCTATACAATACACCTGTGTTAGTTCTGCAAGTCCCAAGTAAAGTCTAAAGTCATGTCATGCAAGTCTCAAGTCTTAAACTTACAGTCATCGAGTCGTAACACAGTCTTTATCTCTTATTGCCTCTAGCATCAGCCAAAATTCTTCCACCATGGGCTCAGGGAGGGCAGTGAGTCTTTTAAGAACAGGTCACTATCATTGGTATTGAAGTTCAGAACTATGTAGAGGCTGAAGACATCAAATTATGACTTGCATTGAAGTCTACTCTGCAGTTGTGCTAGCCAGTTTGACTGCTAAAAAACATAATTTTGAAGCCCTATTTCATGTGGCAGATGATTTATGGTATGGCTTTGACCTGTGGACCAAAAACACACATCACTGATACACATTGCCTATGGGATTGTCATCAGGTGTTGCGCGATGGCTGAACCAAGCTTAAACACACTACACTAGTTCAAACAGCTCATGCTGAAGAACAAACTATCCATTGCTTACAGAGCAAAAAAAATATTAAACAAGCTCTTGAGCAAAAGATTAAACTGTATCACTAATTACACAGTTATTGGCCGCAGGTTGTTTCATGCAGGTCTAAAGGTAATGAGTGATTTAACAGCTCTCCCATCCACTAAAACATTTTAAAAAATGAGGAGCCTCACAAATAGACATGAATGATTAGGTGAAAAAAAACATAGCTGCTCTTATGAACCCTGCTGTAATACACAAGATTTCCAGAAATAGTGAGAACAGAAGATATATCTCATTAAACAATGGAGCTCAATCTCAGCTTGACCAGTAGATAGAGCGACCAGTCGAGCATTGTTGAGAGGAGCAACCTTACACAACAAACACATACACATATAGCTCTGTAGAGTGTGAGAGTGTGCTGGTCATGTGTGTGCAGTCATGAGACAGCACAGTGACAGGAGGAGGTAGAGGGGGCGGAGGACTGAGCTCTGCTGTTGATCCTGGAGAAACTGTGGCTAGCAGGGCTGGGATTCAGCACACTATCACCAGACACACATTGTGCTTCCCCATCACACTCTCCTTCAATGACCAATTCAGAACCAATTGAAATAACTGAAATAGTTGTCGTAGGGCCAGCAGCGACTATCTTTAAGCCACTGATGCCGATTGAAATGAAGATATAATGAAAGGCCTGTAGCCTTCTGAGCAAAGGAGGAGGAAGTTCAGCGTTAGCTGATGCTAACTAGTGCTACACCTTATCTTTTAATACATGCCAATTACAAACAGGCCTTTTTTATTCTTACTGGCAATCTCCTTGAATAACACTTAGGACATCCTCACACCTTTTTTTTCTCCAATATGTCTGCTGTTCCGAAGGAGTGGGAGGGAGAGTGAATGAATGAACCGTGCAAAGACTCAGCACACATGTGAAAAACAAATAGAGTGTATGAGAAACTGTGGGCTGGCCAGGAAAAAGTCAACACACACTCAGGCGTATACACACACATACACTGTATTAATATTTCAGCAAACTGTCCACTGTTGGCTGGGCAACCACCAGCTTATCTAGGCTGGCCAGGTTGGGTTACCACCAGCGAAAGGCTTAGGCCATAGGCTGAATCAAGAGATCAAACATTGATGGACTAGAACAACCTAACCATGCTAGGTGTACATTTTTCATATATGAAAAAAGAAGACGCACATACAGATATAATATCCAAGCAAAATGTGTGTACAGCTGATTAGGTTTGCTGGGTTAGCCCCTGTTTGCAAACTGATTTACTGATGAGATAGTAAGCAGGACAAATCTGCCACGTTGACAGAGAAATCACATCCAAAAGCTGCCCACAGGTTAGACACACTACCTCTAAATTTCACAGTTGGCCTACAGTATGAGACAGGTGTGCACGGCACCGCTGCTCTGTGCAACAACAACCCAGGGATCATGCATCATACCTAGCCTATCTTACTACCTGACGTAGCATTTTCACTGCAAGAACGAGGCTAGACACAGCCAAAAACACAGCGCATAGCAATGGCAGGTTAATGGGAGAGATGGAGACGTGGCTGCCCCAAACAGTGCCCTCTAATGGTCCATCCCACCCTGTTCCCACTCAGGTCTGAGGCTGTGATGAGCTGTGACAGTGATGACATCACCTTCAATCACTGATGGGATGTTCAAGTGGAGCTGCTGGCTGGCTGACTCATTTCTCAACTTCAATATCCACTTTTGGAATACTAAATATGAGTTATGAGGGAACTCCTTAAAATGATTCCCTCTAAAGTTTTTCTCTGAAAAGAGAAAAATCTTCTTCACATTGTGCTGTAAAAGCATGGAGCAAATTTCCACAGGATGTAGCGCGGGCTCCTTCAGTTAACTCTTTTAAAAACAGATTGGATAAATTCTGGTCACCAAAGAATTTTTTTTTTTATTTATAAAGCTGATTTGTGATTATATGTTTAATTATTGTTATTTAAAACAAGTATATTGTGGTATTGCTTTTAGAGCTGCAGCAATAAGTCAATACGTTGATTAGTTGCCAACTATCAAATTATTATATCACTATTCTGATAAGTAATCAATTGTTTTGAGTCATTTTTAAAGAAAGAAAAAATCCATTATCCCTGATACCAACTTATTAAATGTTAATATTTTCTGGTTTCTTTAGTCCTCTATGACAGTAAACTGAATATCTTTGAGTTGTGGACAAAACAGGAACAATTTGAGGGCGTCTCTTTGGGCTTTGAAAAACAGTGATCACCATTTTTCACCATTTTCTGACATTTTATAGACCAAACAACTAATCAATTAATTGAGAAAATAATCGACAGATTAATTGATAATGAAAATAATTGCAGCCTAAATTGTTTTGTTGTATGGTTAGTTTGTTTTGAGTTGTAGAGTCTGGTGTGGAGGATTTATATCTTATACCAGAAATTTTTCAATAAATTTTAATAAAGTAACATGTTTGTAAAATATTCCATTTTGGTAGCAAGAGTCAGGACGGTCATCTCTGCTTATACAAGTTCAAAGTGAAACAAATCCACCTTGGAAAGGCCTCTGTGACAATTTGTTCTTGCCTATATTATCAGATGATCACATTGTTCATTCAGTGGTTAAATGTCACTGGTGTCCTCAACTCAAATGGAGAGGGAAAAAAATCACTGGCGGATTAAAGACCTAGCAGTCAACACGGGTGACTGTGGCAAAACCCACATATAAGCTACCACACTCTAATAGAGCCAGCATAAGATAAAGTTAGCAGTAGCTGCCTGATGGTACGGGGTGTTCACATAGGCAATACAATCTGTTATGATCACCGTTTTGCAGGAGAGTAATCGCCTGGTGAACTGTGATTATCTAGCGAGCAGCTTCCTCTAAACTGGCTGTCAAGTTAGCCAGGTTAGCTGCCAGTAACACAACCGCTAACTCCACATTAAGCCTCCTTCTTTAACACCTTGACAGCTAGTTAACATTGTCACATATTCCACTCACTCACTCATTACTTTGCCGACGTTAAATAAGCATTAAACCGGCTGCTGTAGCTTCTGAGAAATGACTGTTTAGCTTAATTATACGTTAGCTGGTCAGCCTACCTAATGTTAATTTACCTAACGTTAGCTAGCTAGTCAACGATAACGGTAACGGCGATGTGCAGTGTCGACTTAAAAACATCAATGAATGTGAATTTAAAAACGTTGGCCTCTCGTTGGCCGTTTTACCTCATCTTCCTTGTGATTCCTAATGCCACGTACTAAATCCTGAAGGTTTTTATCGAACATCCGATCGATGCTCCCTTTGACAATCTTCAAAGCCATGTCTGTCTGTGACTTGTACCGCTTCTTCTTCTCTTCCTGCGGGGCCAAGCGCCGTGCAGAGGTCTAGTGGGTGCCGACCGACCCGCTAGACTGTCTCTCATCCACCCGGGTACCGTGTGTGCAGGATCCGCAGCTGTTTACCGAGCCCGGGCAGCTGAAGCTGAGGGCCAGACTGGGGCGTCCTGTGCTGTGCAGAGACGCTGGCAATGGATCGGTGGAGGAAATGGCTGACAAAATGGCGTCTAAAGTCAGCTGACTGCTTGAGTATTATGCGAGATTCTCATGTGGGGAGCAGTTGAATTAAAGGTCTAGTCCCCCCGATCACGGCAGTTAACTCTGCCCATTATGAGTAAACAGATCTTTCTAGCCTTAATTATATGTTTTAAGAATGGGTTCACTATTTTTCAAATCGTGTCTTTAAACAACAATCAGGTGCCCAAATGAACATTAAAATAGTTTTTTTTTCTTGTAATAATCATTTGTCCTGTTCATATTGGCCATTAGAAGATCCCTTCGTAATGCACTTATAATGTAAGCATTGAGGCCAAAATCCACAAGCCTCCTTTTGTGCAAAAATGTGCAAAAATGACTGTAAATACGGCAAATATCCACTTGATATGACTAACTTAGATTGCCAAAGCCTAATATAAGCTTTGGATAAACTTTTAAATGCATTTTTGTGACTGTGTATTTTGGCCCCATCACTTACACTGAAAGCACATTTGAAGGGGATCTTTTAATAGCCAGTATGAACAGGAGGAATGATTACAGCAAGGAAACCCTCAATCTGTGTTCATATGGGCACCTGACTGTTGTTTTAAGACAGACTTGAAAAATTGTGAACCTATCCTTTAATTACTCATAAAATTCAACAAGTCATTCACAGGCCAGCAGTAAGTGGAGTATGAACGAGCAGCAGGCTATATTGCATATAAGGTTGTCTAACCTTGTGTACCATATACCTACAATTCAATGTGATGTTGTTGGAAAACCTCCTTTTACATACAGCAAATGAATTAAAAGCAAGTTTCACACACCAAGAAACAAGATAGGAACAAAACCATGCTGAGATTTTTATTCAAGTCTCAACTAAGTGATAGAAATGCTTTACCAATTTACATAGCACTAAAAACACCTGTTGTATGCGTATCACAGGAAAAATGTCAAAATAGGCTGCAGCTACATGAGATCTCAATAACTTTTAAGGGCAGTTTTCAATCTGTACAGTTATTCCATTTATTATGCAGGTTACTGAAAGCAGACACTATGGGGAGACGAGAGTGCAAGGTGTGTAACTCCACGGCAATTATTATTTTAAACAAAACTGTAAATGAAAATACCTGCAAACAAGGCTATAAAAAGTAGGTGGACCTCAGTTGGAAAACAGCTGCAAGTGACTCAATTCATGGCTTTACATTTCAGACTGGATTAACTGGATCAAGACCAGATAATTTAAAAAACATACTTAACATAAAATACTCACAAATAGTACTTCACCACTCTCACAATGTCATACACACAGACAGGAGGCCTTTGTGATGTTTTGTTGGCTTTATAAAAAAAAAAAGAAAAAAAAAGAAAAAAAGAAAAATGAAGTCAAAAGATGTAAGGGCTGCACAAAATCTTCAAAGTGAAAAATTAATGGCATGGCTCCATTTCCACCCAACTTCCCCACAAGAATCATTAAAGTTCCATCTCATACTACTGCAGCCTAAATTCTGGTTAGAAGTGCTAAAAATGTAATCATTCAATATGGTATGAAAGACCAAAGTCAGAGTTCACGTGGTAGAAAGAACAAAGTAGCCAGGTGTAGGGGTACAGAGTGAGGATCCAGGACGGGCTGAGTGTCGTATAAAAGGAAACGTACATTTCAGAAACAAAAGGGATTTGCGGAGCGCCACAAACTATCACACTAATAAGCTTTCCTTTTTCGCTGTGATAAATAATGGACCAAACAGTTTGAGCAACAGGGCCTTCTGGTTTGATATCTGTATAGTACAAAATGTCCAAAACATCAACATTGGCGTAACAGATAGTGTAGGAAATGCTGTATATGTGTGTGTGTGTGTGTGTGTGTGTGTTTGTGTGTGTTGGGCCAGGGGCACTGTATGAAGTCAAACAGAGGCCACCATCTTTAGCACTTGGTCCATTGCAGTGGTTGTTAAGGGTCTTTCAGCTTTCTACAGGAGACGGTTCCATCTCTGCAGAGATGGAGTTGTCTGCTTCTTCATACGTGTTTGTCTGTTGTTCAGCAGGGCTGTCTGGGCTCCGTCTACAGAGGAAGTACATTAGATCATGATTACCTGTATGTTAAACATGAGAGCTACTCACATAAGTATTATCTTGGTTAGTAAATCTGATAATTACACAACCATTAAGCAAGATGTACAGTGATTGTAGAGCCAATGAACAACACATTGCTTCAAGTGGGATGTTCACCTGATTGGGCTTGAAGCAGGATGATCATTATTCTCCTCCTGGGCAGGTGATTTGGGCTTTTCCTCTTCTTCCGCATGATCCTTTTTCTGTTCTGACTCCCCATTCACAGGAGTTGAATCTAGAAAGAAATAGAAATATTTTTTAAATCACGTTGATCAAATGCATTCATTTATGCTGACTTAGGATATGATGGAAAATTAACTTGGCTGGAAGAAGATAAGTATGTAATGGAAGACCTAGATGGCAGCAAGATCTACAATGTGCTTTTTACCTGTGTCTTGTGTCTCTTTCACATCATCTTCAGGTTCCTTGTTGTCTGTTTTGGGTTTAGCTGCCACATCTGCCTTGCCCACAAAACGAAGTTTTAACTTGTTGTAGACTTCACCAGCTTTCTCCATGACTGCAGTGCTGGCTTTATACCGCCGAATCTATATTGTTCATGACATGAAAACACATAAAAGAAGTTGAGAATGGATGTTATAGTCATAGTAGTCTGGGAGTTGTCTTACAATCAGGTTAACCTACTAAGACCTTCTGAGGATAAGAAGCACACTGAATAAAACAATGTAGGCAGATGTATCATATTTAACATTGTACTGTTGCAGTTAAATAATAAATACTGTGAACAGTAAAACACCTAAATATGTTATCATAGTTTTATATTGAGTAATTTATATAAATTAAAATATACATAGCTAACTGGAGACTACTGGTTTCATTTCACATC
Organism: Thunnus albacares; assembly: GCF_914725855.1. NCBI lineage: Eukaryota > Metazoa > Chordata > Actinopteri > Scombriformes > Scombridae > Thunnus > Thunnus albacares. Next base: position 20,624,531 of record NC_058114.1, on the reverse strand, counting down.
TCAATGCAAATCAGTTTAAACCGGTGGAATAGTATCCAAATATTATTAAAATTCAGGCAGTTAGACTTTGACTGTTTAATGACATCTATGTCCTGTTCGCAAATGTAAGAGAACCCACAAGTTAAATTTACAGAAAATATATTCAATACAGTATATGTTATAAGACAAAGTATGTAACTATTCAACTAGGGCACCATCAATGCATATTTTGATATGATTTATCTATTCCTAATGCAAGCACACATACAAAATAATGAGAAGACACACAGCCAGAAGGCAAGAAAATGTACCTTTTTTAGTGTGGCAATAACTTCAGCATTCTTATGGAGGATCTGGCTGGTGACGGGCACAGCTTCAAGCTCTTCCAGGGCTTGTAGACACCGCTCTATGTCCTAGAGAACACACAATACATAAAAATGCAGTTGTCATGCTTCCAGAAAACACAGAAAGGAGGGAAACTTGACTTTCTACCAGAGATGGTTATGAAAGATGTCACTTACTGGGTTGTCCACTTTGAGTGCAAACTTAATATCTGTGTGGAGTTTTTGAAGCTTTTCTTCAGGCGACGGTTCTGCATATGGACACACAACCCTCAATTATTACTTTCCCTCTTAAAAAATATCAATGTACAGTAATTGTGAAACTGAATGACGGTATGAAACACTGACCCTTTTTCTTTTCCACTTTCTTCTCTGGAGGCCTCTCTGGTTTGCGTTTGGGTTTTTCAGGCTTAGACCTGAGGGAGAGAGAGAGGAAACTCTGTGATCTGTGCATATTAAATATTTAATGAAGTTCCTCTAATGAGGTCTGAATACTGTGTAGTCTTCTGTTGCCCGTTGTGCACTCACCTTGCTCTGGACTTCTCTTCTGACCGCCGGGCCTTCTTCTCTTTTAGCTCTTTCTCCTTTCTTTCCTTTCTCTCCTTCTCTTTCTTTATTCTTGCCTTATTCTGGTTGTCTGACTTCTTGGGTGGTTTCTTCACCTTTTGAAGAGGAAAAACAGCAGACGTTAAACAAATGCGTTTTGTCAGTACATAATCTTCACACACACACACACACACACACACACACACACACACAACATAAACAATTTTCTGCATCTGGCAAATATAAAACCACTGTCTAAATAAGAGATGCTTTTCAGTCCTTATGTACCTCAGATGGTGGTGGAGAATCGGAGTCGGAGGGCGCAGGGATCGGGGGTGGAGGGGGTTTTTTGGACTTCTTCAATGGGTGATCATCTACGCCTTCATCCGAGCTGCTGCTGTCACTGTCACTCCCTTTTTTAGCCTCTTTGTCTTTTTTCTTTTTCTCCTCTTCCTCCTTCTCTCTCTCGCGTAGCCGGCGGATCTCCTCTGCCTCCTCCTTTTTCCGGCGCTCCTCCAGCTCTCTTCTCCGTTCCTCATCTCGTTTCTTCCATTCACTGATGCGGTCTGGTTCACTGTCACTGTCAAAAAAACAGGATCATGCTGCATTTTATAACAAGCTTATATGTACATCCACATTTTTAGTACCATATTTGATGTGTGGTGCAGTAAAAACCCTTATAGCAGCCTGACCTGTCGCTGTCGGAGGATGATGAAGGTGCTCGTTTGGCTGGGGCAGGTTTAGGTTTCCGTGCACGAGGCTTTGGAGCTGGCTTCTCTGTGGACGGGAAGAAAAACAAGCAAAGAGCATGAACAACTGGGCACTGCTACATTTAGATACTAGATAAAAACCGTTCCTATATCAAACTATATCATTAAGGTTTTCTAATCTAACAACCTGCACCTTTCTTGCGTGCCTGTGGGCCCTTCCGAGGAGGCGGATCTGAGTCTGATTCAGACTTTGAGCCAGACTGGGATTCTGAGCCAGACAGAGCTGGTCGAGGCTTCTCGTCCTCTGATTCGCTGTCCACCACTTTCTTCTCTGATCCTGATGCTGAATCTGAATCCGAATCAGATGAAGCTTTCTGCAACATCACGGAGAAAAGGAGACAGAAGAGGCGATAGAGGAATAAATCACAAACTACCATGTCAAAACTACTCAAATATGGTTCAAGAGTGCAAATAGTTCACCTTTTTCTTCCCTCTGCTTCCTGGTTTCTTTCCACCTCGTCCGGCAGATTTCTTCTCTGGAGTAAAATCCTATCAGACAAAACAAATGGTTAACATTCATTCACTGTAAATGGTCAGAATATCCAACACTGATGACATGTTGTGTATGTGTAATAACCTGGTCACTGTTCTTGCCAGAGTCAGACTCTGAAGGGGTGGGTTCTGATTCTGAGGGGGATCCACTCTCTTCATCTCTGTCACTGGACGAACGCCGAACCTTTTTTGGAGGAGGAGGCCGCTAAGATAGAAATTACAGACATGGAAACAGATTAAACTTAACTTTGTCTATTATATAAATGGAGTTATTTTTCATAAGGCAAACAATCTGACCACTCGAACATGCTCTGTTGCCATAATGATGGGTTCCATTAAGGATGGCTCATTATGCTTTTATGATTGCTATGACAACTGATATAAAAAAGGAAGCTAACAGTAATTAATGTCTTTTTTGCTACCTCCTGTTTTCATTCTTACATATGCAGACATAGTATCCATGCATTCTTATTTATATGGTTACTTTAGTGCTGCTGATGGTTTTGTGACTGCTGCATCCCTTTTGTACCATCAACTGTGACCAAGAATGCATTTTTCCATTCACTACAATAACATGGTTATATTATGAATTACCTTAACAGCCGGTGGCTTTCGCTTCACCCCTCCTCCCCTTCCTCGGTCTTCACTCCCAGAATCTGAGTCAACCTCACTTCCCGAGTCTGCTTTCTGAGGCACCATGGCTTCTTCGTCGTCGTCATCCTCATCGCTTCCTCCTCCAGCATTGTTGCCCTCGCTGTCAGATGAGCTGGCTGGCTGCAGACAAACCGCGATAAGAAGATTAAGATGAATTTCTCATTGCAATGCACTGCAGTCTAGGAAGTTGGAACTGCAGCATATTATGCTATCCTTGACATTTCACATTGAAGCATGAAATAAAACTGTGGGACAGAGAGAAAGAGATGGAACAAAGTTCCTTAGTTGGAACCAAGTAGTAGATGTTGCAGTAAGCATTACATCTTAAATTGCTGCGAGCAGTTTTTTAATCTAAGAGCATGACAAGTTCATTTATATAGTACCTTTCTACAACCAGGCAATTCAAAGTGCTTCAAATGTTGCCATTTACCAGAGACTTGCTTGTGAGTTGAAAGACAATGGACATAAAAATTTGACATTCGGATTATGAACAATGAATGAGGTTGACCAATTAGAAAACACCAAAATAAATACAGTTTGACAACTGAAGTTCAAGTAACTTCTGAGTCTATATCAACAGCATCTTTTAGAGTCCAAGCTAATGAATTATGGATGCTTCAGGATTTCAGATTTCTGATTTCAGGGTAACTTACCACAGGTGGGGCACTGTAGGAGGCATGTGGATTGTTCTGGATCTCCCATAAACCTTCATTGAACCCCTTCCTTTTGTTGGGCTTTCCGTAGCGTTCTCTGTACTTCTCATAGGCAAAAAGGTCCTTTGCAGCGAGGAATGCACTGCGAAACAGTGAGATTAAAAAAATGTGAACAATTCAACTGCTATACTAACTAAAACCAAACAAGTGCCAAATGTTATCACATTATGGTTGTTCTACACTAACTTAAGATTTAAAGGCAGCTGACTGTGCCACCTTGTGATGGATTGATATAATGCAGGTGCCATCTTGTCAAACAGATGGTGTCTGATGCCAGATCAGACATATCAACACATCTCTCAAAAACATACTGTACACTCAAACTGTAAGTGGTTAACAGCAAACATTCAGAAAAGTATAAAGCCTCAGAAAAGAGACTGAAAAGCAGTGGTGTGAGTCAAAAGTATGTGTTTTTATGCCTCACACCATTGCTCACAAACAGGATATGATTATAAAAAACAGATGAGTCAAAGACTAAATTTAAAAATGGCAAAGCCAATTCAACAATGCATGATTGAGGAGCAACCGTGCTATAGTCAATAGATTTCATCCATCCAATATTGTGATTTAATTCACCACTTATTTATATTGATTCCATAGTGCAATTGCAGTCAGTTCAGCTTAAACAGGTCTGTGCACACAGATAAGATAAGATAAGATAAATAAAATAAGATCAGATTTTATTGATCCTCAGAAGGGAAATTTGCATGTTGCAGCAGTGCATGAAACAAGGTCACAGATAATAACTTGAGGTAATAAACACAACAAAATAAAAAGTAAATGGAATTCAATTTATATACATGATAAACATTGTAGACATGACAATACTTGGGCTACATGACCTGACTTGAGGATCGTAAAGATAGAAAAGTTGTACAAAATATGTGCAGAAGTAATGGTTCTGGTAGATGTAGCTATAGATGTATATGTGTATATATTATATAGGTGAAAATAAAGACAATAAAGTTCTGTACTTACGTTTCATGGGTCCCAAAGAAGAAAATTGGGATTTTATTAGGGGGTGGCTTCACTGCCCCATCAGCCACATCTTCAATCTGTAAACAAACAAGACTTTTAAGTAAGAAAGTTGAAAAAAAAAAAAAGCGGCAAATGGAAAATATCGCATAACTTTTCTTTGGACCTGAAACTCAAGTTAACATGCCTAAGTTACATGAACTACTGTGTAGTTTGTTGGTAATTCTGGAAAAAATAAAGCTTTGTAGGTTCAATTTAGATTATTTAATTTGAATGAACGCGTGGTGCAAAACGAGCTAGTTTTATGTGAGGGAAGAGTGTTTGCTATTTGGAAATGTTTGCACAGGTATCTCAAACGTCATTTTCAAAATAACGTTAGCCTCGCTGCTGTAACGTCTCCATGCACATTAGGCCAACAGCATCTCATGCAAATTATGCTGCTCATACACCGACTGTGGGCCTGTAACGCAGCCTGTCAGCCCAGCAATCATCAAGTTACATATTAGTTTAATATTTATCCATGCTAGACAGTGCCGAGGATACACAGAGGACCTTCTCCAGCGTCCCATGCAGAGCAGCCCACCCCCTCCTCCGCCTCTCCGGCTGCTATTAACGTTACTTGCTTACCCTGGCTGGCCAGTGGGGGTACCCCTTCATTTTGGCGAAGACCAAGTCTCCAGGCTGGAAGTTGTGCGGCATTGTCCTGCTCCTCTTAGCAGCCGGGGTTTGAAGCGTATTCGGCCGCGTAGCCTTTTTGTGTCTCTCTGCGTTTGCTGTTTTCAGGTCGACACGAAACCTGGAAACGATGGGGTTAGCCAGCAAGCTAACAGTATACTGTCGTTACCGCGAGAAGAGACTGTAGGCGATATTTTTTTCCTAGGATGGCGAAGTCGTGACTCGGCCTATTCTGCCTCTGATTGGCTTACCCTGATATTCTAACCCTAATTCTAACCAATCCCACCACTAATGCCTAACCCAACCAACCCAACCAACGAAGGCAACGACTACTAGCCAATCGGAGGCAGAGTAGGGCGGGTCATGGTTTCAACGTCCTAGGAAAAGAAAATTGGCGGACGGTTGCGTGAAAGCTGGCACAACCGCACAAAACACGTCCGGTACAAAATCGTTCACCCTTCAACATACAGGACTTTCTACTGGAAAGCAAGCAATTGTTAAAAAAAAAAAAAAAAAAGATAGCAGCTACAAATAAAATGAGGGTTTGCAATCAAATGAAAATGCTAAAGAATGCTTAAAAGAGAAAAACTTTCAAAAAAGTAAGTAACAAAATAAGGGGAAAAAAATTGAGTGCAATTATCACTTTTTAGAATTACAAATACCCAAATACAGGTACAACTGCAGATACATACAAAAGCTCTACAATATGATCACTAAATTTGAACAGATTAGACACTAGACGACCATAAGAGGACAGTTATTTGTCTTTATTTTGATTTTTATATCCTATGGGACAGGTATACGTCCCATTGACAATGTGACTTAATTTTCAAGAGAGACCTGAGATTTTTAGGGTTTTTTAGTATTTGAGTACACTGCCACTGTCAAGGCACATACACACAGCTTCCATCTGCTCCACTGACAAACAGTGTGCGTTATACAGGAAATGCAGACAGTAGACATGCTTTCAAGTGTTATTAGCTTTTTAAAAACCTATTTATCCAACAACTTAATTTGGTTTATACAAACTTATGTACAAACAAAAGGGATAATGAAGAGTGGCACATAAATATAGAAACTAAAAACTGGTTTTCAAGGCATTGCAGATGACCATAGTCTTGATGGTAGATAGTTTTATTTATTTATTTTGGCCATGTGGTGCTTCAAAGTAATGTCTCTTAAATTCAGTCTTCAACTCGTGTAGTCTGAGTTTTCTTTACCATTGCATTTAAAATCAGATTTAAAAAGAAAAGGAGAAAAAATCCATACATGAATCTCAGTCCTGTGCAACATGTTCAACAACAGTCCTAAAAGGTTTCCACATAAACATTCATGAAATAAATGTTTCTGTTCCAAAATCACAAACTCCACAATATTCACAAATGTCATATATACACTTATTAAAAAGCTGCTTCTTTTGGTAAATTAAATGCGTACCTTTAAAATGACTAAATTATGTAAAGTTGCTGAGTTTTGTTCTGCAAAGTAAATTATGCTTCGATGTCAAACCGGAAATACAATCGTGCAATGTTGTGAAAAGCTTCACTCATCCGGATGAAGCAGCCTCATCATTTCCACCCGATAGGCCAACCAGAGCGGAAGTCCCTCCTTTTCTGCTTCCCTATTGGCTGCTGTACGATCAGTTTTACAACTACCCAATAACAGATTACAAACTGGAAGGCAGCGTTGACCTCCCCCCGAATTCACCTCTAATACGGAGCCATGTTTCGGTCTTTGAGACGCGTCCAGCAGTTTAACTGCAACCTCCTGACTTTGCAAAGAGTCAGCGTCAACTCTAAACTCCACATCTGCACGTCCAGAATGGCTAGCTCGGAGTTCAGGCTCGAAAGGGACACGTTTGGTGAGCTCAAGGTCCCGGCTGACAAGTACTACGGTGCCCAGACAGTCAGATCCACCATGAACTTCAAAATTGGGGGACCAACCGAGAGAATGCCGATCCAAGTCATCAAGGCCTTTGGGATCCTGAAGAAAGCGGCTGCTCAGGTTAACAAGGACTACGGCCTGGATCCAAAGATAGCAGATGCAATCTGTAAGGCTGCAGATGAGGTTTCAGCTGGCAAACTGGATGATCATTTCCCTCTGGTGGTGTGGCAGACTGGATCAGGAACTCAGACCAACATGAACGTCAATGAGGTGATCAGCAACAGAGCTATTGAGATCCTTGGAGGAAAACTAGGCTCCAAAGACCCTGTCCACCCTAATGACCACGTCAACAAGAGTCAGAGCTCCAATGACACCTTCCCCACTGCCATGCACATCGCTGCAGCCACGGAGGTCCACCAGGTTCTGCTGCCCGGCCTGCAGACTCTGCATGATGCGCTGGCGGCTAAGGCTGAAGAGTTTAAAGACATCATCAAGATTGGGCGCACACACACTCAGGATGCTGTCCCACTGTCACTCGGACAAGAGTTCAGCGGTTATGTCCAGCAGGTGAAGTACAGCATAGAGAGAGTGAAGGCAGCTATGCCCAGGGTGTATGAGCTGGCAGCAGGAGGCACAGCAGTAGGAACAGGACTCAACACCCGCATCGGCTTTGCTGAGAAGGTAGCCTCCACTGTTTCCTCTCTAACAGGCCTGCCGTTTGTGACAGCTCCAAACAAGTTTGAGGCTCTGGCAGCCCATGATGCCTTGGTAGAGCTGAGCGGGGCACTGAACACAGTGGCTGTCAGCATGATGAAGATCGCAAACGACATTCGATTCTTGGGGTCAGGACCCCGCTCCGGCCTGGGAGAGCTCATCTTACCAGAGAATGAACCAGGAAGCAGCATCATGCCCGGTAAGGTGAACCCCACCCAGTGCGAGGCCATGACCATGGTGGCAGCTCAGGTGATGGGAAACCATGTGGCAGTCACCATCGGAGGAAGCAACGGACACTTTGAACTCAACGTCTTCAAACCTATGATGGTCAAGAATGTGCTGAACTCTGCTAGGCTGCTTGGCGACGCATCCGTCTCCTTCACCAACAACTGTGTGGTGGGCATCCAGGCCAACCACGAGAGGATCAACAAGCTCATGAATGAATCCCTGATGCTGGTCACCGCGCTCAACCCACACATTGGTTATGACAAAGCAGCCACCATCGCCAAGACAGCACATAAGAAAGGCACGACCCTGAAGGCCATGGCTGTGGAGCTGGGATACCTGACCGAGGAGCAGTTCGACCAGTGGGTGAAGCCAAGTGACATGCTGGGGCCAAAGTGAACTCTGACAGCACAAGAAACACTACAAAACAAAGAAAGTGGGGAAACTTAGTTTTTTCCAATTAAATCAAAGCCGTTGAACTGAATGAACAAAACTTGCTCTGAATCCCTCTCTTAAATGAATCCTTCTCTTAAACAAATTCATCTCTTAAATTAACATATTGAGAATCCTTCGCAGTTGTTTGATGCAGACCTCTTACTGTCTGTGTTTTGCATATACTAGTATGTTTCACTTTTGAATAGGGATGAGGGAAAAAAATTGGTGCATTTTAGACCTGGGCAAAGTGGTATTTAGATTTTACAATTTAATTGGGTTTGCTTTGATGTATCACACTTGTTAATGTTGTTAATGCAGTAACTCACACATTTGGGGAGGGATTTCTGATCACACACCCAACAGATCCAACAGATTGACATTTGTTGATGCTATTTGAGACCCAGGTTAGTCATACATACCTCTGTAACTCTTACATAAAATTGTGTTTTTTCAGGGTTATTTATCTGTTGATAAAATAAGCACACCTGTTGCTTAACATCAAAAGAATGGAGTTTCACCATCAATTCCATCTTTTACTGTAGAAGTAGCATTTGTGTATTTGTACATCAACTCCTTGGTTTTCATATTTTAAAATGCTCTTCATTGTCATTCTGTTATTTTCTACCTTCAAGGCAGTTCAGATGTTCACATTGTGCCATCCCAAAAGGTGTCATGATGGATTACTGTAACATGTATGTTCTGGTTTACAGTATGTGTGCCATTTCCAGTTCAATGAAATGTGTTAATAAAAAAGCAACTATATACTGGTTTCAGACTTTTTTCTTCATAATTCATATTTACACACACTTTTAAATTTAAGAAATATTAGCTTATGTGATCTATGTATGGTCAAATTACCAGAAGGATTTATTCTGTAAGACTAAGAAAGAGACAAAGTAAAACAAATGTGTTGACTTAAAATCTTTAATGGATACAACTGAAATGACAGAAAAACAACAGATCACTGCCAATGAAACAGATTTTAATATATAAAACTAGCAATAAAAAATGTACAGTTCAAAAATGTGACCTGGCAGCTTTTGTATAAGTAGGAAATAAAACAACAAAGTGAACATTTTCTCCCTCATTTGGTCCAGCTGACTTTGGGAATATCATAATGCTCTGTCAGGGTGTCCAGATGGCGATTGAAGTCCTGCAAACAAACAAAATGATAGAAGGTTTGTTATTATTTGGTAACATGTCTCTGTTAATAAATACGAAAATATTTTAGCTGTAGTTTAGACATGGATTATACACGGATCACCTAAAATGATCGACTTGAATAAATGTGCTGTTACACAAGTTTGAATCAATAAGTTGGACTGAATGCTGTGCAAGGTCTGACAGGACTTGCCTCAACTCTGTGTTTGTGTGTCTTTGACGCTTTGTTCAAAATCCTCTCCATTTGCTGTTGAGAAAGAAAGAAGAAAATAAATGTGAAAAACTTGAAAGTACATTATTACTGTCAGTCTAGGCGCACAGTCAATGTAGACATACCCAAAACACCTGCGGAAATAAATCCCCATTCATACATACAGTACTATACAACAACTAAGTTATAGTCAAACACCCAAACCCACAAAATACTGAGAATATGTTTAAAAGTAAAACATACTGGATATGTATTATTTTCTAACATCTTAACATGTTTTTGGACAATTGGCATGTTGATCTGCTTACCCATTACGTTAAGAAAACACACCACTATATGTTCATGTTATGGTATGATAGTACTTTGGAAAAGATGAAAGTTCAGAGTAGCACAAAAGTTAATGATCCACTAACCACTTATTGATAATTCTGATGTTTCTGATCTCACTACTACGTAAATGCTGTTTGTGAACCCATAAGAGAAACATTTAATTCATCGTATGACTGGAAAGTTCATTTTCCAAAAGTTCACTGCCCTGTTTGATTTTTATTTGTGTTTTAGTGTAAACACAACTTCAAGCTAATGTTTATCCTTTAGACAACTTCTCTATGAGCTTTGACTATAGCTGCAAAATGACTTGTTTTTCACTGCATTATGCTTAAGTATGAATCCTTACACTAGTAAGACATTTTGGCTGATACATTAAAAAAAACAACATGTAAGTTAACAGCAGCCTCCCCAGCTTTTATTTATATATTTATATCTCTTTTGTGGTAGTTGTGTTTTCTCTCACCTTCTACTTTTTGATTGTTATGCGCCACAAACACAAAGGCAAGTTCCCTGTCTGTGGAAATCTATGTGGCAATAAACCTGTTTCTGATTCTGATTTTTGATGATGTAGTTGACAGTAAAAGTAGGTACTTATTACTACTGTTACTAATTTTATCAGTCATGCCTGTCCCTCAAATCCTCGACCTGCAGCTCTGAAATGCTGTAGAACATCAACTCACCCTCTTCTCTTGCATCTTGTCAAAAGCCATTTGTGCAGGTGTCCTTTTGTCAACATATGCTTTCTTGGCTTTCACCTCCTCATCATTTTGATTGGTCACAACCTGCTCCAAACGATGTTTACTCTCTTTATCCTTCTTCTTCTTCCTGAAAAGGGATATGCAACGAACAGTTAGTAGATCAATAGCGTGCCAGGCTATCCACAGGCAAGTAAAGAAAGAGAGCTGCAGCAGGGACAGAATAAAGAGACATTCAAACATTCAAACAAAAAGGTAGACAAGTTATTTTTACCTTTTGAAATACAATCACAATATCTTTATAGAGTAAATTATATTTACTCGTTCCTCTAATTTTTTCTTTTAAATACATTATACATTTTAAATACTCTACTTGTTTTCACAAATAGAATAAAGGTTTCACAAATCTGAAAATCATAGTATGGTGGTTTTTGACCTGGATCTGGTCTAATGTGGTCTGGATAGGGAAATATCAGTGAAATTGCTCTTTTTGTGTTTTCACAAATAGAATAAATTGTTTCACAAATCTGAAACTATGTTTTAATGAGTCTCTGGAGTACCCTTGTTAATATAGTCCAGATTTGACAAGACTAAGTATACTGATTATTGATCTTGTTTTTTGGTCTGAAAGGAGAAATGTCAGTTAAATCGCCCTTTTTTCAGTTTTCATAGGAAAAATAAAGGTTTCACAAGTCTGAAAGTGGGTTTAAACAACAATTTTTCATAAGTGTAAATGGTGCAAAAACGGGGAATCAGCCGCTAAATACCATTATGTATGTTTCCCTTAACTTTCCCCTCAGAATCCCCTGCTTAATAGCTGTGCTAAGCTACCTATACCTACGTACTAATACGTTGTACAATTTATTTAGTATTTATTTTATTAATTAAATATTATCTTTGACATGTTTATATTAAGCATGTCGAAATTAGCTTGACATTTTAAGATCGCGTGTATCTTCTGTCTGTACCCCCTTTTGTAACTGTTTTTGTGTAACTTGGCTGGCTAACGTTAACGTCTATTAGCTGATGTTTTCTGGCCTCATCTTTACCACTCCATATGTTACCGTGCAGGTTGTTTGGGTCTCAGATGGGAAAATTGGGTTTTCTACTGTATATTGCTGTTTCAGTAATGGATTTACCTAAAAATTCCTTCAGCTTATCTCAGATAACGTTAGCGTACCACTATGTTTTCTATTAGCAAACAGGCTAACATTGGCCTCGCACCCCGGCGATTCTGTACTCTGCGGCTGCCCATTTAACTCATTTTTAACACGTAAACGCACTGTATCTGACTAAAATACAATAAAATGTCAGACGACTTACTTTTTTGCAGCTGAAGAGGCTCCTACACCCTTAAATTTCAGGGTACTCTTCTGGACAGTGGCGTACTCCGACATTTTCGAGAAGCCTTTAACGTCTTCTTCTCCTTTGTTTTTACACTACCAGGCGCCGGTGGATCAGTGCTGCCACCTGCCGGACTGAGAGGAAGCGACACAAGCACGATTAGTGTGTCTTCCAGGCCAGAGAGAGGCGGTAAAGATTATTTTTCAGAGTTAAACATTAAAGCAGAAAACGGAAGTTGAAGAAACTATGAATGTCAAACTGTAGCATGGTGAGCAGCACTGTGAGGTAACCTACAGTAAAAATGTCGGGATATAGTTTATTTAGGATAGCATTGTCAACACAATGCAACGCTGCAGCATTACTCTGCAGGACGAACATGTTAAACAGACCGCAGATATGCGGATATGCGAAAAAAGTGGGTGAGTAAAGAGGACATCTATCTTCTCTATTCAGAATCAGAATCATCTTTATTAGCCAAATATGTTTACACATACAAGGAGTTTGACTCCAGTTTAGTGGCTATCATGTACTTACACAAAATAACAACACAACAATCTTCGGAAACATACACAAGGAATGACTTTATACTGGTGAAACATGTTTCTGTGAACTGTAAACAGGACACAAATAGTACAAAGAAGTGAAGAGTGCTGAGATAAATATTAAATGGTAAAAAAAAAAGACATTTTACTTAATAAAAATGCAGTAGATGGTTATATCCCTCAGTGTCCTTTAGTGCCAGTTTTATTTTGGGTAAGGTAATGAAACAGTTTAGTAGATCTAGGCAATATGAACAAAATCAAATATCACAATATTTTTGATCTAATAGCTCGATATTGACATTGTGACAGGATTGTAGGGATCACTATTGGCGCTTTCACAAAATATTTACACAGTGAGATTTTTGATAAATAATCATCAGTAATGTGGATATAATGACCGTGGGTAAAGACAAATAATAGAGCAGCTAGAACAGTCTGGTAAGTTCAGAAAATTACTGAAAATTGCTGAAAATTGCCTTTAAAAGCAGGAAAAGACAACACTTATTAACACAATATTACAATATCCAAAATCTAAGATGATATCTACTCTCATATCACGAAATCGATATAATATCGATATGTTGCCCAGCCCTACAGTTTAGCTTACTCCACTGTATGGGATTTAGAATGGAAAGTAAATGGTGGTTAATTGCTGTTGCGGTGTAGCAATACGTATTTGTCTTGTTTATACTTTCACTGGGCACTTTATTAGGAACACCTGAGTAATCTAATACTCAATTATCACCTTTCTCACAAACTGAAAATGTATACGCTTCGTAAAGGTAGAGAGCTGTTGTATTGGATTGCATTAGATTGCACAGGTGTTCCTAATAAAGTGCTTTATCTGCGAGTGTGTGTCCCTTCACAGTTCTTCCACCCACCTCAATCACCTGTATATGAATATGCCAATCATGTGTTATAATCAACAAAATGTCAGATGCTTGCTCTTTTTTCTCTCAGTAAGTCAATAAGCCAGTCTCAACACATCATTATACTGGTGTTAATATCACGTCACAAATCTCTTTCCCCTGTCATCCAGCGGCTAAAGGTAAAGGTAAAGGCATGGTGAAAGAGGAGCTGAAAGGTCCAGAGGTGTGTAAAGACCCTGTCAGACTTACATCTTATGCAGTGGGGGTCAACATCTTCAAGCAAGGAGAAGACCCCAAACTAAAGCCCCCTGAGGAGTATCCAGAGTGGTGAGGACACATATTTCTTTCTTTCCTGCCTCTGTTTTCCATTGCCTCTGATAATGGTTACTTGATGTGTAATGTTTTTGTTTTTGTCAAATTTAATTTCCTCCTTTTAAACATTTATTTTTTGAGAAAACACTTTTAGCTAGTTCAAAATGAACAAGTAAAGGGTTATCAATTTGCCATGCTGGGGCAGAAATTGGTACACATATTTTACCCATATAAAGATTGCTTTACATTAACATTTACTTAATTGAATCCATCCATAATTTTTTAGTCATCATATGCAGCCTTTCACTATTACTATTGCTCTCTCCACCATGACAAAGTGAATGCAGTTGAAAGGTTAAGTTTCAGTAGTTGATAGGCATTCCTGGAAATCATGCATCATACAGAAACAGATACAGAAGGAGGTTGAGGGAAACGGGTATACTAGTTGATTGATGATAAATACAGTCAAAGACAGGTGGAAAGAAGAGCAGACACATTTTACTTGAGACTGTGTTAGATAATTGGGAGGCTTTGGTGTAATTATGTCCACCCTTTGTAACTATGATTTTACTCTGGAGGAAAAAGGGCATGTCATTTGCATTCACTGATCCTCTCTGCTTTTATCATTCACTCAGGTTGTTCCAGTTGAACCTGGGAAAACCCAAAGACCTGCACGACATGGAGTCGGACACCTGGGAGTACTGGAAGCGTCTGAGGAAGGGAAACATTTGGCGTTACAACAAACTACACAAAGGGAAGAAGTTTTAGGCCTTCACTGGACTTCCTGTACACTGGTTTGCTTCAGACTCATGTGGACTGAATTACCTGACATTGGTTTATGTTCAGAGCCCATGTCAACTTCCTGATCGAAACACTGTCAGAGAGAGTCACCTCTTTCCTACTTACCACGTAGAAGGGCAGTTATTTGAAATTATGCAGCATATACAGTGGTATCCCTGTGTTGGCCCTCTGGTGACAAGTTGAAACCTTAAAGGAAGATTGTTTCTGAATTAGACTGTAGTAAGGCCTAAATATGAGAAAACCAGAATCCTCAGAAAGGTTGATTAAAACTGAAAACAGTAGTTGAGAAAACAGTCTTTCCACATTGTCCATTTAATAGCTCATGTATCACACAATCTTTCTCAGGAGATGGACTTTTCCTGCTTGTCATGGAATTTGATATCTTCAAATTTCAAAGATCATGTGAAACAGTTGAAAGCACGAGAACAGCTACTAAATGCACCATGTGGAGAGATTGTTTTGCCAACTTCAGAGAGTTAGTTGTACTGGATTTGTTGCAGGGCTTCTGCATTGGATTGAACTAATTTGTACATGTATTCATGGTTTTATTTGTGTTTGAAGACACCTTGCTTGTCGTTGATATTTCCACAAATCATCTTCACTGTTTGTTTTTTGTTGTTTTTGCAAACTTATTATGAATAAATGTTAATAAATATCCTTCAAATGTTGCCTTTTATTATTGCAGATTGCCCCATAGCTTTAAGTCAAGTCAATTTTATTTATATAGTGCCAAACCACAACAAAAGGGCACATCTCACGGCACTTTTAACATAGCAGGTCTTGACCGTACTCTTTAATTTACAGAGACAAAACATTCCCCCATGAGCAAGCACTTGACAGCGCCAAGAAAAACTCCCTTTAACAGGAAGAAACCTGGAGCAGAACCGGGCACTTGGTGGGCGACCATCTGCCTTGACTGGTGGGGTTGAGAGAGAAACGCAGAGAAGCACAGCAACAACAACAACAATAATAGAAATATTGATTAACTACTTTAATCAACATTATGTTTAATTCTTTTGGTGCCATTTCTAAAAAAGGCAAGAGTTTATATAAGCTGTAATTGATGGATTGATGAGTTGGTTAATGTACCACTCTTTACAAATCGGTTATAAGCCATTAAGGAAAACTTTTGGGTTGCCAGGATGCAAATTGAACAGTTGTTGCAGCGATTATTGGCTTCAGCGTGGTAACTATGACAACGTTTCATGCAAATGACCGAGCCTACCGGGGATGGCAGAAATGAGGAACCGAAATGAGAAGCAAATCAACAGGGGAACAAAATCATGTAAGACTGGGAGACCGGTGGGGTATAAAATGCGTCAAACATCTATTTTTATAGAAAAGGCACTCTCTCCTCTTTCCCTACCGCTGGGATCCATCTAACTAAAGCTCTGCGCTCGGTAAGTTTTCCTCTTCACGCCTTCAGATAAAACAATATGTTCATGGCGGAAGCGGCGGGCCACAGCGCAGTTTATTAATCTACGTCGTGGTTTGGTCTGCTGCTGAATACACCTCATCGTTTCATTTTCTTTCCTCGCTGACAGTCACCCAGGTGGATTTATTTCCTCAATAGGATTTGGTGTCCTGTTACAGGTCGGATTTTCCTCCGCGATACGCATTTTCGTAGAGTTGACCACGGGAAAACCCGATCGAGGCTGCGTTTACAACCTGTAGTTTTGTGTGGGAGACTTCATTCAACAACCAAACCGCTGTAGTATATCATTACTGTCAGTGACACCCAGATAACTTCACAGGACTCACGGCGTGCCTGGGGCTGATGATTATGGTGGTGCAGATTTAAAGCGCACAAAGTTTCAGTTTCTCTGTTTGTGCAGTAGGTTTTCTCAGGAGTAAGTAAGTGGTGGCACATGTGAAGATGGAAGAGTGGAAAATGAGCATCGGTACTCTGAACGACGAGGTCCTCAACAGGCTGGCAAAGTTGTTGGACAACTCCACCTGCGGATGGAGACAGCTGGCCAATGCGGTGTCTGAGCAACCCAAATTCCGCTGCAGGTGAGGCATTAAAGGCATCACACAAAGCCATGTACAAAGCTTTTTCATAGTTTCTTTTACACTCTAATCCTGTATTACATGGATTTTCTTTGATGTATGAAATGAACAGCCAAGCCCCCCTTTCTAATGTCTGATGTCTAAATAATACATCTCTGTACAGTAAGTGTTGTTGGCCCTCCCCAACTTTGGGCCCCTTGATCTGGCATCTCCTTTACTAACACCATTGAACTCACTCCCTGCAGTGAAAGTGAGCTGACCAGCTGCTCACTCCAGGTGCTGAGCGCTGCTGGCAGCCCAGGACGGACCCTCTTGGCTCGGCTGGCCGATCGTTCTTGCTCCCTGGACTTCCTGCTCTACTGCCTGAGGAAGATGGACCACCAGGAAGCCATGCAGCTCCTCACAACAGCTGGTAAAAACCTCTTGAATTCCAAAAAAAAACCCCTATGCTTTGCTCATCTTTGGTGTGAAATGGTAGACGTACATTTCTGTAATAACTGAGATTATTGTAATGTTGGTAGAGACAGTAGGAGACTTCAAGCCCTTGATTTAAGCCATATTCTGCTTTTCAAAATGGCAAAGACTGTTGAATTAAATTTGGTCGTAATGTCAAATGTGTGTATTTGTGTGTGTTAATGTGGCAGTGTGTCCTGATCAGAGCTTTTGTCTACACTGAGGCACTGTGAATAGACATCTCTCACTTTGTGACACTATAAAAGCACAGGTGTAATTAATACATTACTGTAATGATGCCTCTGTTACATTTAGCTGTCACAGCAAGTTATAAAGATAAGCCAGCATGTACGGTAACGTTGTGTCTGTAGACTCCTTTTACAAGTTAGTGCTTGTTATCCCTGGCTAGAACTCAATGACTCAGATACCGGTGCTCTGAGGGAGAGTATCTTTCTGTCTGTGAATATGAATTTTTACGTTGTGTATGTGTGTGTGTGTGTGTGTGTGTGTGTGTGTGTGTGTATTGTAGTGGCAGAGCTGATCCGGATCACAGTGCAGCCTCAGTCCCAGAAGTCCATAATGGGGGGCAGGGTGGTATTGAGCTGCAGGGCCTCTGGCCCCCCTGGACTCAGCTACCAGTGGTTCAGAGGCAAAGATGAGGTCAGTCCAACATTTTAAGATCATAAAAAGTATCTTGAGGTCAAACTCTGAGGTGTGAGGATTGCACTGTGTTTGTTATACTGGGAAAGTAACACGGGACTGGTCAGTTTTAAATCAGTTCACAAGTTAAATGTAAGCTATTTGTTAAAAGACACAAAAGGCAAATCCAGGGGGGATAATCAGTTATCAAGTGTCATTGATAAATTGTCAGTTAATCTGTGATTATTTCTTTGTTTTAGATTTTGGATGAGACTGGAAGTACACCAGAGCTGGTTCTGTGTCCTTTGACCCCGATGCACCAGGGTCATTATATCTGTAGGGTCAACCATGGAGAAAACTGCATCTTCTCCCAGTGGGCTCATATTGTCTTGGTTCACTCAGCAGGCTCTAGTCCAGGTACGACACTCTACCTCCTCTCCTCTCCTCTCCTCTCCTCTCCTCTCCTCTCTTCTCGTGATGTGTTGGTAAATCCTGTAATCTCAGGCTGCAGCAGCAGCCTCTTTCCAGGGTCAGTGAGTGGGCTGCATATCATCTATCACCCTCAGTCCCGATCAGTGTCTGAGGGCGACACACTGATCCTGGAGTGCAATGCAGAGGCCAACCCTCCAGCCCAGTACGCGTGGTACCACAACATGGTTCCCATGCCACAACATAGGACACGTTCACTCAAAGTAAGTGTATTCACAGAGTTCTACGAGTGAACTCCTATGTATCACAATGATTTTATGAAACCTTTTTGAATTATAACTCATAAGAGGTGGAAGAGAATTACAACCAAGGCAAGAAATATGAAACCTATATAAAGCACTATAGTCATAAAAGAGATGTCAAAAACAAAAATAAAATGTCATCATATAAAAGGCAGGTCAATTTACATGTAACATTTAAAAAGGGATTTCATCAGCTTGAGCTTAAAGTCGTGGTTGTAGTTGTATTTTGGAAACCAGCTTTGACGCTTACATCAGTGTTAAGATGATCAAATCAGGGTGATGTCATTTTATCCTGTATAAGATCAAGGGGAACAAAAGTTTGGTTGATGGGTCACCAACTGAGTCACCCATTAACAATGACACTGACACTGATTAAAATGTTCCAAACATTACAACTAAGTTATTTTTTCTTATGTTATGTGTATATGAGCTATATTACATGCAGCTATGTCTAGACTTTTAAACCAAAATACAGTTGATGGGTAATTCTCCCATTTGGTATATTGATATCAATACGCTGTGTGTTGCTGATGTTGTATGTGTATTCTTGTTTTCTCTTCAGATCCCGTGTGTGACCACAGCAGACAGAGGACAGTACAAATGTAAGATATTTAATTTGTATCACGAGGCGTGGAGTGACCCAGCAACAATCACCATTGGTGAGACCCAGAGGCATTATTTCTATTTTCTATATTCAGAATTCAAATGTATAATTGAGAAAATTCAAAGAGGTCTTCAAATGCAATAATTTTATCAATATCAAGCAAAGACCATTTTACTTAGAAGGAACTTGTAGACTGACGTGAAGTGTGACACATTCGTAGAATCACACATGAGCAAAAGTGCAATACTGTGCAGTGAATACTGTAACTTCCTGTTTTGCAGGCCCCAGTTCCATCACTGATGCCTCCTGGGTAGAAGTTGATCGTGGTTTAGGTGTTCTTTATTTTTTGATAGAATAGGAGGAGGGGATAGAGGAACTATAGATTTTAGTTCCTCTGACTTTTTCCTCATCATTGCATCACACCTTAATTCTTGTTTTTCACGTAAACTTACTTTGTATGTGTCAAAGCAGTTAATCTGAAAACTGAAAGTAGAAACTAATGTGTATGTGTGGTTACCAATTAAATGAAAATGAAAATGAATTATTAAACAAAGAATCTGATGTAAGAGCAAGCTGCATGGGAATATTTTGGGTTTTTTTTAATGTTTCTGTATTGATGTTGTCAGACTCACAGGAATTCCGCAGGTCAACCTTTGGACCAGGAATACATCCGCTACAAGAGATAGCCAATCCACCGCCATTAGCCAAGCAATTCTATGGTGACTATCGTGCAAACAAATAGTCACAATACAGTATCTGTAGATCAAAATATACACTGCAAATAGAGACATTACATGATTTTAAAAATATATTTCTTGTTGTCTTATCTTTCCCTCCACAGCAACAGACAAAGTTGCTCTCCTGATTGGCAACTTGAACTACCTCTACCACACTCAGCTGTGCGCTCCCATGGCTGATGTGCATGAGTTGACCAACCTCCTCAGACAAATGGACTTCAAGGTGGTTTCCCTGCTTGACCTCAACTGGCAGGAAATGCACAGTGCTGTTACAGAGTTTCTGTTGCTGCTTGACAAGGGAGTCTACGGTTCGTCTCTTGGCCATATGGACAATATGTTTAACAAATGTGTTTTGTCTGTGGCTGTTCTTTTAAAGACTGCTAAAGCTATAAACTACAGTAACCCTACATAATACTATATTAAAGGGGATATAATATTTATGTTCATGCTTTATGCTTAATTAGTAGTCAGCAAATAGAGCATTCAAGTTTTGCTACCATAACGAAAACGAGTTACTTACTTACTTTGCAGAATATAAACCCACTTTTTTCATTTGACGACATAAATCTAATTAACTTTACCTAAAAGTGAACACACTTTTTTTTATAGCAGACCATTTACGAACAGCATTAAGAATCTGACCAAGTGTTCATGCAACACTTCTTCAAAATTTGATGCACTTTCTTTGTCCTCCTTCCACAGGCTTGCTATACTTTGCTGGTCATGGTTATGAGAACTATGGCAACAGTTTCATGGTTCCCATCGATGCACCAGCCTCCTACACATCAGAGCACTGTTTGTGTGTACAGAATATACTTACCAGGATGCAGGAGAAAGAGACTGGACTCAACGTGTTCCTGCTTGACATGTGCCGCAAAAGGTATGAATGTTTTTTGTAGGTTTTTTTCTTTGGGATGAATTTGACCTACTATTGAGATTATATCATATGTTGTGCATACTTCTGCTTTAAATGTTTTCTGTTTTAGGAACTTAAACGATGACATCATTGTCCAACCGGGGCTGCTGAAGGTGACAGCAAATATAGTGTTTGGATACGCCACGTAAGTTGCTGATCCTTCGACACATTAGTTTTTCAAACTATGTTGGTTTCAGCTGTTATCTTTATTCACATACTGCGCTTTTGGCTTTGAATGAGTTGAGCGTTTGAGACAAGAGTAATATATTTAATACATGTATAAATGACTGTATGCGTGAATCGTCCTGCTTTTGGCTTAAACGTGTCGCTCATGTGTAGCCGCTTGTGTTTAGATGCGTTGACGCAGAAGCTTATGAAGTGAAGAGGGAGGACGTGTCCAATGGCATCTTCATAAGCTTCCTCAAACGGCGAGTTTGTGACGATGAGAAGGTCACAGTCATGCTAGACAGAGTGGCTGAAGGTATGTAAAGTGCACATGTTAAGTATGAGGTTTCCATTGTAGTCCTCTAACAGATTTGCACCAACTGTATGAAGCTGTTTTGTATGTAGGTTGTGATTATGCTTGACGTTACAATGGCATGTTTAAGAAGATTCTATAAATCAGAAGTCATGAGGTCAGATTACTCTGCGTTCACATGTGGCCTGAAAGTGTACTAAAGATTTAAAATGTCTACATAAAAACAAATCAAATTAAGAAATACATTGAAATAACAGCTGTAATAATACTTAAATAACCTGACTTACCACTGTGGTATTATCCTTTGTAGTATGAAATATTTCAGTCTTAGAGTTCCAGGTTCATAATTATTTTGCATGATGGCTCACTGGCATTGTTTATTGGCACACCTAGATGGAATGGAGCCAATGTTATTGTTATTAGTGATTGTAGCAATAAATAAACACAGTTCTATGTGCCCTCCGGTGCATTATTACAGTGAAAACATGTTCCTCAACCAGATAAGAGGCTTCAAAACACTCAAAATGTTTTCAGTTCTAATGCTGATTCACAAAGGGCAAAAAATTGCTACCGTACTGCTCTCTGTTGGTCGACGAGTTTGAGCGTGTTGCAGATCTGGCCACATACCACCCAGTAACATTACACCACTGACAGCTGATGGAGCACACCTGCTTAGACAACTCTGTGTAACTCTTAAACAGCACTAATTAATGCATATTGTAAATTAAAAGTTTTTTACTCTTACCAGACATGGGACGTTGTCAGATCACTCGAGGGAGGCAGGCTCTGGAGCTACGCAGTAATCTATCTGAACGACGTTCCCTCACTGACCAGATTCAGACCTCTGACTGTTCTGCAGCCTATTCAGCTCGCAACCTGCAGTGGGCTGTTGCTCATGGTACTCCTTTGACAAATATTAACTTAAATGATTAAATATAGCTAGAGTTATGCTCAGTTAAAATACACAGTGATATTATTTTACAGGCACAGATTAAGCTTTGTTTTAGTAACAATATTCCTTCAATAAGAGAGAAAAATTAACAAACTGTAATCAAATATATTTCTTCATAGTCCTGCCTAAGAGCCATTACCTGCAGTTTGACTGTGGAGTGAAGGTTCAGCTCGGGTTTGCTGCAGAGTTCTCCAACATCATGGTCATCTACACTCGCATACTTGACAAGCCTGATGACATTGTTTCCTGCTCTGCTCAGCTTACTGATTTCCCTGTGGTAGGTGTATTACATTATGTAGATTTGAGATTTTAAAGACACACACATACATGGTGTATAATAAGTTATCATGCTTGTGACCCTGGAAGTAAAACACTTGTATATTTCCATCCTTCAGTGTTACTCAATATACTATATTTTAAGCAGGAATTAATTTGTTATTGTGGATGCATGATGCACACAAGCATTGTACTCACTTTTACTTTACACTGTATGTTATGTCATGTTACTATGGCAGGATGTGGACATTGACCTGAAGAAGAGTAATCAGGAGACTCTGCTTGAAGCAGGCAGTTTATTATTGATCAAGGAAAATCTTCCTTCACCGGAGGTCCCGAGTCTCTACACACGGATTCGAGGCCTGCAGAGACTCAGGGTCAGACATTTGTCATTGTTTTCATAATTACTTTTCCTATTTCTGTCCTAGGAGAAACCTGATAAATGTTCATGTACCGTATGGAGTCAACGCAGTAATATTTGGCACAGAATAAGGCTTAAACCCCAATTATGACTAGTCAAAGTTTATGTTGAAATATATTGTAAGTCTACAATTAAGAGTAGAAATGAACTGTTATATTTTCCTCTTAAGCTAAAAAACATATTCTGCTCTTCACTGTCTTCATAGAGGGAGCTCACATTCACCGTCTGTCTTCATTACACTTATTCCAACATGGATGAGGAAGTAGTGGAAAGACAACCAGTTACAGTTGGAAAACCACTAGTCTCCAAACTCAACCTCCACGAACCACGACCGCCTCGCGCCTGCCCCACCGTCTCATCCTTCAGCCTCGACTCCTTCAGTGTTCCTGAGTGCTCCTCCTTTGCTGAGGCCTTTACCTCCGTTGGTTCAGCCTAAAAGATATGGTCATGTTATGCACAAACAGGCAGGAATCTGCCACTGCTGATGAATGTAGTGACAAATACAATTTCCATTTCCTACTAAGTATGAAGAAACCTATAATTTGACCACACTTTGGTGATGAAACAGTACAAATGATAGTGAAAAGATGGGAAAGAAAGCTTGTGAATTTGTCATTTCAGTACATTTGACACAGGACTCAGGTTTGTGGTCAATTTAACTGTTGTCCTTGTCTTACAGGTATCTATGCATTAAGTTTTTGTAATGTTTTATAAACATTTTTACAATAATGTAATGCATTATAATGCAATGCAAAATATAATACAATGCAGATCAAGTCTGATATGTGAGTTGTTTGCAAGAGGGAAGAAATAAAACAATCTTTGAAGATTAATTGTATAAAACCTTGTATGCCTTCAGCTTTTTATAACTTTTAATACATATGTGAGCATATCTCTTGTTTCCCGTTTTAACAAATAATGTGTGTTTGCTATATATATATATATATATGTATATGTGTGTGTGTGTGTATATATATATATATATATAAATATATATATATATGTGTGTGTGTGTGTGTGTGTGTATATATGTATATATGTATATGTATATATGTGTGTGTGTGTGTGTATATATATGTATATATAGATGTATATGTATAGTCTTGTATAAATGAATGCTGCTCTCCATTGCTGGTCTCTGCACTATAATTGCATTGCGGCTGCGCACTGACGTCAACTGGCTACGGCCTCCATTTTGCAGTAGTTTTGCAAGCTAGCTGCTCCCTTTCGCGGTGCAGCATTAGTAAATAACGTGCTTAAAGGGATTATTTCAAGCTGCAGATATATTGTTACGGACAAAACAATGGCTGACCCATCAACAGAGATGGAGGTTCCGGAGGGCGGAGAGATTCGCAAACTGTCGGAACTGAGAGTTATCGATCTGAAGGCCGAGCTGAAGAGACGAAACCTGGACACCACTGGCGTCAAGAGCGTGCTGTCGGAGCGTCTGAAAAAGGTCTTGTGAAACAACTACTCACTGAATTTGATTAGTATAAGGTTTCCCTAATCATGTTAGAAGGCTGCATTTTGCATATTCTGGCTGTGCAAATGAACCCTCTCAGCCAAACGTTACATTAACGTTGCATTGACGTTGACTTACGAGGCCCGTTGACACGAACTGCTAGCTTACGTTTGCGCCAAACAGCTAAATGTTTACATATGCATAGTTTTTTACATATTTTGGTGTTGGTTGTTATTTTAAACTTGTCCTGAATTGTACGTTACAGTCAATGTAAATGTATGATTGTGTTTTTGCTCCACTCTTTGTAAACAGGCAATCGAAGAAGATGGTGGAAATCCTGATGAGATTGTTGTTGCACCGGAGGCAACCCCGAAGAAAGCTACACCTAAACGGGCCGCCAAAGGTACATTTTGGACAAGACGGGTGTTGAGTGGACACCATGTTGTAACGTTACTGTAACTGTCTGTTCAGTCTGTTGTGTCGCCTGTGTCCCTTTCATTTCTGTTTCAACGAAACTACACTGATGAGTCCTCTGCTTGCTAGATGTCACCCGATACTCGGATCTCGTGGTGTTTCATGCTTGTGCGCGATCACATGAACACCATGGATGTATAATAAGACCTGGATACGACGCTGTCCGTTTTATCCAGTTTTTCCCAGCGACCACTTGCGGTATTGCAGTGAAAAATCACCCTGCTGCCCAAAATACATTTTCCCCATAAATCACCATTATATAAGAGACGTGACGTCTACAAAATTGTTGACAGGAAACCTCGAACTGCAAACAAGGTCAATTACTTCTCTTTCTATTATGAATTTCTTATTCATGAAAGTTTTATATTTGTAAAACCTTCCCCGGACCAAGAAAAGCCCTTTAAAAAGTTAGTTTGAAACCAATAATACATGAATTGCATACTGTTTACTGGGAAATATTAAAGTATGCTAGCACTTGACTCTACGCAGGTGTAAATATCCCGCAATATAATGCAGTCATCACGACAACAACATAATAGCGGACAGGAACCAACAATGGCGGACAGGAACCAAGGCAGCTCTGGTATAATGTCAGTAACGCTTCAGGAAGTGACGTGATAATTACAGCTCACTGCGTCTGAAAAGATACATACAACTGTTTATTCACATGTTGAATGATAGTACACATATTGTGTATGTAGTGCACAGTATGCAATTTTGGACGCAATGTAAGGGCTGAGCGGGGATTCACGGGCAGGGCTAGCAGGAGAAACACTACTGCACAGACTCAGTGGGCCACATACTGCACAAGTAAACCAGGAAACTATAAACTTTTTTAGTTCATGCGCCAGGCAGCCAATTCTTATTGGACTGAATAGGCGCCATCTGGTATCCAGATCTCATAATACAACTATGATGAACATGCAGGCTTGTGATTAGAAATAACAAAATATTTCAGTGTTTGCGGGCATTATATTCACTTACCAATTAAATTACTATGTAATGTTGAGTAGCTGCCAGTCTACAGATGTGCACTGAGTTGCCACTTTACAAGAAGCAGCTTGTTAAAAGTAAAGCAGTATAACACAACAGACATGTCTGTGTGAAGGTAAAAATGCCCTGCAACAAACTCCACATTACTGAGTCTTATCATGTCAAATTTAGTCAGACTGTAAAGCAGGTGTCCTGTAAAGACGATGGTCAATTTAGAGGTTATAGTAGGTATTAAATTGTATTATGGAGTACAATGTGATGTACCTAAATGTGCAAACCTTTATAGCAAAGTATCCATCCAAATGTAACACAAATTGTAACATAATTTCCGTACAATCAGCAAAAGAAAATGCAAATTATAGCGTGTTCTTCATCGACTGCTGTTAAACAGTCTATGGTGCTAAATCTCCAGTCCAGTGCTGTTAAACCACAACAGAAAAAGAGGGGAAATTGAAATGGTGCCTGTCAAACCTCAGACGTGATGGACATATGGCATTTATGTTTGTTTCATGTATTAATTTGAGGACATCGGTTCTGACCATTTTTCGTCTCTTAAGTGGAGTGGAAGCTTGAATGACGTTTCATTCACATGTTTTTCACGTGTGTCATGATTTATGCCCCATTTCTGGTTCCATTATACTTTGTTGCATTTCCTTTTTCTTCTTTTACACCAACTTTTCCACTTCCACCAGGGGTAAAAACTTTTTTTTTTCCCTTAAATTTCAGGTGTTTCCACTCAGGTTATTTTTTAACTGCAAATTAATAAATGTGCATAAAAACAGATGGATCAAAACACACTTTGACAGTCACAGAACATTTTGATCTGCATTCATGTAGGACTTGTTGCAGGGTTGTGGTATCGGATGCAAGTGGACGGTCCATCTCATGTAGAATCGGAAACAGTTTTGTTCATAACCTGTGATACACTCAATGACTTGGTCTTAACTAAAGCATACTCTCTGTTCTTTAGATACAAGGCAAGACAATGATGAACCAGAGGACAGCACTATCGAGGACGATTCCCGCGATGGCCATGTGAGTTTGAAACGTTAATTTATTTTCATAATTAACTACTGCTCTGACACAACGCTTTTGCTCCGGCTGTTACTGTTGTATTTTTTTAAAACACCTTTCTCCTTTTCTTTACCAGGAGGAACTTCAGGACGAACATGAGAACATGCAGGAAATGGACATCCTTGACATGAACATCCTAGATGAGACAGAGAACGACAATGGAATACCAGCTGAGGACGATGACGACGACGAAGCTGAGAATTTTCACAGTGACGAAGAAGCAGCGATGAATGAAGAACACGACAACAGGGCTTCCGAGTCGGAAGATGAAGCAGGAGGTCCAGAGGTGAGAAACTAGACTAGAAACTTATCTGCAAATTTTTATCTTTTAAACCGGCAAGTTTTAATGTTATTTGTATGTATTTTTATCAGATGAAGGAGTCCGAGATGGTAGATAAAGATGAATATATGATGAACTCATCAATCAATATGGTGTGTTCCCTCACAAATACTTCTCATATGTAAATCTTGTGAAACAATCATAGAAGTAAATGTCACAAACTGTTTTATTCATAAAGACATCATCTTTTTGTTTCAGGCTCAGGATCCAGAAGCAGATGACATGAGAGAAGAAACAGGTACTGTAGAGAAAGAGTTAGAAGAAGGTGTAGGTATCTTTTATAGTGTTGAGCTTGGAATGCAAACACTTTGTTTAGTTTCAAAACCAGGAAGAGAGACTGGAAGCCCAAAGGAAATTGCTGGCTTTGTGTTGAAATTTGGTTAACCATAATTCATAATTTCAGTGTTAAGATAAGTGAAGTTATCAATGATGTTGCAGTACTGAAACAGCAGTGGTTAACAATTTGACGCACACTGACAGCAATTGAATATCAAGGTCAGGGAGGTGTGAGCTGTTGCAGGTGATTGCAGTGTTTCTAGGTTGCCACTTGAAGACCAAGACAACGAAGATGCATCAAGATTCATCAGCAACCACAACTTTTTAAAGACACTGACTCAGAAATAATCTGTATATGAAACTTCTGGACTTGAGCTGAAGTTCTGGTCAATACAAATGGACACTGGAAAAGTTAAAGGCTGAAAGAAGACGGACTGCAGCGAGCCTCTACTGCCGCATTGCTGTTCTTGTGGCTCTCTTCAGCACTGAACTCTTTGTCTGCTTTGGATCAGGTGAACAGAGTGAAGTGGTTCAACTTGAGAAATGAGCAAAAGTGTGTCCCTCTAGTTGCTTGGCTGTCCTCCAGCTTTTGGGTTCTTTTCCAGTCTCTCATTAGGGTCTACTTCATCGTTTTAATACCTAGTTCTAAGAGCACAGGCCAGTGGTCATGACGTTCCTAATCCAGGCCTTGCCAGTTCCTCGTTAACCATTGCTGTGTTTCAGAAGTGATTAAACTCTGTGCCATTCTATTCCTGTTAAATCCGTAGAAAATGACAAAGTAGCCGGGTCTTGTTTATCTGAGCCGCTTAACGAAGATCACCACCAGAGCCACGAGACGAGCCCTGAAGAAGAGCAAGCCGCAACCGCCGGAGGGGAAGACAATGTGTCCGACACTGGTGCCAAAAGCGACAAGGCCGCCTCTGGAGATGTGGAGAGCGACAAGGATGTCACAGAGACTGACACCAAAGAGGTTGGGGACGCACAGAACGTCCCAGAAGAGACACTTGACACTGAAAAGAAAAGCTCGCAGGCTGTTAGTGTAAGCGAACAGGGCACCGGGGGCGAAACTGTTGATTCAGAAATGGGGTCTATGAAGGGTGAGGAGGATGAGAAGACAGAAGAGAAAGCTGCTGCGGATTCAGCCTCCACAGTGAAAGAGTCCTCTTCTGTAGAGGGCGATGATCAGAAAAAGAGGTTTGTTGCTTTCTGTCTACTAGAAACCAAAATGGCTATCTCTGTTGCATTGGCTCCTTTGTGCTAGCAAAATTTGGATGCTCTTTTGGAGGTAAAAAAACGTTGTTTGCATTTGTCTGTTTCCATTTCTCATCACTTACACTCACCTATCCCACTTTATTACCCATTGACAATGTAATGTATCGGAATTGTCATAGGGTATAGCTCCATTTATTCACTGTTAAATCACTGCACTATGGTACGCGATGGGTGGATCACTGTCAGTTTTGTATTATACCATAAAACACATACATATATAGATCAATATGAGGAGAGATCCCAGACATCCTGACTGTTGTATGTTTATGGCTTTTTTTCTTTGTCTCTAGTTCTGAGGAAAAAGATGGCAAGACCGAGTCAAAAGATGAAAAGGGTGAGTTCATTAAGTGATTTCTTTCCTGCTGTGGTGTTTGTTTCAAACCCCGTGGATAAATGCTCATTAATTTATTGCATGTTTGGGCGTAGCCGCTGGAAGTGGTGCTGCAGCAAGCAGTAGCAGGAATCTGTGGGTCAGTGGTCTCTCCTCCACTACAAGAGCGACTGATCTGAAGACCCTCTTCAGCAAATATGGCAAGGTTAGTAGCTTAAACAGACTTGGAACTTAAAGAACATTTAAATTTGATCCAAAAAAGTTCTATTGATTGGAGTTATTTTCATCTCTTCCATTCCTTGTCCACCTTTACCTGCAGGTTGTTGGAGCTAAGGTGGTGACCAACGCTAAGAGTCCCGGTGCTCGCTGCTATGGCTTTGTCACCATGTCCTCCACAGAGGAGGCCACCAAGTGTATCAGCCACCTTCACAGGACTGAGCTGCATGGCAGGATGATCTCTGTGGAGCGGGTAAGTGTAAAGGGAACTTCTTAGCTGTTAGTGCGCACAGTCTTCCAGTAATTAGTCTCACCCAGATAAACGCCTTATGGATCTCAGTGAATCTTCATTTCATCATTTGTGCACAGAACTCTTATTTCCTGTTATTTAAATTAACCACCTCTGTGTGCATTTTGAGTTCTGTTCAGTGTAATGGAAATGTTGTGACTAACTCGATGGATACAATCTTAATTACACTGACATGCAGTCCTAATTAGAAACCCATATAGCAAAGAAAAAAGTCACTAGGCACGCCATATGGCACATGCCCATTAAGTTTTGTAATGTCAGCTACATGTAAGCATTTTATTTAGGCTCTAAGGCAGCCTACCTACGAGTAACTTAACGTGTAGCAGACTGGGGAATGTGTTGTCTATTACAAACCATCTGCTATTGTTTTAGATAAAATACTGTCTAGAACAATGATGTTGGTAAAGAGGAGGGTATTTTGTTTGGTTTTTTTTAACTGCACTTAAATGACAGATATAAATTCCATTGGAAAACACAAATCTCACACCTACAAAAGAGGTGATGGTGATCACTTTCATAGTATGATATGAACAGTGTGAAATTGGAGCTCTTGTGAATAAATCATTTCAATCTGTTTATATGTCGTAGGCTAAAAACGAGCCTGCAGGAAAGAAGCCAGCAGACAAGAATGACACCAAGAAGTCTGGCAGCGACAGGAGACACTCCACTGACTCAAAGTAAGATTCCCTACAAGCTGCCACATGTTTGACTAAAGTCTTTATTAAAAATGACCCAACAGTGTTTTCAGTCAAGTGGACCCTTGAGTATCGAGGGCTCATATATTTTCAGCATGGCTTGCAGATTTAACACTTACAGCCCCCTTTTACATGAGAAAAAAACAGTCATGAAACTGTTTATACATAGATCTCTTATGTCACGTTCATGTCTTTTGCAGGTCTGATGGAAAGGATGAGAAGTCTGAGGGAGAAGGAAAAGATGGCAAAGGTGAGAAAAGTGGGATTATTTCCAGCTTTTATGTATCAAGTGAACACTGGAAAATCTCTCACCTCTGTAAAACATTTACTTATATTCTTGACAATATCAATAATGTATTTGTTTTAACAGGGCGTAACGAGAGGACTGTAGTTATGGACAAGTCCAAGGGAGAGCCCGTCATCAGCGTCAAAACCAAAAGCAAAGAACGAGTAAGTCAACATGCATATATTGAAATAGGTAAACAAACTGCTTTTGTAATATAAGATATGTAACAACTGAACAGAGACATGTTTCTGTGCGTTACTCATTTCAGTATACCCACAACTTGTTTGTGTCTGTTTGGTGTTGTCGGTAATGTTTCTTTCCTTCTTTACTTTCTCCAGAGCACAAAGAGTCGGGACCGCAAGTCACCCAGTAAGGAGAAGAAAGACATCCTGTCATTTGACCAGATCAAAGAGCAGAGGGAGAGAGAGAGGCAGAGACAACGGGAAAGGGAGATCAGAGAGGTGGAGAGACGCAGATACACGTAAGGATTCATGCAAGAATTATCTGGAAACTCCAATCTCAACCCAACATAATAAGATTTAATGCAACATAACTGAAATGAATGTCGGTTTTTTACTTAGTTTTGGATTATTATCTTGTGGATGTTCATGGGAAATGGACACTATCAACTACTGTCTTATCTATCTTCAAAAACGGTGAATTCAGTCAGTTACTAATTGGAAGTTTTTGCTGGTTTTTTTCTTCCAGTGACCGCGACCGTGATCGTGACAACCGTCCAGACCGTGAGCGCGAGAGAATCCGTCTGTTCAGGGAGAGAGAGGAGCGGAAACACTTGCTCAGGAAGAGAGACTGGCTGGAGGTACAGTCAAATCACTTATTTCTGTCAAGTGATTTCTCTGACACACTCTGCATATCCATCTGTGTTTCTGCCCACATTCTTGGAACACTTTCTCTGGTGCAAATCGCTGTCTGCTGAATACATATCTTGTTTTTATGTTTTATGTCATTTCTTACAAGCTGTATGTTAATGATCATAATTAACCCATGAACGGTTTCATTCACAGGCTGAGAAGCAGCGCCTTGACGCAGACCGCTTGGAGCGTCAGTTCCTGGAGCGGGAAAGGGTGCGTATAGAATATGAGAGGCGGCGCGAGCAGGAGAGGATCCTGAGAGAGCGTGAGGAACTGCGACGACAGCAAGAGCAGCTACGCTATGAACAGGAGCGACGTCCCATAAAAAGGCCTTATGACTTAGACGGCAGGTAAATGATAACAAAAGATGCGCTAACAGACGCTGAACAGGATGATACAGAATGGATTTATTTCATAGCAGAGGTTCATTTCAGTAGGCTTCTTGATATTTTTGAGTGCTAGCATTAACGTTTAACAATATTAAGGGTGAGCATTTCAGTGCATCTGTTTGTCTTGTAGATTGTATATCAACTAAATGATATACATGTTGCTCGCTCTTTTTTTTTTTTTAAGGAAAGATGACTGGCCTGATAAGCGCATGGCCATGGATGACCGATATGGCCGTTCAGACTTCGGTCGACAGGAACGTTACCAGGACTTTGACCACAGGGACCGGGGACGTTACCAAGACGACATGTTGATGGACAGGCGAGACAACGCTCGAGGCATTGGCGCAGACAGAGATGGCCAGGTAAGAGACGTGATGAAACCTCTGAATGTTTGCAGTGCAGATTTGATGCAACGACACAGGAACACAGTGTGAGAGTTTTAACTGTCTGTTGTCTTTTCTTGCAGCATTTTTCTGACAGGTCAGACAGACACGGCAGAGATGGCCGAGACTCGTGGGCTGGAGGCTACG
Organism: Thunnus albacares; assembly: GCF_914725855.1. Taxonomy (NCBI): domain Eukaryota; kingdom Metazoa; phylum Chordata; class Actinopteri; order Scombriformes; family Scombridae; genus Thunnus; species Thunnus albacares. The sequence continues at coordinate 20,592,126 of NC_058114.1, read as the reverse complement.
ATAAGCGCATCAACCCCAGGTGAGCATCACTCTGAGCTTGAACTAGCATCAGTTCAAGCTAAATAAAAAACCTAAGTAGAGTCCAGTACCAAATCTTTTTGCTGAAGGGGCGAGAAATGTGAAAAATACTTATTTGATTTCTTTTCTTTTCTTTTTTTTTTTTTTTTAGGGAAGGAGGTCGAGACTGGGACTCTGGCCGGAAGATGGACGGAGACAGAGCATGGCAAAGTACGAACACTTGTGCTTTATATTAAAATGACTTAAGTGCTAGCTGCAAATGCCACAAATATAACAGCAGGGTCAAAGAAAATTGTGTAATGTGTTCTGAAGCTACATATAATTGGTATCCTGTTTAACGGTAACATGTAGAGCTATGACTATTGCTCTTTGGTGTGTCTGATGTTTTGCTTCCCCGTTCTAGGTAGAGACGGTGCTATACCAGGCCAGAGCCACATAGCACGTGGCGGAATGGCAGGGTGAGCTGGATTTAAGTTTGATTTTTGATTTTATCCCTCTTAAAGAGCATGCCACTGTATTTGTTGTAACAGTGTCACTCATTATGCGTTTTTGTGTTTTCTGTCACCAGCCGTGGAGGTTACATGAACACAGGAACATCTCAGTCTCTCTCCGGAGCTCTTAACAGACAGAACCAGCTGATGCAGGGCGGCGGGCTGCAAGGTGGAGCCTTTGGTCGACGCTACTGATGTTTCTGTCTATAGACAACACTGGGACTGTTTGAGGAGGTCACATCAGGAAGGGTGTGACCATCTTGTTTTGTACAAAAAATAATCTTATCAGGAATTCTTTTTTCGCACAATTCCTATCCATTTTTGCAATTCTTATGGAGACCCTTGTTTTCCTGGTCACTTCTCCTTTTTTGTGATATAGTGATCACCTGTCTTGTGTTTCTCATTCAGTCCTACCTGCCTTGCCTGTATAACACAACTGTCTGCTTACAAGAATGTGTTGTATATGCGGGCTGACCTGTGATGGAGTCACATCAGAGCTTTGTGCTGTAATTTCAAATGTTTTATAGACACCTGGATGGACCTAACCTCACCAGTCTCCTTGCTGTATCCCAGTCTGTGTCTGAACATTTTGGAAGTTCTCCACTCTGTAATGTATGTAAGCCCCTCGTTGGCCAGTCAGATGTTCGACGGAGCAGAGATCTTTCATCTGCTTCTTGTAATTAATTTGTTATGAGTTTCAGGCTACTTTTTTGACGTTATTCTCTTGGAAACACGGATGGTTGGTGAAATTTCCCTGCCGAAGGAAAGGTTTTTAAATTAAATGTTACATTCTGATAACCCATGCTTGTAAGACCTTTTTTTAGTATTTCAAACCAAACTCTTTTGTACATAGTAGTGCTTTGATTTGTGTGAATGTTAGATTATGATAAATGCGCCAGGAATCTGTTGACTAAGATCTTGTAACTCAAATGTGTTTTTAGGTTTGTTCATAAAATGGTTTTATTTTGTCCTCATGTTGACACTGTTTGGTTTCTTTGAATGCCAGTTCAGTTCAGCAGCAGAGAAAACCAGCTGCTCTATTGGTCTCTATTGGAGCTTAATTTGTAAAATACACAAAAAAAATTTCCTTCAACAAATAAAACATTTTTCATCTTTTTGCAGTGGTGCAACTGAATCAAAATTTCCCTTGTTCCATTTTTAAAACACATTTTCTGAAGTCAATTTAAGAATGTAACATTGTGTATTTATTAGAATTCATACAACAAAATTACAGTACATGAGGTGGCATAATATTATAACAGCCATTAGTTTTGCTTCCTATTGTACCACAATTTCTTGTAAAGAAATGTTATAGTTTAAATATTCTTGGATCATGCACTAAGCCAGGCCCTTTGTCTCAGTGTTGGTGATCTAACTTTGCATTACCAGTTCGGTTACCTGAACGTTTTTTGCTTATTAGTTCAAACTGTGTTAGAGTCCAGATTTAGTAGTGAACACTGCACAATTGACATTTTGTTTGTGCTCTGCAAACAAATGGTTAAAGATCCCCTCCAGACATGTTTGAAGATGTATTTAAAATACTCTACTTTGAATAATAATTTTTGTTTTTCCACAAAAGAAGTTAAATGATTGAAATGATGATGATGAAAATGTTTAAATCCTTAAAATGACATCTCCTTCTCACTCATTAGAAATTCCAGAAACTATAAATATGCAAGTATGTTCATTTCAGAAGTTTAACAGTGGGACACAAGATGTCTCCTACTTCACTGTAAAGTCCATTCTCAATGTTTGTGCACCGGGGGCTTCAAGTTTCCACATCACACTTGTATAAACTGAATATTGGATCAGGATTGGCTATCAGAACTAGTTGTGATGTCACAAATCATGCTTGTAGGCCCACCCCTTAAAATCAGATTTTCAATGAACACAGAGAAACTTTCCACTTTCATAGATGAAAGTGAAAACAGACTTCCGGTGTCAGACTCTGCACATACAGTATTCTGCACAGTGAGGCTCAAACACCCAGCTCTAGGAACAAGAAGAGAAACATATTTTTGACTGTAGGGGGACTTCCAAATTATCCTGCATCAAAAATGTTAAATCCTACTGAGCTTTTTGAAAAAATGTGCTGCGGGATTAATCCTTTCATAAACAGCCAGCCAATCAGAGCCAATTGACATGCCACATCATACTCCACATGTCCAAGAATCTGCCGTACATCTTAAAATGATAAGCATCTGTTGAGTTACTGTAAGGTATGTTTTAAACATGGTACCATCTAGCCACCATGACTCCATCAAAGAGTGAGGATTGTGGATTTTGTCCCCCGTTTCTTGCATTAAAATTTAGGAAAATGGAAGAAAAATTACAGCAACCAGTAATATGTCTGTAGCATTTTAAGACAGACTTGAAAAAAATATTAACCTTTCCTTTAATAACTAAACTACAAAACTCCTGTAATCCTGTCACCTTTTCCAGCAGTACTAATCCACACACAGTGGATTTTGCACTCAGACTGCTGCTCTGGTGCCTTGAAACTTTTCCAAATGGCAGAGGGAGTGTTACTTGACTTGAAATCCATCAAGGAGGGATGTGTATATATATATATAAACAGTTTGACCTCCAGCCTAGACTGAAGAAATGAGGTGAGAAGCTAATGTCTGCAATTGCAAACCCCCCATGGGTGGCCTAGGAGGATGAGTCTCCTCCTAGGTCACCTCATATAACATTCTCATTACAGAATAGCACATCATACATGTAAATCCAGGATTACATACTGTATATTTATCTGCAACAGGAAATGATTTTGACAGTAGGCGTTTTGATCTTTGTATTCAGATCATGAGTAAACCTACTGTCAGTTTTGGCTTAAAATATTATTTCTAGATATAACTCCTTCATCTGTATGCAATGTCCTTGAGTCCTATCTATGACTGGCTCCAAGTTCCTTTTTCTAGAAATGGAGTTCCTCTCTTTCCCAAAATACTTGCCTCTGTCAAAACTCTGAAGATCATGTGTCATTAAGCATTATTCACAGGATGATGCAGACCGCATATTATCGGGGAAGTACACATAATCATACTGTTAACTTCTTGAATGGTCAAGAGTAAGCATTATATTCCTTTAATTAGCTCTTGTACTGGAGTATAACAGGTATAAACCACAACATGTGTCAATATCCCCTTAAAAATGTGTCAGTGGATCTCAAAGGTTTAGCTTTGACGACATGATTAGTTTGCTTGTTAGTGAGATTTGTGAAAGACTTTTCATGGTCATTAATAACTCAAGATTACAGCAATAATGTGAATTCTATATTACATTATATAATATCAAGTATTGTTGTATTTGAAGGTATTTAAAAGAAGTGTGTGTGATTACTATTGCAACAACACATCATCAGTAGGGTAAAACTAACCTGTCTCACGACAGTCTATCTATAATATCTGCCAAACATGTTTAAAAGCAGCTTTTTTGCACATATCTTTCATATATTGACTGGTGAACAAAATTTCAGTCAAAAAATAATATTAAAGTTTTTTTGGCAATGCAGCTGACCCCCCTCTTCATTTAAAACCTTCAGGTCTGCAGCTAACTTGCAGCTGAAGCAAAAGAAAAAAAAAAACATGGTTCATATGTGTACATTTGTCAGTTTGCAACAATGCCAACCCTAACATGCATCCACCCCACGATGCCGTTTCAGGAAGAAACATATCAAACAGCAAAAGGAAATTTCAACCATAGTGCCACAAATCCTAAAATCCACGTTAACTTCTGTCATTTTTCTTTTTGTCCACTAGGGGATGTCCTAAACTCATAAATAGAAGTTTAAAGCTGGTAATTTCTGTTTGTATTTTAGGCATGAGGTTGATGTTGTTATGCTTATTAACTGGCCCTGAGTGACACTGTAGAATCAGCTGAATCCATATACTAGATGTGACAATGTTTTTGCATCCATGAGGACATGAATGACAGAGCAGGGCTACTTAACCAAAGTAGAAAAGAAAAGGAGACAGACGACAGGGGCATAGAGGACATGATTTGTGGGTGAGAGGATGTTGGAGTTGGGAAAAAATTAGGCCTTTATCCACCAGCATCCCTGTAGCGGTTTGCCTTTTTTCTCTTTCCTCTTGTCCCGATTGACCGCTCCACAACTACAAATAGTCCACCAGATGTAGAATGAAAAGCTTAAAGTCAACATGACCACGACCACTGGGGAGAGGAGAACACAGAGTCTGAGCTAGAGAAGGTCGCAGACACCTCACCTGGACACACACAGACACACACACGAAGGCAGACAACACACTCACACCGAGTTCAATGTACAAGGAATGCACACACACATACGGACACACATACCACTGATCCTCGGTGTCACCCCATGCTGTGCAACATCATTTACCCAGATTCTTGGCCTTTGCTAAAATGACTGTGTTTGTTTTCTCTGATGTCTGTCCTGATGAGTCGTCTAACTGAGCTGTCTCTCTTTCTTTCTTCCACTGTATACCAATATCTATGTCTATTACACAGAAACACAAGCTCATTGCATGTAGCTGCAAATAAAAATGTAGTGTAACATTTAGCATCTTATTATTTTATAAACAAGGGTTTCCTCCCTGTTCATGCTCATATGAAGAACAATAGCAGGTAATGTGATGACTACAGCAGCCAGAGCGTTGCCCTTGCCGTGCACGTGAGAAACAGACAAACATGGTGGGATTCACATCACGTCACACAGCAGGTTGTCAGTATGGTCAACTCTCTTTAGCAGTGGAAGCATTTGGGAGTGTAAGGTGGCGCAGGAGGGAAGCTGAGGCAGGGCTGTATGTGTGTGGTGCACGTTGTTTGATGATACACTCATGTACACAAGTTCTTCTGGATCTTAGTCTGCAAGGCATCAGACCTGAGGCCACCGCAGGCGCATCCACCAGGACCTTCCTTGGACAACTGAGAGAAAAACAAAGCTGAGACAACATGCTTAGCGTGTTTCAACAGAACTGAAGCTCAGAGCAACAGCTTGTCCTGCAGGGAGGAGACAGATCTTCAATGTTAAAAAAAAGCAAAAGAGATAGATGGAAATAAATAGTGTGTCTAGATAGATGTGTGGTCTTAGTTCTTTTCACCCTTTCTGTGTTTAAGAATGTCTTCACCAAATGGCTGTCTGCAAGCAAAAACACAATGTATGATAGAAAAATATAAAATACACAGTCCATCTCTAGGCGTAATCTCATTACAATCATTTTTCTTAAATCTGCATCTAGTTTGACATCAGAGATACAGGACAACATGGACAATGAGGCAAATCCTTCATCTAGAGGAGGACTGCGGTGTTGAAACAACAGGCTTCTCACAGTCATCCAAGCATAACAACCGGACTTCATGCCAGGCTGCTGGGGAGCGGCATGGGAGGAATGATGCAAACCATGTTTCCTCCCTGCCAAAGACATCAATCTCAGGCAGCAGCCAGGCTGATGAAAAGGGAGCAAAGGCCGGACCTGAGCCAAGCCGGGCCATCAAAGTCTGAGACCTCATCATGGGGTGGAAACAAGTGGAACAGATCAAGCCTGTAGTTTACTCCTCAGATTAAGCTTCTGTCAGCAGGGATGGAGGAGGAATGAACATGTCTGATGCAAGAGAGACATTATATTTTGCAGTTTATACTCAGATAAAATTGAGTTGCGACATAATTCAAACAATTTAAAAAGGAACTGAAATGAACATAGCAAGAAATACATGCCTAACTGCATGTTGCCCAGATGCTGGCATCTTCTGAAGCAGCTGAAATAAAGTGGTTATGAAATCTTTTTTTTATTTCTCCTGAGTTTGGACATTAGCAATATGAGACAGTCCAGCCAGACCAGACTGGTGCTGACTGCTGCATACACAGCAACCCCAGAGTCTCCCTGAGCTGACTGAACACCAGCATGACCAGCTGCCTTCATGGGTAAAACATAGGACGCATTCAAGCTTCTGGTCTGCTGCATTCCTCTTAGATAAACCATCGACACACATATGCACCACTGCTTATGTAATGTACATATGTGAAAATGTGGCTTTCAGTGAGAACATGGAAAACCAGCGGGAAACTTTACTGAGCAGATGGTTACTGGAGTCTGTGCTGTGCTCAGCCCGTATACACATAGTATGCATGTGTACTTTATGTGTGCGGATCACTTTCAGGACTCTTTGTGTGCGCTTGTATGCATCCGTAGCAAATGTGTGAATAAGTGTAGGCATTTGTGTAATGGATACAGTGCTTCACATGGAAGATCTGTATGATGTGTCTCTGACCTGACTTATAGAGGACACACAGCAACAGATGTACTCATAAGTTCCTCTGTGTGTGTGTGTGTGTGTGTGTGTGTGTGTGTGTGTGTGTGTGTGTGTGGTTGCACAGTATTGTAAATAATATTAGTGTGAAGACAGAATCAGTTGTTTGCATCATGAGGGAAAATGTAGTTGCTATTCATGCTCCTTCCTCTGTACATACTGTATGTTCAGTACATGCATGTACACAAATATACATACACACTCATACATAGCTGCTTTTTTTGTGCACATGCTTATGTAACTGGCAGACAAAATGTCCTTATGAGCTATATAAGAGTTTGGCATCTGTTTCATATACTGTATATCTATATATATATTACACACACACATATATATATATATGTATATATGTCAAAGGTGATATAGGAGAAGGCTGGTGTTCCTGGCTTCCTACTGATCCCATGAGGTCACCCCCAGCATACATCCAGCTCCCACATAGTGTTGGCAGAGTAAAACGCACTGCAGCCTCCTTGCTGAGATCACTTCGCTGGGTTTGATAGAGGGGGAAAACAAGGCCCACAGATGTGATTTCATCTGCATCATCTCGCTCGAGAAAACTTTCAAGAATCACATGCAGTATCAGACAAAAGTTTGGACGCACCCTCCTATTCTCTTGAATGAGAAAAGTGTGTCCAAACTTTTGACTGGTACTGTATGTCTAATAAAACAGAAATAAAGGTAGTTAGTTTGGACATTTCTGTACATATTGCATCATGTGTATCAAGATAATAACACTGGACTCAGCTATCAGCTCATAATGTCTGATTTCAGAATTCCACAGAATCACTGACTCAGTTTGTTTTCCTCCAGCAAAGCTCTGTGTTTGTAGCGGTTGGGGCTGACTTACTTACTTACTTACTGGAGACTGAGGACTGAAAGGTTCATCAGAAAGACACAAGCAGTTTACAGTGTGCAGTGGATACAAACAAGAGCCACACTCAGTGTATTTTAGATACAAACTCTTTAATGTCCTGTGCAACACAGATTCACACACACACATCATACATCAACCAGTTTCCTCGTTAAACTGCCGGCACAAGCGTGCAACACAACCTCTTCATGTCACCTTTGAATAGAAGAATAAAATATCACCCTCCTCACACACGCCTCCTCCTTGAGTCTTTGCTCTTTTATGACCTTGTGTGTCTTTACTAAGAGACTCGTAAAAAGACTGAACTCCCACTGAGGAGCCTTTCTTTCATTTTGTCCTGCCTTGCAAATCTTTTCCCCTCTTTTAATGGACTTCTGAATGGGCAAATTATGGCTACAAGCCACTAATTAGAGCCTTTATGTTTAGCTTTCATGCCACGGGTAAAATGTGAAATGAACCTTATTGATGGTAATTCATGAGTTTCTCTACCATTATTTACTCTCTCCAGCTGGCTTCAAGATCCCAGCAGAATTTCCCGAAGGTCTTTTTCATCTCCTGTTGCGTCTGGACGGCGATGGCAATGAAAGAGAGTGGAAATAGTCAGATAATAGAGAACGCAGTGAAATGACAAAACAATGAGAGCATGGCCTTGCACATGCAGCACTGTGTTCTGCATGGAGTGAAGAAGTTAGATATATACTGTATGTACTGTATGCACACATACCGCCACACTGTACACATTAATGCGGGGGATGGTGGAGATGAAAAATCATGAAAAGAGGCAGAAGAGGAGAGAAGAAAACAGTTTAAGAAAGAAAGGAAAAGATGAAGGTGCAACCCCAGATCAAGATGAAGCCACATTACCATTAAAGATCCACAGAAAACATGTAGTAAACAAATAATCAGCAGCCACACGTACTGTCTCCCGGCTGTGGATGTAATGCCTCATTTAGTGTGTAGGTCAGCCCGAGCCACATACTGTACACACATGGTGTAACCTCTCTGAAACACAAGGGGCCCCTGCAAATTTGCTCCTCAGGAATATTTATGCTGCATCGTCCTGTGAAACCGAATCCCTCTTTTCCGTTTTTCCTAGAATCAGCCTCCTCGGTGAGTCATCAGAATGGACGTTTATATCAAGGGTTTCACCATTCAGGGGGGTGTGAGAGCGAGTGTGAGCTTAAACATACGTTTATGAGCTTTGTGGCTCACTGTGTGTGATTTTGTATGGCGCATCAGTGACTCTATGTTGTTGTGATTAGGATTGACGTTACAACTGTGACTACACCTGCATAGAGTGTTTTCTACAGTGCTCTGCTCTTTTTAAATCCTGTAAACACGTGTAAACACTGGACACCTGGCAGACGAGAAAGAAAGAGACACAGATAGGGAGACAGATGGAGTGTATTTATCACCAATTTAAATATTTGCAATAATTTCTGCAGCTCCACGTGAACCTTAAACAGCCATAAAGAGCCTCCCAGCAGATTCATAGAAGTAGTCTGTGGAGCTCAACGCTGTTTGCACTCAACATATCGTAACCGCTCTGCGCTTTCACAGGCCACAGCCAACATAATCTGTCAGAACTGCAAACAGGAATGTGAAACAAATGCCTTTAGGTTTATGGTTCAGATGAAAAAGCAGCAACAGCAGGAAAGGGAAGGAATTCCTCCCCAGCAGGAAATCTATGTTCTCTCTGCAGTGATCTTTTAATTTCCTCAGCAGATCTGAGGGTCAAAGCCAAACTAATTTGAGTGCAGAGGGACTGAATGACATTAAACTGGGACATAGCGGATCTGCATGCAGGCCAAAACACTAGAGGCAGTTTTGGACCATGTGTCTGTATACCTGTCTGTTATTCTCAACTTTTTAACTTGCTCCATTCCTTCTCTCGAACTCTCTTGCTGATAATTCCACCAAGTATTAAACAACTTCCAAACTGAGATTTACTCTGCATTTCCTCTGGAAGAACTCCTCTTCCATGAAGCTATACGTCATTTCCACAGTGTTGCCTAGCTGGGCGTATCTCATACAGGATATTTAACAGTCACGCTCAAGCATCTCTGCCCTGTCGTTGATCGTTGTTGGTGTCCCTTGGGGTCGAGTACTGAGACCGCAGTGCATGCTGAGATCACAGACTGAGGGATGGGCGTCGCTCTTTTCTTTAATCACTGGGTTGGGCCTGCTGGTCTGGCTATAAGCATCACCTTCCTGACAATCACTGGCACACACACACATATATACAAATATATCTAAACATACTATTTTTAGAAAATGCAAATGTGTTGGTTACTGAGGGAAACACTTTCAGGGTCTTTAATGAAGGAAAGTGAATCAGTTTCTTTATTTGTCCTTTATCCTTCCAAACTCAGTGTCCGTCACTGCACTCCAAATATGAGGAAGAACGTTAGAGTTGTCTTTCTCGCTTTTTCTGCAGGGTTTTAGCTACAACATCTGCTTACAGTAAAATCTGCCCATAGTGTCCCTCTGTAAATCAAGACAATGTAGGAAACAAAGGAAACAACATGGCCTTCCCTCTGAGTCATGTGATATCTTAAGCCAAATCTCATTTAGCGTGTCCGATTTAGAAAAATATTTCCGTAGATTAAGATAGTAGGGGGGCATGCTTCACGTTTAAAAACATGGATATTTTATCCTTTAATATCAAATGTGGTATGAGGGTGCTGACACCAGAGAACATACAACAATATTATCATGGAACAATATCTGGGCTATAAGTCAGTCTGTTTTTCACCCTCTGAGAGATAACAGAGGTATAACTTGTTTCCATGCAGTTGTTTTGGCATGAAAATCAATTCAATTATTTTTTATTTTAAAAGGATGCACATTAATCAACATTCAAACAGATGTAAATGTACCCGAGTTAGCCAAAAGACTAGTTTTCATTGGCAGCCTTCTTGCCTGATGTTGTTTGGCATCCAAGAATAATAAAAATGATATAATATACATCATTACAAAACTCAAACACATGATCTCAGACACATATCTATTCTTATCCTATGCATGTTTTTGATTTCTTCACTGCCCCCAAGTGTCACAAAACAGTTTAATTGCCACCATAAAGAACACACTATGTCTAAACATCTTGTTTTCATTTTACATGACATGATATGTAACAGGAATGTGTTTTTCTTTATTTTTCTTTAAGTCTTAAAACGTTCAAGCTTCCTTTTTTTTATACAACGAGACAGCATAAGACAAAGCACTGTGGTATTGTTTTTTATCCCGCTATGCTTTATCATTGTTTCTGAGATGTAGACTGCTCACCAGTGGTGAACCAATGGGAGAGGGGACTTGGTATCACTCCCCACACTGCTCACAAGCTCTGTCTGAGATATTCACATCTGTCCCGGCCTCTGACAGGTGACTCAATAAAATCAACTCGTTTAAATGTCATGTAATAAACTTCAAAGATAAGTCAAGTCAACAGCCCAATATCACATTAAAAAATTTGCTTCAGGGGGCTTTAAAATCTGTGCAGCAAAACAGCATCCTCTATCCAAAGACCCTTGATTCAGCTAAGAGAAAACTCCCTAAAAAAAACCTTTAATGGGAAAAAATGGAAGAAAACTTATTTATTATCATTAGACACCTACTGTGAGTGGCCTGCATTGTTATATTCTGAAAGATAAGTAATTTAAATAATAGATTTCATCCAATCTGATGAATTTGAACACCTTCATCTCTGTATTCACTGGATATGATACAATATAATATCTTTGTTGTCCTGTGAACACCATAAATCTCCAAAACAGATTTGTTTTCAGCTTTGTGGCAATGCATTCTTTTATTTTTTTAGATTATCTAAATGGTTTTTAAATAGTTTATTTACCTTTAAGAGAAGGATTTTAATCCACCTTTACACAGACCTGCAGGACTTCATCCAAATCTGGAGATACATGGCTTTCATTGGACAGTGATTGACTCAAAATGTGATAACGCTAATCGTGTGTGATGACACTAATTCTGGCTTTTTTTCGTCATCTTTATCTTTATAATTATGGATCATAACATTAATTTCACAAAGAATATATAAATTTCTCCACAATTTCGCAAAAACCAAACCACTTGTAAACTGATGTTTGATAACATTGATGGTAATTAAAGTTATTTGCGCTGCAGTCAGTCAGTCGGCTCCCCTGTGTGGAAGATTGTGAATGATTTCCTCACGATGATTCAGAGCTGGGACAAAGTTTAAACTCCGCCCTCTAACCTCCAACCAATCATGTGTAAATATTCAAATGAGCCACCCATAAAGATGACTTGGAGCGGCAACTGTGACAGACCTTAAGAAACTTCACTCCTCTGACCGGTGCTCTGTGTTAAAATTGGATATACGACTATTCGACTAACTTTTTATTCAGGACACCTTAGATTGTTTTTTTAAAAAAAGAAACAACACTTGTCAATAACATGGGAAAAGAAAATATCTTTTTTTTGAATGTTTGGATAATTTTTGGAAACATCTTTGCAACTTTTTCTTCTGACCCTGAAGTCACCACTGCTGTGTTTGGTAAGATCGACCTATCAGTAGGCTGTTGTTTACTTTGTGATACTGTTTTATAGCAGGTTACATTTCTTCCTGTAATGATGGTGATGATGATGATTCATCTGCAGTTCTTATGAAGTAAACATATCCGGGAAGCAGGTTAATTAATGCATGCTGTTCCGTGTTGACCGACAGTAACCCCGTGAAAAAATTTCATAGTTCAAGTCTGCAGGTCTGCATCCCATTTCATCCCATTCAGCTCCATGCGCGCATGAAGAAAAGCCGCGGCTGCAGACCCTTTTGTCTGGAGAAAGAAAACATTAACATTTGAAAAAGTTGTGTTTTTTAATTGAAATACAATCAGATTATTTTCGATGCTGCAATACAAAAACACACCAGTATTAAGTGTTAATTGGAAATACATAACATCCATAATAATGGCATTTCTCCACTTGAAACCTTTGATTTTTGTTAAGACGCTTGAAGCTACAAAACTGGACCCACTGAAAGAATCGGCTTAGTTTAGAGGTTAAAGTTTGCCCAATCTCATTTCTTTAAGGGAATCCAGATTCTTTGCAATATTTTGAGTCTTTAATAAGACTTTTGTTGGTAGAAATGCAGTGGAGACGAAAGGGGGCGACACTGCCATGCTCTATGTCCCTACACTGGTGACATTAGTGCCCACTTAATGTAATATAATTGAACAGAGCAGGGAGGATTCATAATTTGGAAAAGTTTGTTGAAAACAGTTTAATGTCAGTGGGATTAGTTAGTCTGGAAATTTTGCTAAAAAAAAAAAACAAAAACAAAAAAAACAAACAGAACATCAGTGTTTCAAATTGCTGCATGGCTGTTATATGTCCACTTCATAATTATAAAGTGTAATAATAAAGTTATACAAAATTGCTCATAATCTATTTTTTGTGCATTTGACAGTCCTCAGTAAGTCTTTCATGCCACAATAATCTACTGTATACTGTCTATTTGTCTGTTACAGTAAACAGCACCACAGATCCCCTGCCGACCACTCCTGAATGGATCACAGACTACACTGACATTGTGTCCAAGTTCTCCGCGCGCTCGGAGGACATCCCAGATGAAGACATGTGCCACATTGTGGCCGGCAGGCCTGAAACCATCACAGAATGTGAATTCAACCCAGAAACCCAGACCTTCATTGTGATACATGGCTGGACGGTATGTCAAAGTTAATGTATTTTATGTTAAGTTTCATCAGCATGCATTGCTGTAGAACGTCATATTAAAATCACAAGTTTCTTATCAGCCTCTCTAGGTTAAGTATCTATTTGTATATTAAGTTTGAAAGTGCACATTTTTGTTTTGGTGCTCCTTGACAAAGTTGACAAAGAAAAACTTCTAATGCTCCTCTGAGACCAAGATAGTTATGTAGTGAAGATATGTCACATGAATTATTTGAAATGTACATGTCTGGGTATGTTGCATAAACAAAAATTAAGCAGAGTTTGAGTCTTGCCAAAAAATGTTGAAACAACCAACTAACATATAAATGTTGAACCATGTCCAAACAACAATTCAATGATGATCAGTGTAGCAATAAGTATACATCAAAATTCACATTATTTCAGAGAAGCGAGGCCAAGAGCGATGTGCAAACAGTCATCTCCTCCTATAATGTGATTTGTGGTCAGTCATGCAAGGATTTAAACTCGATGACACCTTGGCTCCTCTCCAACCACCAAACAAAGAATAAGGGCAAAGGCCAGAATGAATCATGCCATACAGCAGCTGACCTCAGAAATGTGTGTGATGGTATGTGTGTGTGTGTGTGTGTGTTACGCTATAGGTAACAGGGATGTTTGAGAGCTGGGTGCCCAAGCTGGTGTCTGCCCTCTTCGACCGGGAGCCCAATGCCAATGTGATCGTGGTGGACTGGCTGACCCGCGCCAATCAGCACTACCCAACCTCTGCAGCCTACACCAAGCTAGTGGGCCGTGATGTTGCCAAGTTTGTTACTTGGCTCCAAGTGAGTGTTTTCACAGAAAGAAGTCCAAGCTGGTTTATATGTTTTCCTCCTGGTTATGATTTTAAACTCCCTGTAAAGGCATTTTACAACCGTGTCTGAGACTCCCAGCAGCCTCTCGTTACAAGTCTCAGTATTTAGTGGAGTGCAGCTTTTGTTTGAATAACTTCAAGGCAAAAGGGGGTATTGGCAAGTGTAATGCTTTCATTTGTTTGTCGACTCTTTATGTGACTTCCAAATTTAAAACTTGCAAGGTTTTGGCAAAGCATAAGGATACACAAAATAATCCGTGTCCTGGATTATCTCCCAAACTCTATTAAGACTTGAACAGAGTGCTGCAGAGCTCCGCTAGGCACAGCCTGTAATCAGTCTTAATCCTTTAATCAGTACGTAGGACTGTTTTAAAGCATGTCAGCTTGTTCTTCTGACACATCCCATCCATCTCTTCCCTTTCAGAAAGAGCTGCAGTTGCCCTGGGAGAAGATTCATCTGCTGGGTTACAGTCTGGGAGCACATGTGGCTGGAATCGCCGGAGACCTCACCGACCATAAAATCAGCAGGATCACTGGTAAGGAAAGCCGCACACTCATAACTCCAGTGCAGTCATTTATGCAAGCTTATAAAGATCAATGCGTCAGCTAACTCCCTTTGTCAGCAGAGCGTTACAAATGCATCGTCTGCACACTCTAAATATAGATCGATAGTACAATCATGAAAACATAAATACTGATAAACTCAGTTTGAATTAGTCACATTTTATAGAAGTTGATATATTAGATAAAGCTGCACTTTTTCACATAACGCAATTCAAGTGTTAATTTCTGAACAAAAAATACACCATTAGTTGTTGGAAGTACAACATATTTACTTGATATGATTATTTAAAATAGACTTGTTACCTCCACTTTACAAATACATGAATGTGTGTTTTAGCTATAAGCAAGTTCAGTCTCTGAGCCAATGAATTAATGCGTGCAAACATAACACACTGTACTGTAAAGCAATGTATAAGATCTATTCTTAACAGACCTGCTCGCGAGAACAACTCAGCGCGCCAATGAAATATAATCTGTTGGCCATTACATTCCAGGCCTGTATTGTATGTGTGCATGTAGCCAGTTGGTGCTAGTCTGTGGGTCCAATCCCCTTTTTGTCACTATGAAGTTTATCCAGCTTCGAAATCTCTCTGACCTGCTTAGAATAATAGTATGTTTATTGTGATCTGAGGCACCCATTAAGAGCCCACAATCACTGCTTCACATTGTTCTGAGCTTCAGCGGCTCTACAGAGCTGCACAGGGTGAAAAGAGGACAAACAAAATTTATATTCAGATGTTTTCACGTACAGAGGAACAACTTGATCTGTCTGTTCTTTTTTTCTGATTTTGTCAGCATCCACATCCTCTTTCCTCATGTGGAATTGTGCACAATCAGTACAAATAAATCCTTCAAAAAGTAAAACACATTACCTCATTTCAGGTCTGGATCCTGCTGGCCCCACCTTCGAGCACGCAGACAATCAGAACACCCTGTCCCGAGATGATGCCCAGTTTGTGGATGTCCTGCACACTAACACCAGGGGCTCCCCAGACCGCAGCATTGGCATCCAGAGGCCTGTGGGCCACATTGACATTTACCCCAATGGAGGCACCTTCCAGCCAGGCTGCGACATCCAGAACACCCTGTTGGGAATTGCACTGGAAGGGATCAAGGGCCTCCAAAGTATGTCATCCAAACTCTTCCTGCTGTTTGTTCTTCACTGCACTTCTGCTTCAGATGATGATTTTAAGATACTTTGAATTCAATTTATATTACATTATACATTCAGTGTTGAGTTTACACTTCAGCTAGATGTTGGCCTGAATTGTCATTTATTATTCAAGTGTCACATGATTTTTTTGCTACAAGACTACTGAGGCCAGAAGGGACTGAGTGTTTATCACAGTTTATGAGTTGTGCAAAGTTGTCTTTAAGGCAGATTTAGGGAGAACATCTTACTCCAGTTGCTTAGATCTAGCAATCTTCCACACCTTGTTTGTGTGACACGCTGCACCATAAATACACATCTCTACCCAAATTAAGTGAAAGGTTGTAACAACAGTGTTGTAAAGATAGGATCAGGTATTTATATGGTGTCAACAGACTTTCTATAAAAGCTATCAGGGACACAATTACAATATGTTTTGCCTCTAGTCATAACACAACCACAGATTCGTTTTTGTTTTTGTGTAGAGATGAAAGCCTTCCTTGATGTTTTGCTGATTCACCCCTTCAGCTTTTTCAACTGAGCAAGGCAGAACTAAGTGAGACATGTAATGAAATGTTGGTCATGCTGACATGCAGAGTTGTAAAAGCCATGCATAGGGAAGACATTTTCATTGTTGCATGATGTCATTTGGGAGATGACACAGACGTTTCACAGTTTCTGTATTCTGTGTGCTACAGATATGGACCAGCTGGTCAAGTGTTCCCACGAGCGCTCCATCCACCTTTTCATCGACTCTCTGCTGAACATCCAGCAGCAGAGCATGGCCTACCGCTGCAACTCCAAAGAGGCCTTCAACAAGGGCTTGTGCCTCAGTTGCCGAAAGAACCGCTGCAATAAGCTCGGCTACAACGTCAACAAGGTCCGCACGACCCGCAGTGCCAAGATGTACCTCAAGACACGTGATATGATGCCATACAAAGGTAAACACCAGTTTAAAAAAGTGTAGCACTTACTGTAGTAGGAAGAAATACCTTCTATGGAAAAGTCTGCCTGGATTTATGTACTTTTGCAGGATTACTAGGAGTTGAGTTAATTGATGCAAATGCCTAAATTGGAGTAATCCTCAGTGTATGAGCTACTGTTGTTGAGTGTGCTTAGTGTGGATGTGGCTGCTTGAAGCTGGAATATATGAATAATACTACAGTTAGAGTTGATACAAAGAGACCACATACAATATGTGAACAGTAACACAACCATAGATATCTAATGCAAGCACACGTGTACAACAAGTGGCAAGTATTCAGAAGGTCACATGAAGAGGAGGTCATGGATATTTTAGTGCCAACGTAATGCAACACCACTGCATTGCACTGCTACACTAGCAATGGAAAGTTTATTTAAGAATTACATTTTGGCATAAGTCCACAGCATTGCCATTGGACTTAGATTATCGGTTAGAGATGTAAAGGCGTGTTGAAAGCGTAGCCTGTTCAGTACATAATCATAGGAATATATAACAGTGTGTGAATTAATCTAGACCAAACACATCTTAAGAGTAAAAGGGTTTAGCACAAATCTGTGTTTAAATGCAGCACTGTGACAGTCACATGAAGACAGAGAAGGACCAAGGTTACATAAAGGCTTTTCTGGTATTTAACTAACTTTAAGTAGTAGTATAAGGGATGCTGGCCAGTCCATGGGAACTCTCACACGTATGAGAGAGTGTAACTAAGCTGGAACTGGCTGGAGATACAGCAGACTCACAGTGTAAACATATCCTCAGTAAACTCTTTCCTCTTCTCTTGCAGTTTTCCACTACCAAGTGAAGGTGCATTTCTTCAGTAAGGACCAGCTGAGCTTCACAGAGCAGCCAGTCAAGATTTCTCTGTATGGAACCCACGGAGAGAAGGAGGATCTTCCCCATGTCCTGTACGTACATTAAACAGTTCAATGTGTTAACATCAAACAAACATACACACCTGCACATGCACATACTGTATCTTTATATCTTGCATAGAAACAGTAAACAGATGATCAGCAAGAATGTCTCCAACCATCCTGACTCTAAATAAAGACTAAAAACTCACTTGTGCTGCATACATCACACACACAAACATGCCAGTGATGCTTCCATGTAGAGGACAGTCCAAGCTTGAGCTCCTGACCTCTGAATGTTGCTCTTCCTTCCATCCTGCAGGCCAGTCATGAACGGTAACTCCACTTTGTCCTTCCTCATCACCACGGACGTGGACATTGGAGACCTGATGATCGTGAAGATGCGCTGGGAGAAGGATGCGATCATCAGCTGGTCAGACTGGTGGGGCGCCAGCAAGTTCCACATCCGAAAACTGCGCATCAAATCCGGCGAGACCCAGTCCAAGTGAGTTCAGAAATATATGATCAACTGGAATAAACTAGAATAGATAAAGTGACATTTATGTGCTTCAGTCTGGTGTTTTTTTTTCTTCTTTTAAATTTCAGTTTTACTTTAAAATGTTTTGATTGTTTTTTGCCACGTGTGATTTCAGGGTGATCTTCAGTGCGAAGGAAGGGGAGTTTGCCTATCTTGTCAGAGGAGGAGAAGATGCAGTCTTTGTCAAGTCAAAAGAAGACAACATGAGTCGTAAAGAGAAACTGTAAGTTGAATAGTAGCTTCCTTTTTATGGAGTCTGGAGTGTGCCACCTAAACACACTCCAGACTCATACATTTTGATTTTGGTGAAAAAAGGTTTTAAAATGTCACACTCTAGACTCAATTTCCTCCTATGATCACATTTGTCCTAACATTAATGAGCCGCAACCCTAAAAGACTGTCTGACTCCTTCTCACTCTTGTCTTTCCTTCTTTCCAGGATGCACAAGCTGAAAATGCAGGGCAGTCTTTTTGGGCAGAACAACGCTTGAAGTTGCACTTGAACACAACCTGCATCATGCACATCATCCATCTCTACATACATAGCCAAAGATGGACGGCGCAACACTGGGAAAGCCTTTGCAAGCAACTGAACACATACTGAATGATGCGTTTTTTGTCTGATTCTTTCTGTTTTGCCTTTTGACTTCAACACCCAGTGCAACCAACACAACCTCATCACAGTGCTGGAGATCAGTCCGCTCATCAGCTCTCCCATCGCTATTTTCTACTGCTGAAAAATGTTACAGGTTTCTTTGTAATGATGTGCTCACATTTCACAATTTTACACTTTGAGTAGCTTTTGCTGCATATCTTTGTAATCATTTGTTTATGCTTTTGTATTCCATATGTACTGTTTATACTGATTTTGATGTATTTGGTGTGTTTCCTTTGCCTATGTGAACTTGGATTATTGTTTATGCATAAATGATTCGGAGTGACAGGCATAATGTAGGCACATCTTTTTGTTTTTTGTAGTTTTTTTTTTCAATGCGCAAAATGATCTTTTTGTCCCTAATGTTTGTCTGTACCTAACCACTAATTGCCAACAATCGACAGGGACCAAAGAAGTATTGACTATCTACTGAACGGAGAATCACAGTGGTCTTTGTAAATATCTTTTTTAATCACTACTATATATATTTTTTGAATATGAGTTACATGTTAATATCTGATCTCTTGAAGCCTTGCTTGTTCTTTGATTGCGTTTTGGTTATTGTGTCACTGGTCACTTTAAAAGGCTCTCTGTCCCCTCAGCCATTTTAATGTTATGGTCATTGAGATTGCAGGCTAGCAGGTATATGCATTTCTTGGTTTTGTTCTGAGGTCACCTCTTAACTGTTCCTCTAATGGTTAAATGCCCCTTAAATACTTCATGAATGGGTCAACAGTGTCTCACCTGAAACACTTTACCTCAAGCTCAGTCTACAATATGCCATTATTTTGAAAGGTCAAACATCACAAAATTGCCAATAAATATGCAAGCCGTTGTAATTTGTGATGGACTGGCCTACATGATAGCCATAATACATCTCAAAAATACGTCATATTGTATTTATTGAATGTACATTTATATATTTGTATATTAAGCTGTAATATATTTTGGCAGGCTCCCATTGTCGTCTGTATTTTTATAAATGAAGCATTTTGTGATTTATGCACAAGGCTTGGGAATGATTGATCAAATTGGTCTCCATGCCAGCTGTTGAGTGCATTTACTTTTATGAACTGAAATGCAGTGCACTGTATAAAGAGAGAGCCCAGGATGGTTTAATAAAGATATAAACTACATATGCCGATATCCCTGACTGTTCAAGTTGATTTTAGCTAATAATTACATAATTAAATCATCAAAATAATAATAATAATAATGATATATGTACCTTCTTTTGAGTTCAAGTTGTCATAGACGAGAAACATGCCTTGAACATGAAAAAAACATGGCCAACAACATCCACAAATCTCTGTGTCGCATGACAGAATAATCAGAGAAAAAAATCTCTGCATGGTAGCTCAGTGATACTGAAAATGGGTGAAAATATGTTGGTGAATAAATTGAATAGAATGAAGTTCTTGAATATGAGAGTAAAGACAGGAATTATTCCAGCTCCCGTAAAGAGAGTTTTATATAGTTACAAACGTTTGAAGAGTCTTGTTCTGAAACTGGATCTGCAGCCTGTCAATAAACTGTACAGAACGGTATGTATCTTTAAGATCTCACTAACACATCAAATACATTTCACACTTTGTCCCATGGTGGTATACCCTGACAGCTACTGGATTTACTGCTGTGAAATTTGCCAGACATTCCTGGTCATCAATCAATGAATTTCAATTACGTGAGATCCAGTCATTTACTTTATGGCCACCAACAGGACAAAATTTCCA
Source organism: Thunnus albacares (assembly GCF_914725855.1). Classification (NCBI taxonomy): domain Eukaryota; kingdom Metazoa; phylum Chordata; class Actinopteri; order Scombriformes; family Scombridae; genus Thunnus; species Thunnus albacares. The sequence goes on along the minus strand of NC_058114.1, from coordinate 20,571,436 downwards.
CTTGCGCAACTTGCATTTAAGACAACTTTAACGGACACATCCTGTGAGCCTCAGTTGTACATTTTGAGATTAGGCTAACATAGCATGTCAACATGATTTGTAGATCTAAGCCTGACACAGCAAATAAATCAGAGTCAACCTAAATTGATCTCTTCACGGAGGATAAACCCTTCTGATTTCAGTAACCACAGCTTTTTTTTGGCGAATAAGCAAAAATGTGACTTATTAGATCATATAAACAATATGAGGACCTGCTCATCAAAACATAGCTTTTAGATAAAAGGGGACCTATTCTGCTTTTCCTTATTTTCAATCATATATATAATGTTACAATGTTGGATGTTCATATTAAACGTGGCCAAAGTGTCAAATAATGAGCTAAACGTATGTAGAAGTAATCCCTGTGAGTAAAAAGCACCGGCTTCAGACTGCTTTGAACACTTGGCTTCCGACGTTTTTTTCTACTTTCAGCTGATGTCGACTCATGACGGATTTCTTTATATTGTCATCTGCTCCACGCAAAGCATGCAAGATCAGTGCTCTGCTCCGCTAACATTATGGCATTTTTCCATTGTATTGGGCGTAGTCATACCAAGCCATGACTTCAGTCGAGCTAGCATGCTGTGAGTGTTTTTCCATTACACAGCAAATTAAAATAAGGAGGTGTGTTGGTTGTCTGCTGCTCTTCATCAAACATCATCATCACTGTGGCTCTCTCTGCTTGTACTATTCCTCCCTGCGTTATTATTAACTGATCCGCTGAACAAAGAGCTCCAAATTTCTCCATATGTTGTTGTGTCGACTCATTTTTAGCACCACTAACAAAGCTCTGCTAAGTCGGTGAGGAACATGTTTAATTCCTGTAAATTCTTCACAATAAAAGTCTCCTGTTACTTAGTCATTTAAAAGCTTTTAATAAGAAGCAGTAAAGCAGGAAATGTTGGGTTTGCATCAACAGTAACTTGACATGACACTGATATGGCTGCCCCTCGGCAGACTTCCTGAGGCTGGCCAATCAGAACAGAGTTTGGGTCTTAAAGAGACAGGAGCTAAGTCTGCCTGTTAGAGACAGAGGCTGAACTGAGGGGCTGCATAAAGGGACGTATCTCTCTATATAAAGCAAGGAATCTCTGTCTGTATGCATGTATGTATGTCTGTATTTATGTTTGTCCTTCACATATCTTGAAATCCATTCATCATCACTTCATACCTGGTGGACATTTGCTGGGGATCCAAGTTTTTTGGATGAGCCATTCTTGGGAAATATTCAAAAAAAATCTCATAAACAAAGCTGATTTGCTTCTTCTTCTGCACGTGAAGTAAATGAGTGGAAATACGGACAGCGTGACTCTGTCATTGCAACCCACATTGTTGTTGGAGGTGGGAATACATCCATAGTGATAATGACTTGAAAAAGTTTGAGACTTAAACTCTACTATTAAATTGCGTACTGAGAATGAAACTTAGCATGTATGTTCAAGACTTACTGCAGGATGTCTCAGACACGTTTTGAACGGGCACTGCAGTTCATTTAACTAAAAAGCAAGGAATCTCTGTCTGTCTGTCTGTTCTATCTGTGTCTGTCTGTCTCTCTATCTGTGTGTCCTTTGGGCTCTGACTTGACATCACACTTGGCGGGTGTACTGCTGAGGAACCAAGGAAATGCAGTGTCGAGTGTGAAGTTGTTTAACATGTGACATGTTTAATAAACTTTGAGTAAACAAGTGACCAGTGAGCCGCTCGGCTCCATGTCTGAGAGCAGTGGGGGATGTTTGATATAAACACCGTCACATCACAGTGGGGTGGGGCTTCTCGGCTCTGACTCGCTGAATGGAACAAAGTCACTCGCCCTGCTCAGTTAAACTGCCTGAGAGAGAAGATCGAGCACACATAAGAGAAAAAGGCAGAGGCAGAGGGAGTAAAACTAGCTGACAGGAGCACAAACACGTTTGATTGACAGCAGAATCAACCAGTGGAAGGCTGTAAACTGCTTCTGCAATTCAACCTCAGTTTAGTCTCACTGGCGAAGTTTCTGTCTGAATTTAATCCATTTCATTTATTAATTCCTTATCATTTTAATTGATGTTTGTCGACCGTAGGTTGTTATTGATATTGTGTTGCTGAACTACCTCTCCTGTATGGCTTGCAACTTTGCTAACAGTTGTGCTCGTCGCACGCAAAAGACGCTGTAGATCAGCCAACATCTGAAGCCACTTAAAGTTCACATCTAACTAATATGTTTTAATAGTACAGGATTAGAGCTGGTTGTTATCACTAAGCCAGCTTTGCTAAAAATTCAAAACATATTACCTAACACTGAACCAATCCACAGTATGAAAAAGAGAAAAAAAAATGTTGAATATATGATTCCTTGAGTTTGTGGATTAGTTTCTCTGAAAAGAGATTCCCTCATGACTGTGGAAAGGGAGGAGAGGCATTGAGCAACAGTTGGGATCTGGACAAAGTTAATAAACTGTAAAATAGTATGACGATCAACTCATGCTCACTACACTTTTTTATAATGTGTTTTTTTCCAAAACTGGGACAGTGAAGAAATAATGATGCATACTCTCATCTGTACACTTGTTATTCTTGTAATCTTCAAAGAAACAAAAATACTTTTGGCAATTAGGTCTTACCCTGAACTCCAAAAGATATTTTGATCCCCTTATTCTGTACAAATCAGCATTTTATGATTTTCAAACTCATGGAAAGAACATCAGTTTATCTGTTTTGGACAATAACATGGTGACTCTCTCTTCAACCTCCAGGTTCCACTTGCTTTTCCAGTATTAAGCAGCCACTTTACAGATAATTCTTGGCAAGGAAAAAGTTGTTTCTGAGGGGATAGAGGTATAAAACCCCAGTATCTGACCATATTGACATTCCAACACTAGAATATAGTTTCATACACAAAATATACGACATGTGTATGACAGATGAGAGTTAAATAAGAGGTTATGACTTTGGGTAGAGCTGTCACAACATTACAGAACAGATACAATTGTGAACGTCCAGCTTTTCTCTCTTGGTCACCATGGAAACATTCCCTCATGACTTTGTGTTGGTGGTGGACAAGTTTTGCTGAATGAAAATGAATTAGTCGTGTGCTCATCCACAAACCTTCAGTGGGGTTGGTACTGGATTCAAAAAATAAATTAAACTAGATACAAGAAACTACCACACAGAGTTTGAGCTGCAGAGTTCTTCAAGCAAAGGTTCAAGAAGGTTCAAAAATAGCTTGTTAACAGAAGCATCTTATTTCAGATCATCAGTCAATCAAAGAATATAAATCCCACTCCAGTGTTTAAAAAAAGACAGTATACACTCTGGAAGATTACATACATTACATTAAAAAATAGCTGTACAAATTAGTTGAAAAACATGTTTTTGCTGTACAATCTCTTGTACATGGCACATGTGCAACACGTGAACATATGCCATTCCTAGAAATAACCTTGGGAAATAAGTCTTGGAAATAGGCGTACATAAAGTCCAAGACATTTTGTTGTCTCCAAACTTTAGGGAGGAGTCATCCACTTTCAGGCCCTCCCTCTGTGTTGGCCCCAGCGTATCTGTGCTGTGGAAGTCTGGCGCCTGAGGTTCACTCCTCAACAACACAGTCTCTCCCCAGCGTGGACAATAGGACCCTGGCATCTGTAATGGGAACATAAATGCGGTTATTGCGTTTCAAGGAAAATGTTGTCATGTTCATAGAGGAGTAATTGCTCATTGAGCCAGCTGGTTTTCTGTTCCTCTACTGTACTTAATAGATGAAGTATTAACTATTATAACAGGGCTGTTATTGTTAGAACTACACTTGCAAAAACTGTATACTTCATGTAAAAATAGATTTAGTGAAAATGTGTTCATTATTTCTGGTAAGGACCCTTAATTAAATGTGAATAATCCTCTAAATTCTCAGGCCACATATACATTGTTTTTGGGAAATGCTTTCACAACCTTACATTAAAGTCCCCCTCCACTCAAAAAAGTGTTTTTCCGCTTGTTCTTTCAGTTGGATGTTTGAGCTTGTCTGTGCAGAATGATGTATGTGCAGAGTTTGAGACTTGAACGCTGTTTTCACATTCATCTGCCAAAAGTGGAAAGTTTCTGTGTGTTCAACAAAAATCTGAGTTTAAGGTGTTTACCTACGAGCATGATTTGTGACATCACAACAATTTTAGAGCCAATAGTGGTCCAGTGTGCAACCTAAACATTTCTGGAAGGGATCTTTACATTTACATTTACATAAATGATGTAAGCAAACCTTTAACAACATGGGCAAATGGGAATTAATACTGTCATTAAGTTGGATTAAGTTATCTTTTAGGGTTTGTGCGTGTATTGTTCACATTTGGATCACAGTTTGGGCCTTTTAAAAACCATGTTGTAACATTTATTACACAGCTATTACACTAGAATACTGTTAACAGATGATTGGTTATAATACCTGTGGTTTACGGTAACAATTGTCACAATGCCCGCAGAGTTATCTATTCAATCGATCTTCACAACAACATACTTGTAACTTTTCAACCATTACCTCATCAGCCTCCTGCCCAGTGTACCTTGGCATCTCGTGCTGGAGGTTTTGGCTACAAATCAGCTGGCCGACCCAAATACTCTTGCCTGGATGTTAGCTCATATTCTGCAGCAGGCATGCAACAACATTTTTGTTAGTGGGTGAAATGCTCTGTGCAAAAGGTCAAAGGTCAAAGTTGTGAAGTAATGGAAACTATACGAACTTGCCATTATAACAGTCTGTGACTGCCAGTTACACTGCAGGTGGGCCAAGAACTTTTGCTAATTGTAAAATAAAATTGTACATGTTGCTGATGCTGTAGGTATATTGGTCAGGTCTGCCAACATGTCGCTATGCCAGGAGCCTGTGCACTGCAGCCTGATCCCAGTTGTAAACTTTTACATTATAACAATATGTTGCAAGTAAAATCCCAATATTTGATATTTATTAAGATATTCAGCATCAAATAGTGGATAATGCTCTTTAAAGCCCCCAAAAATGTGTTTAAAATATCAACTATTTCTCTATTACATTTTTCATGACTAACTAATAAGTGATAATGAGAATAAGTAAGTGAAAGTTCAGAGGAAAAAACATTACCAACCTTAATTTTTGCTAAGAGTTTAAAAGGAAAAAACATCCTTGAAAGTGAAAAGTATCTTTCAAAGAACTCAAGAACTCAAGAATCATTACACCACCATTATTACACCATTAAGAACAACCAGTTCCTTTTGTAATTAGTAACTACAGACATAACCAAAAGTTGTAAAAAACAACAGTGTCTGTGATGTGTTCAGCTGGTCTAACACAGCGTCTACTTAACTGGTTTTCTGCCAAACTCAGTGACAGGATATTCTGTTTCCCTCAGTGGCTTCAAAACTAAGATTTTCTCAGGGGGTTCCACAAGGGTCTATTCTTGAGCCTTTGCTTTTTAATGTGCACATGCTCCCACTCGGTAACATTATAAAGAAAAATACTATATCCTATTACTTATATGCAGATGACACACAGCTGTATATTTCTCTGCCTTCTTATGATTTTAATCTTATAAGAAAGCTGGTAAACTGTATTAATGATATCAGCAACTGATGTCAAAAACATTTTAACAGCTGAATAAATACTTGTATTAGGTACAAAAACAGAGACAGGAAATGTATTCACACCTAGAATCTCTGTTTCTACAGTACAGAGAGAAAGTCAGGAACCTAAAGTAATTTTGGACTCTGGTCTTAACTTTGAATCATGTCAGGAATTTAACCAGGACAACTTTTTATCATTTATCAAAAATTCAGAGGATTGATGTCTCAAGCTGACTCTGAGAAGCTGGTTCATGCTAGATTACTGCAATGCTCTCCAAACAGACAACAGAAAAGCAGCCAGAGTTCTGACGCATGCAATTGAAAACGAACACATGACTCCAGGACATAAATCACATCATTGGCTCCCAGTGCAATACAGAATCACCTTCACAATTCTACTTCTTTAAAGCACTTAATGGTTTGGCTCACTGACTACGATCATCTCAGGTCATCAGGTGGTGGTTTCATAACTGTACTTAGAATAAGATCCAGATCTGGTGAAGGAAACTTTTAGCTACTTTGGTCATGTTGTCTGGAACAAACTGCCACATTCAAAATTAATTGAAAACTGTTTGTACTCTCAGGCTTATTATTACCATTATGCATGAGTATGTCTGTGGGATGGTTGGGTGGTTTGTGGTTTGGATGGTAGGTGGTTGTCAGTTTTGTATGTTATATTTTATTTATTCTAATCATATCTGTTTCTGTATGCACCTTAATGTAAAGCATATTGTGTTTACCTTTACTGAAATGTGCTATATAAACAAAATTACATTACCTTGCCTTAATAACCAATAATGCATAATTAGTGCTTCTGTAAAATTAAAGAAAGAGATTGACCCTCAAAGGGTTCAACAAGCAAAGAATAAAACAGCTTGAAGCAGGTGTGTGTCTCCTCTGTGCTTTCTCTCTCTCCTTTCTGCTCTCTGATGCCATGACAACAGGAGATCCGAGAAAACGGGGCCCCCAAATGTCCTTAAGAGGCCCCTTGTGTTCAGCCAAGCTGTCCTCGTCCTGGAATGGAGGAGAAAGCCAGCCATGTAGGTGACCGGTGACACTGTACTCTCAGTTTGTCTGCTACTGTACAAAACAGTCCAGGTCTTCTCCCAAAACACACACGACCTGCTTCTCAGCCTGCATTGCGCAGACTGTAAATAAATACTAACAACAGATAAAACCTCAAAGTTCATCAGTGTTTACAGCCTGAATATACTGCACTTCATCTGATATTTACTGTTAGATATCTCTCTTATCTGTCATCTCTTTTTTAAGAATCCTGTGAATGTTTCTATTTCTTTCATCTGTCATTTTATTATTAGAGTATTATTCATCTTTGTGAAGATTGAACAATGTATTACATGTTTTTTTGTATAAAATGTGGCATATAAATTTAAAAATATATATTATTACCTTTTTCTTTGGAAGACACTTAAAAAAATTAACATAAGGTTACAACATGCAGACCTGTTTGCAGTTTAAAAGCATATTTTTAAATTTAAAAATGTGAAATGCCATTAAAAGATAAAATAATTAATCAATCATCAGTTAACCAATCACTCAATTCAGCATATGATTATGCAATCAGCCCAACATGCAGTAATTCATTCCTCATGTTGGGTCTATTACGAGGTCTACTCACTGTAAAAAGAACATTTAAAAAGTCAAAAACTGGTTTTTAATGAGAAACCATGCTGCCAGACAGTGTTGGCATAAAGCTCTCCTCATAAAGCAGTCTAATGATTTACTTTACACATATTTTTCCATTCCCCGCCCTGGGGTCAGCAGCCAATGGGTTGTCGGAGGTGCTATTTAAGAAGCGGCCAGTTCAAGGTGGTTCAGATATCAGCGCTCTGCGCGCCACAGGACGCACGGGACTTACTCGTAGGAAGGAAGGAAGGAAGGAATAGGAATACAATCACTTCTCTGCTGCGGTGTCAGATTGGTTTAATACACTGTTAAAGGTATTTTCTCTAAAAAGAGTAAGCTGTAAAAGAAATGAAAGCGTGGCAAGTTCGGTTTCTTTACTTTCTGGTGTTGAATGCAGCTGTGCAGTATGTGACGTCTTTGGAAGAAGAGCTCACCGATTCTATTTTTGGTGAGTTGCCAGTTCAACCTTATTCACATTTACTCTCAGACACATATCAACAGACTTTTGTGCTGGACTGAAAGGTTTGGGCGTATCGGGCGTAAAGAAGTTTCGCTTGAAGGAAATGTGTGTCTAATTCTTGCGGGTGTGTGTAGTTTGGACTCTGAGAATAACATAAACGCTTTAAACGACAGACACATATCACGTGTCTATGACTAAACTTGTCTTTGTGCCTTTTGGCAAATGCTCAACTTCTACTAACTACATGCATATGAAAGACAAGACGAACATACTTGTTGCTCAGAGAGCCAACACTTCACATTAGGGGGAAAGTGACAGATACAGGCTACTAAGATCTCAACAGGAATGGCGTTATCCAAGTGCAATTATGATCATTTATGTTTACTATAACTGCTCCAGTCACCTCCCAATGTAAATGTCTGTGTGTGAGGTTCATCCACCACCCCACCCCCAACTCTGAAAAACCAGCACAACCCCCAGTCGGGTTGAGTCAGCTGACTGTGTCAGGACCACTGAAACTTGGGCAGATTATAGTCGGTGAGATGGCAGGAACAAAGCTGGGAAAAACTCTTGGTGGTTTCTATGGAGCTCAGACTGACAAAGTGAACTCCAGTAACCCTCATCTAGTCTAAGGTGGAAGCTCATTTACTGTGGGGCCCCTGAGGGGCCAGAGTTTATTGGGGCCAGTCACTCAGTTAGCAAGTCAGGCGTCTCGGCCTTCATAGCCAGAATCTTAGATCAGATTTACACATCTGAAAAAAACACCAGCTAGACAGAGGGATCTTTCTTCCCTTGCTCTCTTATTTTTTAATAAATGCTAAATTTTTGGTCAAGAAAAACTGTTAATTTATTAAACTTCTTCCCTGTCAGGTAACTTCCTCGACCCTCTGAAAGACCTGTTTGACCACAAGGATGACAGCAATCAAACTGTTGCCAAGTTCTCTCTCCGCAAACCATCCCATCCCGATGATGACCTGTGCTACATCATTCCTGGCAAACCTGACTCCCTGGCAGCCTGCACCTTCAACAGTACCTCCAAAACCTTCCTAGTAATCCACGGCTGGACGGTGAGTGAGATGCCTCAGCCTGCTGTGACTTGTCCCTGCTTTTAAACCTCCCTGAGGACTTCATTCACATACCTTTGTTTTGGTTTAGAAGAAACACCTGTGACTGCTTGTGTTGCACTATTTCACCAAATTGTGCTGCCATGACGTCTCGCCAAATTCACATAACTACCTTTCTCAACAAGCAACAACATGTTGTAATTGGCAAATAATGTGAAGTGAAGATGATCTGGAGGTGGCTTAGACTTTACTAATGCCCTTAATGCCATGTTGTGGCACATTATAAGTTATGTTTTTTGGTTGTTTCAACAGTTGAGCGGTATGTACGAAAGCTGGGTTGCTAAGCTGGTATCAGCGCTATATGAGAGAGAGCAGACAGCCAACGTCATCGTGGTGGACTGGCTCAACTCGGCCCAGAACCACTATGTGGTTGCAGCCCAGAACACCAAGGCAGTGGGACGGGAGATCGCTCACTTCATTGACTGGATCGAGGTCAGTGGGAGTCCAAAATGTTCCAAAATGTTACACCCATCACAATCTTTTTTGGATTCCCAAATTTTGAGCACATATTAAAGTGAATGATCCCTTTGACGAAAGTACATTGGTGCCAAAAAGATGTAGAAACATGTGATCATGTGTTTTTCCATTCAACAATAAGCCAACAAACCTATAGAAAGTCAATAATAAAGCATTATTTTCCACTTTAACAAACCACCACCAACAACCAATAGTTAATAAATTATTTATTGGTAACTCCTGTTTTCACATTTGTACCTGGATGTGTCAGGATACTCTCCTCTGCACATCTTCTGGAGCAAAATCGTTTGTTGCTAATATAAAAACTGTAGTAATGTTCTGATTAGTTTGTTAATGACAGGGATTATTTGTCACAATTCTTTCATTAATCATATTTTCATTAATGTGCTTTTGATAGGAAACCACCAACATGCCTCTTGATAACATCCACCTGATTGGCTACAGCCTTGGGGCTCATGTGGCGGGATTCGCTGGCAGCCATGCAACCAATAAAGTCGGAAGAATAACAGGTTAAGACACATGACATTAAGTAGTTGATGTTTCTAAAAATCATCCATTTAATTTGTTGTATAAATAGGTCAATGACTTTATTGGTCAATTTATTGTTGACACTCCCTGTCTCTGCCTGCAGGTCTGGACCCAGCTGGCCCAGACTTTGAGGGCGAGCACGCCCACAGGCGCCTCTCCCCAGACGACGCTCACTTTGTAGACGTCCTCCACACCTTCACGCGGGGCTCCTTGGGTCTCAGCATCGGGATCCAGCAGCCTGTGGGCCACATAGACATTTACCCCAACGGAGGCAGCTTCCAGCCAGGCTGCAATCTCAGGGGGGCCCTGGAGAAGATCGCTAACTTTGGGATATTTGGTGAGAATAACTACAACTCGTGCAAAATCATTTATTATTAGTTTGTCATGTTTTTGTGTTTAAACTAACACAACAAAGCGCCTACTAAAAATTTCTGTAACTAAACAGTTATTGTGACATACAGTACTGTAATATTGGGAGTTTTTTTTCTCTTTTAGATACTATGATACAAGTTTTTTTTCCATATCATCCATCCCCAGCAGATTGTAGAGCTTTTTTTCCTTTTTAAAGTTTTTAGGCAGTTAAAACAGCCTCAAAGTTTGATTTTGGTTTTTACGTAATAATGCATTTCTGCCACATATTTGATACCTAAAGTAAAGCCAATATAATCTACCATCAAACAATCATGTGTCTGATATTAGTCCACACACACAGAGAACACAGTCCAGCAGCCCCACTCAATACTGCAGCTACTTGCTGCTTGTCATTAATCTGTCTCAGCAGTGAACATTGTTAGTGTGAGCTGCACAATGACCCCATTCACACTAGTCTGAAAGTAAACAGAGGGCTCCAAACATGGCTGAAGAAAGTCTTTGTAGAAGGTCAGACACAATATTAGACTTCTTGGCTGACAGGTAAAGACATTTTATCTTGAGTGAGGCCAATCGGCCTTTTAATTTCTCAGTGTCCTTCAGTTTCAATCAGTTTCAGTACATTTCAATTATAAGCAGCACATATTAAATATCCTTCCCTGTTTCTTCCTCAGCCATCACTGATGCAGTGAAGTGTGAACATGAGCGTTCGGTCCACCTGTTCATCGACTCTCTGCTGAACGAGCAGGAAGCGGCGAAGGCGTACCGGTGCGGCAGCAGCGACATGTTCAACCGTGGCATGTGCCTCAGCTGCCGCAAAAGCCGCTGCAACACAGTGGGCTATGACATCAGCAAGGTCCGCAAGGCACGCAACATTCAGATGTACACCAAGACACGAGCCTCCATGCCTTTCAGAGGTCAGTGGTCCCATGAAAAACATTTTTTAAGTTGATGGGAGATTTTTTATTTACACAGGGCCTGATAATTTAATGATATTGTATAATTGTATAAATTATTATTGTTTAATAATATAAAAACAAGCTTTATGATTTCATCCTTAAAAAGCTTCATTATAAAACTGTTTTAAGAAGTTTTTAAAAAAGAAATTTAAGATTTTCTGACATCAGCAGTGTTCTGGTGGCTTTGACTGCGAAACTCTGACCACTTGCAGTCCCCTGGCTTAGTTTTGCTAAAACAACTAAATCTGAATTGTAATGGTTTCACTACAGTAGCGATTATACATATTTAAAGTTTCCCAAATGATGCTGATTGTTGCTCACTCTCACAGTTTACCACTATCAGCTGAAGATCCACTTCTCCAGTAAGGTGAACCGTTCAGAGATGGAGCCCTCGCTGACCGTCTCACTGTACGGAACCAAAGGAGAAGCTGAAAACCTGGAGCTTAAACTGTGAGTGGGCCATTTTAAATCCTTTATAAAAGAGAATTACAGCAGCATGACTTGCATCTTGCGAATTACATGAGTTGTTTTGGAACGGGTGCACAGTAGTCAAAGAAAACAGCATGAGGCAGAAGCCATAAACAGTGATCTAACCACAGACATGGCAAAGTATCCTCTTTGCTTCCTGTGGTTATATCACAGTTTATGGTGCAGAGTTTACAAGGCTTGCTAAATAAAACATTATTTCTGGCTACGAGTGAAGAACTGATGTAATTTGTGTCTGGCAGAAAGGAGAAAATAGCGACAAATAAGACACATTCATTCCTGCTGGTGACGGAGAAGGATATCGGAGAACTCTTGATGTTGAAGTTTAAATGGGAGGAGGCAAACGGCTGGTCGGCTTCCAACATGTTGAAGATGGTTTCTTCTTGGTGGTCCGGGGACTCTGACAGCGCTAACATGGAGGTTCACAAAATCCGTATCCGAGCTGGCGAGACCCAGCAAAAGTAAGTCGTTTCATAGTGTGAAAATGACTTGTTGACATTAGACAAATAACACATTTTTAGCATTATTTCTTGTAATAATTTGAACACATTACCTATATCTTGCTGTTGATGAAGCTACTGCATATAGATCAATGGTCATTTGATTTCTCTCACAGGGTGGTGTTCTGCGTGAAAGACCCTGATACTCAGAATTTAACACAGGAGGTCACATTTGTTAAATGTAAGGATGCTTGGAGGACGACCGCAAAACGAACCCCAAAAAGGTAAGTTAGCTTCTGCACTTCCCCTTTTTACTATTAACATAACTTCTGTTAAGGCTTTAAAATGAAAATAAACATTGTCTTTGTCTGTAGAGTAACTCTGGAGAACCACTGACCCTGAGGAAACGACCCCACAGTTGAACACCCGTCTGTCCATTTCAGCACTTAGTAAATAATTTATACACCTGTAACTTATTTTATTTCTCAAATTACAAAAAAATCTTCACCACCTTGTATATATCCACAGAAGTATGTCTGTTATTTAAAGCAATATGTATGTAAATTACTGTATAATATTTTGTAAAGAGTTGTTTTTATGACATATAATTGTAATGTCATTGTTGTACAAAATGAAAGTAAATTCTTTAGTGTCCAAAGAGATGGAAACACTCAAACTTGCCATACTGAGAGGATATAACGTAATAGTTCTGGAGGTAGTGATGTCAGATTGTGTACAAAGTGTCATATTTAAAGCAACCACTGTGAAAAATAATGTACTCTTTGTGTCCATGGCATCCTGTAGACTGTTGTTACCATGCCACTTCTCGAAGAGAGGGGGATTTTTACATATTAATGTGTTCTATGCAATAGGGTACAGTTTATTTAACTTGATGCACAGTATTATCTGACTATTAACCCAACAGAGCATTCACCACTGTGGCTCTCAGCACGACACACGTGACTGTGGGACCTGTATCAGTGTGCCTTACTGTAAACAGTCGCCAGCAGCAGGCTGTCGCAAATTAAACTTGTCTTAACCTTTGGTGCCGTTTTCCACCTGCTTTATTATTCTTACTGTAAGAACTTTCGTGACTTTTACTGAAACATATGCAAGAGCTGCTGCTTTCATAATGAGCATCTCTGCAGCATCTTTACAGCTACACCTCTGCATAATGACGTGTTACTTTGAAGCTGTTACCTCAAACTCAAAGACATTTTGTATACCGTGGATCTATTGATTAAAATGTATGAGGTCCTGGATGATCAGTGTGAGGTGGAAGGCACAGTTAATATCAGTGTTGCCACTGTATTGTGAAACTGTGATTTCTTCTGTGCGTGTGACTTTTTAAATTTCAATTAATGCTCTACTATTCATAATTAAATTTCTGTTTCTGTGAGCAATATCTAACCCATGGCTCTTTAGAGATCGGTACTCTAATCATTGTGAATTAATTTCCACCTTAAAAGAAAGTGGAGATGCTTTACTTTTGCACTGAAGACGGGGGAAGAGATTGCTAAATGTTAAAGTTACTTGTACAGTAGATTTATTGTAAATACCATAAAGCATATGATGATAGATTTTGTAGTATGGAACACTTTTTTTGTCTCTGTATTTTTACTTCTGGATTGATTGAATCTGTAAACTGTGCATTTCTATAATCCTCTGTATATATTTGTAAATAATATCACTCTACTGTGTAAATTCTCTAATAAACCAAATCTGCCATCTGAGAGGTTATCCTGAGCCTGAAATTTGTTTTATGGCTGTGTCCGTGAAAAACGAGGATAAACTTTGTTTTTTTGTCACTCAATCATGAAACATTTCATCATTATCAGTCATATATTTTGCAGCTCAAGGCTGCTTATTCCTGTTTTTTATATATTATCAAAGCAAAAAATGTGTTTGTTCCAAACAATATTAACAATTTAAACTCACTCATGTCTGTTTTTGATATAAAAGTGGTTAAATTACCCCAAATAATCTATGTGATTTCTTAATGTCCTTGCAGTTGTGACACCATTCGCTGATTGTGTCAAGGTGACCCAAGAGACTGAATCAGGATACACAACCAGCTTTATATCCATCACAAAATATGACTTTTGGTTCTGACATATAAATCATGGTCATTTTGAGGTGACAAACATGTATGTTATCACTTTATTAACTTAATCGTAAGCATTTCTTCCTTTGTAAACATGGAAGTGACAGCAGCAGAGTCAAAGGTCATGTTTAGGTAACCACTAATTTCCATTTGTCGCCTCCTCCTTCGCCTGTGACGTCTTCAAAATCAATACAGTCTCTGTATGATGGAAACCTGGATGTTCATCAAAGCTGAAATTAGCCCTCAAGTTCAAATACAACGAGGATGCTGCAGCCAGAAACAACAAACCATCGTAAAGTAGATGAAGTGCTTCAGTATGTGGCCCCTCTGAAGGGGCTGATGGACAGCTGAGAACAACAGCAGCTTTTTCCACAACACATGCATCACCACTTGTTGTGTGAACAGACGAGCCACACAAGAAATGGCAGATGCATAATGACATACAAAGGTATCAGTTAACGAATTGGCGTGCAAGGCGTTGAGCGGGTCCTGCAAAGCATAAACTCTGAAAGTAGAACAAAGTTAAAAAAATCTGTTCAATGTGGCCTCGACACTTCAAAATCCCTGATAAATTAACAAGAATTAAATTGTGCATCATCACGATGATATTTGTTTTCCCAGAGGTGAGGATGAAAAGTCAGACAGATCACTCTAAGTCTCTGGTGTCCAGTTTGCGGCCACAGAGGCAGACGGTGCAGCCCATCACTCCAGACAGTGTCAGGATGGCCAGCAGGATGATCCACCAGTGAGCCTGTGCAGAATAAATGAACAAATGCACAACTGAAGTCATTTGAATATGATTTCTGTTAAACTGAAGGGATATCATGTGAGTTTGGATGACCGTTGATTGTATTTCTTGAACAGGCTTGCATCAAATTATTTAGAAAAGTGTTTTAAGCACAATTCCAACTCAGTTAAAGTAAGAAATGTGTTGTTACCATCAGTGCTTTGATCATTATTAAACAGCTTTTGTTTTTGGGGTGACGGCAGAAGTGTAGTCAAAAAATACAACAATGATTCAAAACAGCATTATATCCCAAATTATAATTATTAAGAAATGCAACCAGTGACATTTAAACATATTGTCACTTCAGTTTGAAAGAGTTTTCAGTAAGGAACGGCATCAAAGAGCAGCTGAAAGTCCTGTTGTTACACATGAGGACAAGAGAAGGACAAGTAATGAGACTAACTAAATATTGACCTACATATACTAAAATTCAAAATGTCAAAGCTTTGTTTGCATGTACAGTTATTTCTATCAACTCACAAACTACACCCACATACAGTATATGCTGTAACCTGTGCAACAAGTTCATTTTGCCTTTTATTATCAGTGTAAATAAGTTGATGTTGTGCATCTGGTGTCATATTCTTGGTTGAACTTCTTCAGCAAAGTTCTGCTTTACAGTGTTTCAGAAAAAAGCTCTTTAAGCCCAAAACAGAGCAGGTATATAATATTGTACAGTATATTATTTATGAAGCCAATGAAGGAATCCCAGAGTCATACTGAAAATCAGTTTTTGCAGTGATTATTACATAGAAAGCACAGTTTCCATGAATCTTTGAGGTCACTATATCTCTAACTAACTACATATTTCTCGAGAAAGGCCCGCCACTATACAAATCCATGTCATTCCTGACTAAATAAACTGAAAATGGTATAATTTTCAGCTGTTCACTCCAACAAATTGCCAGGTTTTTCCTGATTTTCCATGATTGCAAAATGAGTCAGCAACCCAGGTATGGCGAAACAACACAATGAAGGGGGGGCTGATCTATGACGAGCTCTTAAACCCAAATTGGCATTCCTGATTCGCCATGCTGTCATGAGAAACTAAACCTCAAAGCCAGCTCGCACTGAAATGTTGAAGACAGCTGAACATCAAGACAGGAAATTTAACAAACACACTGAGCTGAGCCGAGGATGCAACCTCAGGCAAACATCTGCTGGTCCTTGAAAAAGACAACATCTTCAGCCGTAGAATAAATAGCTGATGATCATTTTTCAACCACATAATAGAAATAGGGGAACCTCTTGCTTGCACAAACAGACAGAAAACCATTTGTCAAGTCATTTGAGTCAGTAGAGCAACTTTAGGTTCAAATCTGCAAAGTTGATTTTTGTGTACATCAGTCAAATTAACTCATCATCTCACAACAACCGTCATCCTAAAGCATTGACGTTATTTTACGATGCCACAAATGACACACTAACACTAAAAGAAAGAAAAATACTGAATCTCCTAACTTTATAACAAAGGGGTTTGACAGTGCAAACACTGATTAGACATACAATGTGGAGCTTTCACTCTAAACAAACACAGATTTGTTTACATCTTCATTGTGTATTCTTCAGGCCTCACAAACATGTTGAATGCATTTATTGGCACATTGTTCCCTTTTAGGTGCAGCTGTTCTCGTCTTTTGTACGGGACAGTGCAGTATTTGAACTACACAGGGACCTGCTCATCAAAACATTCATTCTTTATAGTAGAGTTGCAATGATTGGTTGATTAATTAACAGATCAGTCATTTGACAGAAAATAAAGCAAATAATTTGATAATCGATTCATCATTTAAATTGTTTTCAGATTCTCAATTTTGAGAATTTGCTGCTTTTCCTCATCGTACATTATAGTAAATTGAATATCTTTGAGCTTTGGACTGCTGATCGGACAAAATAAGATATTTGATGACATCACTTTGGACTTGAGGAACTTGTGAGGGGCATTTTTCACAGCTTTTTGATTTTTTTATAGACCAAAACCATGAATTGATTAATCAAAAATGAAAAATTGTTAGTTACTATTCTACAGCACCTCTAGTGGTCAAAACCTTGACAGGGTGCCTTTAAAGTTTGGAATCAGCTTTAGTTCAATAACTGACTTCAGTTTGGACAGGAATTTTCTTGCTATGAGTGAAGAGAATCACAGCCATCAAAGAAATTAATTCACACAGCTATCCAATAAACCAAATTCACTACAATAAACCCTGATTTTCTGCTGCACCATTAACATTATACTGTAACTATAACAGTACTGTCTGCAGCTTCCATATGATTACAGTATGAGTAAAATTTTATGTAATTTTACTCCTTAAACAAACTTTTAGTAGACTGGTCTGATTTTGGCTCATGAGAGCTACATTAGTCGTTCTTCCCCTTTATTGTGAAACCCTGCATTTCCTTGGAGTTGTGTTGTTGAGCGTTAATCAAACTAATCATCATCATTCATCATTCACCTTCATCCACTCTGCCAGGTCATCAAAGTCATCCAGTTTGAGGAAGGAGTTCTTCAGTCTGGCGATGGGGCCGTCTGCATCCAGCAGGCGACATACGTGGAATTTGTCGCAGTAGCCTCGGTTCCCCGAGCACGGAGCCCCGCCCACCAGGGCCAACGCCTGTCTCTTGAAGTGACGGGACAGCACTGAGGAGGTGGTGCTGGCACATGTGTCAGGCTTATCTGTCAATGATACAGAGAAAATATATATATACCAGAATACATATGATATAGCCAACTGTTTGAAACTAACGTGTATAGAATTAGAAGATTATCGGCTTTGGCGCCCACCAGTTTTTTTTTACAAACAAAAACTTGTCCTCAGTATAATTTGAGGAAAATGTTACTGTCACCTGAAAATTCAACACGTGGTAGCTTTAAATTGCTACACAACAAGTGAAATTTCACCTTGGCCACCAAAACATGTCATCATGTCAGATGAGTTGGTTTTGAGGTTGTCTAATGGAAAACAACGATGTACGATGGTTACCTCAGTACAAATTGACACAGTGTAGATGTATTGGGACACAAAGTGTAAACACATTCCTCAGTAGTAGAGGACACATGGGCATGTGGTTACCAGGCTGCTGGCAGCACATGTGGCATTTCTCTCTCAACGAGTCTCCTGGACAGTCACACTGCTGCAGGCTGTGCTTCACGCACACAGACTCGGCACAGACCTGCAGACAGAACCGGAGACACTGATGAGTTTGAATGAAGAATTTACAAGATGAGAATAGAAAGGAAAGTCTGAACAAAGGGGATTAAAATGCATTTCATATCTTGGTTTTCAAGTCTATATTAAAACAATAATCAGGTGCCCATAAGGACAAAACAGTTAAGCTGACTGTAATCATTCCTCCTGGTCATACTGGCCATTACGAGATCCCTCCATAATTCACTTTCAGTGAAACTGATGGGGAACAAATTCTACAGTCCTTGTTTTGTGAGAAAAACTTTTCAGATGTTTATCTGAAAATAATACGAAGCTTAAGCAATCTGAATGAGTCAAATCAAGTGGATATCTTCCAGAGTTACAGCCTTTTTAATACCAGTTTCCCTCTTTTTGTTACTATTGGCCACTGCAGCTCAGCAAGAGAGGAGAAGAAGAGGAAATTTGATACTAAACAGACTGTAGCTTTGGAAGATATCCACTTAATTTGATTAACTCAGATGGCTGAAGCCTCATATAAGCTTCAGATAAACAAATACATTTTTGCACAGTAGGAGGACTGTGGATTTTGTCCCTCATCACTTGACCTCCTCGTACTGAAAACATGCTATGAAGGAATTTTTTAATTGCCAGTATGAACAGGAAGAGTGATTACAGCAAGCAAAGCCTCTTTCAATGCTCATTTGGGTTCAAATGTTCATTTTAGGACAGACTTGAAAAACTATAAACCCATCCTTTATGTATATCAGCAGACTGTTGGCTGGATTTTCTGTATGTTATGTTAATTAGGCATCTAGTACAACGGTGGTCATGTGCACCTCCTCAAATTATGATCAATTATACTTTAGTAAAGTCTGAACAGCCCTGGTATGGGTTAAGCCTGAAGTTATGGAAGATTGAAAGTAGAGCTGAGGTTTAAGATCCATCCAAGATCTTAGAAAAAAGGTTTTAACAGATCCTTTTTCAATACAAGCTGACCAAATAAGTTAGGAAAGATACGGCTCTTAAATTGTCCAAGGCTCCAAAGAGAAGTATTTGATGACTTTAAAGACAGGCGATGTTTTCCTTATGTTTCCTAAGATTATATCTGTGTTTGAATATTTTGCATTTCACCAACAAATTGCACAGCACATCCGACATCTCTGTTTTTTGCAGCTAAACATGGACAAAGCATATTGTTTATTATTCACTCAGACTTTGTGAACAAAATCTAGACACTTTAATCTTTGGCCAACACTTTGTAATGTGGGTCAGTTGCTTCACACATGGCTAAAATAAATAATGTTTTGAAGAACAAAGCCAAAATTAGGTTTTGACTATCTGTTTGTGTTTCGAGAGGAGTCAGTCTTCCTGTTTTCTGTTCATTTGATGCTAAAAACGATTTTAGCCCATAAATAAATAAGGAAGTGTTCATTGTAAGCGAAACTTGTGTCTAATTTTAGCATTATGATGAAAAAAATAATTTTTGGATCCCTTTTCTTGTTACATTCCCACATCCGCCCAAACATCCTTTCCAGTTATTGTATTCCATGTTTCTGGATCAGGTCATTAGAGGTTAGCAACTCTGGGAGGGTAATATAATCTGAACAAATGGTGAAGCAACATGCACATCTGGAATAAATTCCTCTCCTCTCCATCTGAGAAGACGATACATCATCAGATTAACGATGGAGGCTATGCAGTCAAGATGAATTTTTTATGGAAACGTGCGCTGTGGTCTCGTGGCTCCTATCAAAACCTTTCCTAGTGATGCTGTGCTGTAATGGTGGGTGTATTTACAGATAAAGCGGATCGTCTAAAATCTATCTAAACTGTTTCCAAAACTTCAGACAAGAAAACTTTGTTAGATGACTTAAAGTCAAGATCATGTAACATGATTGAGAGCTCCAGAGCAGCTAACTGGACAGTTTATTCAACAGTTGTTTTCAAAGTCAAGATTGAACTTTGAAACTCAATAAAGCTAAACTTTTTTTTCAAGACTAGCTTTGCAACATTGCTGCACACTTCCACATTTTAGCTTGTTGTCAGGCGAAGGAATTGATGCGTATTGAGTCACACTGTGGTGTGGTGGATGTGGCCGTCTCACCCCGTTGAGGCAGACTCGAGTGCCCTGACTGCAGACGGTGAGGTTTTCTTTAGCACTTGGCTCGGGGCAGAGCGGAGAGAGGCCTGAACAAACACTCTCTCTCTGGCAGTCTGTCTCCTCATCGCAGGTCTGACCCGCCGGCTTAAATCCACAGTCCTGACCGCAGCACAGGCCCTGACTCGGACTGACAGATGGATGAGTGAAAAGACATCATACAGTCAGGTTGACAGATACACATTGAAACCAAATGTGAACAAAACAGAGATCCACCTAGAAGATACAACATAGACAAAATACTTTAGATGAAGGATTTATGACAATGTGGTGTGTGGTTTCAATTAAAAGTAATGAAAAGGAGAAATAGTAGTGCCAATATAAATGTTAGAACAAGTATAGATCTTATCCAAAAGTCTCCTGATTTACCTAAATTAAAAATGGGAATGTTTGTGCTACTTATGTATGTTTGTGTGTACAGTACCTGCAGACTTTTCCAGGCTTGAGGTGACACTGGACTCCTGTGGGCTCTTTAGCGCTGTAGCAGCAGAGGTCTGTGTCGTTGTGACCGACGTCGCACTCCTCACCTTCCTCTACAATCTGGTTCCCACATATGGGCTGATCACTGACTGGCAGATAAACAAACACGAGCAAATATCCTCAAGACACAATATTTATGCTGACTAATGCACCATGTAAACATTTTTGTCACCCAACTCTACATGACTCAGTGTTGTTGTATCTTTTCTCCCTCACCCACAAAGCAATCGTCCTTCTTCAGCGTGAGGATCTCGCTGATGTGTTTGATGCTGCAGGATGAGAATTTATCGTTGTTTTCACGCACCTCATCGGTGGCGTGAGGAAACATCAGGTACCTGCCTTTACCAGTGTTGGAACCAAGGTTCCCGCAGTTGGAGCCCTCATCGTGCTGTGACACAGACAAAACACCAGAAATTACTAAAAGTATGTGTTTTTCTTGATAGGTTACGGGTCTATCACTTTGAGTAAATGGAATAAGCAGTTATTTGGACATTTCTATTCAGCTGCAGGCACAAACAACGGGAGGAAACAACCCACACTGAACAGTTTGTTTTCATCCTCATCACAGACTGGGGAATTAACTCCCTTTATTGCGGATCTCAGTAGCCTGTTGTACTGTAAGTTATCTCACACACTGAACTGTTGTATTACTGATATCCTTGGACAGTGAAAGAGCCTTTAACAGCAGATTCTCTAACTTTTATGTTATCTTTGTTATATTTTGAAATTAAAAATGTGTCATTGAAGCACAGATTCCCCTTGAATCTGATGGCCCTGGAACAGCAGAGGAATGTTGTGTTCCACATGCGGGACACTGCGGACCGAACAGAGAGCTCCTCCTATTTTGGTCAAAGATGTATTTGTGAGGCATTTTCTGGAACTCGTGTTCTCTGGATGTCAAATTACTGGTGAATTAGGAGACCGTGGTGTAGATTTCACACGAACATGGACACATGCGGAGAGAATATGTTTTGTTGTGGTTGTTTCTGCATCTGTCCTTGATTAGTTTGATTGATATAATGAGTGCGAAGTTTTATAGTGTTCACTATATCAGTCAATATCTGCAATGCTGGAGTTGGCTGTATTGCATGTGACAGCTGAACGGATGAGGGTGCAGTCTCTTAAGAATTGTACATGAATAACAACATTTATGATGTTATTGATTGATATGATGTTATCATTTACAAGAAAATAAAGTTCTAAGTCCAAACTGAGAGAATCCTGATAACATCATTTGAATATTTTTTTAAAACTTTGTAAAGAAGACATTATATAAACTGTTTTTACAGGCTGAGTTGTATTTTCTAGTAGTAGTTTATATTTACTGTATTTAAATTAATCTTTCACTTGCGCATCAAACAAAACCATTTAATGCAGTTTTAAAAGCCATTGTATGGCTGCATGGTTTCAAGGGAAGTAGGCGAAAGGCCAAAGCAGCTCTTTACCCAGCATTCACTTCTGCATCACAGCCCACCCGTTTCCTACAGCATGCCTGCCACAAATCTCAGGTGAAGGCTGCGCTCAGATCTCTTCATGAGCTTCTCCCACCATGTCCGGCCTGGAAATAATGAGACATGCCTGTCACAGGAGCCAGGATACCCGGCCGCAGCAGGAGAACTAAAGGTAGTTTAAATTATAAAAAGAGAGAAACTGACATAGCAGAACTAATCTGCTCCGGAGTGCCTCAGAGGAACCTTTTGGTCCATGGACGTGTGAATAACAGAGGGCAGGGTGAGAATGACTGAGGAGCGCTGACATTTCGGGCAGTGGGAGAAAGGTCGCAGGTGTTCATCACACATGTAGTAAGGCACATGCATTTGTGTGTATACATAAGCTGTGTGTTGTTATAGTGCAATCCTGGTGACAGAAGCACTCAGAAAGGAATTCAGGATAAAACTGGCAGACAGATATGTGAAATGCTTTGTAATACAAGTCTAACTCAAGCACAAATCTAAATAAAGAGAAGTCTGCTTAGTGGAGACTTCACAGCAGACAGATTGACGTGTCAAAGAAGGAAAATTACAGGTGTAACTAATAACATTAACGATGACTCCATTCAGTTTGAGAGCCTAGTGAGATAGTCCACTAAACAGACATGCAAAATACCACACTTTGCAATGCAGCCATCGTTAATGTTATTAAATACACCTGTGAATTTTCTGCTTTGGACCATCAAAATGTCTGCTGTGAAAGAGGGACAGTAAATTCATAGACCTGCAGCAACATGTAAAATTCACAAAAGAAAAAAGTTTGGCTTTTGTACAGATGCTATTACACTACCAGTGATATTATGTCAATACAAGACTATTCAAAACTAGAACAGACTCTTCATTGTGCACTGAGCTCTAAAACACATATAAAATTGTTTTTAGCATTGTTTTAGATTTACGTACATACAGTTTAATCAAGTGTTGTCGCCTGTTTTTTTTTTTATTTTTTATTTCATAATATAGTGGCATGTCATGGGATAGAAAATGTGCAATATTCACTGCACTCATGAGTATTTGGATTGATTGAATGACCAAAAGTGGACTGAGTCAGTCTTGAAGACTTTCTGTTTATCTTTATATGAGTATTTTGTATCCTCAGTGTAGACTTTTGTTTAGGATGGCGACTGACCGGAGATCCCAGGCTGTGGCCGAGTTCATGAGCGAAGGTCAGCTGGACGTGTCGAGGGGGCAGAAACTGTCCATAGTTCTGAATGGTGACCAGGCCTGTGTTTAGGGTGGATGTCCGGCCATCGCGCAGGGTGGTGTGCTGTGAACATATTCCTCCCCAGTTACCTGGAGAACAGAGATGAGAAGACAAACATCCAGCAGGTGAATGAAAAGTTGACAACTCATAAATGTGTGATGATTGCTTTTAATTCCACCTGCAATAATAGTATTGATAATGCACAGACCCAACAGAAAGGAACTGCAGACCTAATGAAAACATACCTTCTTGTCAATTGGTTGCATAACTGACCTTGTGCTACTGGATATACCTTAAACCAACAATGTTTTGCTTACTGAAGCGTTATTGACCTCTGAGGCCCAGGCTGGGGAGGTGCAGACCTGCTGAGCTCTTCACATTTCACATCAAAGCCTACAGACCCATCTGACCTCCAATGGTCTCCTTCGACTTTAGGTTTATGTAATGTCCCCGAAACCCATCCCCACAATTACAAACAGCTGTCCACATTCACATGGATGGATGGTTGGGTTGTGACATCATCTTTCAGCTGGCCAGCCAGAGGACTAGCTGTGCAGAAACCAATCCTATTGGTCAAACTGAGCACCTATGATATGGTTCTTCAGCGAGCCTGCTCATGATTACAGTAAAGTAGTAAAACTTGACATCAGGAAGTTCAACAAAATCAACTGACATTTCAAGGTGCCTTGAGGTCAGTTATGCACAAAACAACTAAATACTGAACCTGGAAGGATGCTGACCTCTTGTACTCCTATTCTGAGTTCATTAAATTGAACAATTCCCAATAGAACAGCATCCCTATCCATGCTCTTCCTTATCCACCATCATTTTCTCAGCATTCCTCACCAAATTTAGCTCAATCAAACACCATGGGAGTCATTTCCATGTGTCCATCCTGTGCCTTTGTGCCCATGTGTGGCTCAGGTTGGAGTTCTCAGCACTTCCCATGCAGTCACGTGAGTTTTATGTAATGCCTCTTACACAATGCAATCAGCAGCACCACCGTTTTGGGGGGTAATGCCTGTGAGGTGCATGTCTGTTAAAGATATTTGGCACACGTTTCAGAGAAATCTGAGTTCACAGTGTCATTGAGTACTGTGGGAACCAGTTGCGGGCATCTGGATCCTGCACCAACATGTTTTTGTTACACAGTGAGCGTTAGTGTGACGTCCGGGAATGGTGAAGGACAGTTAGAGGTTGGAAAACAAAAACAAAAGTGCCCCCTATCTCTACTTTTGTAGGAACAATGAGGGTACTGTAAAAAATTAGGAGCAAAGGCAAGAGTGCCACACATCCTTCAAGGTAGCTTCCTGTGACAATAAGGTAACCTGAGACTATTTTATCCCTCAGTATTCAATATCACATTATAGGTTTGACCAGAAATGAGGTGAGATTTCAAAGCCTAGATAAAAACACAAGAGGCATTGTCATTGTGAACTGTATTCCTTGCAGCTAAAAGGAAAAAGAGAGCTGTTTAATTTATAACACACAAACTGCCAGGCAAGTTTCCCCCCAGCCACGTTAATCAAGAATTCTGGATGCATTCCTCCAGCAATCCCTGCTTTTGACCTAAAATGGCCCCCCTGATGGGCTATTCAAGGAGCTGCGTTTCCTAGAAAGAGCATTACATTGAAAGGCCTGCTCTGTGGATTTTGGCAGCGTGAGCAGAAGAAGGGTTGCGATTTCATCCCCTCCTCCTTCTCGTCTTCGCCACAGAAAGGAGCCGTAATGAAAGACACCTATTATTAGCTCACTGGATAAACACAGGGGGAAACAAACAATCCTCCGGATCGCTTGCACCTTATGCACACTCTCGCCATCAGGAGGAAACATGCACATATACTGAAAAACACACATGCAGTAACACCTGCTTCAAGAAATATTTGCCCATACATTGTTAATTCACATCCTTGACAAAAGGTTACACTTGCACTGAGGCACCTTTTCCAGCACACAAACATTCTCATTCACATGGTTTAATATGAGCAAACAATAGTAAAAAGGAAGTCTTTACTTGGATAAACATGCAGGGGGAATCCGAGTGCCCTAATACCTATAAACCTAATATAATAACAACAAAAATAGACACAGCAAAAAACACTTTGACCCCTAATAACACTGGCAAGTTCTCAGAAAACTACAGTAGCTCTACACCTGGAAGTCAAAAGTACTGTAAATACCTTAACTGCATCCGCTGAATCACTGCTCTCTCCCAGAGTTCAATGACCTTCACATTGTAAATCTGAACTAGAGTCATTTACTATATTGGGATTTTTCATTGCTGCAAACAAAAGAAAGGGCAGAATCTGTCTGGAATGCTTGACAAGTTATTCAACTTGGGTCTTTTATTTTGTTTTTTTGCGTGTCATTGCCATCAGTTATAATAAAATTTTACTTGCTGACTTTTAGTCTGGCGGTTATTTCACAACGGAGCACACTGGGGCAAGAAACAGACAAACAAATCCCTATTGCTTTGATCAAATCGCTTCCTTAGAAGTGGAAACAAAAGTAAATGTGGCCAAAATGTCCATCATTATCATTGTTTAACCAGGAAGTACCACTGTAAAAAACAGACATTTACAATGGCAGTTTGGCCAAAATATTTTATTAGTTTAGTCTTAGATGATTCATTAACCTGTGGAGATGAATAAAATAAGTTCGACAGATAGTGTTTTGCTTCCCCTATCTGCTTCTGCTGTATCATAAATTCATCATGTCATCAAAATGTATCTTGTTAATGTCATGTAATGATAGGAAACATGGACCAGGAGGAGGAAGAAGAAAAGCAATGCAATGGGACTTGTGCAACTAAGCCTGTTGTGGCACCAAACTGCATTCCTTAAAGACCCCCTCCAGACATGTTTGAAGACATATAAAAATACTCTGTTTTGAATAATAATTTGTGTCTGATATGGTTTTACCACAAATTTCAATCCACAATTTCACAAGTTCAATTATCTTGTTAAAATGAGGAAGGGGACTTTAAATTTTCAACATTATGGTTCCATCACGGCTTTCTCAAGGTTGAGAAAGTGTGACAGGATTAGTTGCGGTGTCAGCACAAACAATGAAGCTCAGACAGATCACTTCAGATTAATGATGCACTATGGACGCCCCTCCACAATCTTTCTCCGTCAACAAACAGGCAACTGGAGAGTTTGTTTGTCTGTGCTCCCATGATTTGATGTTCTGGTTTGTAGTTCTTTATGTAGCCATGTAGGGAAGCATGAGAAGAGCTGAAACTACAGGATCACATACTAATTGCAGTCATAAAAATCAAACATGTTGGTAATAATTGTGCTGTCTCTGACTGATTATAGCTTCTGTTGGAAGATTTAACTCTTACAACTCTTACGCAGCTGTTAATAGTGACCTGTGCTTTGCAACCTACTATAGTCCAGACTCTCCATAATTTTAATAATCAGTCATCAAGGCCTAAACAGAGTTTATAGTCAGGCCTTAAATCATGTTACATCTTGATGTCTGCTCATTTTAAGTTGACCTTTCGACTTCAACATGTATAAACTCATTAAAAGATGTGATCTGACATTCCTGCAATGAGTTGGGGTATAAACTTTACAAGGTTTTATTACATTGTTGTACTGACAGACTGCTTTGAAAGTATGGAAACACTGTATTTTTAAGGTGTCAGTTGGCTTAATTTTAAGACATTTAAGTCATTGTACAATATCTTCATAATCATGTAACTTGATAGAAGTCTGTTGATGCTCTACATTGTACTAACATGCCATGAGAATAATAGCTTAATTATGAATCAGCATTATAAGCATTTATATTTGTGGCTTCACTGGTATTTCAAGAACTCCTGAAAGGACAACAACACTCCTGCACTCCAGGCAGCAACCTAAAAAACTTCAGCCACACCAAACACTTTGTGTGGAAAATTACTATCTGCTCCTCAATTAGTCTCAGGAGAAGAAGGAATTTTACTGGTGTGAAAGCTTCGGTGGCACGAGACCTTCAGGGCCCCAACCCCCCATCTCCCAATGACGTATGAACACACAACTTAGAGAGGTTAGAGGAGGAGTCCCAAGTGATTGATGGGGGTTGTGCGTGTCCACATGTGTGTGTGTGTGTGTGTGTGTGTGTGTGTGTGTGTGTGTGTGTGTGTGTGTATAGTGCACCCTGCTGTAGCTGCGGGGGCATCAGGGTCTTTGAGTTTATGGTTTCATGGCTAAAAGCCTTGTATTACCCAAGACCTCTAATAAACCGGCGGAAGTGGGTTACGGAGATACTGAGTTTGAGGGAATCTGTTTCTCGAGGTCAAACATTATCCACATTTAATGCTCTGCTCATTCTTTGTGGCGGTCATATGGGACGGAAAAGTCACAACAATGTCATTGCCACAATGTATGTCTGTGTGAGGGTGTGTGTTTGTGTGTTGCTCACGTGAGATGTCACCATGGCGATCATGCTATGGAATGCAGTCACCAATCCGCACTAAGACGTCTAGGAGTGGTGTGTACATCCTATGTATGTGTGTGTGTGTGTGTTTGTGAGTACCAAAGGTTCATTGCTCCCTAATCACATGTCATTGTGGTGGTCTGCTCTCACGCCCCTCAGTTTAGCCAATCAAAAGCTGCGTATGAGACAATGTCATAGAAACAAGCAGGAACAACCTCCTACCACCACAATTCCCACATACATCTCCAACTTCCTGCTGCACGACAATAACACAACATACACATAGTCTCTCACCAGACCTGAGAGACGTAGCTGATGTTCAGAAAAGTTCTTTTCTCTGCAGTTGCTTTACTTTGTATATTTGGGTCAACAAACATTACTTACTTTCTGCTACTATAGAATTAAAATGTTTTATGACACACAATCAGTTGTAAGTTGACTGAAAGTTTATGACTTTGGCTCCCACAAAGATATTCATCATATCAAGTGTTAAAGCAGATACTGAACATTCTCAAAACATATTAATGAAGCTCTAATATCCATTAATCTGTTGATAATATTTCAGCCCAACCGTAGAGGGTCAGGCAGCTTTATATGCAAATCAGTAAGGATTGTTACTTAAGGAGTTCACTCACGTTTTGTTTTTGGTCTCTCAAACCAAAACACTGCCTGTATAACAGGCCTGAAATAGGAGCTGCAGATTTCTTGCAGCTCTGTCAGCCACAATTTCATTTAATCCAAGAAAAGAAAAGTTATGCTGCTTTTACTGCAGTTAGATAATATAAGATAAGATACACTTTGTTGTCTCCTTGGAGGAATTCTTCTTGGGCTCATTTCATCACACAGCATTTATCTCCAGACACACTTAGCAGAACCCTAATAATCATTTATACCAAAGCCAAAGTTCAAACAATCATGACAGAGCAGAAAAACACCAATAAGATCAATAAGTTTGTACATTTGTTGCAACTCCTTAGATAACACAAACAAATTAGATATAGTGTAGTATGCTCTCCTTTTATTATGTGAAAACAGCTGAATTCAAGCTCCTTCTACACAATCCATCACCGCTGATTCACCTCCATCATGTGTCAAATAATTCATACCCATTTGGAAACTGTGAGTGTGTGTAGGGAGCTTTGAACGTAGCCTCTGGCAAGCTTGTGTCCTGTGAAGGCCAGGGGAGTCCTGGGAGTCCAGAAAAGGAGCTACGCTTTGACAGATCAACAGCGATTCACGCAGAGATTCACACAGAGAGGCAGAGCAGGAAAATATTATTTCACTTTCCAAGTCTGATACTTTTCAATGTGGACACACCTATCTGTTTCTGTTTAGCGTGCCATATGGGTCTCGACACAACTTTGTCTCTACTGTCAACAGTTTCATTCATCATGTGGCAAATTTCCACCTAAAATAACTAGATTAATATAGCTGTATTTTACTGTGTTTGTTGGAATTAAATATTTAATACAGAAAATATCACAATCACATTTAACCATTAATTAATTTAACCAGTGTAATTTTCCTGGAAATCAAACTTAGCTATATTATATTAAACCAATGTGATTTCCCTCAAAGTCAAATATAGCTATTGAACTGATGTGATTTTTCAAAGGCCAAAAGTGACTAATTAACGCTGTTAGAATGTGAATTCTTAAATGTCTAACATATTTATATTACATTTACACAATGTAATTTTCTGGTAGTTCTAAGATAACCAAGTCACATTAATCTAATGTATTTTTCCTTAAGTCAAATATACCAACAATACATTGCTCAAATGCATTTTTCTTTCGTCTGTATTAAACTCATACAATATTGTGCTGATTGCCTAATGCAGTTCTGCCACATCTCTGCATACATTAACCTTTACAAATATATAGTCAATATCACGTGTCGGTTATGTGTAGGACTATTTCTTGGCCACGTGCAGTGACTTCCTGATTGTCATGACGATGACTCCTCATATTACTTTATTCCTTTGAAAAATAAAAACATGATGAATGCATAGAGACTTGATATGTCAGACTGAAGCTATACTGAGTGTGTGTGATACTACTGCTGTTGTATGACATTGTCCTCCAGACAAAATAGAGTTACATCTTTATCATTCCCTACAGGGCAATGACAGCATTCCTAGCACATGGTTTTGGTGTGGACCTGAGGAAACCCTGTTGAGTCAAGGACCTTAGTGCTGTGGTGCAACTGTGCAAACCATTGAGCCACCACATTTGTATGAGCATTTGTGATCTGTGTACACATGTGTCACAGTGATTCTGACTCACCAGTCTTGCCCTCCCAGGCGAGCCCCAGCACTCCACTGTAGTCTCTGTTAGTGAGCAGATAGGACAGGCAGAAGTTGCCCCAGTTCTTCTCAGAGTAAAGACTCAGCAGCTTCTCAGGCCCGATGTACAGAGGACGTAAAGGATCTTTTTTATCCTCCTCAGTCATCACCTAGAGAGAGAAAATGAGACAGACAGATACACTGCTGAGGCAAATATCCAAACACCCCTTCACAAACAAGGATGCTCTGCTCTGCTATCTGCTCTCTATATTTTAGTCATTTAAAATAATTTTGGGGCTGTGGGTCCACTCAACGAACGAGTCAAAGCCAGGATTACTGGATGTATAGAGTTATCGGTGACCTGTATCTGAAATGTGTCACTCTAAGATTTGGGACAATGGTGTTGTTGTTTGTTTGAGTGCAGGAACGTCTTACATTGAGGGATTTGACTTTGAAGTTGATCAGCTTGACACCGTTAAAGTCCACCTTGTCGTAGATGTCATTAACAGCTCGAATGTAGGAAGCGACCTGAGAAAAACATACAGATATGTGAGGAAACAGAGGATTCATCCTCAACAAACATCTCCTGTTTCTGATCTTTTAGGTGATGGATGGCCAAGAGAGCTAATTAAACACGCTACAACTTGAGAAAACAGACAATCTAGTAAAAGATATTGAACTTACTAAAGATTTCTGTGTGTGTTTTTTGTATTTTCAGCACATTTTATGCTGCATATGTGTCATCAAATTGGAGAAAATGTTCTCTTTGTTTGCATGTTTTCTCAAGTTGCAGTAGATTGAGCTCTTAGGCCCACAATACAATGACTGAGAAGGTTTTGACAATCACAAATCAGTATTTCACAGTAGATTTAGCATTTGATCCTTTTGACAATATATGTGACTCTCTAAAGTGCCCCTTTCATCGGATTTGAAATTCTGGTTCAAAGAAAACAATACAAACATCCTCGACTTAGTTTTGATCATGATTCTGCCGTGTGTTTTCAGCGTGGGTGGCAGCGCCAGTCACACTTTCAAAGAGGCACGTGCAAACCACTCACGTGTGAAGGTCTGAGTCTATACAGCAGGAGACGAACGTACAGTCAAGCCTACAGGGAATTTCCATAACTGTAAATATTGACACCTTGGATACAGGAGACACTGAAACCAGGTCAGCTGTGATTGACAACAGCATTTTGTCTATTTGCACTCAAAGATCACGGCATCACTTACAGTATATTTTCTCACCCTGCTGTGCCACAAAGGTCTGGCAGGGAACCAGGGACAACAACAAGTGTGTGTGTTTAAGATGGAAAGTATCTGAGGAAGGTCAGAGGAGATGATGAGAGGACAGACAGCAGGAGGAGGAAGAGCAGAGCTAATGACAGCATAGACACACACATAAAAAAAACAGCAGACAAACTTAATTACTGATTAACCAACCTTAGCTGACCTGGCTTAATTAAAAAACAGATCTAACAGGTGAAATATTAACATGAAACACACTAATTATAGTGCAACTCTGAAACTGGGTCAGATGCTGAGAACATGAATTGAAAATAACTGAATAAAATTAAACATCTGTGCTCTTCTCACGTTGTATCAAAGACAAAATGCAATAACAAATACTGTTTAATGGGTTTAATTTAGATACATTCCCATAGGAAAACTAATTATATTCATGTTATGTCACTGGATTCCCATATCAGTATGTGGCTTAACTCAATATCAGGATAGCATGTCATGTGACCTCTGACCCCAGTGACAAAAGCATTGTTAAGTCAGGATAACTCCAACAGAGACAGACACTTAAATCACTGTTATGTTGCTTATTGCACTGTGGTAATACAGGTGCCCCAGGAAGCAGGCAGCTTTTAACACAGAATGTCACTTAAATCGGAGTTTGCCACAGGTCAGCTGACACACATCAGCTCAAAACTGGACTGTTAAAACAGAAAAATAATTTTCTTCCTCTTTCTTCAGCCTGACAACTGATGGAATGTATTTTTTTACACGCTGGCTGCTCCTGAGTGAAGCTCAGAGGCTGTTGCAGTCATTTTGCCCCTCTAATTAGGTCAAATGTCAAGAGTGCATGACAAAGGGTTAAAAATGTTTGATGTTTTCAATGCCGTAATCCACTACAGAGTTCACAGAGTGCATTAAATTCAAGGCAAAGGTCAGTAATCTTTTTTAAACATTTGGACACTTCATGAAGTGCCTCTACCATCCATCCATCCACTGTCTGGGCTCCAGCTGGCCTTGGCACGGCAGTTTTATATGCTTCACATCAAAGGTACAAGTACGAGAGGTGACTGCTCCTGCTTGTTCAACTCTGTGACACCGAGCCTTATTTAGCAAAGTGTTTGCTCTCTGTTTTGCCATCATGTTCTCTGACAGTGAGAATGTTCACATCCTCTCCTCTCCTTGTGCCATGTGCACTGCCATGACAGCTGTGTGCGTCTGCGCGGGGCCTGGCATTTGGCTCAGCCAAGACTTTATTCAGCCTCGCAGCAACAGCAGCAGCTTGGTCCTTTATTTAGTATTTTTGAGTATCTCAATGGTAAGTAATGCACTACTTCTAAAGCAAACTGTTTTCTTCTGGTGAGTCATTAGATGTTGAGCATTTTAGGGAAACCAACCAAAAAAAGTTTGAAAGTTGGAATCATGACCAAAAGACTTGTTTTGGTCCAGAAAATGATCATAAATAAAAATTAATATCAAAATCCTGAAATATTTCATTATTTGATAACAGATCCACTCTGAGCTCAGTTCAGTTAAAAAAAAAAAAAAACATTAAATTCAGCATTCAGCAAATTGAAAATCAGCATTCAAGACACTTTTTCCCTCAGTTATGATTTTGAAACAAGACAGGACACTGAGCTAGTTTAAGATAACACTTAATAAATATTGAAATCAATTCATTTTCATGGGAAACAAGTGAAGTAATCAAACATCCTTTTCACTTGTTTAATGGAGATAAGATTTCAGGACTGAGAATTGCGTCACATGAACTTTGATTGTGGTGCTATGTACCCAAAAATTCAGGACACTGAATTCAGTGACAGGTTTGTAAACAAAGCATGTAGATCTCAGCCAAGAGCCCAGGAAATCCTTTTGTGTTGTTTGGGCATTTCTGACTCCCTGCAGAAGCACTGATACTTAAAGGTCCAATATGTAACTTTTCTGCATTAAAATTTTTAAAAACAACTAGACCTGTTATATATTTTGTTGAATTATTTAATTGCATTATCCCAAATGTTTCCAGCGATGTTCAAACCCAGAGAAATCCGTAATTTTAATCAAGGTAACGGCCCGTTTCATTTGGTTGCCTCTCAGGCGTCATATCCCCTTTGTGTATTCGTCAGCGTTGTGGCTGTCCACCACAAGATGTCATAAATTGACTTTTTATCCAGTTTTATGATACATTTCTTAGATCTGGGTCGTTTTTAACTATATCTTTTAACCGGATGAAAAACTTTAGTCATCGGACATCTGGATCTTAAGTTATCAGAATAACAAGCTGAGCAAACATTAGCGGCAGCTTGGCTCACAGCCCCTCTGGATGTCCTTTGTCTGCCAAACATCTTGGGAGAAACGCTGATCTTTAATGTGAATCTGATTTTTTCAGTGTTTTTAACAGTTTTAATCACCGTGTCTGTTTGTTTTGGAGAGGAGGAGACCTCTGTGAATAATTTGGCTGCCAGTAAAAAACCCCTGAATGATGAACACTGAAGGAATCCTAACTGGGAAAAGCTGACTACAATGACGGCAATGGTGGTTGTTTAAAAATGAAGATAACAACTCCCACGATCCCATGCTACTTCACCAAGTCATCAAACCCTGTCTTTTGGTAATGTTTTGATTGAAAGACCCCTAGCAGCAGAAAATAACATACTGTGCGTTTAAGAAATCATTCCCCAAAACAAAAGCAGTTTGAAGAAGTATATTTAAACCTGAGCCACAACAGCTTCCACAGACTTGAACCTCTTGTAGTAAAGGTGGTCAGCATGGAGGTGGAGCAGGCAGCTGGTCTTTGACTCATCAACTGTCCTCCTCGAGCGGCTTGCTGCTGCCTCCTGTGGCAGAAATGTCAAAGACACAAAACAGGAAGAATTACATCTGAACACAGTTTACAGGGGAGACAATCTGATGGGAAGCAGATCTGAACTGTGATATTGCCAGCTTGTACTTGAAACTCATTGCATCATTTGTCCTCATTTTGCAGGTGGAAACGGAAGCTTGACATCTGATTAAAACATGATGTCAGTCAAACCTGGAGACTAGCTGAGGGCTGCAGTAGGTACAAGAGTTCCAGTGGGAAAAGGACATGTAGCGACAGGAACACAACTTGGACACTCCACTGGGAACAACATCTGTTCAGACCATTTCATGACCGAACAGTGGAAATGATCTCCACCGGCAGGCATGTTGTTAAAAATGGATCCATACGCCCCCATCCATTGTTGACATGGGACCACCACCTACTTGGTCAACGGTTAACAATAAATAGTACCCATGGGGTAGATTAGCTAAATTGATCTGGCAGATGTTTATAAGAGTTATTTTTACACAGTGAAGGGTGTCTGGTTGATTTGGACCTGTAGCAGCTACTGAAAATTTAGTTTTAGCTCATCTTTCATCTTTCTCAAGTCATCATGCTGCCTTTTCTATATCTTAAACATTGGTTCTGTTACTGTCCTTCTATCCTGCTGGAATTAAAACATGTTATTTGCTGTTGGTGACTCAACAGGGTGAATTAAAGTGACCAAATGCACTCAGAAATAAGGTCAGTTATAACGGATGACTCACATTGATGAATTCCCTCCAAGAAACATTTGAGTTTGGACTTAATTGGTATTGCAGAGGAGGACATTTTCAGGGCGAGGAAAGAAAAAGAAAATGTGTGTTTGTGTGTGTATTCACTGAGATGATGTCTGGACTGTCCTACCTCATTGGGTCTGAGGTTTTGGGCGAGGAGGTTTAGATGTTCTGCACCACAGAATCCATCAGGGCCAGCTGTCGTGGATGGCAGGACTACATAAAAACAAACACAGAGGCTCCTTAGATACACACATGTACATAAACAGTATCCCATCTACTTTGTCTTCTCACTGTCATTTAGTCAAACACACACAATGATGCACACACATGCAAACTTTTGCAGAGTATATTTTTGGTACATTTTGAACTTTTTATTATACGTCATAATTAGTCATTTGAATGTAGGGCCAAATAAAATGGCATTCTCCAATAATAATAAGTAATTGAATGGAGATCAAACACAGAGTTCAGTTCAACCCATTACTGTGCATTTGTTAGAGCAAACAGGACAAACAGGACGTTGTGTGAGATAAGCTCAAATAAATACAAACCCCATGTACAAAGTGGGCCAAGGCCACCGTCTGATATTTGGGAAATTACTTATTTGTTTGTGGTTAAATTATTATTGTAGCCTGCATGTGTTGCGTTGTGTGTGCTTAACCAGAAGCAATGAACAGGGAGGAAACAGTGAATGATTCAGGGGCTCCAGAACTGGACAGAGGCCCTGAAACATGCCGGGAATCATAGAGATCAACTCTACAAGGGGTCTGAGAATTTTCAAGAAGTGTGCATGTGTTTTGGTAAAATGTGGGAATTATTTGGCAAATTTTATCAGGAGGGAGAAAGTTTGAACAATGGTTGTGCATGACATCAAAGAACCAAAAACAGTACTTTAATTAAGAGCGTCTGTGTTTAATAAGAGGTTTCTTGATATCTTTCAAGTACTGGTAAACATGGTAAGCCTCCAAGTTTGAAACAAAGCTAAGCCTTGTGACATATATGGTTTACTCATCTGGTCCATAAGGTTGCAGTTATTATTTTATGACCCTACAACTTCGTTTCCTGGAGGCTATTTTTAGGACTTCAGTTATTATCTACTGTGTTATCTATTATCTATTCTATACCCACTACCCCACACTGTATGATCTTTTTCAGTGTCAAAAGCAGAATAATGACAAGGGCAAAATAAATTCATGAAATATATCAGGTTGTGATATTTCCCAGCAGTCAGGTTGTCGAATTCATCAAACAGAAAACTAATATTTTGTGCGTAATGTCATACGACATAGTTGGTGTCTTGTCTGTGGCTCAAATTCACATTTTGCAAGCAGAAAATGTGGTCTTGCATTTAAATTATGTGCATTCTTGTTCAGAGCAATTTACAGCAATAAGTGCATCAGCAGAAACTGTCTCTTACTCAAGTTGTTAAGTGCAGGTCGAGCAACTAACACAGGTTCACACTCTCAGACACTTTATAAATAGAGGACCCACATTTGGAAATTAACACGTTGGTCCTGAGTGTGAGGCATGGGGCAGCCTGTGGAAAATGCTGTGATAGCTGCTGGTTTGATTTCAATAAAGCAACATCATCCTTTTGGATTTGCAACACCATGGGGAGGGCTGCCTCGTTCAGACTGATGCAATAATGATGGACTTGCATTCATGGGAGGCATTGCATTTGCATAAATTGGCACATCATCTTTGCGTTGGCAAAGACGCAGAATTCCACAAAGATGCAAGGAGCCAAAAGGACCTCCTGTTGCAACAGAGTGTATGAGTTTGTGGTGAGGGATTGTGGGGAATCTGCATGTAGATATGGAGGAAAGAATATAAATGTAAAGAAAACAACACTGTTGCAAAATGTGTCGCATGTAAATAATCAAAACAATAGCTTTCTCAAGATTATTCACGAACTCTGCGGTTGCGCGGCAAAGACAGATGTGCTGAAAACAAACTATCTCAGCTACATTAATATAGAGAAAAATAGCTTTGAATTCCACAAGTTACAGTAGAGTCACATGACATAATAATCACTTTCACATGTTGTTTGCAGTAATAAGAGAGCGACAGAATCAGGCAATGTTTTGCCAGTTAACTGGTGACCCATAAGAACTTCAAGGGGTAATGCAAAGTGTGTGTGTGTGTGTGTGTGTGTGTGTGTGTGTGTGTGCAAAAAAGCCTGCCAACAGTAAAACACATCCCAGGATCAGACCTGCAGTGAGAGACAGGCAACACATGATTGGATCACACCATCCTACGAAAGTCCTCCAGCCAATCACAAACCTGTAATCCATTCTGTACATGGCATGAGTGGGGGTGGGCTGCGAGGCTGGAGGTGGATGTGGAGGCCTAAATGCTGAGCGTCAACTCACTGACAGAATTATTTCCAGACCTATCTACATGTTCTCTCTCAGTTTGTCTCCACATCTCTTTACCTCTTCGAATTGTTTTAAATGTTCCTGGACTGTGTTGCAAAACTTGCAAAATTTAATTTAGTCTTTTGCAAATTAAAAAACAATAAAAAATGTCTCACTTAATCAGGTCAAAGTGATCCGAACCCAGTGCAAGTATTGAACTCCTTAACAATTAAAAACCAAGGAAGGAAAAGGTCTTTCCTAAATGAAAAATCAGTCACATTTCAGTCAAGACTCACTTTCCAAGCAGCTGTTGGAAACTAGGTCTACTGTTCAGAGTAATGTACGAAATGCATGCCAGAAGCTTGTAATTCACATTCTATTTGCAACCATTGACTCATGCTCATATTATTTGCATTAAGTGAAGTGAGTTCAGTGCATTGCACAACTATTGAGTGCTCAAGTGTCACAGATGTATCTGTGCCATTATGGGACATTTCCATTTTTACCCTAAAGTCACAGCCCAAGTGCCACACAAATGACACTCCGGTCATCTCAAGTGCCCTCAAAATACCCCCTGTCATCCCCGGGCTCTGTCTAAGCGCCCTCAAGTGCCCCACTGGTTATCTAAATTGCAAACCTTAAACCTAAACATAACTCTAAATTCTGTTTGCACGAAAGTGTATGTGCACACCTCTGCTCAAGAACACATGGCCATTGCTCTGATTAACCCTCTGACCTATCAGTTATGCTATGGTCTTTGTAACCGCATTGCCCCAGAGTTCTTACAAATAACATATTTCACATGCATGGTGGGCGATTTTCTGCCTCCTTATTTATGCAATTCATGAAAGTTTTATAGAGCTGAAGCTGCTTCCCACTTTGTAAGACTGTATGACTATTTGTTGGTAACAAAGAAAATGACTTTAAAACTGGGCCAAGTCACGCTACTTTTCAATACATGATTTTCATTATGTGACATCTCAGAAATTCTCTCTTTGCATTTATCAGACCGACATAAGTTCTGAGCAGTACAAAATGTAACAGCTGCTTCTTTAGCACTAATGCAAAATGCTGATAACCTTCAGGTATTGCTGCAATACCAAGAGTTCAGCCGGTGTTCCAGAGAGATATGTCTCAGATCCTCCAGGCTTGTATAATGTCATTGGGCAAC
Organism: Thunnus albacares; assembly: GCF_914725855.1. NCBI lineage: Eukaryota > Metazoa > Chordata > Actinopteri > Scombriformes > Scombridae > Thunnus > Thunnus albacares. Next base: position 20,532,918 of record NC_058114.1, on the reverse strand, counting down.
AAATATCATGAAGAAACACGTTTTTGGAGGATCATTTACTGTATGCTAGGCATAACTTTTGACGAACCACTCACAGCTTCAGGGAGGCCACATTCTGACTTGCACTTTCCGTTTGAACAAGCCCGATAACATTAATAATATCCCAAAACATTAAAAGATTTCCACTGATATATAAAGTCAGTATATTATACTGTTGTGTGATTGGTCTTAAAGCACTAGTGTGTACAATATAGTGGCATCTAGCAATGACGTTGCAGATTGCAACCCAATGAATACCCCTCCTCTCACCCTCCCCTTCCAAGCATGCAGCAGAACCTACGGTGGCTGCAAAACTTGCAAAAAATGCAAAAGGCCCTCTCTAGAGCCAGTGTTTGGTTTGTTCATTCTGGGCTGCTGTAGAAACATGGCGGTGCAACATGGTGGCCTACGTGGAAGGGGCCCTGCTCCCTATGTAGATATAAAGGACTCATTCTAAGGCAACGAAAACACAACAATTCTTATTTTCATGGGATTATATACTAATTAAAACATACTTATGAATATTATATTCCATTTCTGCCAACTCCGTTCCACCAGATGCCACTAAAACTTACACACTAGTCCTTTAAGGAAAATTGATGTTAATAGTTACCCATCATTCGTACTGATCTAAAATTTCAATGGGAAGTTTTCTTGAACTAGGGTGTAACTACACTGTAGGTGTACACACAAAAACACACATGGACACAGACAAATCAGCCTCTGAAGAACATAATGCATACCGATAAAACAATGTCGGAGTAAATAAGCTCAAAATGTGTTGAAATGAGTTCAGAATAGGGGTGTGAATCTTTGGGAATCTCATGATTTGATTCCGATTCTTCGGTCTCCAATTAAATTAAGAATTGATTCTCGATTCAAAACCGATTCTTAATTGAATGAATAGAAAGGAGGCCAGTTTTCACTCTCTTGCTTCAGTATACTGTGTGCCAACTCATTCACTGGTGTCCTTAGTCCACTGAAATATTATATGAAACATAATTGGCATTTAAGATAAATGGTCCACAGCCTTTTCAATTTAAAAAGTTAACTGCATTAATGAATGAATGAATTAATTCATTTGAAAGCATCTTACAGTCACGTCAGAGTTGATTATATGGGTAAATTTTGAGTATTATTTTCGCATTTGTATGAATTATGCAGAATGACACCCATAGATTTTCAAAAAGTGTTGCAAAACAAGCAGTAGGTGTTTGACAGCTAGTATCCCTGATGTCATTAAACTAATTGTTGCAAAATGGCCTCTTAGAACCGTGCCCTGTGTCCCAGATATGAGGGATCTCATGACACCCTCCATCTCAGAGGACAGACAGTCCTTAAACAGCCTTTGTTACCCCTCACGCGACAACTACAAGAAGTGGAAATACACACAGGTTCCAGATGCATTATGTCAGCCCCTGGTGTCCTACTTTATCACTTGATTGTGTTATCGAAATATCACGTGCCAAATCTGTCACAGTTTCCTGCAGATATGCTGGCTTGTGAATGAAAGAACAGGATGTTGTCAGCTAAATAATATAAAGTTTCACTACAATTGTGAAAGGGTTTGAAGAAATGGCAGGAGGTGTAGGGAGGAAGGCAGCCATGGAGTCTGTAGACTTAAGGACAATCACAGGGGGGTGAGGGGGAGTTTTGGCACATTCTGGACTATGTTTCTAGTTAAATGCTTTCTTGGAAATAATGTAACATCGATGCAAATATGCACGCACACACAGCCAAGGAAACAGACACAGATAGAAACACACATGCATGTTCACATTGAAACACAAAATATTTTGACACATTTGGCCAAATCATAAGCCGACATAATCACAAAACAGCTAAGATTTTTAATCGGTTGTTGTAGAAACTGTCTCTAAGATCCTCTGCCCCTCTTCTCTTTTCTCATCCTCTTTCCCTGTAGAGACTCATACAAATGGTAAATGGATATATAGCGCTTTTCTACCTTACCAAATTTTTTGTCTCTCATTCACACACACACTCACGCATGCGAGGTGCTGGTCCGACTATTGGCAGCAACTTGGGGTTCAGTATCTTGCTCAAGGACACTTCGACACATGTACAGGAAGAGCCCGGGATTGAACCTCCAACCCCGCAGTTTGTGGACAACCTGCTCTACCTCTTGAGCCACAGTCGTCCCCATATCCTTCTCCTGCCACTTTTTTTCACTCTACTGTTATCCTTTTTCCTCCTCCTCCTTTTTCACCGTCATACCTTTCTCTTTACCTCAGGTCCCATTGCTCCCCCTCCTCCTCCTCCTCTGAAAGTCACGCCATCTTCAGTTTATCTTTCCTTTGGCCAGTTCCCAGCGTGGGTCCCTACACAGCCCCTGCCCCCCTCTGAACTTTAAATATGCTCCTCTGTTACTTTATAACCCCACTCTTACTACGAGTTAAGGGTACAGTTGGTTCACTGACCCCTTATAACCTCAGTTTGGACCAGAGCTTGAGGCTGCAGATACTGCACAGTTATGAGAAAGGAGCCATGAGGATTAGTAACGGGGGTGGGGGGGGGGGGAGTATTTCAATGTGGTTGTTTTTCTTTCTGCAAGACCGCCAAGAGGGCCATGAATCAAACTGTAGGGGGAGATCTACTGTAGCAAGGAATTTCTTTTTGGCTCCCTCCACTATCACCAAATAGCCAGAGGTTATAAGGTGTCATTTATGCAAGCTTTCTTTTTCTTTTATGCTGCACACTTGGGGGGCAGTTAGGAGTTAGTCCAATAGCAGCTTGAAAATGTGTACTGAGACAACATTTTCCTAAAGTTTTCTCCTTCCTAAAGTGAAAAACTAAAGGTAGTCTTACCCATGTCATCCTCATGGTAGATTATTGAGTGGTGATCTGTTGGGCTGCTGTTGTATCGATGGACCGGTTCTATGTGATAAGACCCGTTGTCTGTATGGATAGTTCCCTCAAACTGACCCTGTAACACAGAGCCATGGCACGCTGAACCATGTTCACCTGCGAGACAGGGTCAAGACAGATAAAATGTCAAGGTCAGAGAGGTCAAAATGAACACAGATAACAAATAACTGAGACAGACAGACAGACAGACAGAAAGACAGACAGACAGAAAGACAGAAAGATAGAATAAATAGATAAGATACGGAGAGAAGCATATAGATTAGAGAAAGTGCTCAAACATCAGAGATAATACTGTATGAGAGGTAAGATATGAGGCAAGAGAGGGAAAGAATAAATTTACTCACATTTAAGCCAGTCAGTTTAAAAAAGGGTGATTAATAGCTTTGGTTCCAGTAAAATTCCAACTTTCCTTTCAGCGAATTAAATGCAGGTTAACTGTTCCCAGCCCTGGTGGGCCAGATTTCCTTGTTGTACCTACCCTCTAGTGTTCCTGAATATATGTGGGACAGATCAGCTGATGTGGAACCATTTTCACTGATCACCTTGAAGTTTCTGGAAAAAGCCTCTGCATTTCGTCTCAAACGCAGGCGGAAAGTTCTGAAGGAAACAAAACCACATACAAACAACTCACAGATGTGGTCAAAGTTTTGTGTTGTGGAAGGTATTTAGATCTATCAGCAGCAGGCATATATGGACTAATAACTAACTAACAGTTGACATGTATTTGTGTGTGGTTTTGGAATAGAGTTTGTTAATAAAATACTGTATATTTAAGCAACCTGCTGTATGCTTAACAGTACTTTTGAAGCAGCTGCCCAAGTTAGAGAAATTTGAACTTACCTGTGAAAAGCTGTAAAGTCGAGATGCAGTGTGTATTCCTGAGGTTGTGCGGCTCTTCTGGCCCTTAGGTGCTTCCTGTGGAGATCTTCCCTGTCATATGACAATCCCTCATAATGCTTTATATATGGACTGATGCCGCTCACAGCACCTGACAAAGGGAAGAAACTCTAGTTACACTTCAACATAAAATGCTTTATGTTTCTGTTCTTAAAGGCAAACAGGATTATTGTTTTGTTCTACAACTGAGTATTTCCCAGATGTTTCTGCTGATTCTCTAATCTAATTCCTTAGGCGTGAGATTTGTTATTTGAGCCATCGTTCAAGCAGGCTTTGGAAATTCAGTTTTGGAGAGATTGTTATGCACTTCATCGATGGGCACTATAAGAATAAATGGTGTCACCTCACAGAAATTCACACTTCACAGAGAAACCAGACTTTGATGCCCAGTCTGAGCTGTGGCAGCTCACAGCAAAAAAAATCTGACTTTATGCAGATGACATATCACTATACTTTTAAGTATTATTACAACATCATTATAACAAACATGCTCTTTAATCAGAAACTTCAACAACTTCTCTACAAGTTTGAACAACACAGTTAAGCGGAATAAATAAACTATATCCATAATCTCTGAAGTTATTTGGGATTATGCAGTGCAGCATAATTTCAGGTTCGGGAAAGATTGAGATTATTATAAATCATAAAACGACTTCTTGTTTACTTATTAAATTGTTACTTATTTTTTCTTCTCTTTCACTTACAAAGTGTGTTGGTAGGTGGGTGTTGTTGTTTTTGATGTCGTCATAATGCCCCTCTTTGTACCATCCAAATATCAGAAATAACTCATTACAGTTTAAACAAAACACCCAATTTGAATTTCACGGGGTAACATTTTATTCTGCTTTATGAATAAGAACACCACACCTGGCTCATAATTTGTGATGGACAGGATTGTAAAAATGACATCAATGACATCAATAATGAAAACAATATCTGTTTTAATCTCTCTTTTTTCTTTTTTTTTAGCAAAAATGCCAAACATTTGATGGTTTCAGGTTCTCAGAATTGACAATTTGCTGCTTTTACTATTCTTACGTTATACTAAATGGAATATCTTTGAGTTTTGGACTCTTGGTTGGACAAAATAAGATATTTGATAACCCTGGGCTTGAGAAAATTGGGATGGGCATTTCACAGTTTTTAAAAATGTTTTATAGACCAAAACAATTAATAGATTAATTGAAAAAGTTATCAGAAGATGAATTGATAATGAAAATTAGCATTACTTGCAGCCCTCATCTAATTACAGTCAGTTGCAGTCATAGATTACTCAGAGTGTTAATACATGTGATTATTACTTCCTCTTTTACTTTTTTTTAAACTTTCCATATTTATTTCAAACAAGCTATTGTTGTTCCTTCTGCAAATTTAAAATACATCACTTCCTTCCTCCTTCACTTTCCTCTGTAGAGGAAAGACAGACCTGCTGATAGATGTAAAAATACTGTATTTAACTGGCCATGGGCATATATTATTACTTGATTACACAGATTATTACTTCAACAACTCATTAAAGGTTATTATTTTAACTCTCTCATCACTGTCAGGCCAAATTTTGACCACCATATGACTAATCTGCCCTCTACTTAGTAAAGTAGTGATTGTGAAAGTGCTGACTAGCAAGAGAAAGTCTTGGGACAAACCTACAGTCACTTGTCCGAGGTGTTGTTACTATTGCCCCTCCTTAGTAAATCACACTTGCTTAAGCCTTTAATGAACAGGTGAACCCCATTAATCACAACTAAGAAAGCCTCATCATCAGCTGGTTTTGCATGAGGATTCCTGTTCGCAGCATTCCAGAGAGGACAGGTAGAGACATGTCTGAGTGCCTGAGGAGGCCAGTCCACTACAGGAGCTCAGAACTGCATATTCTCACACACACACACACACACACACACACACACACACACACACACACACACACACACACACACTCACACTTACACAGACACACACACCACACCCACACACACATACATACACACACACGCGCACGAAGACAGACAGACAAACACACACACACACAAACACACACTAATCTGCACATTCCACCGCCACTCTACCTGTAATCCATTCACGACAGTCCACCAACAACAGCAGTAGCCAGTAGTGTTGAACCCCCATGATCTCCTCATTGGTGTATTTTTGTTTTTCTTCCTTTTCACAGTTTTTTCTTCCTCTTCTTTTGCTCACCTCTGTCTCTCTTTGTCATCTCATCTGACTTTACTTCTCTCCTCACCAGCCTCGTACATATACCTGCGGTCTTCACACACTGGAATGTGACTACTCACAGAGTTCAAGCCAGAACTCAGCAAGGAGAAACGAATGCTCACACAGTGGAGAGGCATATTCAGACTTGTTTATTAGGCATGCTATGAGTTATCTGCATAGTTAAAGGAGGGCTTTGAAACAGATTTGTAGGACAATTGAATAGAAAGAGTGGTGTGGCAAAGATGAAAAGTGAAAGGAACATCTGCAATTAACTGTGACATTAACCACTCTAGGAAAGTTTTCAAATTTTAAACCTTCATGGATTAAAAATTCAAAATACAAAGATTAATAATTGACCTAATTGCAGTGTGAGATGTCCTGTCTACAGTTTTATAGAGGTCTCCTTTATACAGTAGCCTAATACATCCATGGCTCACAATGCTGGCAAGCTAATGTGTAGCAGGTATAATGTTTATCATGTTCACCATTTTAGTTTTGTCCTCTAACAGTTGCTAATTAGGACTTAACAAGTACAACCTACGCAGATGGGAAAGTCAGTTTTTAGCCAGGTCATAAACCAAACACATACATTTTGACCTAATGATGATAATATATGAGACATTAGGGATCACCAAAGTTATCCATTCATGGCATTCATCAAATATTTAAAGACATTTCAGTCAAAACCACAAATGGGAACGTCATGGTGGGGAGAAAAAGCCAGGGGATCTCCAAAGTCTCTCGGATTCATTCTTCAGGGACCATGAATGTCTGGACCAAAATAGATGTTGAGATATTTTAGTCGTGGACCTACAAACCAACTGACAAGATATTTCCCTTGAGCCACACCACTGTTGGCTAAACAGAACTTGTATTATGTCATTGATAATAAATGTCAAATTTTGATTAGCTTTCCTCTATTTCCTGACAAAGGAAAATAACTTGATTATACACCCTTTTTCTCATATTGTGTGGGGGCGAAAATGCTATAAATATGAGAAGGAAGCCATCATTTGTATGACTCACACTGTGTAAGAGGTATTTTGGGGCTCTTCGCAATCAGTGTGAAAGTTTAAGGCAATTTTGAGGAACAATAACATCTCAGGAGGAAATAAGATACCATTTGACCTCAAAATTAGGTAAATTAAAACAAAGGTTCTGCTAAAAATAAAAGCCAATACGTTTAGGTACAGTGTATACTTCTGCATGGATAAATAGCAACACATCTGCAACTGTTTGCTAAATTATATAGAGAATATTACATTTTATCTCTCATCTGTATGTGTGTTTCCATTTCACTGTTAAAAATCTCTGCTGTATTACATAAGAAATGGACAGCAGCTGAGAAATGTATATATTTCTTAAATAGGATAATGTGCTGCAGCTAAAAAATATTCTTCAGAAGGTTCCAGTTAAGATACAGTAGAGAGAAAGTTAGAGCAGAGCCAGCAGTATCACCACAGCATATTGTTGCTGACACAGGAGCTCAATTACTAACTGACCTGCACCAAATCACAGCAGCTTCTCCTGTAAAATCATCAAAATCATAAATAACTCAAGCAGTTGCCTCAGATGAATTGCCTTTAAAACTCAAACCTTGCAGTCAATGCCAAGATAAAAGGCTTTGCAGAGATGTTTACAGAGTAAAGATCAGTGGCTTAAAATGTATTTACAAGCACCAAACCAATTTTTTTTGCCTGTAAATGTTTTATAAACTGAGTAAAAGCTTGTCTTGTTGCTAATATGAAACCAGTCTTTTCCAGAAGCCAGTTGGTGCTGCTAGTTTAGGACTATGTGTTGAAAGTAAAGTCATGTTGGCAACCAGATACCAGTAAACCACACCGACTGTACAGTGTGTATGCAGATACAAGAAAAGCTTATACTGATGAATAACATTTTAGTAAAAGACATTACCCAATCATTATCAGGATCCAATAAGTAAAGAGTTGAATTTGAAGTCCTGTAACTTCACCTGACATTACATATGGAACATACTGAGAAGGATGATGTGCAAAAAACAGTCTTTGTTTACATTTTTAACACACTGATCTTTTTTGGTTGCCTGAGGGCCTATTGATCTGTATTTCTGAAGTTTTACAACTATATCCATGCATGCCGAGCCTTTGAGGAGGTCTTAGATGATCTCTGATGCATATGGCCTGACTGTCGTTAAGAAAATGACATAACATCCCAATTTACTACAGTTCTACTCAACTCTTAGCTGGGTCACGTCCAGCTGTATAAACCTTATAGATGTATACTCTTGGGTAGCTGCAGACAGCTTCTTGGCCCTGGGACGCTACTACAGACATACTACATCACTAACTTACTCCCACAGGTCAATGTTTTACAACCTGGATTAGTGCTTAACCTCCCCCATCCTTTACTCCTCCACTGACCGCCTCCCCCAGAAGCCTCCTGCTTCACATCGATTGGCCAGGAAGGGATCACCCGGATCTGAGTCATGACATCACAGACCCAGACACACCCACAAGTACAGGCTCACACAAATATGCGTACACACACACACACACACACACACACACACACACACACACACACACACACACACACACACACACATTCCCGCATGTAGCTTGTCATCTTGAAACTGCAATAAAAGGAATTGCAACTGAACACCTTCAAGTGTCCTTCAGGTCGTTATGCTATTTTAAGACGTTGTACTAGTGCAGAATTATCTCAAACTATGTGAAAACAAAAGTATCAAAGGAACAGTTGCACGCTGAACCTCTGCAAATCTGACACCTACCCAACACCCTCTGGTAAAACCTTTACCTTTCCTGTAATTACCTTTATTTCGCAGTGTGGAGAGGTTACTCCAGGGCGTTGACTTGAGGTGGTGAAGCGACTGAAACACAAGCTTTCTTTAGTGAAATGCGACTTGATCTCAGTATTTCATTTCAGGCCTGAAGGTGTTCTCCCTCACTTGTGTATGGGCATGTTTAAAGCGCTACAGAACAACAATCTTGACGTGTAGAAAGAAATAATTGAATTTAAAGAATTTAGAAATAAAATCAATCCAAGATGAATTAAGACTACAATCCTGAGATCTTTGGGAAACACTTGCATCTCACTTATTGTTTCACCAACAGCAAACTCTTATTAAGTATGTTTGCATGAAAAATAAATTATTTGCAGGCCATACTGCTGTAACTGATCCTTCCAGGTCTGGGAAAGCATCCATATATATATTCTCTGATGTCCATTAAAAATTCATATTCAGTGCTGCTTTTGGACTTTGCAGGATGTGATGTTCTCGTGAGGTTTGCTCAGTGCTTGACTGAAATGTTTTCATGGGAGTTTCTGGTTGAGGCTAATTCAAACCAACACTACACATGACATTCAATCTGACCCTACAAATGTCTGGTATTTAGTGCCAGACAAAGGATCATGGGATAATTAGTGCAACTGCGGGCCCTTAGCAGTTTTCTTTGGTTCTCTGAGAGTTCATAGGCTATGGGAATTATCAAATCACATCTTTCTGCTGACATAGCCAACTGTTAAACCCTTCACAGACTTCAGAGACCTGACCCACTTCACAAAGGCCTGCGACCTTCCCTTTCTTCGTGCCCGGGCAAAGCACAATGTCCAGTCTGTGTCATACTCCATAATAAGTGCATTGTATTCAAGGCATTGACATAGATCTGAGCTTAGCAGATAAGCAAGCTGCCATCCATCTCTGTTTACTGATGCATCTGATGCCTTTGCCTGGACTCAGACAGCTGAGACTGTGACTTTCAGCACTTGGAAGACTAACTGTATGTTTTTACATCATGCTAATTAATTTGTTCTAAATACGTAACAGTGTGCAGTGTGATCTTTCACACGTAAAATAATATACTGTTAGTTCTTGAAAGCACCCTGTCAGAATATTTCAACACAGCTCCACATAAGTTCTGGGGAAAAAAGTTAATTTGGCCAAAATGTTTGACAAAATTATTGATTGCGAATTCCTTTTAATGTGATCATGTATGATACAGGTATTGTACACTTACATGCATTTTGTAGTTAAATAAGTAAACTATGATATTAAAAACAATTTTGAAAATCTTGAATTTTAAAGATTTTGCAGAAGTTGAAAGTATATGACAATAAGTCCTTGTTGCACCCAACACATGTGAAAGTAATTTGAAGGGAGTTTCATAATCTTTGTTGCAGTAAACTTCGCACAGGTGCAATCTCTCAGTTCAGGGTGACAGAGGGCAGAAATCCAGCTGAAGATCATAATTTTACTGCTGGATTACTTTCACTTGCAGCGCAATGTCTCCCTCTACAGAGAGCTCTTGAAAACAAAGAGTAAACACTAGTTGCATGGAGTGTTCATTTGTAGTTTTTGTTCATTTTTCCTGCAAACCTCTATGTACAATTGCTCTTTTTGAGTACATTATTTCTTTTTAAATGGTTTTGAAATGAGTTTTGATACTGGCTGTTTTGCATGATGTTTAAAAATCTTAACTTTGTGATAATCTCATGTATATTATCTTTCAAAATGTTAACAGTATGGCTCCAGGTCTGGCAATGTCCGTCTGTGATTTGGTCCACCACTTAGGTCCAGATTTGACTTTTCCTCTAGCGCCACCAGCATGTTGACATTTTTGGTTGTTACTGAGATATCTTAATAATCATTGGATGGATTTCCATGAAATTTGGTTCAGACAATCATAGTTACCAGAGGATGAATTGTATTTACGTTGGTCCCCTGACCTCTCATGCAGCGCCACCATCAGGTCAAAATTTCAATTTGTCTAATAGTTTGGTTTATGATCAAATACCTGCAAAACTAATAACATTCCCATAAACCTCAGCTGCACTTTGTGTTAAGTGCAAATTAGCAAATGTTAGCATGCTAAACTAAGATGGTAAACATGATAAACATTAAAGCCTATCTGCTACACTTCGGCATGCCACCATTGTCACTGTGAGCAGGTTAACGTTAACATGCTGATGTTAGCATTTAGCTCGAAGCATCACTGTGACAAAGTACAGCCTCACAGAGTTACAAGCACGGATGTAGACTCTTATTTTTCCTACTAAGCCGCTCCAACAACCCACTGTTGTAATTTCACTTTCATATTATCTTTCCTACTTATATATTGTGTTGATATAAGTAGATATAATCAAGGTAAGTTGGGAATCATTAGCAAGCAGAGACTAAATGGACAGCATACTGTGGTTAACACTGAGTGCAAATATGTATGTTTTCTATTGGGTAACACTTCACAATATGGTTCACAGAAGTGTAAGTAGTTACTTAGGAATGAGGATATGTCACTAGATTGAGAACAGTAGATTATAAAGGCCTAGCGCTCACCCCACCACTTGCTCCCTTTCCATCTTGGGTCCAAGGCCATGACGTTAACAGCTACCCAAAACAGGTCAGACAAGGTCTTTTGCAGAGCAGAAGTGCACAGACTATCAGCAGAGACAGGAACAGTCTCTGCCTATTAAACTGACATCAGGATAAACTGTATTTGATAAGGCTGTGAGGTGAAAACAAAATTCTGTTACTAAAACACATCCAATAACCTTGACACATTTGGGAATGCAGTACAGTGTGCGTCACTCTGAAAGATTTGATTTTATGTCACAGTTTGGAAAAGAGGAATGATAATGACAATGTGTCAAGCCACAGGTTCAGTTGTTCTTCCAGTGTCACACCACATACACAAATATAACTGTGGCTTTTTTTTTTTTTTTTTTTTTACACCAAATGCAGTGTTGAATTTGGTGTAAAAATTAATATTTTTTCAAAAATATTAGTGTATATAATTAAGATATCAGTCTCACATATAAATCATCAGTTTTGCTTTACACAAAAAATATGTATATAGTAGTAATTATATTGATGTACGCATACTACTCATACTATTGGGTAATTTGTCCATTTACAAAAGAAAAAAAACAAGCCTGCTATTATGCAATAAAACATTCTCCTATGTCCACAAAAGGCTTTCAGTGTCAATAATACTTTGATCAGATTGATTAACGCAACTGTCAAGAGTGTTTTCTTTCTGAGTAGTAGCCAACTGGGACCATTGGCTCAAGTTAGTGGTTAAATCATTTATCAGAATCACTGTTGATCCAGTGTTTAGATGTGTGTGTGTGTGTGTCTGTATGCGTGTGTGTTTGTGTGTGTGTGTGTGTGTGTGTGTGTGTGTGTGTGTGTGTGTCTGTGTGTCTCTGTGTGTCTCTGTGTCTGTGTGTGTGTGTGTAGATTTTTGAAGACTTTTGTCTTTGAATTTTGAACGAATTGAAAGCAACACAGAGACAGCACCACTTTTCACTGGGATTGTCTTTTTTTTTTTAGAAACAACACCATCTGAATAAAGGATGAATCAAGGATGATGTAATCACATATTGGCTTTAAGGCCTCTTTTAAAACGTCGATCAAAGCAGCAGTTGTCACCACTGGCAGGGATATATGGGTGAGTGGGTGCTGGTAGTACAAGTGGTGAAATAGACAAATAGCCCTTCACAAACAAAGTGTTGTTTTTGAAAGTGGTGTCATTTAATCTTTGAAACACTGACAGGAAACTGAAACGAAACTGTTAAACATTACATTACATGAACAATGGCTCAATTTCATTAATTTCCCCAGTACGCCCAGTGAGCATGCATAATACCAGAGCACTGGAACTGGCTGACCTAAATGAAATGCAGCCATCGTTAATATTATTATTTCCACCTGCTTTTCCTGCTTTTACAAGTAAAAATGTCTGCCATGAAAAGGGTCTATTGATAATTATCAGGCAAATAATAATATTTATTGATTTAAATGCATTTTGTTTATTTAAGATGACCTCATGAGAAACAATATATTAGTTGTCTCATCAGCAACAGCTGTGTCGGTACCACTTAACAATAAGATTACTTAGAATTAGGATTTATAAATGGTTTATAATTAGGTTATTAATTAGGTTGCAATCACATTATAAACCATTAATAAACAAGATATATAATAACAGTTATAACAGTTCTCATACATCGATGCAGGCACACTATTTGGAAAGATCAAGTTGCTGCTTACTCCACATTAATCTTACTGATGGCAAAAGGGATTCTTATTGTAAGGTGTGAAATAGCTGGAACGCTGTCTTAAAGAAGATACCAACCAATATGAAGCATCACAATAAACCACTTTAATATCCACTGTGCATAACAACCTGATAGCATATGTCATATCAACACCTGTGATAATAATGAGGACGGCTGCTGATAACATGCCGAAAATGTCAAGGTAAACAATATTGCCAAAGCCTTAGCGTATGAATCTGGTAATTTGATATGTTAGTTTTGTATGCCATAATTTGATATGCCAAATGAAACTTTTTGACTATTAAGATATGCTGTGAGTGGTTAAATGCTAGTAAACTTTCGAACAAATATCTGATGAAGCTGACTGGTATAAATGCTGACTGATGGAGAAGACAAAGTAACCAATGAGATCTGAGGCTTAACAGTACAGATAAATGTACTGGCTCACTATTTGGCACACAACAGGTCACTGTTGCCCATTTTTATTCAATGTGTTATAACAGCTTATTAATGATTTATAAAGTGTTAAGAACCTAATTAATAAACTAATTATAACCCATTCATAAATCCTTTATAAGGGTAGTCTTATTGTAAAGTGGTACTGCTGTGTCAAGGCTGTATATAACAAAGTTTGTTGCATGTTCTCTCTTTATCCTGAGGAAGGTCACTGACACTTTGCTGTGAATAACTTACACTGCGCAAACAGTGCTTTAAGGTTTGTGTCCGTGCTTGCACAGAAGGTAACTGGTTCATGAATGGGTGATGGTTAAAAAAATTATAACTTCATTTAAAATCGTTTTTCATTTCATTTATTTTAACTCAAGACCATGATCATATGGTATGGAGCACAAGCAGAACATACAACATAATAATAATAATAATAATAGAACAATAGCACACAGCATGACTAAAGTACAACAAATGTTACTTGAACAAAGGACATTTTTCAAAAAGTCATCACAAAATTAATTTAAGCATAGATGGGTGGTTTACATTGTACTTTGGCAAGAACCCTTCTCTACAATTTACTATGCTTACATTCTTACATTCAAACAAAGTATGATATTCATCTCCCAGACTGTGTCATTACAAAGGTTGCAGATCTTGTGGTTGGGAATTCTGGTGTCGTTCACCCTAAAGTTACAAATAGCCTGTCTGTACTTTTGGTTTTTATACAACAGATACTTTTCCAATTTAAGCTCTTGTTTAAATTCAACATGCTGTCATAGTTTTGAGCTCACTTTGCCACTTCTGCATGAACTGATCTTTCAGCTTCTGTTCAACACTTAGTTTCAACCAGTTGTTACACTTTTGTGCGAGTCAGAGGTGAGACATACCACAGTCATCCAGTATCTGATTGACTTGCAAGACCCATGATGACACATATACACTTGAATCATGCAGGTTGAGCAAATAGTTGTACATTATTTGACTGAGTTTAGTTTCTTTACCTTCTATCAGCCTCCCCCAGAGGCCAATCATTCTCTTTTTAATTGCAACACAGAGTGAGTATCTTCCCAGCTCCTCATAAACCATATTATTGCAGGTTGTCATTGTAACTTTTAGGGTGTACTTAAGAAATTTGAGGTGCAGCTTTTCCAACATATCCATTTTTTTCAAATCCCCCACACTTCATATGCACACAACATAACTGGTGTAACTAACCTGTCAAAAAGTAACTTTACTAAAGAACATTTACTCAAGTACTGTACTTAAGTACAGTTTTGAGGTACTTGTACTTTACTTTAGTATTTCCATTTGATGCTACTGTATACTTCCACTCCACTACATTTATTTGACAGCTTTAGTTACTTTTGACATCTTACATAAAGCAGTTTGTAGTCGACGTCACATTTCGGATGTCTATGAGTTGTTAACAGCTCCACCAAATAGTAATTTTTCCCTCTAAACTTCTCACATGGTTTAATTTCAATACATGTTCAAATGATTCAATATTTCACCAAAAATCAAAGATTAGAGAAAAAATCAAAAGACTGAAAACAGATTTGTGTATCAGAATTTTGTTTTTTCTTATTTCCTCTCCCATTAATCATCTCACAAACCCTCAGATTTATCTGGTGACCCTTTGGAGGGGCCCAACCCCTAGGTTGGGAACCACTGGACTAAACTAGCTAACTGTATATAAAGTAGTTCAAACTAGCTCCACCTCCAGCAGCTACAACAGTAACATGCTGCTTACACACTGATGTTTCAGTATTAATAATCTAATGATGTCATATATAATAATATATCAGTCAACGGGACCAAACCACTACTTTTACTGCAATACTTCAAGTACATTCTGCTGCTAATACTGCTAATAGTATTTTTATATCTCTGTATTGATACTTTTACTTAAGTAAAGGATCTGAGTACTTCTTCCACCACTGGATATCTACAGGTACCTACAGGTAAATCAAATTTTCTACATTTACAAAAGAGGGCAAACATAGCATGGGAGGCTTGCTTATGCAGCTCCTCAATGGCAATCTTAAATTAACCATTATAATTTATAATGACAGAGACATATTTAAAGCAGTGGACAATCTTCTTCTTCTTTTTTCCATTGCATACAAACTCTAGTTTGTTAATATCAGCTTTTCTGCAAACAAAAACTGTGATCAACTGAGAAAAGATCAGTTACTGCAAATGTTATCATATTCTTGGTTAGTCTTCTTTATCTGTCATATGAAGCTATTTATTTTACTGTACGAGAGCTGATGCAAAACTTTAAGCACAGAACAGACACAACTCCACGTTTTAACATATAAATGTCTTTAATATGTTAAATTACAGAAATAACCAACCAGATGGCTAAAATCAGCATCCAGGTTATATATAAGTTATATATAGCTATATATATGTTGAGAGATTCAGACATTGTGGGGACTTTGTTGCTCTCTTCCATAGTTTCTAAGTTCCCTCATTTAGAATATATTGTATCTCTACTAGAAATCTCTATTCCTACATGAATACAACATACAAGGAAAAGATGCAAAGAAAGAGGAATAATGGTTTGTTTGGTGCGCCTTCTCTTGATAACTGTGATATTCTGCAAGCCCAGAAGAGGGAGCTGCTCCCAAACTTTTATAAAAGGTGATCACACTGTGAGCTAGCAGTGAAGAGAAGGGGTAGGAGAGGGACACCCCTACAAATGGAAACCAGCAATATTTCCTACCAGGGACAGAGGGAGGATGGGTGTGACTCAGCAAGAGAAGAAATTTAAAGTCAACAGCTGGAGCTTCTTTCTCTGATGCTGCTATGAACAGATTCATAACACACATATTAAAACAATTAAGCTGATTTTGAAACTGTTTGGGATTCTTCCAACTAATGAATGAGAAACATTGTGGCAGCCAAACACACACATCTCAGAAAAATGTTATCAGGCCTGTGTGTGTGTCCTTGCTTATTTATACTGCCGATGACAAATGACCCCCGTCCATTAGTCCCTAAATGAAACCATATGTTCAACAGTATGTGGGCGAGACAAAAAGACACAGACCTGTTCTCAGCGAATCACCACACACACACACACACAAACACACACACACACACACACACACGCACTATGGTCAGCAGTGTCACCCAGCATATTCAAATGTATATTCATGTCTCAATTTCTTCTCATTTAAAGTTTTGGGTTTTTTTTTTAGCTAATTCTGATGTCTATTTTAATTGCTAGCACCAGAGTCACCAGAGTGCAAAGACATAACAATATTTGTGTGACATTGGCATGTGATACAGAGGTACAAAAGGTTAACACACAAGTAGGATAATTAGTGGAAGAGGAATATATTGGAATAGTGAGTGTCATTTACAGAAGGATAATGGTGCAAGCAGAAAGAGGGACAAGCTTTAAGTTAACAAAAGTAGTTGATGTGGATGGGAAGTTCAGTCCCACATTGTATACCAGGAGGGAGAAGATTTCAGGCCAAGCTGGGTGGAGTGATGTTCAGGTAGCCGCAGGGCAGGAAGAGCCAGCAGCCAAAAGTCACAAATCAAGGCCATGCAGGGCTGGAGGGGAAGGCTGGCCATGATCTGCACGTTTGGGGGAGTTTCTTAAGCCTCATTCTACACCAGTATCAAGATTTAGAGTTTAATGTGAGCAGCCGCTGCAGGGAGCACAGGAGGGGGGTGACAAGAGAGAATTTGGGGAGGTTAAAGTCGATGCAGGCTGCCGTGTTTTGGATGAATTGCTGGGGTTGGAGAGAGTGAAGTTCAGCCAAGAGGGAGTTACAGTGAGACTCGAGTCTGGATAAGGAGCTTGACACAAAATGTGAATGTGTAACAGCTGTTAGATTTGAACCATTTCATGTGAGATTTCACAGTCTTATACAGTAGAGATGACACTCACACAGCCGTCATGTACTATCCTCACCTTCTCGCTTCCCTTTTTAAGGTTGATTACTCATACAGTGACCTTTGACCTTGAATGACTGTGTTGGCAGCAGCAGCACCTCATGGTTCACTTAGCCGGGCAATGCTGGCGGCTATCAGCAGCCTATCAGCAAAGTAGCTGCGGGATAACGTCCCACATTCTTCCCGTATGAGCTCTTAAGTGTAGATAACCTGTGCAATACGGCTTTGTTAAAATGCTAACAGCTTTGTCCTTGGATACTTCACCTTTTAGAAAAGTGTGGTGTCCATTTTAAAACTATGCAGATAAAGATTAAAAAAGAAAAGTACATTATACATGCACAATCTGATCTGACAAATGAATTTGCAGCATGAAATGTACTTTTAAAGCTGCAAAAATCTATATTTTTATGTGTGACTATGTATGATGTTAAAGGGGTTGCTTGCAGAGACAAACCCACAGAGAATTATAACCAAACTCTGCATTTTCCCTCAGCTCTACGGAGCTTTATAGCCTGTTTAAGCTAATTGGTTTGGTTTTACGGCCCGCAACTTTACTGTTTTGGTTTACTCTCGTCGCTCTCATCAACTTTGTTTCTAGCAGCAGCAGGCAGCTGTTTCCAGCGAAAAAGCTCAGATGAAACCCACTGTGCGCTACCTGCCGAGCAGCGAACAGCAGACAGATAAAGACGGCTATTAGCTGGTGACATAATGGAGCATTTAGCTGCTTAAGAGCCAGATATTTTCCTCAGGAGTTGGCGGAGACCAAAAGAGAGTAAAAAGGAGAGTGAATACTGGACTTACAATCACCACCAGAAACAGGACTCCAAATAGGCTTAAATGCTATTACTGCTCCGTTCTGACATGTTAGCCATATCAACTTTACGAGGGCATACATAATGTGTCAAATGTGCAGGAGTTTTAGCTTGTTGTGGAGTTTTACTACATGGCAAAAACAAATTAATGCAGCTTTAAACAGGCAAAATGGATAGAAGATGAAGCTGCAGAGATGTTGAAGAAAGAACATTTTACAAATATCTATTTATTGAGCTTTAATGAGATCTGAGATCATTCTTGTTAAGAATACACTTTTTCCCATTCTATCATACAAGATACCTAGTGAGATCCCTCCCCTAAATTATGTCCTCTGCCACCAGATAAGGTCTGCTCTATATCTCCCTTCCTCTCTCTCCTCTCGCTCCGTCAGCCCCTCTCTCATGAATGAGTGTGATGAAGTGATAAACACTGAATAACTGGTGCAAGACAGGCTCTCATTACATCCATTCAACCACAGGGATCTTTATTTACACATCCTCTGTGAACAATGTCAAAGAGGCAAATGTTAAGCCAGATAACAGAAAGCAGGATGAAGCGACGCTAAAGCACAGACACACACACCCACACACAGTATTTGTAGATGGCGAAGGCAATAAAGGGAAGGGTTGAGTTAACATGTTGTCATGACCTCGCCTGGGCAGAGCCTGGAGCAGGAGTCCCACAATATAATGTCTGTCAAGGGCAGGCACACACACACACACACACACACAGTATGGAAAGAAAACTGTCTGTGCCACACAGCCAGGCTACCTGTTACAGCTGAAGTGGAATGAAATGTTGCCAGCAGTTAAGCTCTTTTTTTATGTCACCTTGCTAATTATAACCCACCAACAGTCAGTTAATGAACATGCCAAAGGCTGCCAAATATCAGCATCACTATTCATATCCTCACTCACTGATTACAGTGACCACAGATTAGTACTGATCAGTTTATCAGAAAAAGCTTCATCCATGTAAAGGTCAAAAAACACAGTCCATCAGGAATGTTAAGGATGGTAGAGAACATGCCATAAAAAGATCATCCAGGCATCACATATGAGTATTTCTATATATTTATCTTGGTAACTCATTTTTGACACTGTATCTGAAAATACGGTAATGTCGTGCACACACACAATCCTAATCCAGCAGTTTTGGCTGTAACCCTCCAAAAGAGATAAACTTAAATTAGGATCTTGTGTAATTCTCTTGACAATACACAACAATTTCCCATAATGACCTAGTATGTGGATGCATCTTTTGTTTACAGTTACTTTAAATTGCAGATAATTCTTCCATGTGGAAGAAATGCATGGGGTCTGTTTCCCACAGCCCTCTCCTCCTAATATGACTCGGACAGAAGACAGACAACAAGAATGTTTTTCATCTCTGTGCAGCAGGTCACTGCCTCTGCCATAAAGATACAGTCATGACCAGCACTACTGTGTGCTCTGATAGTGAAATGTTATGAAAATGTGAGTAATGACTAACCCCCACTGCAGGAAAATGGCTGCACTCTTAATGCATAATTGATTTTCAAGAAAGAGGGAAATGTTTTTTCCATCTAAGTTTTGTCTCTGATTAAAAGTATTTGAATTTTGTTCAGTTTAACTTTTCATAAACTCTTTCCTCACTCACAGGCTTCCACCCTGCTTTTCCCCTGCTCTCTCTGTAGCTTTAAATGTGACTATATCTTAGCCCTATTCCCTAGCGAGAAGAGTTTTGGGGAGTTTTTTACCTTAAAAGGCCATGTGGAGCGGAGCGCTGGTTTCCTGTGGGAGGGCTTTCCTCTCTCTGACTCTGGAGCTGGAGGCCGGGCCCATCCTCATCCTCTCTCACCCTGAATTCAGTCACTCCCACTTACACACTCACACACACACACACACGCCTTCCTTTTTACACTCCCAGTAAAGTGGTGAAATCCAGCTACAGCCAGATGTACACAGAATGGGTATGTGGGGATGTGTGTGGGTGCAATCCACATTGACCTCCTTACTTAACAGGAGGTGAACACACGGTCAAACAGGAAAACAAGGTAATGAGAGAGACAGAAAGTAAAGACATCAGGCGAGAGAAGGAAGTGGAAAAGAGAGGAAAAGGGTGTCAGGAATTAATGCTAAGTGTGGGAGGAGACAGGAAGAAAAGGAGAAGGATTACGAGCGGGGAAGAAGTGTGTAGCAGTGATAATGAATGCAACTTTATGGGATCATTTGAGGTTGAAGTCGCTGACTGCCTCAATTCCCAGCATCCTCTCTCTCAACAGTCGGCTTGTCAGTTAGCCTGTCAGTCAGTCAGATAGAGAATGAGGGATGTTTTCCTTATAAGGTCTCTACAGCTGCTGGTGTGTCACCACCATGTCAGCATGAAGTCATCACTATCACATACTGTACCGACTGTCTGATTTCTTCTATCTCTTTCCTTCTTCTTGTGAATACTCAACCCCCACCCTCCTGTTCACAGGTGCTCTGTATCGGTTGCTGGCCTTTAACAGTAGATTGATTCAATTCAGCTCAATTCAATCTGCTGTTAATGACCATGTTATATGGTTGAAAGCGCTAGAACTTTCAAGTAAGTGCACCTTGAGTTGAGATTGTTTACAAGGTACTGACATGAACTCAATTCAGTAAAAGGATAAGATTGGTGACTTTCTATATTTTTCTCATTGTCAGTAAATCTCATGTGCAGAGCTAAACCAACAATGTATTGATCCTTCTTACAAGTATTGTGTGTGTATCCAAAGTCTGATATATCTTATTCCTCTGTGCTGCAGACCTCCGGTGTTGTCCAAAAACTATTAAAAACACATCAGTTTTTTCAGTGTCTAACCCTCCACCACGAAGAATGTCATGTTTGTTTATTTAGAAATGGCTCCAAAGACTAATAACAGCAATCATGTTTTCAGTCTCCATAAAGTAGTTCTGTGTAAGACAGACATACTGAAGTTCTCTGAGAAATGTACAATGTAGTACAAAGTCAAGAGGTTGTTATATGTAGCACACCAAACTAGTAAAGCTCTGTAAACAGAACTGTGTTCCCACGCATGTGCAGTGGTGTCTGCCTTATATGGGACTACTCTCTGGAGACTGAAAACAGCTGTTATTAGTCTTTGGTGGCTCATTGACATCTTTTTAATAGTTCTTGGACAATGGTGGTTGACAATAAGAAAAACATGTAAAATTGCCTGGCATATCCTTTAAGCTTTATTGGCACCAAAGCAGTACAAACTCCATGTAGTGTGACCACACCATTGTCATATTGTATCAGTTTGTATATGTATATACACAAAGTCTATTACAAGGTCTATTAAATTGCAAAATGCCAAATATTAAAGGAGACATAATGTGTAGTGTTTAATAATTTACAACAAAGTAGTCAAGAATAAATAATTATTACTGCATACAGTTACAATGACAAGAATTATACATTATAGGGTTGAATTCAACGAGTGATCAGCACAGCCGCATGTTTCATGAGAGGCCAGACTGTGAAAGACCCCATCAATATTGGTATTGACAGCAGAAGTGGACATAATTAAAGTGATACATGGTATCACATCGGTTGTTCTTTTTGAGCACATCCCCATCTTCAACTAACTTTCAGGATCGGAGAAAAAAGACAATTAAGCACTTTATAGTTTCATGCTTTTCAAAGAACAGTTTTCCGATTAATTGTGAGCAATAGCTTACAAGTAAAAATTGCAAATAAATGTTCTCATCAGTCTCTGTGTCATCAGTTTCTCTGTCTCTGTTCTTCCCCTACAGGTATGAGATGTGTCATTCAAACACAAGTCTGAAATGTTCTCACTTGTTGTGAGCAGAGGAAGTTGTTTCATAATCAGACATTGACAGACAGTGTTTGACACTGCATTGTGCAAAAACACTTTCATAAATCATAAATGATAGATAAGTATTACTACACTGGATATTTCACAATTTGATTGTGTTGATCTTGGGACCCATCAGAAGTGAGTGTGTGACTTGGTTTTAGGTCACAGTGCATCTGTCAGACTCTGAGAATGTAAAGTTGCACACAGCAGGAATAACAACACACAAAACATACAGTACGTCAAACTCACTGATCTCAACACTTCACACAGATTCCTGCTTATGCTCCCTGATTGAATTCTCACCATCTGAACCTGAGCTGCAGGTTTCTGTCTCCAGGTGGCCCAACAACAATCCTCAGTCAGTTCACTGACTTATTGTCTCTGATTATAGACGCATTAACCCGGAGAAGTATTCTTTAAAGATGGTGGAAATAATTGGGACCAATCAAAAACCTGACTCATCCTTTTGACTGAGATTCATGACATTCAAATTGTGCACAACAACACATTCATCAAGGCATCTGGTTCATTGCACATGCACAGATGAAATTATGTTGTTGGGGGAGGAGGTTGAATATGAGCCTTGTGATATATGATGCAGCTGTGTGCATGTTTTTTATTACACCTCATCAATACTAGCGACAATGACGTGCTTTACTTTCCCATAAGTAAAAAGAAGTTCCAACATGCAAACTCCCTTTTGACTGGTTAGCTATGATCTAAGCATCTGTGAGTGCTACCTGGAGAGGAGGACTATGTATATATGTGTGTGTGTGTGTGTGTGTGTGTGTGTGTGCGTGTGTGTGTGTGTGTGTGTGTGTGAGTAGGCGGGTTATTAGGATGGGTCATGACGTCATTGCAGGCAGCGCAGAAGCTTGTCGTCATACAGGAAACATGTGCCTCTGCTTGTAGAGACAAAATGTTACAGAGGAGATTAGCCTCATTGTCTGTGTGTTTGTGTGTGTGAGTGTGTGTGTGTGTGTGTGTGTCACCAGAGCCCAGGTGGTGTCCTGTCTAGGTGAGTCACGAGGTATGTCTCCACCCCAAGGCCATAGGAGTTCACACTTGCACGCATATACAAAGAAGACATCGGTTTCTCCTTTGAGGAACAAAAGTTTCAATTATGCAAAAATGCCTTTCTGTTTAGCTTTGCATTCAGGACACCAGCTCAGAGAGTCCTCCCTGCTCCTTTCCAACATGCTCTCATCATAAATCAAAAACATGACACACGCTTTCATTGGCTACTACACAACTTGAATTTGTTAAATATCTTTATGTTTAGTCTGGGACCCTCCACAGAATTTCTGTGGCTGAGGAGAAGTAAGAGAAAGCATACTTGGAACATCAGGAGAGGATATTGAAAACATTAAATTACACTCTCGAATTACTCACTGAGAAGCTTGGTTGAACATTGCGACTTGTATGTGCAGGAGACTTTCAGCTCCAGCCTCAAGAGTCTGGGCAGAAGTGGATTCTTATTGGAAAAAGACCATGGAAATGTGATTCTTTTACTATTAATATTACTATTCTTATTAATTATTTAATATCTGTGGGAGACACCCACACTGTAAAATATGTATTCTCAGATCTCATCACTAATGTTTTAATGTCCATGTCTGGTTTAAAGCCACCTTTCGCTGAAAAAAAATGTCTTTTTGTTCCTTCAGTTGGATGTTTGAGCTTCACTGTGCCAAATGATGAATGATGTGCATGTGAATGTGAGTTCGACACTAGAAGGCTGTTTTCACATTCATCTGCTGAAGGAGGGAAGTTCCTCTGTGCTCACAGAAAATTTATAGTTTAAGGCGTGTCCCTACGAGCATGATTTATGACATCACAACTCATTTGGAGCCAATGGTGGTGTAGTGTGCAATTTATAGAGGTGTGATAGAAACTCGATAACCAGATGGTTTGTTACATAGAACCACAAGATCTCGCGTGATCTCGCAAAACCAGCTGCTTCGAAAGGAAAGAATCTTGAAGCCTCCAGTGCACAAACACTGAGAATGGACTTTTCAGTTAATCTCTAAAATATTTACATATTCAGAGATTCTAAAATTTTTAATGAGGAAGAAGGAGAAGATGTCATTAGAGGATTTTAATGAGATAATTGAACTTTCTTTGTGGAAAACTCATAACGGACACAAATTATTATTCAAAGTAGAACATTTTATATATATCTTAAAACATGTCTGATGGAGGTCTTTACATTTTTCCTTATCCGAAGGGTCTAAGGATGGAGGGTGTTATAAAAGCCTTTTGAGGCAAATTTATGACGTGGGATTTTGGGCTAAACAAATAAACTTGACCTAAAAAGATGCACAATAAAACCAGGAATTATTTTAGTTGGTATTTAATCCTTTCAGGATGGGATGATTTCCATCCAGACTAAAGTTTAAACCACATCACTTAAGATAACAAACAGAGTGTGTTCCAGAAAATCCTGGTGGTTTTATTGAAATCCATAAAACTGGTTAAGTATTTGTCCTACAGCAAGCGGACACAAAAAGCTAAACAAACCATGCTGCAGTTTAGTTAATAATTTGTACTATGTTGCCTGAGCTTGACAGTAGATAACATAAAGCTGAACTACACAACAGTTAAATCTTGTATAGATTAATCTTCCTTCTCTTTATTATTATCACAGTCGTTCACACCATCATCGAGCTGTTGCTCCTGTTTTCATTGTGAAACACCCTGAAGCCAAAACAGCTTACAACAGTCCAATAACAATACAGTGCCCTTGCTCCTCATTCACCGATTGTTCAAGCTGCAGTCACCTTGAAAGGCTGCCAGACACCAATCTGCAGTTGATTATACGCCAAGTTGTTCTGAGCAGATTACCTGTCTAACCAGAAAAGTGAAGCTGGAGCAGTATGTGATATTTTTCTCTTCATCTAGTTGTTTTTTTCCTGGCCTCCACAGTAGGAAGGACACTTTGGTTGCGGATTGGCTTTGCAACTCCTCCACATCAACGCTGCAGACAGCTGTTGCTCACATCAGTGGCTGCAAACAGCAGAAGTGTAGAGTTTCAGCAGGGTTTCTGTGCACTGTATTTAACAACTTAACTCCCAATAAAACCTGATTGGAGACACTTTTGGAGGAGATTACTACATCCTGGCTTTAGTATCTGGATGTTTTGAAGCAGTAGGGAGCAGAGGTGTTCATGCTTGCTGATGTTTTTATGATGGATTGAAGCAGAGAGGTGCTTGGTCAAAAGGTCGGCATTCCACTGTTCATAACTGATCTTTGTAAATAATGTTATGTTATGTAACACAGTCTTTACATCTGTAGCAGCAAAGCCTGTAATACTCCAAAACATCTCTGCCTTAGAATGCCAACAAGAGGGATTTATTGTAGGTGTTTAAATATAAAATACAGTGTCCTTTTGATAATACCCAATAGCACATTCCTGACTGCAATTATGGCTCCAGTGGTTATGTAACAGCTAGATGTTACAGCTGAGACTGGACAGTCGCACTCTAGTATTATGGCCTGCATATAAACACATGGCTAACAGTGGAAAGGGGGATTGTAAATCAGATACTTTCAACAGATTTTATTCACAGATTTATCTATTTAGACAGTGTAAACTGAGGTCTGGTCCAAGTCTAATACACTTAAAAATAACCATCCTGTTTCTTATCAGAGCAGTGGACTTCCCTTCATTACAAATAAATGGCAAAGTTTCAGAATCACCATTCAGGTGACATAATGGAAGAAAAGGGACTGATTAGTAGCCCACATATTGTATCCCTGCATGCAATGCGGTAAAATGATCACCATGACTACCATTATGTTTTGTGAAGACAGCATGACTGTACTAAACATGATCAGCTTTCAAAAAATGAAATAGATGCTTTCAGTTTTGTGCATTTTATGGATTTTATTATAATTATTGATCATTGGTGAATGTTTTTTTAATTAATAGTCATCACAGAACCACAAGGAGGGGGGGGGGGGTTATACACTTCCAACTGATCTCTCCTTATTAAACTGTTTGTTGGACAGAGCAATAAATAAAAGGAAACTGGTCAGGTTTTATGGGTGTTGTTGAACTATCGAAAGTAACTATTGCACACATCAGCAATATTTGCAGGCTGTAGCTGCGGTCCGTTGTTAGATTGCTCTTCAGAATAATTCCTCTTCAAGTCCTTCTACAGACTTTTGGTTTACCAGCTATCTGAGCGATGTCCCTTATTTTTAACTTGGTTGGACTGGTGAAGTGCAGCTGCCAAGATGCAAAGAGCCAATACACAGAGGCTGGGGGTTGGATCCTCTCCCTTCAGGGCCTTTCATTTTTCTTCATATCTCTCTCTCTCTCTCTCTCTCTCTCTCTCTCTCTCTCTCGCTCTCTCTCTCTCTCTCTCACTCACTCTCTCTCTCTATGAACATGTGTGGACACTGGTCTCCACTGTTCCCAAAAACTCTGATTCCCAGTCTGGTTTCATCACTCACTCACCAAACTCAAATATCAGATGCACAAAACTCAGAGCTCAAATTTCAGATGGTGTTTCACAACTTCTCACGGCTTGTGAAACATTTTTGTCCCGCTCCCCCTGATATAATAATACTTGAACTAAGCACACAGAAGCAGTATGAATTACATCATATAGCCATAAAAACAAAACAGGTCAGTGATGGTATGATAGACGCACAAACTTGCAGAGTGGGAAAGTTTTACATTAGCATCACACTACCTCACAAAGTATTAAATTGAATTGTACACTGAGAAAACTAATCCTTGGAAAAAAATACTACTCGGTTAATTTAATCCCTAATTATCTCTGTCTGCATCTGTTTTCCATGACAGATTGTTTTATGTTTTTGCTTCAGACGACATCATGGCATCTGTTTGTTTTATTTAAGTCTCCTTGACACAACAGTGGTCATGTGACAGGGCAACACCTTCAAGCTTTAATGCCCTAATATTTTGACATTACAACTCTTGAATACCCCCTCCCTCTACTTTGCATTTCACTCTCTCATCCTCTAATATAAACACTCTCAAAGGCCTCCAGTTTGAAGTGTTGCATGCCAGCGGGACTCTTATCCATTGATAGGAGGTTAAATGTGGAAACAGGACCTGCGCTTTACTCTCTCTCTCCTGTCTGATCTTCAGCAACCCAAATAAGGAGATCAGCCACGGTTGAGCAGTGAGTGAGTGGAGCAGAGCAGCCAGTTCATTCCTTAGAAAGACCTTGGATGAGTGGTTTGATAGGGTGGAGTGTGTGTGTGTGTGTGCGAGTGATAGTCAGGGAGTCAGGATGGAGTGGACACAGAGTGGTGAGTGGAGGGATGGATGGAGGGACTGAGGGAGAGGATGGAGAGAAAGAGGGAGGGAGGGTGAGAACATGGGAGGAGGAGGAGGTGATCAGGGACTGGAGGCAGGTTCTGTTGCACTTTAAATCGCTACCCATATAGGGCTCAACTCTCCATCTCTGTTCACAGCTCTTTCTGTCTCCTTCCCTCTTTCTCCCCTTTTCTCTCCCTCTCTCTCTTTCTCCATTTCTCTGCAGCTTTGTTGGACTCAGCCTCCCTCCACTGCTGCACGCAGGACAGAATCTCCTACATCTCAACACAACAGGAGACTTCGGCTTTTGAAGCTGTGTTTTATCATCTCAGAGAGGGAAATCCAACTGATCCGCCACCATGGAGGCCATCAAGAAGAAGATGCAGATGCTGAAACTGGACAAGGAGAACGCCATCGACCGGGCAGAGCAGGCTGAGACAGACAAGAAGGCGGCAGAGGACAAATGCAAGCAGGTGGGAAAACAACAGGACAAGGGGAGAGGAAAAAGAAAAAACAGGAAAGGATGGATGGATTAGAAATGATGTCAGTGACAGTACAGTACATGTCCAAAATAAGATATAACTTAAAAGTGTTTCTAAGTGCTACTTAGAAATTATAGATTAAAAAAAACAAACAGCAAAGGAACAATTCGGTACCTCTTCGCTCATTGATCAGTTGCACTTGCAGGACTACATTTTTAGAAATGTAATTATAAAATAAATATTTTTTCTTGTAGAAGAAATATCCAGACTTAGTGTAAGACAAGCTCTTGGTTTTTCTTAAAGGCTTTTCTCTTTATCCACTTCTTAAGCTAATCACAACATTGATACCATACCAGACATACCTTCAAGAAAAACCATCTGCAAACACTTTTCACATTTATTTATACAACATTCCTCACTGCTAATTTACTGGTTTACTTTGCTGTATCGTGGTTAAGAAATATTCCAAGGGGGTTTTGTTTTTATCTTGGCATGACTTTGAATCAACAAAGTTCGTGACAGTATGTGAAACAGAAACAGCCACCGCTCCTTACAAGGACAGGCAACACTCTCGGGATAAACTCTCAAAACTAGGAGAAGTTGCTCTTTGGTTTGAAAATGAACAGTATGAAACGCTATTTCAGTTTCAGATCTAGAGAGCAAATAAAGAAATCCCCATCCTATTGCAAAAATTGGGAAAATCCAAGCATCCTTTATGTAACACACCAACTTCTATACACTATGGTTAATTGCAACACCAAACTAAACTAGACTTTTCCATGGGAACAAGCCATCTGACACCAAAATAGTGTAGAGGAGTATCTGAGTCACCACACTACAAGAACAGGAGCTGAATGTAAGAACAGTGGGTCAGTATTAATGCTGTTGACAGTGAGGCTCAATGAGAGCTTTAAGAGAAATCATCACACACCCCCTGAAGGTGGTGTTGACCTGTTCAGTTGATCAGACCACCCAGGATCAGGCTTTGGTATTAGGGGAGAAAAAAAATTGTTTACATCCCTTCCTCCAGTCTAAAGAACGTTAATGGAGCATCTGGCATAAAACCCATTTGACAGGTGTATCCAACACAGAGGAGACAACACGCACGCACACTCGTGACAAGAATGCAAATGGATACATGTAGACACACAAATTGGGATATCAAACACACACACACATTGGGCATCTGTGTGTTCTCACTGATAACAGCTGTATTTTTAGAAACAGGAGAGGATGACAGTGTGGAATTCAGCTGGATTATCAGACATACTTCATGGGCTCAGAAGGGAACACTGATTAAGGGGAACACTTAACCCGAAGTGTGTGTGTGTGTGTGTGTGTGTGTGTGTGTGTGTGTGTGTGTGTGTGTGAGAGAGAGAGAGAGAGAGAGAGAGAGAGAGAGGATTAGGCTCTGCATACCAGGGTTCATGTCATGAGAAACCGATACCAGACTAAACCATTATCATTCAAATGTTCCCAAACATCATAAACGTAATTAGACTTACAAATCAGCTGCCACTGCTTTATCACCAGTTTGAATTTAAACACCTTGTCTTCAACAATGTCCCTGCAGACTGAATCATTATTTAATTGCACACGGCAAACACATGAAAAACAAAGAAATTCAAATGGATTCGATCCATCATTTCGTTCATATCACCGGCTTCTTCTCCTGTAATGTTCTGTTTGGCATCCTGGAGACTGTGGGCCCACTTAACAACTCAAAAGATAATATTTGGCATTGTTGTATTACCTTGACACTTCATGACTTGTCCTAATTTTATGAGAATTATTTTTTTATTCCAAACTGATGACATGTTTCAAATGTGTAAAATGACACATTACCTTGGTTTGGGGTTTCAGCTGTAAAATATGTTTAAATACAATCGATGTTCATATGATTTATATGATTGGTGTTGACAGTACTTCTTATGTAGCACTACACCTCCCAAATCCCAAATAATTTGTATTTCTGCAACTGGAGTTTTATACAGTTTGTTTGTAAGATCTCTAACAGGAAGTTAGACCTGTCTGAGGTGTAAGTGACCCCAAAAATAAGGTCACCATAGGATAAGATACTGTTCATTTCTTTGTGAATGACTTTTTGGCGAATGAAAGCAACATATATTTGTGAATGTAATGCCCACATAACATATAAAACATGAAATATTTGGTGTAATAATAAGTCACCTTGAGCTTAGTTTGTGACCAAACGGGTTACTACTTCAATACTTTCTACATATTCAGTTTTAGTAAGGCAAGAAGAAAAGAAAAACATTTAAAGAATAAAACATGTTGGTTATTTAGCACACATACAGCTGTGGATTAGTAGCAAAGCCACATTCAACAAAAACAAGGTTTAACAGATTAAATATTGAAACTTTTGAGGGTAAACAAATCCAGAGTTCAGTATATTTACCCTTTATTTATTTGAGTGAAGTTAATCTAATCATATGAAGTGTTTTCAACAAACAAAATAGTCGTAGTGGAGTGGAATAGATTTCTTGTCCAGTGGAGAAAAGCAGTAACAAGAATCAAAGTGCACAGGCACAACTGAAAATTGGGGGAAAACCACAAAAAAGAAAAGAATAAAAAAAGAATTTGGGTTAAAAGACACTGACCAGAGAGCGTGTAGCGCATTGGACTAACAGTGTTTTCTTTTGTAGCTGGAGGACGAGCTGTTAGACCTCCAGAAAAAGATGAAGCAGACGGAGGACGAACTGGATAAATTCTCTGAGGGCCTGAAAGACGCTCAGGAGAAACTGGAACTGTCTGAGAAGAAAGCTGCAGATGTGAGTGGAGAGTCACACACACATATTAGAAACATACACACAGTCAGGGGGTCGGGATAAATTGAGTTTCAATTCACTTGACTGAAGATATGAAATGAAACCACCATTCATATACAGCAATAACTGAGCAACTCTGTTTTTGAATATTGGACTCTTATGAGAAGAGATTTCTGCTTCCTAAAAGTTGATTACTTGCTTATTCCAATCCTGACACATCGATCAACACACACTCACATGACCATGGCACTGTTGAAAACTAGAGCCAATTATTCCACAGCTGGACTGTTTTTAAGCCAGCACCAGCTGTGGGTTTACTTTGATCCACTGTGAACAGTTTGGAGCACTTAAGAGACCATCACATTCCTGTGCAGCCACTCCTGAAAGATGAGCACATGGATAAACTGTAACCCCCAACACACGCACTCACTTAGGTCCTGCAAACCAGATCAGCACAGGTTAACAGACAAACACTACCATCATCATGCATGTTTACTACAATAATTCTTCGAGAAACTGCTCTGTCTTCATTCTTTCTGTCCTGTCTTACAGGGTTTTACTGATCAGTTCTGACTTGAATGCAAGTCAGCTCTGAGGGAATGTAAACCTTATATAAACATAGAATATACTGACTGTCATATAATTTTCTTGTGTAAGCAATTTTAGGATGACAAAAATGCAAATGGATAGTTTCACTGTCATACTGTCGGCCTATGCCAGTGATTCCCAACCGTGCTTGTACCCAAGGGAGTATTTCTGCAGTTGGCAGGGCGTACGTTGAAAGTTCATCTAACTAACTTGACTAAATTCAACTAAATAAACTAAAAAAGTATACATTTTGATTTGATTAAAAATATTGTATCCCCATATTTGTGTGATGGAGGAAAATAAACAGCATAAGATTAGGAAATGTACAGTAATAAGCAAGTTTCCCATCAACCTGAGTCACTTGTCACCACATGTTGCAATTGAAAGTGTAAAAAATAGTTAGCAAGAGATTAGAAGGGAGCAGGAAGTTTAAACAGTTTGCTAAAAGTGATAGATAAATGACTGAAATAGGTAGTTAAGGTAATGGACAATTGAAACAGTTAACAACAAAAAATAATGGATAAACAGTTGAAAAAGTTTGCTAAATATAATGTATAATTAGTTACAAGTAATACGGTTGAAATTGTTAGCTTAAAGTTACAGTTGAAATAGATTAAAAGTAATGAATAAACAGTCGAAATAGTTAGCTAAATATAATGAAGGCTATAGTTAGCTAAACGTAACTGTTAATGCAGTTGAAGTAGTTAAAACTAACATAAACAGTTGAAATATATAGATAAAAATAATGAATAAACAGTTGAAATAGCCAAAATTAATGGATAAATGGTTGCTAGCTCCAGCCTCTCCAAGTAGTAATAGTACAAACCTGACCAAAGCAACCTAAACACTGACAATTCAATGTATGAAGAATTGTAACAACATCCATTTTATCTAATTAATAGTATTCAATACAATCCAGTTTATAATCCATTCGTAAGAACATATTTTGGTGATGTTTGGGTACTTTAGCTCGTCTGTTGGGGCTGTGTGGGTACGTCAGACAGAGAAGACTGGGACCACTGACCGCTGTATGTGACACACTTTCCATCTTATATAGGGAGCCTATGAATCAATTATGCAATCATCTTATAATAGAGCGCCTTTGTCCTCTAAGCCAAACCCAAACTCATTCTCATGTATGTGAGACATTTTTGTATACACAGCAATCATAATCAGTAATCATATTTTAGATAGTTGACAACACCGCAAACCACACTGCTGTATATCTGTCAGTGGTGGTTCCTCCAGTATTTGAGTGCATGTGTGCAGAAGTGTGTGTGATTACTTATGAATGTGTGTGTGTGTGTGTGTGTGTGTGTGTGAGTGAGAGAGAGAGAGAGAGAGACAGAGAGAGAGAGAGAGCACAGAGATAGAAGTCCTTATTAGTGAATCAATCATATCTAAGATAAGGATAAATTACTCTTCATACCAGTTTATCAGTGAAATCCCACTTCACTAACAACACATAAGAATCCAGTAAGTCATTCCAATAAGATTACCAAACAAACTGTGCAGAGAAAAGTTTCATGGAAAAAAAAAATCTCCCAGCTGCCACCAAGATGTGGTATTGTTTGAGTCTTGTGGAGGATATCCCAGGGAAATGCAGTGTTGTACTACACACAAAGAAAAGGGAAGTGTCTGACATACAGACACTGAGACTGAGGCTGAGGCATGCTGGATTATCCTCACACAGTGATTAAATAAACTCTGAGAATAGTTCTGAGAAGCAACACATGTAAAGTGGGTCAAGTGGCCCCTGGAAAAAGTGCTTGTTGAAGTTGTGGTTTAAGTCTGAGTAGGTTTAGCTGGATGTACTATAGTGTGTGGAAAGAGAAATGAAGCATCTCAAATTTTATTTTAAAAAAAGCAGTGGTAGAAGAAGTATTCAGATCCTGTACTGAAGTAAAAGTACCAATACAGCAATGTAAAAAAAAAAAGTATTTAAGGTATTGCAGTAAAAGTAGTGGTTTGGTCCCTCTGACTGATATGTTATTATATATGACATCATTAGATTATTAATACTGAAGCATCAGTGTTAGAGCAGCATGTTACTGTTGTAGCTGCTGGAGGTGGAGCTAGTTTACTCCAGTGGTTCCCAACCTAAGGGTTGGGCCCCTCTAAATGGTCACCAGATAAATCTGAGGGATTGTGAGATGATTAATGGGAGAGGAAAGAAAAAAAAACAAAGTTCTGATACACAAATCTGTTTTCAGTTTTTGGATGTTTTCTCTAATCTTTGATTTTTGGTGAAATATTGGATCATTTGAACATTTATTGAAATGAAACCATGTGAGTAGTTTAGAGGGAAAAATCATTATTTGGTGGAGCTGTTAACAACTCAGACATCTGAAATGTTACCCCAACTACACATTGCTTTTTGTAAGACATCAAAAGCCAAAAATGTTGGAAACCACTGGTGTCATCTTGAACAATATGTTGTATTTTAAAAGCTTGTTATATTATCCATCGTGTCAAATCTTCAACTGAAAAGTAACTAAAACTGTCAAATAAATGTAGTGGAGTAGAAAGTACAATATTTCCCTCTGAAATGTAGTGGAGTGGAAATATAAAGTAGCATCAAATGGAAATTCTCAAGTAAACTACAAGTACCTCAAAATTCTTAAGTACAGTACTTGAGTAAATTAGTAACCTCCACCACTGAAAAGAAGGATGTTTACTGTAATGTATTTACTGTGACAGTGACTCCAAAATCTCCACTCACTAAAGCTACTCTACTCCACTTCTATGAATTCCCTTTCCACATGTCACTTATTAGAGGCAGCAGTCAAGTCATTACACATCTGAATTCACACAGCGAGCACGACCAGATTGGAAACCTGGAGGGGGCTGGGAAAACAGAACAGTGAGCCAAAGACCCCAACAAGCAAGCAGTTGTGATTCCACGGAGAGTTGTCCTAGCATGATTGACTAGTACTGCAGATATTTAGGTCATCACAGTTCACTGCCAGTAATCAGACAAAGAGTCTGTCTTTGAGAGTTTTATACTATCATATAATATTTGCACACAGGCTGCAGAAGAGGAAAGGTGAGAGTGGAAGAGTGTAGCACCATGTAAGACTTAGTGCAGATATTGACAACACTGCTCTCAGAGGCAACAATTACTTTTTTAGGGGAAACTGTGGTGTGATGGCTGGCCGGGCAGAGAAAACAGAGAGCAGGCGGGGGCTCTGGTATGTCAGGAATGCAGCTAAGGCAAACAGAAAGCCCAACACTCCTGTCTCTAATAAAATCAATGCTTCCAGCTTTTCCGGTGCAAGGGGCAAATCAGACAGAGAGACCCAATCAACAAGACTGATTGTTGAGAGATTTTCTTCTTCACACTCGACAGCAGGACTGAATTTGTGTTGAACCTGAGCTGGACTGAGCTGAGCTGAGATCTGCCAACATTGTTTGCTCAAAGGCCAATCATGTGAATGGGAAACTGAGAGAGTAAACACAGGCAGGGCTATGAGCGAAACATGAAAGATGGAGTATAAATTTGATTTACGCCCACACAGCGAATATCATCTATTGGTAGGCAGGTGATAAATGACGTGTGTTTGATTCTTTCCCGCCCCAGGACAAACACAGAGTTCCTCAAAAATAGAAAAATTCATGAAGAATATTTCACATATAAATGTTCACCATAAAACTGATTTCCTTAAAGGTAAGTGGTCTGTCAATAGCAGGATGATATACATTATGTAAATCATGAAGATAAGTTTGGCTGTAACTAAGTGTAACTAACTATGTGGTTGGTTCACTGCAGGCAAAGGTATAATGTTTCATTCATTCACTGGTTAAATCCAAAACACAAGAAATACCACTGACGTACCGCTGCTTACAAACAGTGACCGAGAAAACAGGTTTCACTAAAATTCACATTCTTACAACCTTTGAAATATCAACATAAGCCAAATTACACTGACTGTGAAAATGTTGTTTTAAAAGCATTACTTTTTCTTCAAACTATTTAGATTAGACAATGCAGGCAAGGATTTAATAAACACTGTCACACTGTGCAGTTTGTGGAACTGGCATCCTCTTCAGCTCTGCGTTTTCTACAAAACCACTCAGTTTTATTTTAAATTATAGTCAAGAACACAAAGTTTTGAACAGAACATGATAGTTTAAAGTATGTGTGAACTAGCAGACTAAAGCAACTGTGCAACCATAAACTTGAGTTGTAATATTTCTCTGAATGTAATCATTGTATGATATGATACATCACATCATCATATGATAATATGGCTCTACTGATACTGTTAAAGCCAATACCAATGTCATCAGCAATATGCTGGCTGAGCTTCTTTTATTAAACAGACACACACAACATGAACAAACATTTATTTGATAAGGATCTCTTAACTTTGGTTATTAAAGGCTTGTGGCCCAAATATGAGGGACATTTGACAGCTTAAAAAACAAACTCGGATGGACAAACTACATTGAACTTTTGCATTTCTTGTTGCTTATTGGCCGACGTATATATTGATTCTGATGTGTCTGTAAGAAGCTAATACTGACTGATAAATCAGTCAAGCTCTGTATGATTAATTATATTAGCATATCAGTGGTTTCCAAACTTTTTGGCTTATGACCCTTTATAGCCAAACAATGCCTGAGCCCGACCCCTCGTCACTAGTTGTCACCTCTATGAGCTTTGAGCAGCTTATACAAAAAGTGATGTTTCATTCTGCGATTATTTTACAGTTTAGAGTCATGAAGAGGTTAAAATCTTTAGCATTTTAAAAAAGAAAAAAAGAAAGGATTTGATAAAAATGTTGTCTTATAGCAAAACATGACCCCTCAGATTTATCTTGCGTCCCCCTAGGGGGGGTCCAGACTTCCAGGTTTGGAACCACTGATACATTCTTTATGACATGTTGGAAAAAGCAGACACATATATTAAGTTATGAAGTTAGCATATTAAGTTGTCATGCTGGGTGGAGACTTAAAAATGTTTTTCTTCGTGTTACTTCGGTTGGATGTAGAATGATGTATGTGCAGAGTTTGACACTAGAAAGCTGTTTTCACATTCACCTGCTGAAAGTGGAAAGTTTCTCTGTGCTTATTGAAAAAGAAAAAGTGAAGAGGTGGGCCTACGAGCCTGATTTGTGATTTGTTTCCGAACTACACCCGTCAAAAATGACTAGATGCATGCTTCTTTCTGCGCGGTGAGACGGTTGGTGGGTGTAGTTCAGTAGAAAGAAAATAGTTCCTACATGAAACTGCCCTCAACAAGGTCTGTGGATTATCTTGAGTAACGGGGTCATGATTTCTGAAAAAGACACGTTGCTGTTGTGTTTTTCCAAATGTAATTTTTTCGGCGCTTTCAGCACCACAAGCCAAGTGCCATCCACTTCCATTATATTCGAGAAAAGGCAGACATCTCTACCGCCGTTATATCTCCAAAACTCGGCAACTCACACCTGAATGATCTAGATGGATAAATAGCATTACAGGTAAGAGGAAAAATATGTATTTTTGATTTTGGGTTGAACTATCCCTTTAAACTTTTGAAATGAAAAATATTTGCATATTCATAGATCCTGGGATTTTTAATGAGGAGTAGATGTAGTTTTAAGGATTTTAATGAGATAATTTAACTTTTTTGTAGGAAAAAACACATCAGACACAAATAATTATTCAGAGTAGAGTTTTTTTTATACATCTTAAAACATGTCTGGAGAGGATCTTTAAAGTTTAAACTGAGCTCAAATCAAGGTTGAAGTTTGTGTGGCGTCTAAACTTATGGACACCAACTGAAAAGCCATCCTGACGCTTTTCTTTTCCTCTTGAAAGTCTCCAAGCAATGATCACATCAGTCACAGGGATCAGCTTTTTTTTTTTTTTTTTTTTTTTTTTTTTTTACACGAACACACACACACACACACACACACACACACACACACACACACACACGAACACGCACAAACGCCCCGCCCTCTCTGACCTCATCGTCCCAATCATCTCTCTCCTCCTCCGGCCTCCACAGTCTGGCGCTCTCGGCTCTTCTCACCGCGCAGCTTTTTTCAATCCTCCTCCTCTAACTCCAAGTGTCCGGACACAAACTGCCACATTCCTGAGGACAACTTTCAGTACTGCTCATGAACTTTTCATTCCTACCGACCAGAGGAAACATTTGGAGAACACCTGGACACTCTTACTTCCTGGTTATATAACTTTTGTTGCACTTGAACGTCTCCTTTACATTCCTTAAGACTTTGGCTCGTGACGGACATCCGTTTTTTTTCCTCATTCAAATCAACGATTTAAGTCGTTTTTCGCGTTTTAACATTATCCTAAACAGACCAAATAAGCAGGAGGGGTAGTATCCTGCGTTTTTTTTTTGCACAACCCAGAAATAGTCTTAACTGTGTTTTTTGTACTTGTAGTCTTAAATTAAGTAACATAACAGTCAACAATGGCAGGTATGAACTCTCTGGATGCTGTGAAGAGGAAGATTCAGTGTTTGCAGCAGCAGGCCGACGACGCAGAGGACCGGGCTCAGGTCCTACAGAGAGAGCTGGACAGTGAACGGGAGCTCCGAGAGAAAGTGAGACAATCAAATCCTCTTTTTTTTTTGAGGGTCTTTTCTCTCTTTCACAATCCTCCTCTCTTACCGCTGCGCTCAGATATCATGTGTCAAACAATTAACTGCTTCTTATTCACCTCTCTGGCTCTGGAAAGTAATTAGTTCTTGCCATTGATTCATTCGCGGGCGTGATTGTGCCACAATGCAAGGCGTTGGTCTGTAATGAAAAAAAGTTTGGATTCCTGCAGGTCTGTGCTGCGCATGCTCAGTGATGTCTGACTTCCAGGCCTCTGTAAAACTACTGTGAATAATGTGGACCACGTAGACAGCATTGAATCTGTTTTTTTTAAATCAATTAGACCCCCCAAATTGCTTTCTATTACTACAAATCATGGCCAGTACTTCATTTAATTAGGTGTTAATCAGCTTTGAGAGCTGCCTATATTAAAATTAATGGGATAATGTTGTGAACCTCAAGTGGAAATTCACTTTTCACTCTCCTAGTGGCTTGCTCAGTGGCACTTCAGCAGGGTGAATGTGAGCAGATGCCTCCACAGATGGCAGGAAAATAAAGTATATAAGCTAAAAGTGTGTCCTCTCTGTTACTGAGGGTTCAAAAGGAATACATTGAAAAATCATTTTCAACACTTTCATGTGTTTACCTTTCAACATACAGTATCGGCAGCGGTTGCACACCCTAGTCTGTAATTAGCGCAAGTCATTGTTGAAGTTCCACAAATGTGTGTGGTTTCAAAAACCAGACGCACGCATGTGTCGCAAGTGACTCATCCGCTCTCAACCAGCTCTGTCACCTGCCTGCCTCTTGACTCACATCAAGCCACATCAAGGTTTTATAGCTGCGCACAGAAAAGGTAGAATAGTGCAGAAAAGTGCTTAGCACCACAGTTGGGTAACAGTCTTGACTTGTTTCACATGCTGCCTTTTATGGTGTACGGTGCCATATCCTTTGCATAGGAGCTGGTTAATGACAGGACAAGCAGGGAGATTCAAGGAGAGTGGGAGGGGAAGGTGTGGCTGTAAAGATATGGGAGCTGAGATGATGAAAGGAGCAGGCCTGCTGTAGGACTTACCCCTTTGTTACAGGCTGCCTATTAGATAACAGAGCACCTTTTTGATTTGACAATTGGGCGTTTGCTGTTTTTGAGGGTAATCATGCTGATATGAACTCGTATAGTGACAATAGTGACATTAGTAACCATTTTAACAGAATTGTAGTGTTTCATTATTAAGTAGAGGGATGGTGTGATCGTGTCTGTACTTCTTCTCTCCTCTAATAAACGTCAAGTGCCTGTCTTTTTTTTCTTTTCTTTTCAGTGAAGTTCAGTTAAGTTCAAGAGCGTTGAAGCAGGTAGAGATAATAGAGGAATGAAGTGGTGCAAGATTTCAAAAATAGCTGCACGGTTGTTGAGAAAGTGCTCTGGCTGAGCATATTGTTCATATCTTTTCCTCTTTTGGGATAAGAGGCACACCTCTTATTAATTTCTGATGTTAAATTAGGCCACTATGTCACATGTATGAAATGTAAGGGGTGGGCGTGAGAGCACTAACTGTACAAGAGCCACGAGTTGTGACACATACAGAGACTTTGTTGTCAAAAATTATTTTGATATGGAGTTTTATAAGACAAGATAAGAGTATAAACCAAAATTATATTACTTTTTAAAGGATATCATGCACCTTCAGAGTTTGGCTGCCAAATTTGGCTCTTTCAGACTGCACCTTTTGTATTTTAGACATACTGAATAACAAACTTCAGAGTGGCTATGTTACATTTTCCTCCATTTCACCCCTGTCACCCTTAATGAATACAAGCAGTTTCAGCTGTCACACATCTTAATCCATGTGCTTTCAAAGTCAAATAGAGCAGTGCGTTTGTGTGGCGGAGTGGTGTGGTCCCATATGTGAATAATTGGGGCAACCTGGAGTTATTCCTTGGCACAAAAACTCTTTCATCGGAGCACGGGGAGATCAAAACAGGACCCGTGCTGAGCGTGTTAAGGTAATGAATCATCGTTTGAAAATGGGGAGGCAAAAGAAAAAACAGTTCGGCCACATCTTACGTTAAAAATGAAAAGTAATTGCTTCATGTTATGCCTAGTGTGGTTTTGACGCCTCCGGAGACGTTACTCAAGCGCTCAATAATGCTTTAAGGCTTTGTTACATTACAGAGACATGACACAGTCTTGACACGCTTATTTAACCTGCTTAGATGTGTTTTATGTACAGCTATCATTCTTAATGAGCTGTTCAGTTTTCACGGTAGTTATGCTCGTTGGCGTTTGAAGGGTCCATTGAGGTCTGAATCATTTGCACTTCATTTATGTCCCTGAGAGGTCTGTGAGAGCAGCACAGATGAATCTGATTGGCTGCTGGTTATAATATGGAGGCAACCACTTGTGGTTCTGTGATGACTATTTATTGAAATAAAAACAGTCACCAGTGATCAATAACGGTAATAAAATCCATAAAATACACAAAATTGAAAGCATGTGTTTCCTTTTTTTGAAAGCTGAACATGTTTAGTACAGTCTTGCTGTCTTGACAAAACATAACAGTAGTCATGGTGATCATTTTACCACATTGCATGCAGGGATAAAGTATGTGGTCTACTGATCTATATCTAAAACCACATTAAAAGGGGAAGTGGGACTCAATCCTCCAGTGAGGTATGACCATTGGAAAGCAAACCCACCCAACCCCCCACTAACCGCCACCACCCCGCCCGCCGCCCCTCCCAGGATGTCATCTGCCGACTCTGCTCCAGAACTTCCTGTGCTTCTACTCCCAACACTTCCTGTCCCCACGCTCCAGTCCTGATCAACAGGAAGATTACTGTGTGCGCTGGACTGAGAGTTTCTACATTATTTACTATTATAGTTTACAGTCACTGGTGTACAGCTTCACCTAAAACATTTTAAACATCCACATCAGTTCATTTAAAGTAGTTTTAGTATTAGCTAATCTTATGAGAGTGCTCCACCGATTGAGCACTGCACTCCTATAACATTGTCACACTCATGATGATTAGTTTCAAACTTGTAGTCTTCAGTCCCAACCGACACTACCTCAAGTGATGTCACTTATGGTGATTTATCTGATTTTGTGTCGCTCCCTCCAGAGCCACAAACGCCTTTTTTAAACAACTCTTTCACAAATGCTAAATCACAACTAACCTCAGCTCATCAGTTTGTCAAAATGAACTAGAGGTGTCATCTGTTTGCTGCTTTTTCTGCTGGGCCTCTAGCAGTCTTCAGCAGATTCTGTGGAAAGAATTGCTTCCTGGTTTAACTATTTTCTTTGGACTTTCTCCCTGGGAATAGCTCAGCTTTCCAAATATAACACATGTTGATGCATATCGGCAGTCACTACTGGCGTCCTGGGGAACACTCCCATGTTAGTGGCTTGTGGCTTTGCTAATTATTCAGGCCAAGGTTGTGGGATTTAGTTCAAGCAAGGAGTAGAATATATTTGTACAGTCAGTGCTAGCATTAAGTCATGAAGTTGCATTTAGAGAGTGGAAATTATAGTTTTATGTTGCCCTTATATGTTTTATGTTGCACTTATATAACATCTATGAGTGTTAGGGTTTAAAAATCCAAGTCAGTCTGCTTCTTCTTTATTGATGCATGTTTCCCCTAAAAGAAGCACATAAACATTTTTATCGCTAGGATGTTTACTTGACCTGCGGGTAGTTAAATCACCTTCCCTCTATTTGTTGAGAGACCACACAGTTTAAGACCTTTGCTGTTTTCCAAAAATGTCAGGAAGGTTTATGTAAATTCCATCAGAAACTGAAAACAAAATAGGACATCTGTCTGAATCCTGTGAAGTTTCCAGAAAAGTTTCAGGTTGAACAGTTAGTAGGTATAGTTTGGGAAACAAACCATCTCTAGATCTGTGTGAAATCTAGAAAGCACACTGTAGAAAAAAGCGTGACAAATTACTAAAGAGAGCTCATTGTGACGCCTGCCTGGAAGTTTAACAACCTTCTTTTACATATCATACCTCCGTGACAGGCTGACTTATCCTGTATGCTGCCATCTTTGCATGCCAGATCTTTATGAGAAAAGATTACACCCTCGCACACATGCATATTCGCATTGAGAGTAGCGAGCAGTAGTGTCAGGAATAAGTTCCCCTGGACCCCGACTGCAATGTGCAGCTCATTAGCCCACTGCCCTGGAATCACTTAGTAATTAGATCACTCTTTCACTTGTCCTTGATCCTGTCTCTAATACATGTAATACACTTAGGTATTTTTTTAAGTCAGTCCCAGCAGAACTGTGCTGTATCTTCAAGTCAGGCTGCAGACTGTTTACTAAGTGAGACAAATGGACATTAAATACCTTAAAGACACTAACCTTAGAGAGCACTGTTATATATTAAGCTATGTTGATAGCAGAGTAGCTATATGTCATGCAGTATCGTTTACATATATACAGTATATATGTGTGTATTTTTATTCATTGGGACCTTTTCTGGTATAAACACTGATCTTGTCGGGACCATTAGTTCTCATGGGGACCAAAGCCTGGTCCTAATGAGGCAAAACATCTTTTCTGGGGTCCTGGTTAAGGTTAGGGGTAAGGTGTGAATTGAGGTTAGGGTTTGGGTTAGGCTGTCCACAATGAATGGAAGTCAATGCAATGTCCTAACAAGGGTGTGTGTGTGTGTCTGTGTGTCTGTGTGTGCGCGCACACGCCACAATCTTCCTGATACTTAGCCACAAACATTCTCCATAGTTTGTTTTACCATATAAGGCGGCGTGCTTCCCTGGCAGCCGGAGAATGCAAAGTGGGTGCTGAGGAAGGGGTACGTTCACATAGAGATGGAGAATACCAGCTTTGAAAGAAAAAACGAGCGGAAATGAAAGGATGTAGGGCAGCTCACTTCCTGTCACTTTTTTTTTTTTTTTTGTCAAGATCCTCATTTGAAAACTTATCACAAAATGTATCTATTGTAGTGAAGGCTTGTCATTCCACTTAGTAGTTCTTGTGCAGACACCTTCATGATTTCTGTGCAGCTTGTTTTGGTATCCTGGCTTGTAGCTGAACCAACATTTGTTAAATGATTTTCTAGTTTATTCAACAGTAACTTAAGGATTTACAGGAAAAGCTCAGCTCTTCTGTGGACATGGCTCAGTGAATAAATGAGTGTAGTTTTTTTTTTTTTTTTTTAACTTGACACAAGGCCGTCACTGTCTACAAGGGGATTCCCCCATCTCTGGTTGAAGAAGTCTAACGACAGATAGACACCAGGTCTCACACATTTGATTTTGAGTGTAGACACACCACCACCACAACAGTACTAGCTAAGACTTTGGTTTTTGTGTTTGTGTGTTGCTTGACAACAAACATTTAACTAGGCAGGAAACTAGCCAGTTGGTAGCTGGTAATTAAGTATGTGTGTGTGTGTGTGTTTGAGACAGAATGAAAGTGTCTGTTTGCATGCTTGCAGTCTGTTTGTTTGAGTGTGTGTGTGTATGTGTCTGGAAGTGCATTACAGCGTCTGATGTACCAGTGTAGCTGACCTAAAGCTCATGAATAGCATGTTTTGTTTGTGCACAGACGGCATTCTCCACAGCACATTGCTTCACTCAGGATGCAGGAAGTAAAAATATCTGTTATTTCAGGCTCCACTTTAATTCTGTTCAACATTTCTCAGCAGCCAGATGCAGTGTCGACAGCTGTAGACCTGCGTTAAGGACGCTGCTGATGTGATTTCAAGATGTTGGGCCGATTTATGACTTTTCATTCATTCCGTGATGGGTTAGGTTTTCCTCGATCAAGTGCCGGCTGTTAAAACACACGTCAACGCTAGTTCGACAGACGTTTCCTGTCTCATATCAACGGCCTCCCCTGGCAGCAATGGGTGCAGTAGGGCAGGACCTGGGAGAGGATGAAAAAGAAACAAGGGAGAGAGAGAGAGAAAAGAGAAGAGAGACTGACTGGCTCCGACCAAGTCAGCAGCAGTTTAAGATGACATGGAGAAAATCTTAAAAATTAAAAATGAGGCTTGTGTCTTCTGCCAACAGGCAGGAAACCATGCTTTCATTTCCTGACATATTGAGTCTATGACAGAATGGAATGGGAGTCTATTTATTCTCAACACAAACAGACTTAATAACCGTTTTCCACTGAGCTCCCTTCTCTCTGCTGCGTTACCTTTCGTCCTCACTGCCACTCCTTCCTCTTTTCTCTCTCTTAGCAGCTGTATCTTGCCAAATGCGTAGCAGAATGACTCGCCTACCTGTAA
The DNA here is from genome assembly GCF_914725855.1 of Thunnus albacares. NCBI lineage: Eukaryota > Metazoa > Chordata > Actinopteri > Scombriformes > Scombridae > Thunnus > Thunnus albacares. The sequence continues at coordinate 20,488,880 of NC_058114.1, read as the reverse complement.
ACTGAATGACAGACATTTTAGCTACTGCTCTGACTGGCAAACTGACTTCTGAACTGAATGACTAGCTAATGAGTCACTGACCTACTAACTGCTGCCCTGCAACTGTGCACAGAATAATGTCTTGTTTGTCTAGGAAATTCTCAGCTGCTCTGTTTTTGGGGGTAAATTTGAGTTTTCAATGAACAGTTCAAAAGTGCAGTTATATTAAGCTGTCTGATTGTAAGCTTACATTTTAACACCAGATAGTGTCTTTTGTGTTCACTTTTGTATTGAGACAGAGTCAAATCATGGAGGCTTGTGCTGGTTTCTGGTTTGAATGAGGCTCACTAGGTGGCGGCTGGACAAACTCCCAGGCCAACAGGGAGGAAATGCCTGTATACTTGTCTGTTAGCTTTCTTTTTCCTCTCTCTGCCTTTGTTTACCAAGGACAGATGAGAAGAAGCCCATTTGTCCTCCCTGCTCGGCTCAGTTGTGCATTCACAGTCACCGGAAATTGACTTTTCATAAACGTTTCATTCAAATCTAAAGTCCTGCGATCTTCAGATATTAAGAAGGATTACATTTTCCAGCCGCGCTCAGCAGTGAGTAGTTGTGCGGATATATTACAGGTAGGCTGTGCTTCTGTAGATGATCCTCCGAGGACCTCCAGCTGTCTCCGTTTCACTTACTATTCATCAGCTAAGCTCACTTATTGATTTGTGAAACATGAGCAGCCCCAGAGAGCACAAAAGAATAAGATTACAGTATCTCAGGGTGCAGATGGAACTGAATGTGTTTTAGTTCACTTTCAGTGAGACAACTTAATGTGGATTCAGTCTCACTGTGGCTAAGAATTAGCATGAACTGTACAGAACAAAGACAGTACTGAGTGATTAGGCATATCTCCCTGTAGTGACGACACCAGGGTTATGTTCAGGTGACTGTACTAAAAGGTATATATCAAGATGTTAAGAGGAGGCGTCGCACTGAATGTTTGTGTAGTTGCCTCTCACCCCAACATGTATCCACCAAGTGAAACATTGAAAAACACCAATATTACTATATTACCTTAACTTGTTTGCAATATACAGAAATAAGACATCTCTCCTGTATAAACACAAAACAACATGGAAAAAAGTCAAAGGTGAAAAGTAATACAATCTGTAAGGAGAAAAGTTTAATAGAGCTGTAACTAATGATTATTTTCATTATCGATTAATTTGTTGATTATTGTCTCAATTAATCGATTAGTAGTTTGGTCCATGAAATGTCAGAAAATGGTGAAAAATGTTGATCACTGTTTCCCAAAGCCCAAGATGATTTCTTCAAATGAATGAATGTCTTGTTTTGTCCCGACTAACAGTCCACAACACAAAGATGTTTAGTTTATTATTATTAAGGACTAAAGAAACCACATATTCACATTTGAGAAGCTTGAACCAGAGAATTTGGCCTTTTTTTAAAAAAAAAAACAGTAGTGGTTCGGTTTTAAAAATGCTGGAAACTGGAAACTGATGTTGAACCTCTTGATAGTAGTGGTGGTCCTGGAAATGGAGACTGTGCATTCAGGATGAGTCAGACGTGATTCTTTGATAAACTTTGATTCTTGTCTAATTTTTCCTCTCATTGCATTTAAGAAAAGCTCATTAAGCCATACAAAATAACTATATATATATATATATATATATATATATATATATATATATATATATATATATATATATATATATATATATATATATATATATATATATATATATATATATATATATATTATATATATATATATAATGTGTGTGTGTTTGTGTATATGACATGTATTTTAATGATTGGCACAGTGTTGATTTTTACTCTCTTAAGTTGAAGTTAAGATTGTGCTGGGCAGACATTTAAAATAAAGCTTCGGGTCATTGTTCTTTTTCTGTCTGACCGTCCCTATTTCTGTTCAAGCCGTGGATTTTTTTCCGTTCCTCCGCTGCCCTTTTTGTGCCTTTTCCCTCTCTTCCTGTTTTACTAAGAGGAACAGGGGGAAGGGGAGACCAGCTTGGATGATTTAAAGTTGAATGAATGAATGACTAAACTTCTCTCTCCCCCACCTTATTTCTCCTCTCAGGCGGAGGGTGATGTAGCAGCTCTGAACCGTAGGATCCAGCTGGTGGAGGAGGAGTTGGACCGAGCCCAGGAGAGGCTGGCCACAGCACTGCAGAAACTGGAGGAGGCCGAGAAGGCAGCAGATGAGAGCGAGCGGTTAGTTTGTTTCACATTTAACAAGTATTGACATTCATATTCTTTTAGATAGCAGCACGGGAATTTAATACATGTGCAATTATACTCATGATTTCCTGTGCGAGAGACCTTTACGTAATTCATTGCAAAATCATTTGAAAGCTTATTTGTATGTAATCAATCAGAGGGATGAAGGTGATAGAGAACCGAGCGATGAAGGACGAGGAGAAGATGGAGATTCAGGAGATGCAGCTGAAGGAGGCCAAACACATCGCAGAGGAGGCCGACCGTAAATACGAGGAGGTGAGACTTTGGACAACTGGAGCTAGTGAAGTGGACTGATATTCTTTAATTGGGACACACTTCACCACTCAGGAATTTTTAGTCTTTAACCTGATCTACTCTGTCTCTCTGATTTGTGTTGAATTGAATTAAAGTCCAAAAATTCCCCCCCTAAAAATTCCCTGCGTTTCCTCTTCCAGGTGGCTCGCAAGCTGGTGATCCTGGAGGGAGAGCTGGAGAGAGCTGAGGAGAGGGCCGAGCTCTCAGAATGGTAAATGCACAAAAGCATAAACATGACCACACATGCACACGCGCAGGCCCTCGCCTGTCGCCCTCGCGTCAAACCTAAGCATATGTCTGAATGTCTCTCCACAGTAAAGCCAGTGACCTGGAGGAGGAGCTGAAAAATGTGACCAACAACCTGAAGTCCTTAGAAGCCCAGTCTGAGAAGGTGAGAGTCAAGTGGCAAATGCATGGCACTAGAGCCACAGCCCAAATACATGTCATGTTTCATGTTTTTTTTTTAGCTTTTCACACACAAAATATAGCTGTTTTTATTCAGTGATGTTCAAAATAAAAGTTACGTAAGCTAAATGTTTTAAACCAATCACAAATAATGTGGAAAGACCACTTGCTAGGATGCATTCATGGACTGTGACAACATATTTTCCTGCCAAAGGCAAATAAATCTAATCAAGAAGCATCAGTGGTAAAATGTAATTTTCTAATCATATTGGCTAATAGTATGACGATTCTGTCTGACTGTTTATGAAGTCGCTCTCCGTTTTCTTTCACAAACGCACACTTAAATATATACCACAGTACGTACCAGGGGCCAGACCTGGTCTCCTCTTCTTTGTATCCTGTTATTTGGGCTGCTCTAATGGCTCAGTGGACAGTAATTTAAGTGAGCTGTTGTTGGGGAGGGATACCACATCACCAGAGTATTCTATCACAGTACCTCCATCATAATTGTGTATCATTAGACCCTACTTACAACCCAGCCATTAAATTTCCCCTCAGGTTGTTTAGATGAAAACCTGTCAAGAGTTCAAGACCTAAACTCCTTCGATACGTAGTTGTGACAACAAACAAAAAACCCGAAATCATCTCCAAACACAGTTAGACAAATATGAAATCCACCACATGACAAATTAGCCACAGACTATGTTTTTTTTTTTTGTTGTTGTTTTTTTTTATCCATGTAGGTTAATGACTGCACAACAGCAGCTAGTAGAGACCTGCAGCACATTCTTGCTGTTGGCTACGTTCATCCCCAGGCACAGACAGGCAGTATGACAGCATGCCAGGCTTACCACATGACTGCTCTCCTATAGCAATACATGCTTTTGCTTTGTTCAGTCAGGCCTGCCATAGTTGGCATCGCAGCACATCCTGTTCCCGGGCCACGCCAACACCTGGCCTCTTTTTTTTTTTTTTTTTTCCTTTTTGCCACTGCCTCCCTTCTTAAACATCACTCCTGAAGAGTGGAGTGGTGACAGAGCTGTTGGAGCAATTAAAATCATTGGATATTAAGCTGATGTGTGTTCATGCGTTGCACTTAGGAGCTGAACGCAGCTTGTTTGAGCTCGTATTTGTATTCCTGAAACTGATTACGTAATGTAATTTCTCTGTTTGTCTGTCTGTCTGCAGTACTCAGAAAAAGAAGACAAGTATGAGGAGGAGATCAAAGTCCTGACTGACAAACTGAAGGAGGTAAGATGATGATTTCAGATTTTACAGAAAAAAAGCTTTTTCCCTCTGATGACTTTGATATATTTAAACATACTGTATGTTTTTCAGACAAATCAGCAATGTCACATAAATGAGGGCACTTAAATGATACAGAGAAACTTTTGAAAGCCACATGTTACATGTTAAATTCACTACGTTATCACTTGTTTCTTACCTTTTTTGACATACTTTATTTCTGTCAGGCTGAAACCCGTGCAGAGTTTGCAGAAAGGACAGTGGCCAAACTGGAAAAGTCCATTGATGACCTGGAAGGTATGAGATCAGTGCCGCTCACATTCTTAAACACAACGACAAGACAAATATTGAATCAGTCAGCAGCATGACTGGATTTTAGACACATAGTCTGTAACTTTAAATGAAAAAAAAAAACAGTCATCTGGATCTAAGTATGTCTTTAGTTTCAGTAATTAGGAGACCAGTTTGTTGATGAACCACAAGCCAATAGTTAAGTGTACTTCTCTGTAGGTCAGGGGCTTACTCTAATCCCAATCGAGCCAACATCTCAATGCACACATGCACAATTACATAGTTCAGTTTGACATAGATCCCAGAAGGAGTGTCCTATTTCAGCAAAACTGGAAATATTTTCTGTGGAAAAGGGAAAGGGTTTCCTGCCAAATGTATGGAAACTCCTTACCTAAGACAAGCTAATAAAAGACCCTTGTTTCTGAAGGACAACTATTCCATGTCAGCTGCAAAGAGGACAGAATGTGCTCTGATGTTTTTAGGTCAGCATTATTTAGTTGCTGAACCACAGGCATCTGCGTTTATAGAGTTATTGGAGCGGTTTTACAAGACATTCAGAACAGGCTTAAACACTCAGAGCTCACCCAGCAAAAAGAGTTGCGAGCATAATTAGATACGCATCATTCTTTCTTCCAAGCATTTCTGCATCTTTTAAAAAAGGCTGACCTATTTTCTTCTTTTTTTGTCTTCTCCTTCCTCCCTCTGCTCTTTGCCTCCATTTGTCTCTCGTTTTCGTCCTGCTTTTATGGCTTGCTTGTGTCGCTGCTGTCCCTGACACCTGCCTGTACTTCCTGTCGACCCTCTGACCTCCAGATGAATTGTATGCTCAGAAGCTGAAGTACAAGGCCATTAGTGAGGAGCTGGACCATGCCCTCAATGACATGACATCTCTGTAGATGCTCTGGCATTTTTCTGCTCTTTCTCTCTGCCTCTCACTTCTGTGCATCTTTATCTTGCTCAGACTGCTCACATTCTCTCTGTGGATCACATGTGCCTTCTGTCCATCTTACTGTGCAAAAAAAAATAATTAATTAAAAATATTTTTCTTTCCTACTTAAGCAGCTTCTGTCTCTCTGTTCTTGGATATTCATACTAGTATATACCTTGGTGTGAAATAGAACAGCAAAACATTTGATGCACAACCTCGACTATATTGTGTACAGTGCCTTGCACTGTTACCAGGCAACCAATAGTTTGTTCTTATGCAATTGGTTGTTACTGTGCATAGTCCGTCTCTAATTATCAGCAAGACATATTATACAAGGTGAGATTTTCTTGTTACTTAGTTTTGTTGTGAATTAATCCTGTTTGCTCTCCCATTTGACCCGTTTAAAACCCTCTTTTGGTTTTAAATCTAACTTTTTTTTCTTGTGGTGGTTTCTGATACTATTCATTAAGTACGCTCTGATATCAACACTTTTTTTTTGTCATCTAATACAACAAATGACTCCACACAGTGTGCAAAAGTTCTCCAAGTAGAAATCTATATTGTATTCTACTAACAGTCTCCTGGCAGAGAACAAAAGTCAGCAGTTTATGCATGAAATACACTGCAGTGTGGTTGAATTTTTTTTGCATGTGGCACAACTTAATCAAAACAGTCATGCAAAACATCTGTCCAGTACAGGAGTTTGCTGTGCAGTTTTGGAAGGGATGCTGTTTGACAGATCTATAAATGAGAATGAAATAGCATGACATGACAGTTGTGTTAGCTGTATTGTCTGCAGATGGTCGAGGGTTGACCGTGTCATTTTTCTTCTTCCTTTTTTCCAGAGAAACTATCACATGCCAAAGAGGAGAATCTGGGCATGCATCAAGTCCTGGACCAGACCCTGCAGGAGTTGAACAGCTTATAAACACACAGAGAGGAAGTTGGAGAGGATGAGATCGTCATGTAACATTCCATTAATGTTCGACTCCATTCCACATTTCGAGCTGTAAAATCTCTGTTCCCTGCGTAAAGGGGGATTAACTTAATGCTTGTCCCTTGATGTTTTTTTTTTTTTCTAAGGCACAACTTTGTTTTTTCTTTTTTTTTTTTTTTTCTTTTTTTTTGTGTATGATGGGAGACTCCCCGTCGCTTCTTTTGTATCTCCAGCTGTGATTGCAGAAATTCTCTCCTGGAATGATTTTGACCACTTTAAATAGAAACAACTGGCAGTTAATATGCCCAAAGAAACCTCAGATCCGGTCACTCAACCACTTAAACTGGCTCAATTTGACATTTTATGTGCACATACATTAAGCCTGTCCAATTATTTTAATGCATAGGCTACAGATGGCATTGGGTTTAACTGCAGTCTACATAAGCATGGCTCTGAAGTGCCACCCAGTGGGTAAATGAAGTTAGTGAACAGTGAGTTCTCTGTTCCTGTCTCAGCAGTATCCTCTTAAATCCACGTTTGTGTTTAAACAGCGTGATGGTCAAATGGACAGGTGACCTTATGGAAAGGTTTCAGTGATAACTACGCAAGTCACTCTAGGCTTCTTTACAGTTAATTAGGAAGTAACACCTCCTCTGCAAATCCCTGATGATCATGAACACCTACATGTGGAAGGCACGCAGAAAAATACAGTGCGATGTCAAGTTTTTTCTGCTCCCTTCCTGGTGCGGGAATCTGTAGAATTTGAGCACTGTGCATATCTTAACTGCTCTACCTTTCTTTTAGTCTGACCTGTCTATTTACACCATCAGCATCATTGCCAACAATACGCCATAATGTAGCCAATATTTACTAGATTTACAATATATGGTATTGCATGAGCGAGCTAAACCCCAAACCACTGGAAGCTCTGTCAAGTTTTATCAACCATGGATACTTATTGTATATAGTAGAATAATGTTAGGTATGTGGAAAGTTGTATTGCTTTTGATTTTTTTTTTTTTCTTTTTTTGTTTCATTTACACCACTTCTTTATGCCAGGGGAACTCTCAAGACCAAAGAACACTCATAACACAGACAATAAATTCTTAAAATGTTTTATTTTTGTTTGTGATGGTCGTCATGGTTTCATCTCATGCCAGGGCCATGATAAAGCGCCTCACATTTGATTGAGACCATTCTGAAATATTTCATTCACCAACCCCCACCCCCCTCTATGTCAACCTAATAAATGTTTTACAGAAATTGTGACTGTTTTGAGTTTTTGTGCACTCTGCAACTGTCAAAACTACTCTACATCAAATGTCTCATATCAATTTGATACACGTACAATTCATTCTAAGCATAGTGGACTTAAGATGCAGGTGTATGATTTTCATTTATCTTTTACTTCACATAGCTTCATTCCTGCTCTGCCCTATTTAATCTCAATGGAGGAGTGACGTTGCATAATTTCACTCCACATTATCCAGATGTACGTAGAGGTGATTTCTTTTCTAAGACTATGCTTTGGAGGGTACAATCAACATCAAGGACAGTGAGGCTCACACTCATTTATCCGAGATCCATGCTGCTGCCGGTCATGGGTGTTTTTGCACATTTCTGCTCAGGAATATTTCTTTCTGAAGGCACATCCTAGATGGACAAAAATCAAACATTTCAGCATCACTTTGCAGGCAAAACCCCTGAGCAGGACTTAGAACTGAAACCTGCCTTTTGGGCAAAATGGCATCTGATCATGTAGGGTCAAAACTCCAGCAACACTTGTAGTAAAAAGAAAAACTTGGATCATGTCCATCATCCGTTTATTTATATAGCTGGGAGAGTAAACAATAGGTCATATTTAAGATACCAGTTTGTAACATTTCTCACCTGCAGTTAGTCTGCATTTCCCCCCTTGTGGCTGGCAGAGGACTAAAGAGCAGCCAGTACAAGGTACCACTGTCTGGGCATGGCTGAAGATGGTGGTGATCCTGTAGCAGCCTGGAGAATTAAAAGATGAATGAGAATATACCCCTTTAATGCACTTTAATGCAAGAGAAATTATGCAAAATCAGTGATGTAAAGGAGATGTGTGGTGCAGTAGGGGTCCACACTACCTACCCATGCATTTAACATCCATGAAGTAGGAGTTGGGGCTCTGCACCAGCCTCTTCTTCTTGTGTCTTCCCTTCTCATCAGCAAAGCAGGGGTGCATCAGGTCCTTAGCCAGCTGAAATGAAGAACATTTGTTCAACATTTATCATAATACTTAACATTTGTTTATATTGTATTTCATTCACTTAGTCATTTAAAACAACAAAACCATTATGACTTGTTAAATGTTTTGGTTATAGGCTAACACCCCCTACAGTCTGACGGATGAACTGCTAGTTAGAGCACAGACATGTCCAGGCAAGTCCAGCCATCATTCATAACAACTGCATATAAGCATACTGTAGAAAAACAGAAAATAATATACTAGGATATTAAGGTAAATTCACGTTATATTCCCATCTATCAGCTGATTAATAACCCCTTCTCATTATGTTTTCATATCATGTTTTTCAATTCATAACAGAAAGACTCAATTCATAAGAGCAGACTCAATATCTGTTTTAACAATTTCTAACATTTTTAAACTGTTGCACCAGAAAAGATGAATAAGAAGATTTCGCTTACCGACATTTTGCTCAAACCACTCAAGTTTTTCCGTCCAAGGCAAAAAACAACGTGGTAAGTAAGTTAAGTAAGTAAGTGGGTAAGTCAGAAGAAACTGCGACGTCAACTCTGAAGTGCTTCTCAAGAGAATCACCTGCAGTCTGATGAGCGTTTACACTTCAGTACCGGGACAGCTTGAGCGGGCGGGGTCTGCGGCCTTTGGGGGAGGCACAACCGATGATACTGAACGGCTGAACGTTGACTTCATAATTACGTTACTTTAATAATTACGTGTATAAACAGTACAAAGCAAAAGTAAAAAATTATGTATAGAAATGAGCAAGTTTCGACCATAGTCTGTGTGGTCAGTCAGTATGTGCTCCGGACATAAAACTATTTCTTTCTGTTATATATGAACAAATTATTGGTTCCTGATCTAAAGATGTGTGCACATTATTCTGCAGCTCTGGGTTTGGTGAGGCTTTTTTAATGAACAATCATTAAAAAAAACTCTATGTGAGAATTATGTTGTATATAATTTGTCTAAAAAGCAAAGATCTATAGAAAATGAGTTCCATGTTGTTTTCTACTGTCCTTTTTATTGGGAACTGTACATGCTTTGTTTAGTAAGATAAAAATAGATATTGATTTTGTAAATATTGATGATGCACAAAGACTGAGTTGGCTGTTCACATATGAAACATATAAATTAGCAGTTACTTGGAGAAAGTTTGGGAGAAGACAACAAAAACCCTTTATCCAGATCATCTGTAGATATGTAGCAGCTCATGTGGGATTTTTGTTTTGTATTTTGTTTGTGTTTCTCTTCTTTTTCCACATGTTTCTGTGTATGCTTTGTACTGTATGTATTACCGGAACATGTTTTGTAAAATAGTGGTGTCTTGTAATCCCATGTGGGATGGGCCAAATGTTTGGCATAACACAGAAATAAAAACTAAATAAAACTAAAACTATACACTGTATGTTGACTGACAAAGTTTTTACAAATCCTAAACTTTTAAACTGTCTTTAGGCTTTTAATATGATTTTTAGTCTGGTATTTAAAAATCATCAGTCGAGATGTCCTCAACTAATGAAAGGGAAACTAACTTAATCCAGCATGCTGTAAATCATGAAAATTGACATTTTCATGATTTATCCATTTGATTTCAATCAAGTGGACTGAGTCCGAGCCCCCCTAAGTTAATATGTAGTACAATTAAATATTTAGGATTCTTTCTCTAGAGAAGTTGTCAGCAGTCCTGAATGGCAGTGACAGGAAATTTAGTCAGATGTGGATTTTTTTTTCTTCGTAAATCGTGTGCGACAGGCAATTGGAAATACCTTGCTTGCAGGATTGACTAACTTGACTATCAAATTTTGCATTCATATGTATCAGATTCTTAATTATATAAGAAAGAAGGTCAATTGATTAATAGAAAATGTGTCTATTTGCTGTAGAGGTAATTGTATTTTTATTTTTTTTTATTCTTTCCTTTCTTTTGTAATATGGTGTTGTATCCTTTTGGGGCTACCATCTAATTTTTTTGAGCTTTATATTGCATTAGGGTTATTTCTCATCTTGCAGGGACTGACATCTGTTTTTATTGCAGAGCATTGACTGGGCATGTTATTTGTAATTATTGGTGTGTTTTTGTTTTGCCTTATGTGTGTGGTGTTTTTGGGTTCACTATGGAAATAATAAAATATACTATAAGATAAGATGAAAATATCAATGATTAGGTGAAAATTTTTGTCTGATTTCAAGTAGTAAAATAAATAGAAAGCAAGTGTAAAATAGTGAGTTGTTAAAGTCCTCCTCCACTCAAAAATATATTTTTCTTCATGGTCCTCAGTTGGATGTTTGAGCTTCACTGTGCAGAATGATGTTTGTGCAGAGAGTCATTGGAGGCCTTTTTTCCTCACATTTATCTGCTGAAAGTGGAAAGTTTCTCTGTGCTCATTGAAAATCTGATTTTAAGAGGTGGGCCTACGGGCATGATTTGTGACATCACAACTAGTTTGGAAGCCAATCCTGGTCCAGTAAGCAGCTTACACAAGTGTGATGTGGAAACTTGAAGCCTCCAGTGCACAAGTCCATTTTATTTGTGGGCTCAGTGTGTTTTACAGTAAAACACAGAAATTCACATAAATAAAATAATAAATAAAATAATCTCTCAAACACTTAAATAAAATAATCTTTCAGCAACCCATACAATGCACACACATACATAGCCTACATGAAATACAGTTTTTTATAACCCCTGTCCTATTCTACAACTACAACAGGTGCACACAAAGGCGCGCGCACACACACACACACACACACACACACACACACACACACACACACACACACTGACTACCAAAAGCCTACTACATACTAATGGACTTTTCAGTGATGTAGGAGACATCTTGTGTTTTTGAAGTTTTGAAGTGAAATATAAGGAGTAGATGTCATTTTAGGGATTTTAACGTGGTAATTATACTTTTTTACCATATCAGATACACATTATTGTTCCAAGCAGAGTATTTCTGTAATGTCTTAATACATGTCTGGTGGACACCTTTAAATTATAAGGCCAGTAGCCAGAATCTCTGACTACTACTTGTAAAAACCGTCGTTAGTCCGGGCGACCGCAGACATCAAATCCAACATACCCAGCAGGACTTCCGTAGCCACGACGACAGAGAGTGGCAGTTGATTTGACCAAAAGGCAGCTAACCAGCGGTGACGCCGTACAGCGGGCGGGGACATCCGCAGTAGTAAGATAGCTAATAACATGGCGAAGACTTACGATTACTTGTTTAAACTACTTTTAATCGGCGATTCAGGCGTCGGAAAGACCTGTGTGCTATTCAGATTTTCAGAAGATGCCTTCAACTCAACGTTTATCTCCACTATAGGTGGGTAAAAGTAGTTTTTATCAGTGGTGTCTTGGCCCGAAAAGTGGTGCCCGAGCAGCCCAACCCGTCATGCTAATTTGTTGCTAACTTTTCTGGCTAACATTCATCTTGTAGTGGCTAGTCAGGAAGCAGCCCTGCCGGCTTGTCAAGAAGGGTTTTTCCAGAGCCGTCAATGCTATTTTAACTACTTGTGATACTCAGAAAGCCCCCTTGAATGTGGTGTTATGATCTGTAACTTACCCCACCCAAGCTGTGACTATACATTAGCTGTAGCAACCTGAGCTAACAAGCTAAAGCTGTCAGGGAGCTGGCCAGTTGTCAGTTTTCATGACCAGCTGCCTGCACTTCGTACTCTTAGCTTACGTTACAAAAAGTATAGATCAACTCGATAACCACTCTGTACTTCTAAGGTCACACATTAAAGTAACTGTACAGCGAGGTGGTCTCTATATGTTGACAACATTTGTTGTGCCAAATGTGGATGAATAATGTGATTTTTCTTTTCATTTCCTTCAGGTATTGACTTCAAGATCAGAACAATAGAATTAGATGGAAAGAAGATCAAGCTACAGATATGGTAAGAAAGTCAAACAGTAAATGCTTTCACTTTCAAGCTTGGTTAATGTGGCAGAAGAAGAAACATTCAGAGATGGATAACCATTACATTCATTTATTACATACTGCACGCATGGAGGTTATATTGTCCAGGTTTTGTTCTTAAGACAGAGGTATGGCTCTTTACTGAGAAGAGTTTTTATTTAGTAATTTTTAAAATAGGGTGGACAAAACATTAGAAACCCATCTCAGTATAATATAATATATTTGAACACTACAATTAGAGCTTCCACAATCACCTAAAGTTGAAATAACACCTCTCTAAAACAGTCTAAACAAAGAAAGGTCGGGTTACTGCAGGGCGGTTGTTGTAGACTGTATTACTTTTAGCTGGATGTGCCTAATAATCTGACAGCTGAATGTGTATATGTCAATTGTACAACAGGATGATAAGTAACTGTGTTCCCTTAAGTGAGCACAGCATATGCAGAGTGGCATGTTTTTTATTTGTTATTTAGAGGTGATATCACCAACATCAGATATTATTGAATGAATACTTGTTATGACAATGGGAACCTGTAAAAAATCTAGTTGTATAATCTTAGATATTATAGTCTGTATCACTTCCTGTGCCAAAACCTTTGTACCACTTTTTGCGGCCGTGGTTGACATCATTGTTGACTTCATGGTTTTACTTGCAGTAATGAATACCATCTCTTGTACCAATGCATGCAATGCTTTTATACCAATATATCCACAGAAATGCTCTGATATTTTGGGAAATATGCGTATTTGCTGTCTTAATAAATGTTAGGTGAGAAGATCGACATCAGCTTTACTTCTGTGCTTTCACTTCAGAGGTAACTCATAATAAATTCACCGTAGCACTAAGGCTGAAACCAGGAAATGGCTAGTAGAGCGCTGTCAATAGTGTATTCAGCACTCTCAAGCTGACATGTCTACACTCTGCATGTGTGTCTTTTAATACTTTTAGAAGGGAAAAATTAGACATTGTGGTTTAAGGAGCAGTTGGCATAATAATAACTGTGTCCTGTGGCATCTCACACGTCCTGTTCCTTTAGTGTCCATGAAGTTGTTGGCTTTTTAATAAAACCCAGCCAGCTCTTGAATTTATTGGTGACTGCTTTGCATCAGAAAGACAGTTTTTTAAACTTTTGATGGAGTTTAGCAGTTTCCTTATGCTTCCAGTCTTTTTTTTTAATGTACAAAATGAAAGATAGCTGTATGAAAGATAGCAAATCTGTCAATGTCCTAAAGATTTTGAGTGTTCCTTTAAATCTTGAGAAAAGATTATGCTTTGCACTGGACATCATTGGTCATTTTGGCTGGATTCTGCAAGTTGAGTGTAAAAATTGTTGTTTTTTTCCCCCCATGTAGGGATACAGCAGGACAGGAGAGGTTCAGAACCATCACAACAGCCTACTATAGAGGAGCCATGGTAAGTTGCTCTGTCAGCTTTACAATTCATACAGCAGCGTATCTCTGGGAACTGAATGGCTACTAGTGTGATGGTCATCTCAGGTGTGAGCACTGCAGCATAAACCTTTACCAGAACCACACCCCACATTGTTGTTGCTGATGTTGTACACACCTGGGAAATCAGAGGCGTGCTCAGAGCATCGTCGTGGTGTTTTTGTTAGCCTCTCCTTTTGTTCAAGTTAAACTGGATGCCTGTGTTTGCATATTTTGTACTGATCCTCCTGTTGTATTCAATAGCAGTGTTTTTAATTGAGACTGCAAAATCATGTGATCCGTTACTAATAAAAGTCGACATCAACAGCAGAAAACCACATTATTTTTGCTTCATGTCCACGTCTGTTTCAATGGGTTAAGAAAACTGTGTAAGGAATGTTGCCTGGCTGCTCAGTTGTCTTATGTCTTCTGTCTATGAACTCTCCAGGGCATCATGTTAGTGTATGACATTACTAACGAGAAGTCCTTTGACAACATCAAGAACTGGATACGGAATATAGAAGAGGTAAAGTATTATTATCATCATTATTAAGTATATATGCTCGCCTTTGACTGAATAAATATTGCTATTCACCTGTTCTGTGTGCATGTTTGTGTGTTTTATTTTATATGACTTGTATTCCACAAAGAGCTTAAGAGACTGCATAAATTTAACACATTTTATTAATTTATACATTTTCTGTCTGTTCATGATACCTTCACAGCATGCGTCAGCAGATGTAGAGCGGATGGTCCTTGGGAACAAATGTGATGTCAATGACAAGCGACAGGTGTCCAAAGAAAGAGGAGAGAAGGTAGGATGACAAATATGACAATGAATCAAGTTCCCATGAGGTACATATTTATTTATTTTTCCTATCACGTCTCAGTACTGACACTCTCTTTTCTCCTGCTGTCAGCTGGCACTGGAGTACGGTATCAAGTTCATGGAAACCAGCGCAAAGGCGAACATCAATGTGGAGAATGTGAGTTCACACTTTTTCTGCTACTATTCATTGATAGTTGAAAGTATTTTTGCCATGTGTAAGACCTTAGGCAAACTGATCTACACTTTCAGACTTTAGACTCTTAAAAGGGTGCCGCGGATGGTCAATAGTTCAACTATTAATATTCCCAAGTTATATTATCATTTTAACCATTAAAAGTAAACAAACCACAACTGACCTTTGTGTCTATAAAGAGTCATTATCCATGAGTAGAGTAATTCTTCGCACAGTAGAAAGGGAAACTTCTTTAATGAATAGGCGGCTTTGTGCTTGTTGAACATAAGACCATTATAAAAGATGCAATCGCACTATACTAACATAGTATAAAAATACTTCTCTTTCTATGGTGATTCTGTACTAAAGGATCCCCATTAGCTGAAAACTATCTTGGTAATAATCAAGATAATTACACAACATGCTCACCTCACTGCAAACCTGCAGATAGACTATCTGTGTGCATCTAACGTGAAACTTTTGTTCCTTTGGTTTTATAGTGTTCAACCACAGTTATTAATGAATAAGAATTAGCTTACTGGCCCAAATATAAGATGATATTTTAATCTGGAAATAACATTTAATAAAGTGGGGGTCATTTTATATATGAGCACTACACTGTTATGTGTTCATAAGATCAGAGATTGTTTTTGAATGAGAGTGTGCATTAGAGTCAGTCACCTAAAAGTGTTTTGTTAGCTCAGTTTAACCTGCAGGAATTTCTGGAGGCTCACGTAACATGTTTTTCTGCCATGGAGGAAATAAATTTATGATGAGTGAAAACGACTCAAACCCGTCTGACGACATCTTTACTGCAGTTACGGACCGGGGTCCAAATTGTTTGTCAAGCAGCCGAGAATTACTGCTGTCATAGATGATGAGGAGCTCAAAAAAAACAAACTAACTGCTGGAGAAAATGATTTTGACTGCCTCCAAGATGGGATTTAAATTTTTTCCAAAAACGACTAGTTTCTTCTGGGATTGTTGATTCCAGTTAAACCCACCATTTACCTTCTAAAAGCACTGATCCCAACCAGAGTCGCTGCCATTAATGTACTTTAACTTGATCACCTGCTTTTGTCTGCAGGCCTTCTTAACCCTCGCCAGAGACATCAAAGCAAAAATGGACAAGAAACTGGTAAGGATGTAGAAAAGTGGAAACTGTATTAGATGGGTAACATTGGTTACAGCATGTACGGTATCAGTGGTGGTCATCGGGTGGTGTTTTTGCTGTCGTCTTATTGGACGTGGTGTCTCATCTGTGTATTTTAGGAGGGCAACAACCCGCAGGGCAGCAGTCAAGGAGTAAAGATAACAGAACAGCCCAAGAAGAGCAGTTTCTTCCGCTGCACACTCCTGTGAGGAGACGGGAGCGTCGGCATCCACCATCGCCTTAACTGTGTCCCCCACTGGACAGAACTGGACAGAGCACACTCTGATCTCTCTTTTACCTTTCTTCATGTGTCTTCCTCCTTCTCGACTGATTGTCCTGTGCTTCTCTATCGTAGCAAAAACAAAAGTTTATTACTCCTTTGGATAACCAGTCTTCCCTTGACACCAGTGAATTTAATTACTGTGGCCTCTGTTACATACTAAATCAGATACCTTTTTTTTTTTTTTTTTTACAGTTGCTACTTAGATTGAAAGATTCAACTTGATTCCTTAGATTTTAATGACTTTTAAAGACTGGCTCCTTGTGAGACACTAAAAACGAACAAACCTATACTGCCAATAATCTTTGCCTACCGGATATTATCTGTACAATAAGATAATTCTGATGCCTCTGAGTTTTTTCACCGGTTGTCACTGTCACTTGATGAGGTCTTATTTTCTCAACCACTATTGATCATTAACACCAAAAGTAGCCCAAACTATCTTTACAGAAGAAGCCTTCTGCTCTCATGGGCATCCCAATTTTTAATCCAACGGTCAAATAATGCGACCTGTGTCTCCGAGGTGATGGGAGTACAATCCCAGCTGAGCACTAGTCTTTGAAGCTGTTGTACTACATGTGTGTACTGACTGGGTGGCCTAGATTTTTATTATGTAAAGGCGACATGTAAATACATCGTTGATTATGAAACAGCATTGCCAGCGCATATATTACTCATCATATCAACACTGGGGTTTATATGTCCTCTGTCCACCTTTTCTTTCTCATGTCTTTCTGTTGATTTCTTAGGCTGAGACATTCCATTCCTCTTGTGAACACTTTAATGTGCAATGTAATGTATACGGAGCCCCGACTCTGGCTCTTAAGTATTCACATGGTTGCAGTAAGGCTGGGTTTTTGACAAAGTATGCTTATATTAAGAGCACAAAGATTCCTTTTGTTGTTGCTTTGCTCATCATTTTAGGTATTGCAATGTATTCTTAGGAAAAGTGAGATGCGGTCGAGGTGTAGAGGATTATTTGATGCACTTCAACTGGTGGATTTAGCAATACCTAACCCTGACACCTGGAGGCAGCAGTTACATAGCAGCACAGAGGGTATCACAGCAATGATAAAATCATTGTTTTATGCATTTATACTTCTGGTTGACAGGTCTTATTGGGGGAGCATGTACACAACTGTTTTCTGGGCCTTGGATAGGGGCTGTGCTGTAGCAGTATTTATGGAGTGACACAAAACATAGCACCAAAATGACAAAGTGCCCTTTTATGTTCTTGTTGATTATGCACTTTTCATGTGTTCTTTCTGTAAAAAAAAAAAAAAAGCTTTTTCAGATGAATTCTTAACATTTGTTGACTTTGTTTGTTGCAAGTCTTAACTGAAAACAAAATTATTAATGCACAAGTTTTCCACGTACCCCATCTGGGTTTCCTAAAAACACCTGAGCACTGACACCTCTTTTTTAAGCTAGCATAATGAAGATATGCAGAAGATCATTATTTAGAGATGGTTTTCTTCATTACAACTTGTCACAACATTCCCATTTATTGAAATGTAATTTTTCCAGTGTGTTTTCCACATTGGCATCCCCAATTCTGCTTTTAGGAACCCCAGATTCCCCCATCCCACCCTCACCCAATCACTCTTATTTCCTCCCCTCTTTCTCTTCTTTCCAGGCATCCTGTGTTTTGTTTTGGCCCAGTATCATGGCCATGTTAGCTATGCATTCTGGATGCGTAGAAAACCTCAAAAAGCTTTGCACATTTGACTTGACAAGCTTTATTTGAGATTAGAAATGTGCAAAGTATCCTTGCTGTTTTATTTTCTGCTGTCACTAGAAATTCTGTGTGTTTGCTCTGTTGAGCTGATCAAGCGTAAGAATAGGATGTTAATTGAAAGCTGATTAATATCACCTCAGAGGTTTTACGGTGAGAGGAAATCATTTCTAGCGGTGCTGAGGATTCATTGAATCTGCAACTGCATAGATGTTAACCTGTGGATTTAAATTATCATTGTTGGCTTGGTTGGGCTTAATTTAAGATTTCAGCAATTCTTTTGTTTAAACTGGCTCACACAGGTTTTTAGACTTAAAGTTCAGCCTAAATCTGCATAAATTTGGTCTGTAAAATGAGCTCAGGTTTTTTTGATTGGAGTCATTAATTATAAATCTGGCAGTTCAATGTTAACATATCTTCAGCATTCCCTAAATACATTTAGATTTCATCGCTGATTGATTTGTTTCATGGGGACGAAATAAAATAATTCAGCAATTGTAAATAAGATCTACAATGATTGTACTGTAGTAAATCTGATTGATCTACACCTTTTTGTAGATATGTGTACTTTGATGATTTATTAAAAATGAGATTCTTAAGAAATTGTTAAGTCAATTTATTATATTTGCAACGTTTATCATTGGAAATTCATGTTGACTATTAAATTTGTAAAACAGTGTCAGGAAGGATACTTTCAAGCTGTGTTATTATTTTTTATTAACTTTGAATTTATATCACTAAATGTATTCAACTGGACTCTATTACATTGGTGAAAATTATCCAAAATCTGACTAATAAAAAACATGACAAGTTACTTTTAAGGTTTAAAGTATTAAAACTGGAGAGCCAAATCTGCCTTTCTAGGAAAGACACAAAACAGTGCAAAACTTTTAAAATCAGTCAAAATGTGTTTTTAAAATAGAATTTTTGAATTTGAACAGTTGAGCACAGAACTCTTGTATATTATAAATTAATTCACATTATGTAATCTTTTCCGTCTATTTCTCCTCAGGATTTATTTTCCTTCAGCTGATTTTTTAAGGGGTCTGGCCTGATTTATTTTGCTTTCACCTTGTATAAAACTGGTATAATTTCAGACAGCCTTCAGGTGAGCGAGCCTCCTAAATTAGGATTAAGATACAATACATGTACATCTGTTTCACTAAAGTGATGACACTATTTTGAATGATTGTATGCTGTCATACAGAATACAGTAGACATCTTCAAGTAGTGTTGGAAGAAGTATTCAGATTTGGTCCTTGTATAAAAGCTGCAATACTACTTTGTAAAAATACTCCATTACTCCAAGTAAAAGTCTTGTATTCCAGACCTTACTTAGGTAAGTATTAAAAGGAAGTAAAAGCAAATACATAAGTATTAAAAGCAAAATGCATTTACATTATCACAATTAAAAGTAGTCTACTTATTGTGCAGAAAAATGGTCCCTTTCAGTGTTTGATTATTATATAATATATAAGTGGATTATTTGTAGTAACAGATTACTGTCTGTGTAAAATGGGTTATAACATTGTAGCCTGTTTGTAGTGATGCTAATATTAAGAACTTCACAGACTCAGGTTTCTGAGTCTGTAATTTAACTAGTAATTATAACTGTAAAATGAATATGGTGAAGTAAAAATTTAAATATTGTAGTTCTGAAGTATAAAGTGGCATAAAATGTAAATACTCAAGTAAAGTACCTTGAAATTGTACTTTTGTACAGTATTTGAGTAAATGTACTTAATTACCATCCACCACTGTTAAAGACCTGTCCAATCCAAGAACACAGAGTATTAAAAATCAAGCAAGTTTTTACCATTAAAAATGTATTTACTACTAATCTCAATTGTTTGTTCTCTTAAATTTGTAATTCATTTTATTTGACCCTTTTGCATAGAATCATAATATTATCACCCGGTGTGGATGACAGTCATGTTTTGTCCTCTGTAGCCTGCAATTTTGTGTTGCAAATTAATCTGCTATTCTGTTCAGCATAACACCGTCATCTCTGGTCTGTAAAATGCAAATGTTCCGCATTTAGCTCAGCAGTGGCCCAGCTAGCACTGCGGGTCATGCAATAGATAGCTACAGCTCAATACTAAACAGCATCTTAAGAGAAGTCAGTGTTTCTGGGGCTGTGGGCACAATAAGATGCTGACTGCTCAGGGGGCAGAGATGTCATCTGTTCAATGCCTCATCTAACTAAATATGCAACCAGAGCAAAAGCTGTAAATTGTTGGCACAAGTCACCTACAGTAAGAAAAATAACTTTTTTTAGTCAATGGAAGAGGTGCAGTGTGTTGCATGGGAGGGATATCATGCCAGAAAGACTTTGACCTTTAGGTTTTTTTTTACATTCAGACAATCATCATGTAGGAGGAAAACTTTCCATATTGGTTGTTTACTTTCCCTGAAGCGTCTCTCCAGCATTACCAAGAATTGTCATTGAACAGTGCATTAAACAGGGCATATGCCACCAACAATGATCATGAACTTTAATTGTTAAGCTAGTTCCTGTCTATGAGAGGTTCCTTTCTGACTAGAACAATTAATGGAAGTCATTTCTGCACATGTACAGTATTGGCATATTACATCATCAGCCAGGCAGTTGCCATTTTATTGTGACTGATTAAAATAGTTTGTGGTGTATTGCATTGCATGATATTGTAAGGTATGCCTGACATCATGACAAGCCAGTAGTAGAGAGTAACTAAGTATATTTTCTCAAGTACTGTATTTAAGTACACTTTTGAGGTACTTGTACTTTACTTGAGTATTTCCATTTTATGCTTCTTTATACTTCCATTCTATTGCATTTCAGAGGGAAATATTGTACTTTCTACTCCCCTACTTTGTCTTGTTAGAGATGAAACCAGTGTTTTCCAACCTTTTTGGCTTTTGACGTTTCACAAAAAGCAGTGTGTAGTTGGGATCACATTTCAGATGTCTATGAGTTGTAAACAGCTCCACCAAATAATTATTTTTCCCTCTAAACTTCTCACATGGTTTCATTTCACTAAATGTTCAAATGATCCAATATTTCACCAAAAATCAAAGATTAGAGAAAACATCCAAAAACTGAAAACAGTTCTGATTTGTGTATCAGAACTTTGTTTTTTCTTCTTTCCTCTCCCATTAATCATCTCACAATCCCTCAGATTTATCTGGTGACCCTTTGGAGGGGCCCGACCCCTAGGTTGGGAACCACTGGACTGAACTACCCAGCAGCTACAACAGTAACATGCTGCTTACACACTGATGCTTCAGTATTAATAACCTAATGACGTCATATATAATAATACTACATCAGTCAGAGGGAACAGACCACTACTTTAACTTTAATGCTTCAAGTACATTTTGCTGCTAATACTTATATATTTTACTTAAGTAGGATTTGTAATGGAGTATTTTTACATTGCTGTATTGGTACTTTTACTTAAGTGAAGGATCTGAATACTTCTTCCACTACTGTGACAAGCAATGTCCTCAAGTATAGTTTAGAATCAATAAGGTACACTTGAAAGGTACAGCAGGGCTTTTTGACTGCATTTATAGTCCAGGTGTATAGCCTGTTAAGTTCATCCCCTGTAGGCCAATGTACAAAAAAAATCTGTAGGATAAGGTTGAGCTGACACTCTCTACAAAATATATCTGCTTCCTCTATTGAAATACATCTGGCAGAGGAATAAAGTTGAACAGTTGGCAAATATTAACAAAATGAATGGTCCTGCTGAGTTACACCCAATTTTATGTAAGTTACAACTAATCGTAATGGACTCTTGCTTCAGCTTAGGGAGTGTAACGTTATGCAGCAGCTGAGTGTTAGACTGAAGCCTCTGACTCTGAAACTGGAATAGAAACTTTAACCTGAGAAATGGCAACAATTTCTATCCCTCAGTGTTGATTAAACATGTGAGTGTATACACATATGGCCATACATCCGCATTAATGTCGCTGTATGTTCCTATGCAATATAAATGTACTGTCTATGCCACACACTGCTTAGACAGGTGATAGTTTTGGCCCCTCCCCCAGACAAGTGTAGTCAGGTGAGTGAGCTTCACTGTGTCATTATTCACGGAGCTGCCAGAGAAGGTGAGTAAACTGTAAACTTTGCTGTGAGCGTACCGGAGGCACCATGATTGAGTTTTATTGACTAAACCGGTGTCACTTTGAGGGATTTGAGTGCTTGAACTAATTCAATAAATTTTGAATTGACCAAATTAAAGCAGCTTTTGGCTTCTTCGGTAATTAATAAATAAACAATTGCTGCAACAGTTATAGTACAACACTGCGTGCAGGCTAAATTTTATATTGTAAATCAACTTTATGATATTTAAATTTGGAGAAAATCTGAACCTGTTTGTGATTTGTCTACAAGTTCAACTGAGGAAAAATGAGAAGTATGTTGTGACCATATGTGTGGTAGAAACAGGAACAATGAATATAGAAAAGGGGAAAAACAGCAAGTGCATTCAGTATTGTTCTGTGATTTGAAATAATTGGCATTTTACCCACATCAGTAAATGGTTTGTGCTGCTACATATACTGTATGTTTGTATACTCCTGTGTTTGTTTGTACAGAAGGTGTGGGTGTACAATATGTATCATATGTGTTTGTTCTCATTGAATTTCCCAACAGAGGATTAAATCAGCTGTTTCCCAGGATGATGGAGTGGAGTCAGTCGTCCCAAGGACAGCGTGATGCTTTCACCTGGTTTACAGGGTCTCAGCTCAGCTCTGTGATCAGAAACGGAGTAGTCCCAGAATGGTTTCATGGGATCATTTCCAGGAAGTAAGATTACAAAGTCTATCAGTGTCTGCCATCTACAGCAAAGGAATGTGGAGGGCCTTGTTTTAAAAATCGTACATGATTAAGATACACGTGTCATGTACCAGCATGCAGTGATTGTTTTTAGTAAATTACTCAAGTATAAAATGACTCTCAAGTATAGTGCAGGATGATTTTAGGGAATTTTTTGATAACATCTGACAAAAGCAAGACATAACAAACCAAACACAATATGAAAAAGTACAAACAAAGAGTAATGTGTGAGCTTTTAAGTGATGGAAAAATCTATAATTCATCAGTACAGGATTTGGAAGAGATGTTTTCCTTCCATTATTTATACAATAAGCAAAACAAATAAAACTGAACCACTGCATCTTTTATCTATAAGTACAAGGACAAATCATTCAATATTTTACCTATGATACACATCAATCACGGATACAACAGTTCTTCAATGGTGGACTTTGCCCTTGTAATACTTTATAGCAGCATATTCCTACTTTTAATAGATCCATACTTCCTCCACACCCTGTGTACATATAATTGACTCTGTTCAATGAATCATATAGTAGACTGTTGTTAGACATGATGTACTCCAAACATTTACTTCATTGACAACAGTATAATGTACAGTATTTATCACACAATCCTATTTAACTGATTATATACATGAGACGTGAGAACATTTATGTGTTCAACACCAAGATTCTATGTATGAATCTTAAGATGCCACATTCCCAGAGCAACTTTCACAGAAAGCTAATTATAGCTCTTGTTTGCGCATGATAAGACACATGATCATTCACAGATTAAAGTGCATGCGTGAAAGGGGCTTTTGTTTGTGGTAATTTGGGCATGTTAATTACTTGTGCAGGACTGCAGAGGAGCTACTGATGTCCAAGCCTCCGGGCTACTTCCTGATCAGAGTCAGTGAGAGCAGGATCGGCTACACTCTCTCATATCGGTGAGTCTTCGCAGGATTAAAGGAGCTTTATTTTACCCTTTATACTTGCATACTCAAACAAAAAAGATTTGGCCTGTTCAATCTTCCTGATATTTATAGTTTTCATGCCTCTGAATGTCAGTGCGGCAGACCGATGCAGACATTTCATGATTGATGCATTGGAGGATGGCCATTATATTATCGTGGGCGAGAACAGGCCTCACCGGTTTCTGCAGGACCTGGTGGACTTTCATCGTAGGACACCCATCTTGCCTTTCACTGAGGTCTTGACTGTCGCTTGTGGACAAGTGAGAAAATGTTTTGTAATATTCTACCAACATACAGGTGCCTACACCAAAAGGTCATTCCATTAATTATTAATTTGTGTAGTTTGTAGGTCATTGTACTCACTATTCAGGTTTCTGCTGTTAGTGTAACATCCTCAATGACCTTGGTTTAGCTGTGTAAATCACGATGAATCATCAGTACCACATACTTGTGAATTTACTGTACATGCATTTAGAGCTGAAACTGAATCACCTTTATGATCCAAAACCACAATTTTTGCATGCTGCCTGTACATCATGCAAACAGAAAACACTCACAAATTGTTCTGTCTTCCTCTCACTCTCTTCCTGTCTGATCCTATTTTAGACGTCAAATGACACGACCGATTATGCAGAACTACTGTTTCCACAAAGACATCTGAACCCTAACACCAGTTTGTTAACAAACAACTCCCTGCATCCCAGTAAGAGTCACCCAGTATCACTGGAAGATATCCCACCTGCCCTTCCTTATCGACCAAATAACCCGAGGA
Organism: Thunnus albacares; assembly: GCF_914725855.1. NCBI lineage: Eukaryota > Metazoa > Chordata > Actinopteri > Scombriformes > Scombridae > Thunnus > Thunnus albacares. Next base: position 20,464,210 of record NC_058114.1, on the reverse strand, counting down.
ACTCTACGTCTCTGTCTCCAACCAGCCAACCGAACAGACTTTATCCTTCTTTGGAAGATGAAATTTCCAACACCACCACTCCAGTTCCAGCCTTGGTAATGATGACCGTAGTGGACTATTTTACATACTGTCTAGTGATAAAATTGTTGCCAGTTCCAGTTTGTTGAAATTACAAAAATGTTTCTTAATAAGTTTTCGACATAGTGTATTTAAAGGCCTTGAAAACATATTTTGTCACTTATGAGTTTCTTACTATAAGATGTGTTACTACATGAACACATATCATTTTGTCCCAAATTTAGACCACTTTTGGTTGTTGTGTTTGAGAGATTTCAGTATTTCTGCCTCTGTATTTGCTTTTTCACACTAGTTTTGATTGGGGCTCTGCAGGTAAAAGGTGATGTCATGTGCTTGTGTTCGCAAATCAGGATTAAGGAATCTGTAAATCAAACGCTCATGATGGTTTCTGTGTGTTGCCAGGCAACTGTCAATAGTCCTGATGAGGCAGATTAGCTACATTTTTTAGTTATTTTTCCCCCCATTTCTAACTTGTGTTGCTTATTTATTCATGATTACTTAATATTTTAAAGAAATACTCGAAATTTAAAATCAGGTTTTCAGAGTCCTTATATTTTCTAACAATTTTCTGTGCTGTATGTTTCATTTTTATGACCTCAAGCCTGTGCCAGCTGCCAGGAAGAGATACACAGGTGACAATGTTCCACTCAACCAGCCTCCTGAAGTCCCTGTTCGGACCACTGTACCTCCACTGAAGCAGAACCAGGCTTGCATCAGAACAGTCTCTGCACCTGAGAGGCCCTCCGCACCTGCAGCCAACGACCACCTACACGGTGCCAACATCCCGCCTACAAGGAACCACGAAGCAAAGCCGTCGGTGGTCACCAACCTAAAGAACCTCAAGAAGAAATTCCAAAAGAAGAGGAGCATATCACAGGAGTACGCTGAGATTAATATGGAGGCTGAACAGAAGATGGAGGCAACTGACAGGAGTGCAAATACTGAGAATGAGTACCAGGAGATCACCGGGCAGCAGACCTTTGAGGGTCCACCATTTTCCTACACTTGCACTGGTGCAAGACCAACTGATGGAAGGTTACCCCAAGAGTACCTTCCACCTCCTCCGTTTGCTCCAGGCTACTGACATATAGCAGGCTCATAAGAAAAAATGTACAGGTGGATTTGATTGTAGATAACCTGAATTAATGTTACAATCAAACCAAAGAAAATTATCTGAACCCAATTGGGTACCGGAGCAGGACAAAAACAGCAGAGAAAGGAAAAGACGACGTCCAAACATGAATATTGCAACCTTCCAAAAGTTTATTAATGCACTGTTTCAACTTTCAAGGTTCACATGACACTTTGCCTAATGAAGACCTTGAAGGTCAAAACATTGCATCATTAAAGCAATAATTACACATAAATATAAGGTGATAAATATAAGGATACAGTCAGCAGCAAAAAAGCTTATAGGCTGCCAGCTGTAGCTTCATATTTGCTGTACAAGCATGTGAGTGATATCAATACTCTTATTAAACTCTCAGCATGAGAGTGAATAAGTGTATTTCCTAAAATGTCAAGCTATACCTTTAAACTTTTGGGTAGCACTATTCAGTGTGCACCTTTTCCTTTACATACCTAAATCAAACCTGCCTATGCTTGAGTAGTGGAGTTTATACGCAGGTTGACTGTGAGTTTATGCAATTACACCTGTTTTGCAATGTTAAAAGTATAAAATTATAAAAGAGATTTAACTGCTGTGAGTGTAATTAGTTCAAGTGCAAGAAAGCTATATTTTTTATTTATTTGTTAGTTTATTTAACTGAAATGATACAGATAAACATTGTTACATAAGAAGTAATGCAGCAAATTCAGGTTAAATGTTAAATGTTTCTGACATGCCTCTTTGATAAATGTTTTATGTAGCATATAAGATTTAACACAGCAATGACATGGTTAATGTCAGCTACTGAGCATGAGACATACTGTAGCATCAGATGCAGATCTCTTATCAGTAATATAATAGGGAAGCTGGAAAAGGGAGAAAATGCAGATAGCAGTCAAACTTGTTTCACGGGAATACACACCAGTGTGACGGTGAGTCAAATTCACCCATACCCAGCTTCTGTACATGTAATGGGTATTTCCCAACACGCATAATTTAATTTTTATTTCAAATTGCTGTGTCGTACCTGTGTCATGTACTTATAATAGCTAGAGATGAGACTTATGATGGCAATGATATATCCTATTTATGTGATATAAGTAATATCATTCTAGAATGTGACCGAGCTAATAAAGAGACTTCGACTAATGTTCAGTCTGCATTGGTTCCCAGTGCTGTGTTGCAGTCCTTTGTTCCATAGCAGATTATTAATATTTCTGTACAGTCTGTCTATAGTATAAAACAGGAGACGTATGCGTTGACTGCGGTGAAAAATCAAACAATTTCATCACAATATACATATTATCTGTTTCCACTTATCTCTATGCAGTTCCCCCTGTCACATCTCCTGTTCTTCCTCCCTCACGTCACTTCTCACTCTGATCTTTGCATATTACGGCTTCTGTGACGAGCTGGTCACCCAGTGGAGGGGTGTATGCTGTAGTGGTGTGACGACCTGGGTTTTAATCAGGTCAGGAACCTTTTATCACATGGCATTCCCTCTCTACATCTCTATTTCCTGTTTCATTTCAATGTGAACATTCTCAATGAAGAGGCAAAAAGAACTGAAAGGTTTTATGAAGCCTTGCCGGTTTTTTGTATTGGGAATTGTTATATGCTGTTTTGTTTTTATTAAGTGTATCAATTGTTTATTCCTTAGATAATTTCTATATCTTTGTCAGGAGCCATGTAAAATTAAAAAGAAAAATCCCCAAGCAGCTTAACTCTTGACAATGTTGAATGGTTCAGATCATATGGAGAATACTAGTCAAATCAGTTCACAGCCCTCCGCACCAAACTAACAGATCATGTGTAGACTACCATCTAGTGGCAAAAAAACACATTGGATACTAGAAGCATACAGTGGTGGAAGAGTTATTCAGGTTTTATCACATATCACACAGATAGCACAAGGTAAAAGGTATGCAATATCAAGTATGCACTTAAAATTTTACTGAAGCCAGCGCATCCTGTTTCATAATATGATCATATGTTTTGTTTGCAAGTAACCAGTAAATACAGATAACATTAAAGTAGAATGAAAACTACAATATTTGTCTCTGAAATGTAGTGAAATAAAAGTATAAAGTAGCATAAAATGACTGAATGGTTAAGTGGGCTACAAGCACCTCAAAACTGCACTTAAATACAGGAAAAGTACTTTCTTTCCACTACAATGTCCTACTCAAGCAGAACAGCTTCTCACATTTTACTTTTACAGTACAAATAGACTAATTGTGGAGTCCCATTAGTGCCAGGAAAAACAAATGGATAACCAATTGGAAAAATAAACATTACCATCATTATCTCACCATTTTTTATACACTTAAGTCAAAACTACACTATCTTAGTATTTTTAAATAACTATGTTGTTATTACGAAACACTTAATAATTTTACTTTAAAGGACAGGTTCACAATTTTGCCTATTTGCCAATTCTGCCTAAAACAACAGTCAGGTGCCCAAATTAACATTGAAATAGTTTTTTCTTGCCATAATCATTTCTTCTGTTCATGCAGGAAATTACAAGATCCCTTCATAATGCACAATATAAGTGATGGGGGGCCAAAATCCACAGGCCTCCTTCTGTGCAAAAATGCATTTAAAAGTTTATCTGAAGCTAATATGAAGCTTCAGCCGTCCAAATTAGACAGATCAAGTAGATATCTTTCAACGTTAGACTTTTTAGCGCCAAAGTTCCTCTTTTTGTTACCACATTTAAACTGCAGCTCAACAGGGAAACATTGTCCGAGGAAACACAAAGAGGGAATTTGATGTTAAAAAGACTCTAAATGTGTCAGATATCCACTTGATATGACTAACTCAGACTGCTGAAGCCTCATATAAGCTTCAGATAAACTTTTAAATGCATTTTTGCACAAAATGACTGTGTGGACACACTGTGGATTTTGGCCCCCATCACTTATACTTAAAGCACATTTGAAGTGGATCTTTCATTAGCCAGTATAAACAGGAGGAATGATTCAGCGAGGAAAACCTCTTTCAGTGTTCATATGGGCACCTGACTGTGAACTTGGAAAACTGTGGACCTATCCTACTAATTTAGTTACTTACAGTCTCAATGCTCATGTTACTGCACATGGTCTCCTTTTATACAACTTGGGGTGTTCTGGCTGTCAAGTATGCGATGGATAGATGGACTATGCAGGATCATAAAAGAGGTCAACCAAAGTATTTGCCAGTTCCTTTTAAGGAAAACACCCAGGCTTGTCCTGGGACACAAGGACCAACCAACCATCCCTTGGAGAGTTTGATTTGTAAAGGCATTTCTTCACAAAGCCGATGGGGGCGATGGTCATTCGTTAAGCACCGCCCTCGCTGGCTACCCTGAGCTACAAAACGCGCAGAGCCGATCTGCTGGGTGGCGAAGTGACGTCATCTGGGAAGCCGTGGGTTTCGAGCCAGGGATCAGCCTGCTGTTACTCATGTAGTGATCTCACAAGTTGTCCCACTTTCGACACCGTTTTTTTCCCCATTAACTTTTACTACAGCAGTCGTCGTAAGTTTCTACGTTACTTACAGCCAGAAACATCTCGACTACACCATGTCTTTCGTCCCAGGACAGCCGGTGACTGCTGTTGTGGTAAGTTTGGGAGTGGGGCTGTTTCCATTCAACGGGACTCCATTGTTCAGCCTCTTGTCCGACGTTCAACCAAATCGGCACAAAACTATACATTAACTAGCTCAATGTATGTTAACTTGCTGTCTTCGGTTTGCTCTCTTGCTAGCTATTTTTTTCACTGGAAGGTTACTTGCTTTGTTTAGCTGAGGTGAACACAGTGGGAGCTAATTTCACCAGCAGCCACATAGTCATAGCATCATTTCCATGTCGCATACAAGCTTAGTTTTCGTGAAATAATTCAAAGAAAGTCAGCAAGTCACTGAATCAGGACATGCAGAATTGAAATGTATTAGAAAATATGAGTTTTTGTTTTATGTTGGTAATTAAAAGGACTCGAAAGAGATGGGCGTCACCGTCAGTGTGATTCAGTCTTCCTGGTCGACTTTCATACACAGCTCCTGGACACTCCTGGATAGTGTGTTTGCGCTGCCTTCACATGCTGTAGGAATTATGACAATTAAAAATAGAGCTTTATGCACAATTCATAGAGGTGGCAGATGTGACTGGGATAGCTGGGATTTTGTCAGGCCCCTGTCGTATGAGGGGCAGGTAAATGCAAGTTGACTTTCCCCCTTTTTATCAGGTGTGGCATTCACTATCAATAACAGACCCGTTTCACTTTAGAGCTGCAACTATTATTATTTTTTATTGTCAGTTATCATATTGTTTTTTTCTTCCAATTAATTCGATTTCGACAGGATTCTGGTCTATAAAACATCAGAATCTAGGCTAAAATTGTGTTGCTTGATGTTTAGACTAATCTCTCTCTCAGAAATTAATCTTTAATTTGTCATGGATTTAATTTTGTTGATAATTCTGGGCAGAGAATGGACACTTGAATGTCAAAAGTGATATTTATTTCCATCTATGAATACTCATAACGCTATATAATAACTAGAGCTGCAACAATTTGTCAATTAATTGATTAGTTGCCAACTATTATATTAATTGCCAGCTATTTTGATAATTGATTAATCATTCGGAGTCATTTTTTTAAAGAAAAAAGTCCAAATTCTATAATTCCAGTTTCTCAGATGTGAACATTTTCTGGTTTATTTGGTTTTCTATGACAATGAACTGAATGTCTTCGGGTTGTGGACTGTTGGATGGGACAAAGACATTTGAGGATGTCTACTTGGGTTTAGAGAAACAGTGATCAACATTTTCACCATTTTCTGATCTTTTATAGACCAAACAACTGTTCGATTAATTGAGGAAATAATCAACAGATTCATCAGTAATGAAAATTATTAGTTGCAGTCATAATAACAAGCTTCAGTTTTCATGTCAGATGCACATCCCACTCTATATTCAACCTCAGATAGTGAAACCAAACTGTACACCGAGATGTAAGATTTAGTCAGCATGAGCATTTAAAGCCTTATCCCTTGTCAGTCCACAAATAGGAATGGACCTAAATATTTGTATGCAAATTGTGTCCTCTTCATAGTCTGATTTATCCTAACAGAGTAATAGAAGATCTGTCGGTCAGGCTATGAACCTCTTGACTGGTGTAGTGCCTACAAGTCCTTAATGACTGACTTCAGCTTCCAGACAGAGTCCCAGACGTCCTCAGACCTTTTTGTATCGTCCGCACCACTGAGAGAATGTCTGGTTAGTCATCATCGCACACAGGCAGTCTTTGTGTTGAGGAGTGTTGTGAAGAGTGCTACTGTCAGAGTCAGTCATCCATCTGGTTTGCGAGCCTGCAGCTGCTTGTCAGTGTCAAGGGCGCGACTGCACTGATAAAGTCTCTGTCCCATTGTGCACCGGATAAATCAGTGCCTCTCTGGATGGTAACGTGGCTGTTTACAGTCATTTTTCTGTTTCCAAATTGTTGGCAAGCTGAATGTAATTTGAGGATGGAAAAAAATCAAAATGTAAAACTTTTTCTTCTGCGGTTGCACAGTATTTTCAATACTGTTGCACTTCATCCTTATTAAAAAACTTAAATCATTTTATGGACTGATGTATAAGTGAGTGCTTTTGCACATTTTAAATGGATGTAAATCAACAATTAGTGTTACAGTTATAATTAATGACAGTCACCACATTAGGACATCCAGAGTGACACATATTCTTGAGAACATGTTTGCCCTTTTCTTTATTTTGAGCCAAACCAATAAATTCAAGAACTGTACAGCAGCATTTGCTGTCATTGTGGACTGTGAAGGGTTTTATATGGACAATTACGCTTAAAAAACAGTTTCTCCTCTCATAAGAACAGGAGTGTTTTAAAACAGTAAGAAAAGTAATGTGCAGGAACCTGTCTTGGCGACATTGGCGCAGACACAATATTGACACTATAATTCAGCTCTGATAAAGCAGTAGTTCAGATTCATGACAAATGAGAACGCTGCCAGTAAGCAAGAAGCCAATGTTTACTGTTTTCCTAAAACGCCACAACCAATATGGATTACAAATAAAATAATAGTAAAAAAAACCCAGTAAATTAGGAGAGCTTAGAGTTCAATCCTGGGCGATTCAAATACAGTTCAGTAGGCCTATTACAAAAAGTAAAAAGTGCCAAATTCCACAAAAATAAGACAAATGTACAAATTCAGGGAGGGGTGAGGTAAGGGAGTGGCCCTCTACAATTGACTGTCTATTAATAATTTAAAAACTTAGCTGCACTTGGGACAAATGATTTCTTGTAGACATTTTTAGTGGCTTGTGGCAGTCTAAAACGCCTTCCTGAAGGAAGCAATTCAAATTGTGGGTACAACAGATGGGACGGATCACTTGTTATGTCAGGAGCTTGCTTTTTGGTATTCAGTACATGCCTGCCACGTAGTTGCATCTGTGGTTTCTCTATTATTTTACTGGTCGTATTTAACCACTCTTGACAGTTTCCCTTTACATTTGACATCCAAGTGTCGGCACCACGCGACCATTTTAAAAAGGTGGAGAATGTCAGGACTCAGATGATTTCAGACACGCGTGTCCTATCTGCCCCCCCTCTCAAACTGTGCAGCCAATTTCTCTCTCAGTCCTCGAAACCACTGTCTCTCATATTAAATCCTCTTCCCAGTTTGATGTTATTCCCTCTAAACTTTTAAAAGACATATTGCTTACTGTCAGTCCCTGCATTTTATCAATTATTAATTGCTCCTTGGCCACTTGTATTTTTCCTTCTTCTTTGAAACATGCAATTGTGCAACCCATGTTAAAGAAACCTAATCTTGACCTGCTCACCCTTAACAATTACCGACCTATGTCTACAATATCTTTTTATCTAAGGTGTTGGAGAAAGTGACTGCTTAACAAACTGATTGATTAAATGAGTGTTAACAGCATTTTCAGTAACGATCAGTCTGGTTTTAGAGCTTTACACAGTACTGAGATGACCCTAGTTAAGGTGACAAATGATTTAGTCCTTGCTGCAGATAAAGGTGAAAGCTCCATTCTGGTCCTGCTAGACCTGAGTGTGGTCTCTGATACAGCAGACCACTCCATCCTTCTACAGTGTCTTGAAACTTGGGTTGGTCTAAAAGGGTCTGCTCTCAACTTATTATGCTCCTATCTGACCAATAGAACCTTTTCTGTTGTTGGAAATATCCCATCTTCTGTTATTATTATTATTAGTAGTAGTAGTAGTATTATCATTATTGTTGTTGTTGTTATTGTTATTATTTTAAAAGACAAGATGCTTTCCACCAGATTCTTGTACACCATTTCAAGAATATTCTGCCTCGCCCTGAAGTCATTAAGCTTCCTGAGTTGCTATAACTTCTGCATAGCTTTTTTAAAAATATGGTCTTTGTTATCTATAAAATTAAGACAGCTATTTATTTATTTATTTAACCTTTTCAACAGCGTGCCCAATGACCGTTAGGGGTTGACATAAGTCTTAAATGTAGTGTTTACTGGATATGACCATTTTTTTTGGTTTTCCTAATGTTTATCTCAAGAGTACTTGATTGACACCAGTCCTGAATACAAATTTTCCCCTGCAGTGTCCCTTTCACGTAGGAGACTGACAAGAACCATGTCATCAGCGTATTTAAGTAAGCTAAATCTGAGTCTTTGACTTTGAACTCATTGGTGTACACCAACAATAATAGAAGGGATAGAATGGTACCTTGGGGTGCACCTAAAACGGTCAGTTGTGACACGTTGCCGTTAGAGGACACTCTTTGTGGACGCTAAGACAGAAAATCTCTGATCCACAAAATTATACCATGATCCACCCCTAGATCCAAAAGCCTTGCAGGAGGATATGTGTCTTCATTGTATTAAAAGCTGAACATTTTTGTTTTTTTCTATCAAACAGCAACGAATTGAGATCCAAAAGTTGCGACAGGGAGATAATCTGATCCTGGGCTTCAGCATCGGAGGAGGGATAGACCAGGACCCCGGTCAGAACCCCTTCTCTGAGGACAAGACTGACAAAGTAAGTCTGTGTGTGTTAGTGCTTTTTGTGCTGCTGTTGTATGCAGTAAATGATACAATCAGAGGTGGTTGGTGGGGACAAAATGTATATTTCCATATTTATCACGTTTTTTGTGATGGTTAGTGCTCAAGGTCATGCTCATTCCAATAAGTTGAATATTTTTAAGTGTTTTAATACTTGCAATATAAAAAGTTGTCTTTATATGTAGCATGAAATTGATTCTATCATTGGTTTTGACATATATGATGAAATTCTTGTCATAAGAGATGATCAAGCCTGAGTTTGAATTTATTATCCAAAAGGAAAGTTCACATATATTTTGGAGATGTGAGGAGCCACTGGCCAGGTAGACCACCCGGTCATCTCAGCCACTAGCATCCGACTCCTGAGATGACCGGTCGGTCAACATCAGTCGTCATCCTGGGGGTGCAGCTCTTTGGTGATTTACTGCCGGCTCTAATGTCTCCATAGCATTTTGGTTGGTGATGTAATGGAACGTAGTTGATCCATGAAAGTTTGGGGAAATAAATAGTGGCAAAAATGCAGAGGGAAAATAATACAGACATAAATATATAAATTGATTAATTAATTTAAAAATGAATAAATAAAATGGGAAAGTAAATCAACAGGAATTTATACAAAGGTAAATAAATACAGAAGCAAATTAAAACAAATATCAATTTATGTCACATTTTATCAATTAATTAATGCCTACATTTATTTTTATTATTATTTTTGGTGCATTTAATGGCATAAATTTATTTAGAGTCACTTATTTATTTATGATTTTGTCAATATCGGTCCTCCATACCTTAATGCCTGACGTTTTAGTTTTGTTGTTCACATCAGGCACACATCCCTGTCCTGTTCAAACACCGTGTGCTACTAGAGTAGTACTTTGGTGAGCTATAAATGGAGGACAGGCCCAAACACATTATCTGTTGCCTCAGGTGGGAACAAACCAGACACACTCAACTGATGTCATAGAAAGGAGTACTGCAAGTTTACACACAGTCACGTCTTACCTGCTGACTGCACGGTACATACACTTTGAGTTGGAGAGACAGAAATGCATCAACGATTAATAATAACTTCCTCCAGGTTTATGAATTCAGATGTGCTGGTGTCCTTCTTGATACCACCAAACGTGTATCCTTGAAAGAACAGCAGGCTTCTCTCTTGCTTGCTTGCTTTTTATTGCTATCATCCTGAATGTAATTGCTATAAAACTTTATGTATTCCCTGAAGACACTGAGTCATTGGCCCCTAAAATGCAGCTTGAATCAGTCAGTTTACCATCGTCTTGCACTGAATTTCATTCATCAAAGTCAGGAATCTCAACCTGTTGTGGTGCCATCTTGTCATTGTAGGTGGCATTCACAAAGGAAAACAGCCCTGGATTGCTTTCACTCACCAATTATTTTCTCCCAAGTAAATTAAACACATGGGAGTTGTAATAAACAGAGAATGTAAGATGTAAGTTGAGGAATGTTTAAGTGATACAGGTCTGATCATGTCCATATGAAATAGTGATTGTGTTATTCTGAATGTGTTTGTGTTCCCCAAAGGGCATCTATGTGACCAGGATAACACCAGGAGGACCAGCAGACGTTGCAGGCTTGAGGATGGGAGACAAAATAATGCAGGTGTGTAGTGACATCAAATGATAGATCCACAAGATGGCACTATGTGAATACCAGAGTATGAGGAGGGAGATGTGCATTTGCCTTTCATAAGCCAGTGTGTTTTCATCTTCAGTCTCCTGTTGCTTTGTATTAATGGATGTTAATAAATTGTAAAGTTTCCTTAATGCACACACGTAACATTAAAACAAGCTAGGCTGACTCTAAAATTGTGTTTTCTTTGTCTTTGTTCCTCCCAGGTAAACGGTTGGGACATGACCATGGTGACCCACGACCAAGCCCGTAAAAGATTGACAAAGAAGAATGAGGATGTGGTGCGATTACTGGTAACCAGGAAGTCACTGGAGGACGCTGTCAGAACCTCTATGGGCAGTCACCCCAGGCAGTAGCATAGCAGCACCACCTATAACCACAGACTAATGCAATATAGCCAAGGACCCTCGTGTACTGAGACTCACACAAATTCAGATGACGGTTACCTTGTGGCCTTTTTATAACTATGTCAATGCGAACAAATCACACAGACCACATCAGATCTCCCACTGTAAAGGTGACACATCCAGATGTTTGAGTCTGCACAAATCAGTTCATAATCTGATCAGTCACTGAACAACGAGAGGGTGCTTTTTCTTTCTATACACACTTAAACTCATCTCAATCTTATCTGCTTGACTTTTATGCATCTTTGAAGCATTTTCATGGGTAATTAGTGAGATAAATTAACGGGAATAAATGAGGCACCATTTGAAATATAGAGCAAATTTTTCAACCCCACAGGGCTTAAATCCATTTTAATCTGAATATGCTCTACACTTGCAGCAGTTTTTCACATGGAGACTGTTCCAAAACTCACATAATCAATTTTGGAAAACGTCAACATTTTTGTTTATTTTAAAATGTTGCTGAATGAAAAGTATATTTTAGAAGTGGGGTGACAAAGGAGGAAATTTTTTTTGCTGTAATATGAATGATTATTACAATAATAACGGTGTGCTTGGTTTGGTTTGTTTTTTTTAACAACAGCAAACTTAAGTGAGTTTTGGAAAACATTTCATCAAATGGTCTATGTGTCAATTTAAAATTTGAGTATAGCAAATCATTCTTGACCCATTTTCATTTAGAGAGATACAGTATTTGCCACCCGACCTCAATCCATGCTTGATAGCAGTTATTTGGGAGCAATAGGAGTCTTTTTTGATCCTTTTCTGCCAACAGTTGACCAAAGATGGACTAAATGCATCAAGGAAGTTGGCCGCTGTATTCATTGTATCCGTAATGAATACAACATTTCATCTCATATAAATAAAAGAACCAACGTTTCGCTGTCATTCCTGTGAAGATTACAGCATCAAATGCCAAAGTAAAAAGCCGAAGCACTGTGAAGTGATCAACACATGTAAAACAGTGCTTGTAATCATTTTCTTTCTTTTTTTTTTCTATAGTGGTACAGTGAAATGTACAAAGTCTGTCCAACAAACATAATACCAGTATACACAGTTTTTATTGAGTACTAATATCTTTTCACTAATTATCTTCTCATTAATGCATCTTTCTGTTCTTTTTATCTAATTTTTTTGTTGATGTCTATTACATGTGTGGGAAAGTAACATCATCTGTCCTTCTGTGTCTGTTCAAGTAAAAACACAATTGAAATGTTTGCAGCATTTTACCCTATTTATCTCCCATACAAACAATATTCCTCATGCTGGACCTACTAATAGATCACACTCGTTCATCTGATCTCTGTCGTTTTCAATATATTCACCCCTAAGTATCACCCTTTTTACAGGAAGAGAAAGTTTGGAGCTTTTGGTTCCTTAACCATTTGCTGTTTTTGATACAAATTAAACAAATCTGCTAGTTTCACACTGGAATCAGCTACTTTCAGTTTGTGTCGAGCTGTAAAATATTGTTTATTGTCTCTGAACATGGTGAAAGAAAAGTCCCAGTCGAATGTCTGTAAGTCTGAACCGAGCACGAGTGAATGTTGTTTGAAAACTTGGGGTGTGTGCAGCTGCCTTAAATGAACACTAAATACCACTACGTTTAATGATACCAATATCTTTCAATCTTCCATTCAACCATTCCTGTATGGTCTCTGCAACCCAACAATGATTTACTGCCTCTTGTACAATATTTTCTACATTACATTGCTGATGACTGATTTTAGTACTAATCATAAACAATATTTTGGTTTTTAAATGTTACAGTACTGAAACTAGTATTACAATAGTAATCTTACATGTTTTGGGTGATCATATTGGCTTTTTTTGTTATGTTAACGGTATATAAAATAATGTCTTTTGTATGTGTTTAAGAGAACAATTGATGTTTATTCCAAAATGAAATCACTGCTTAAGAAAACAGGTTTCTACTTTATCATTGTTGTTGCTGATAAAGTAAAGTAATGCAATAGGGAGATGGCATTATACTGATACAACAAGAAGTGAATGTTTAAGGTACAGTCTTGTCTAATAGATGGCTCAAAATGTATTCAAAATATTAAAGTTGTGGAGTCAGTTGAACACTTAAACAACATTTTGGAATGAAACCTTTAATACTTTACAGCACTGGTTCCCAACCTTTTTTGGCTTGTGAGTTCTTGAAATGAAGCCACATCTCCTGTTGATCCTTCACCTAGATTATGGTTTTAATGCTGACATGACTTACGAGCAGTTCAAAGATTTTTTTTTCCACTCAAATGATTTATCTATTTCGCAAGAAAGAAAAAACACAGCATTTCAAAAAAGCAGGAATTTGTAAGGTTCCTTTCTCTTCCCCTTCATCCTCTTTTGACCCCTAATATTCATCATAGCAGGCGTCCGGACCACCAGGTTGGGAACCACTGCTGCAGAATTTCAACACAGTGGTACATTTAGTAATTATGTAATGATGTAATATAAGACAAATCACTTCCAGTGTTTTCTATTTGAATTATTGCCTGCCCGCCTCCAGACTTTTGTACATGTAAACTGCCAGCAGAGCACAAACGTTTTGCATTTGATTGTACACAGTTTACTATCTGAATGTTTCTCATATATAAAAACACTCAAACTGAAATATGCCTCCCTACTTTTTATTGATAACACACCATAATGTAACATGCTCTATTTTTTACCCCTCTGCTCTCCACACTGCACAGCCTTTTTATCTCAGAGGTCCTTCAAAATAGCTTCATGTTGCCAGTTATGAAGTAATCAGCTGACATTTCAAAGCAAAGAATCTATTCCCTGACCTTTCTGTGTTTACCAAGGCATTTTGACACAGAGAGCTTTCTCTACTTTCATCTCTTAAATATGTGAGCCTGGAATCAATCACTTGCCTTTGAACTGAGGACTCGGGGAAATGGTCCACAATGCTGAGAAAAATGCAGAAAGCAACTAACTATTTAAAAAGCTTGCAAGAAAGTTGGATTTTAGTGTGATTTGCCAGTTCATTTTTATATTAGTTTTTAGAAGCATTTGTTATAAAACATGCAAACACAGTGAGATATGTTCCCCATTCTCACACTCATGAAAGCCTTTTCTTTCACAGCACATTTCCTCATCTTTGCTATATATAGTTTGTAAGTTGAAGTTAGCTTGATAATGACTGGTGGTATGAGTGTTGTGGTGAGTTTTCTGGTTTCTGAGGCCCAAGCAAGTTAAAGTAGAATTTGCAGTGTAATGTTTTCTTTTTAAAATCTTAAAATCACACCTGGACTGTCACATCATGGGTGAGGGTCGATTTAGGGCAATGCTGAGCTAAAATCCCCCCTTTGAGAAATAATTGATGAGCTAACTGTGTGTGTGTGTGTGTGCCTGTTATTTTTATTCCAGGGACAGAGGGAAGCATGCTCCATTCCACTCGCTTAGACATCATAATACTATTATACTATGTTATGAGACAATAAAGTGGTTGCACAAACATTGCAGCCACTGCTCAGACTCACAATGTGAGTTTGCTCCCACTAATACCACAACATTAACACATTGCATGTTGCTAGGTAACTAATGGACAGCTATAAGTGGGAGCAATGACCATCCAACTTCATTACAGGAGATACTGTGTGCCATAATTTAATCTGCATTTATAAATTATGGCTTCTATTCATAATTTTGTTGCCATGGCCCTCAAAATTACTTTTTATATACTTTCATATGCATACTATCTATTTAAATATAGTTAATGTATTAATTTATTCACTTATGAAACCATTTATAATATAAACCAACAGAAAACAACACATTACTATAATCTTATCAGACTAAATAAATTGTGATTGTTGCACCAAAAGAATGCAATACATTTTCGCTTAAGACAACACAGAGATAACTGTTCCTTCCTGCAGGCGGGTGAATAATTACACTATCTAAACGTGGATCATACATGATCCATGCCTCCCACATTATGGCAGGATAATTGTGTTGCCATGGCGATGCAATCTGCTCCAATCACTTTGGTCCTACACCAGATTGGAACCAGAGGGTAGTCCACAGCTCCAGATTCATCCACACTTTAGGAGGAGTAATAAACGGCTGGAGAAGTGGTTTCCTGAATGTTTGCAGTAAATGTATGGGCATGTCGAGGTTTGCTGTTTGTGAAGAGCAGAGCAGTGTGATACTTATATGTTATAGGAAGTCGTTAACCTCTTACTCTGCTGGACCCATTGGTGGTTCTCTCACAAACATGCAGTGTGGCCACGCATAGTTCAAACTTACAGAGTTTTATTTTAATTCCTGTGTTTAAAGATGTGAATAAAATGACACAAAGAACATTTCAAGTCCCCCTCTAGTCAAAAATGTGTTTTTCTTATTGTTCCTTCAGTTGGATGTTTGAGCTTCACTGTGCAGAGTTTGATACTAGAAGATGTTTTCACATTCATCTGCTGAAGGGGGAAAGTTTCTCTATGCTCACCTCAAATCTGTGTTTAAGTCGTGTACCTATGAGCACAATTTGCAACATCACAACTAGTTTGGAAGCCAATTCTGGTTCAGTATGCACCTTACACAAGTGTGATATGGAAACATGAAGCCTCCAGTGCACATGCACCATGAGGCTTCATTCAGATAGTAAACTGTGGATTTTTAATTAGGAGTAGACGTAATTTTAAGAATTTCTAACTAGGTAATTGAACTTCTTTTTAGGAAAAAACATATCAGACACAAATTATAAGTCGAAACAAAGAGTATGTTTATATGTCTGGTGGGGACCTTTAAAATATATTCATTTGATGTAGTGGTGCAGCTTTAAATATCGTCTTGTGTTTGAATGTTACACAGCAAGGCTTTGTAACATTTATAAAAGCAATTTCATCACAAGGTCCATTTAGATGGTGTTCTAGGGCTTTCAGTCAGATCACAGTCAGTCTTCCTCAGCAGTTTGCCCAATTGCCATGCAATTGTAGATGCATTTTCATTTATTTATTTATTTATTCATTTATTTATTTTATGAAAACTGTAAACATTTCTTGTCCAAGTTGGCTTAAAAGTTAAGATTGAAAGTTCATGCTTTACTTTAGAATCAGCAGTTGACAAAGAAAAGTCACCACAAGGTCAATTTAGAAGCTTTTGTTTGTATTACACAAGCTCCTCAGCAGAGTTTGTCCAGTTCTTTTATGCCAACATGGACAAGAAACATTTACAGTTCTATGACGACATGGGCAAACTTTGTCTGCTGAGGACGACTGTGCGGTACAATGGAAAGCTCCAGAACATCTTCTAAATGGATCTTGTGGTGAGATTGTTTTTCTATTTCAAGCTCAAGAATGAACTTTTAATCTCAGCTGCAGTTAAGTTTTGGAACAATAAGGATTCAGTCGACACAATAAACGGTATTTTTCTAAATTTGAAGTAACTTAAGAGGACATTTCTGGGTAGATATCTATAGAAAACTGGCACTGCTTAATGAACAATTGTATTGTGAAAAGTGAAAATTCATGATCTTATGATGTTTATTCAGGGATTTCAAAATTCTATAAAATGAAGAAGCAGAACTTCCTGTTTCCCAACATCCCCAAAACCCCACAATGACAGATTTAGAGTTTGGATTACGATATTAAACTATAATTTAGTGTTGAAATTTAGCTTCAAATTCCACTAGTAACCACCTGGAACCTTCCCTTATAGTATCATTTCTTCTTCATGATAGACAGACTTGAACATATGTGTTAATAAAAAAAAAAGCACAAATGTGGAATAGGTTTTTTTTCCAGTTGTGGTAGGCAACATGCATATCAATGTAACTTTTGTGAACATGAACAGTGATGAGTGGGTGTGAGAGTGGAAAGCTGGGCAGCTGGTTGCCAAAGGGTTACAAATACATGCGTTCCCCTGAGCAATGAGCACATGCATGTTGTCATAGCAATGACTACTGTGTTTGTGCAGTAAGCTCCTTCAGGACCCAAATTCAGTGTAAAGTAAAAAAAAGAAAAAAAAGAAAGGATGTTGGTATGTATTGAGTAGCCTTATCATGAGGGGAATCCACCCTAAACATGTTATCATATATAAAAAATAATTTAACTAATTATGAAATCATACAAGAGACTGTGAGAGTATTTTAGTTTGTCTTAATTCTTTTTTTCTCTCTCTCTCCTGAAGGATCCTCAAGCTTTCCTCCTCCCACGCAGACCTCCCAGGCGCTCCTCTCCGCTGGAGGCTTCATGGAAGAGCGCAAACGCCTGATAGTAAACCGGGAAATAACAGTGGTAGTGATGATGATGATGATGATGATGATGAGAGGAGATAAAGTGTGTGGGCAACGTTAGTTCATTATCAGCTGCGTGGTGGACAGAAAGGCATCCGCATGACGGTGTGAGGAGCGTCTTGAGCAGAGGTGTGTAAGATGTTTTTTTAATTAGCTTTTCATTTGTTTTGAGCCGACTAATTAGTGACGAGTCTTGTTCTTAAAGCTCCAGATGCAAAGTATCACTTTCTAGATGATTCTGTGAGTGAAAGTTACGAAAGACTGTGAAGTTTTCATTCCTTTTTTACAGAGTCTTAAGGGAGGACCGCCAGTTGAAGACGGAAGGATCCGTCTTCTCATGACAGCTTGACACAATCAAAAGCAGAAAAAGGGTATCTGAACTTTCTATTTTCTGTTTCTTTTGCTGCCAGAATTGCAAGAAAGAAAAAACTAATAACATAAAGTCATCAGTGTCATTTAATCTGTGCATGTCTGCTATCTATCTATCTATCTATCTATCTATCTATCTATCTATCTATCTATCTATCTATCTATTATTCTATATATCTATTTAAAGTCATGATGATGTTGATACTTAGCGTACAAGGCTGTAAACAGTTAAGCTGACAAATTAAAGGTGTACTCCAGTAATTTAGTATTGCATGTCTGTCAAGTTTGGAGACTTGCTGAGACACTGATTTGAAAAAGATTTTTCAAAATCGATGTAGCGGTGTCCAAGATATCCTGACTTTTACCCACCTGTTTAGCATTGAGCACATATGCCGCTCTTATTTCCACCCTTTCCACTATACTGGTGCTTGATGATGTGGTTCAATTCTCGAGGGAAGTGTTTCCACACATCTTTTTCTCAGTTAAGTCCCAGTTGCTTGTTAAAGTTATACCACAGAGGCCACTGACCATAACAATCGGCATTTCCTCCTTTTTTAAAAAGTATATTGTTCGACAGGAACAAAAACAACTTTATGGTTTCATTTTCTGAGGTAATCAAAAACAGCGTCTCCAGGTTCCTTCTCCATGCGTCAGTGGATATTTTCATAAAGTTGAACATTTCTTACAATAACCTCCCCACATCACATCACTTGGTGACTTCTGAGACTTTGAGTAGAGGTAGGCCGCAACAGCTTGTATTTTGATGTTTAATTCACAATTAATGTCACCAATTAATGAGACCATAATGACTTGTTGAAAAAAATATCAACTCAGTATTTCTAGAGAGAAGTTGACGCTTTTTGAATGGGAGTCAGCTAGATCCAGGGACTTTTTGGAGCCAGCATCTGGTGGCCATAGGTGGCATTGCAGTCTATGTTACCTCTGCACTGGCTTCAACCTTGAGCTGTGGTAATTTGCCACTTGGTCCATATGTATAAATGGGGGTTAGTCCTGTAAGGCTGTATTAAAACAATATAAGGGGCTGCGTTGGTGGGGACATGTTGTTTAAGGCACCGGCAAGACAATGAAATACAATCCAGGAAATTCAATTAGAGCTATACATTGATGTGTTTAAAGGTTTATCAGACAGCAAAACACCACAGAGCAGTTTGTAATACTCAGACAAGATTTTACAGCTCTCAGCAACTGTTTTATCTTTCATTGCAATGATTGTGAGGTAAACAACAGAAACACGGCATTCATATTACAAAGCAATCCACCCGCAATGTTCACCTGCATGTATGTGATTGGCCAATGCAGCGCCTTGCCTGATTCAGCTTTTTTGCTGGATGACACTGTTGTTTTCCCTGAGCTCTCTGCGGTGACGCCACCACTGTGTCAATGTGCTGGCCCCATTTAATTGAATAAGGGCTGCGTTTTTTCATGCAGACTGTTGGTCTGAACCCTGCCCAATGGGTAAGCTCCAAAATTCTAAAACTTCCATAACGTAACTCGATAGCGTCTTTCATTAGACCCTCTCTGACTTGTAATGGCCGCCTCTATTAAACTATACACCACCATTAAAAATGTCTCTCACAGTAATGTCCATGCTGAGCTAACCCTGATGATATCATCTGGGTTATTTTCTCAGACTTGACAGAGCTTCTTGAGAACCGCCTAAGACATATTACAACTGTTTTCACATACAGACTGAGTTGTACTCCTCATGACAAGTAAACAGATCTTCATTTGGAAAACTGATAGAGAGAACCTGTAAATCCAAAGATTTTGCGATGGGTATCACTTACACTGTGTTGTTGTGCACAGTGTGTGATACATTGCCATATTGTTTGGTGTGATGTCACATGAAAAGGTTTCTGTGTTTAGTGTCAGGGAAGAGGAATATAAGGGATATAAACTAAATGGATGGACCAGATGAATTTGACTTTTATGGATTGCAGAAGGTTGGCTTTACAGTGCGCATGCGTGTGTGTTTGTAGGTGTATGTGTGTGAGTATGTGCGGAGGTGTGAGAAGGTCAGGCCATATGAGAGGCCTTTTCATGTCTGTCTACTTATGAGAGCAGAACAGTGCGACGTCCTGTCATTGTGCCGCTCAGCTCTGGATACTCAAACACACCGTCCATCCTGACTCTCTGTCTGCACTTGTAAAAAGTGTTTAGCTGACGTTGATCGGACTGTTTGACACAGACTCTAAACCATGAGCGGTGAGTAACCAACGAACAGTTGGATAAGCTTTGCAAAGCTCAGGAGCTTCTTCATCTTTTTTTCCAGTTTGTGTGATTACAGGGAGAATGCTGAAGACGAGATTCTTAGAATTAATCAGGACAGAAAAGATATTTACTTTTTAGAAACTTACAGCATACAATGTGTACTATTTGTCAATCTCTAAAGAGCAGTTGGTTTTTTATGGTATCAGGAAGAAAAATTATTGTTTAATACTGTAAATCAACTGATTAGTTGTGTCTGAACAACTTTTTAGAGCAGATTTATTGTGGTGCAGAGACATTTGAAGATCTATAATACAGTATTAACAAGACAAACAGTATGTAACGGCTTGTGTCCTAGTATGTTTTAACATGGTGGTCTGAAGTGGCTTTCTGTTGAGGTGTGAAATGTGCCCCATAAGCTGCATACCCCTCTACCAGCCGCATACCCACAGTATTGTCACTGAGTTCAAAGTTGAAGTATTTGCTAATGTTAATCTTTTAATATGATTTATTGTCAGATCCAAGTGTGCTGCAGTGATTTTAGATGTACTGTTAAGATATTTGTTATTTCATTAATAATTTCACTGCATTGATATTATGAATATTGCGTGACGAGTCTTTCAGGGTTAATTATGCTTTCCGTTAGTACTATGATACTGTGTTTCCTTGCTCTTAGTGGAATGTTAAAATTTTTATCACTGATCTGTCCTCATGTATTGGTGGATGTTTGGGTTGTCAGACAGACAAACTCTTCCTGCAGCCTGACACAGACTGAGCACTTTAAGATTGAGTTGTTAGCAGTGGAAGTCAGAGTAGCTGGCTTCAGCCTGAAATGTAGGTTGCTGCGTTGGCACTTGACTTTCATTCAAATGAAACTCTTTGACAAACACTATTAAGCAACATAGTAAAATTGCAGCTGCTGACTCAGGCCGATACTGTGAATAAAAAAATAAAAAATGTGGCCTGAGTCAGATTTCCCTTTAATATAGCAAATTCTGTCCCTGATCAATAATCCTATTTTAGGATGACTTAGTTGAAGAATGTATCACTCAAACACACAGTAACCCAAAGCTGATGTTCTCTATTTATTTACAAGTTTTGGGAAGTGTGTTTCTAAATATATTCTTAAATATATTAATAAAGCACACAGAAGGCCCAGTTGGCTTATGCAGCTGTAATACGCCACTGTGGTGTGACCGGATCAGGCTGTAGAGATGACCACTATTTGAACTGAGCCAGTGTCGAAAAGGACACTTTTGATGACACCTGATGCAATCTCGTGGTCTGAGACGTTGACAGTAAAGCTCTGTGGAACTTTTTACAATTGCAACTTTTGAGTATTTTTACTTGCTGAAGTAAGATTGTATTTCCTGTTCATTATATCATACAATGAAATAATTGTCTGAAACAGAAATTGCAGGTTAAGTAGTTTCCATCAGTCATCTATACACTGCAGGATGTCACAGAAATATTGCCTAGTTGTTGAGAATATGCAGATGAAAGCTCTGGTGTATACTTAAAGCTTTAATCACTCAAATAGTGTGTTCAGACAGAGAGTTTAATATGTATAAGCATGGTGGTGTACTGTATTTATGTTTAGCAGCTGACAGTTTTGTTTCTCATTGTTTTCTGTACCGGACTGTGACACTGGTTTGCACTGACCATGTTCAGAGCTTAACAATATATAATGTTATAAGTAGTAGCCTGTTTCAAGTATGTAGTATGATTTCATCTCCATGCTCATCCAGCTCTACACAGAAATGGTGAACAGGACCATCAGCACTCTCTGAGTACTTCAAACTTGTAAAACATTCTGACTGTTGCATATCTGATCAGATGTGTCCTCTTGTGCTTCAGTCACTGATTGTAAAACACACACATATGCAGTAAATGTAAGAGCTGATTATTCTGCTTCTGACATCAAGCTAAATAATGGGCTTGGATTATCCAGGGTCATCCCACAGCCTGCTCAACAATGGGTCTTTTACACTGCATGTAGGATGTATAGATAAATGTGAACCTCAGAACAATACACAAAAGAAAATCAATAGACAAGAATGATGCAAACAGAATAGATGAAATCTTCAGAGATCATATGTTAAGTGTTTATCCCCCAGGGAAAAATGAAAATATAAAGGCGTTTGAGCTCAGAGCAATTATATTGGATGTGAAGGACAAGCAGATGAAGAGGCTGGTTGCATATTATTCTTTAAGCACTGGGCTTCAAGTCTGTTTGTAGAGGGTGATTCAGAGGAAACCTTGTAGCCTACTTAGATAAGGAGACGTGAGAACAACAACGGCATACTTACCTCACACAGACTGCTTTGTGTTGCTCCACAGAGGGAAACACGGTAAGACTGCAGAAGCTCATACAATATTTTACAATATTTTGAAGCTGTACGCTGTCATTACAGCTCTTATCTATTTAAATGTATAAAAATATGTCTCAGGAAGGATTTAGAAACACAGAACTGATCTTTGGTTACTCATTATAGTACAAAAAAGCCCTGAGTACAGCTTTAGTTGTGTAAACAAGAACTACACTTGTAGTTTGCCATATATTCAAGACCATATAGTGTAATTCAAAGTTTAACATGTTCTGTGTGGACCAAGGAGAGGACCAGTAAAAGAGCCAATATCCTCATATACTATTTTAAAAAATGAATTAATTAACTTAAATTAAAATTAAAAACATAATCTGAAAACAATGTAGGGAAATCACCACTATTACTACTCAGTATTATAGTCATGAAGTTATGAACAAGATATTTTTAAAAAATGTATTTATTCAGTACATTTAATATCAAGTTTTTAATTTCATATTTTACTTTCAGTTAAGAGTTAACTGAAAAATGATGGGTATTTATATTTAACCTCCAGGAAACTTTTTTCTCCATCACTGGCTAAACATAATGAATTGTTCCAAGTTAATAAATAGACTATTAAATATTAAAGTTCAGATGATTTCAGATCGGAGTAGGGCTGCTCTCTGGCATCAGCAAAAAATCGCTCTCCCGCCTCCAGCTCATCCAAAACTTCTTTCTACTTGGTTTAGGAAACATGATGATATTTCACCAATCCTGGCTTCCCTTCACTGGCTACCTGTTGCTGTTAGAATTGATTTTAAGATTTTGTTGGTTACTTACAGAGCCCAGAGAGGTATTGCCCCAAGCTATTTATCAGATCTCTTATTGCCTTATATGTCTCTTCCCGCTCCCTTCCCACTTTCTTCCCGCTCTCTGAGATCATCGGAAGCATCTTTCCTTGTTGTTCCAAAGTCCAGACGCCTTTGCATTCAGGGCTCCTAGACTTTGGAACGACTTGCCTGAGGAAGTCAGGGCTACAAACTCTGTCTCATCTTTTAAATCACTGTTAAAAACCCACTTGTTTAAAATTGCTTTTCGGTGATTTCATTATATTTTATGGCATTTTAGTTCATTTGACTTTATGGCTTTTAGTTTGTTTGATTTTCTTTGGATTTTGAATGTGTTCTGTTTTTATTGTAAAGCCCTTTGTAACTGTGTTTTGAAAAATGTTATATAACTAAAGTTATAATTACTATTATTATCATATTATTATCATTAATTAATCTGGTAATTATTTCTTCAATTAATTGATAAGTTGTCAAATCTATAAAGTGTTATAAATTAGTGAAAAATGTCAATCACAATTTCAAATGAGATTGTTTAATTTCAGTCCACAACTAAAAGACATTAAATTTATGGTCATATAAAACAGTTAGTATGTGGCATTTTTGTTTGATAAAAGACTTCAATGATTACTCAATTGTGGTAAAAGTTGTGGTAAGTGAATTTTCTGTGGATTGTGCATTTATATTTTTGGCTTGAAATTTACTTTGTTCTGTCATCACATATTTCTTACACTTTCACTTTCACGTTAACTTGAATTGTATCATTTGGAGCCCTGATCCATTTCATTTGACTTTCCCTTAAGCTGTTTCCACTCAGCACTTTTCTGCTGTCTGTTTTTGGGCACTGATGCTTTTTGCCTGTCAAATAATATGCTCTTCAAGTCTGTGAATGATACAGTTGTACATTTATTTGAAGAGCTACTTACAATTGCTGCCAGAAATTTCAGAAGTTTAAATATATGTAAGGATTTATTTATCCTCCTACATCATCCTCTCCCTGCCTAGTTTCCCACGAGACCTGCCTCTTGGACCAGGTGTTGGAGCTGATTATGAACGAGAAGCCCCCCACCAGTGCAAGTCTTTTCCTGAACGAGGACACGGACAAACCCCCACTGCCGGAGCGAGGAGACTTAAGGAGGCGACTGCGCAGGGCCATGGAGAGGAGAGCGAGCAGCATGAAGGAGAAGATGAGCTCCATCCGCAGGGACAGCGTCAAAGGTTTCCTGAAGAGGAACCTGTTTGTTCTGTTGACTGTCGCTGCTGTAGTTCTGGGTGAGTGGAGCAGGAAACCCGGTGAAAGTTTAACACTGTTTTTTCAGCAATATTGGGCTTTATTTGACTTTTACTTTGTGTAATTTCTTAATATTTTTCTTAATGTGTACATTTCTGTTTTTTTTGTATGTGTGCAAATTTATTTAGGTGCAATCCTGGGCTTCGCTCTACGCCCCCACAACCTGTCCCTGAGGGAGATCAAGTACTTTGCCTTTCCTGGGGAGCTACTAATGAGAATGCTGAAGATGCTGGTTCTGCCTCTCATTGTCTCCAGTCTGGTCACAGGTTGGCTTTTAATGAGCACACGAGAACAAACACACTTAATATTCCAAGCATGGGAGGCCCAAAAATAGGAAATGGGAAAGAATATTACTTAAGTTAGCAAAGCACAACTTTAAGTATCAATAGCTCCAATCACAACAAGAATGAACTTAATTGTCTATTTTGAACTACCATATTCAGAGATCATGTAACTGATCAACTGACCGATGTTTCATTGAATGAAAGAATACAAAAGATACAAAAGTTTGAGTGCTCACATGAATATCCCCTGTCGCAGGTATTTCCTCCCTGGACAGCAAAGCATCAGGTAAGATGGGTGTGCGCGCAGTGGTCTACTACATGGTGACCACCCTGATTGCCGTGTTCATTGGCATTGTCATTGTGATGATCATCCAGCCGGGGAAAGGCAGCAGGGACAGTCCTGTGGCAAACAGCGGAAACATAGAACCAGTTCAGGCAGCTGATGCTTTTCTGGATCTCATCAGGTAAACGCTTACTGTAGAAACTCAACTGATTTGTCAATTTACAGACAGGTGTTGTTATCTAGCTGTTTTTACCTTTTTTTAAAAAAAAAAAAACTGTTAACCATTACTGATTATATGGTCATTCAAACACCAAAAGATAATGCACATACATCCATTCACCCACTGTGTTTGATCATATAAGGCTCATTCTGTAGGATTATTCTTCATCACATGGTTACTTATTGCAGGTTAACATATTGCAGTATTACAAAATTTAAAATATGCTGTGACTCATTTAATCATGTTTTATAGAAGCATGAACACAAAATAGAATAATTTCTCATTTTTGTCCCAGGAACATGTTTCCTCCCAATCTGGTAGAGGCTTGTTTCAAACAGGTGGGTCATCCTTTCCTCTCAGTAACATGATTTTAATATTGTTTCATATCAAATGTTTTCTTGTGTAGAAACAGAAATTTCATATCTTAATACAACTCCTAACCTCCATCTCTCTCTCTAACACAACCACATAGACAGTCCATCAACGACGAAATAGCATGTAAAACAAAGTCAATGTGAAATCATATTTATTGCTGTCAGAAACTTTTAAGACTCAAATATAATTTTGCTTTTTTTGTCCCGTGCTGTTTCTTGCAGTACAAAACCGTGTACAAGAAGATTGTGCACACAAGGAACGTAACAGTGACAATGAACCTTACCGACTCTCTTAACGTCACAGAGTCTAACCTGAGCGTGAACCTCAGCAGGGTGCTGCACACCATACAGGTGCATAGGGTGTCTGGGGAAGATGATTACATGAAGATGATTACAGACGTGATTCATATTAATTTATACAAATCTACGCGGGATGAAAGGTAGTTAAAAATCTGCCCTCTACCACAGGAGACAGTGGAGGAGACCATTCCTGTGTCCGGCTCCTCTGCTGGAGTGAATGCCCTCGGACTGGTGGTCTTTTCCATGTGCTTCGGTTTGGTCATCGGTAACATGAAGCAGCAGGGCCAGGCCCTCAGGGACTTCTTTGACTGCTTGAATGAAGCGATCATGAGGCTGGTGGCCATCATTATCTGGTCAGTAAAGACTCCAACTCAGCAAGAAAAACACATCTCTCCACATTCTTGGTTTCTATTTTTTGTTTTCTCATGAGCACAGTGTAGAAGATGTATATGCTCTTTAAAGTCCTTGTTGTTTAAAAGACATTGTACTTCTCTGATTATAAAATGTGTTGACTTGACATGATCAGGCTAACTCACTCACTCGCTGGTAGGTCAGTCACTAAAAACTCGGGCCGTGAAGTGAAACAATTTTAAACCCACACAACTTTTATTTCACATTCTAGTCAGGATCCCAAAGTTTCCAAAGATAAATATGTGTAATTCTTTTTTTATGTAATTTGGAGGAAATGTGTGCAAAAAGATGCACCTGTCATCCAAAATATTGTCATTTTATA